>NC_140453.1:34525288-35252346 GCF_963576455.1 Neolamprologus multifasciatus | reverse complement strand
TTCATTCATTCTGGCACAACTGCGCCGTTTCTGCTTGTGAGCATTGGTTGGGATGGAATAGAGGTTTATGCACGCAAGTCTCTGGAGGTCCTACACCTTGTTGTTCGCAGGGCAACAGAGGCACCAGCAGCTTCAAATATTTGTTTGCTGCTTTGTAATGGTCTTTTAGCAGCTGCTCTCTTAATCTGATGCATTTGTCTGGCAGAAACCATCATCATTGTGCCTTTATCTGCACAAACCCATGTGTGCTCTGACTCAGCCACAAATCTCTTAACATTATGGTGATCACTAGGGATGGGTATCGTTTAGGTTTTATCCGATACCGGTGCCAAACCGGTACTTTTGAAACGGTGCCGGTGCTTAAACGGTGCTCAAACCGGTGCTTAGAGAATGGAGAACACAAAATTGGTCCAAAAACCTCTCATGTTCAGCTGGTTTTTTGTAAAAAGATAACAATGTTAGCCTTTTCTGGTGTTTGCTAGTTCACCTTACATGCATTAATGTAATAACGTGGTTAGCCTACTCAACGTAAATTACACACGAACAACATTAAGCTACTCACGCAGAGAAGAACGGCTGCTGCTGCCATCATCATCCGTCATCATTTCTGCTACACTGGCAGGGCTAGGGGCCAGGATTCTACTCTTCGGGTTTTTGGGGGATGTTGCTAACTCCGGGTCCGATAACAGGCACCACACCCGCAGTAGATGCGCTCGGTGTGAGGACTCGCAGCAAGCTATCAAATCCGGCGCATTTCTCAGCTTTAAAAAAAAAACGCTATGCGTCGCCAGGTGTTTCATCGGATTTGAGGTGTTACCTCCTTTGAAAGTATCACAGTATCACCTTAAAGCACTTGTTGCAGGCTGCTGAGTTTACATATTTTGCTGTGAAGTACAGCCAGACTTTTGACCGCTTCGCCTTGGACATTTTTAATCTGTAGCTCTGCTCTAAAAGAACGTACGTACCTGGACCCGCCTACTGTCCTCGGAAACGTAAAATGATTGGCTAGAATCTAAAGTGTATCACAGCTCAGGAAAAAAAAGCACCGAAATAAAGCACCGAAATGTGCACTGCTTTTCGGTCTGGTTACTACCGTTTATGTCAAAACCGGTGCCATCATGGCATCCCTAGTGATCACGCTTAAATTTTTGTGAAATATTTAAGGTTTTCATTACGTGTCCAAGGCATTCAACTATTTCACGCTTTTCAGCAGCAGAGAGATAATTTTTACTTCCTATATTGCTTGAAAATGGTGGTCTGCTTAATAATGTGGAACATCCTTCTTTAGTAGTTTTTCCTTTAATCGGGCTCACCTGGCAAATATTGATCATAGGTGTCCGAGATTGATTTCAGTGATACAAAGAGTCCTGAGACACAATTCCATCCAGGGGTTTAACTGAAAAACAACTTATTTAATCTTTATGAAACTTAACCTCCTAAGACCCGAACTCTTCCACGACATGCATTTTTAATTTCACTTTGATATTTGGGCATATTGGGGCCCAATGAATGTAAAAACCTTATTTTTTGTTTTTAAGAAAAATAAGAGCCACATATGAGTATATTCATTTCAAATTTTGATAGAACAGTAGCAGTATAATGTCCTTGTAAGTGGATATCAGGCCCATGTAGAGCAAAATTGAGTATTTTGGTCTAAATAACCCAAAATGTGATGTCCACATATGTGGACAGCAGGTCCTAGGAGGTTAAACACAATTTGCATAATAATTTGGAACGTGGTGTACACTCATTGGCCACTTTAATAGGTACACATTCATAGTGTTGAACCTCATTTTGCTTTGAAGATTGCCTGCATTTTTTGTAATATAGATTATATTCCTCAAAGGTTTTACCCCATGTTGACATGACATTCATGATATGAATCTATCCACGCCATCCCAAAGGTGCTCTATTGGATTGAGATCTGGAAGCAGCCATCAGAACACGGATACAGCGTGGTCAGAAAACAATGAACATGGTCAGCAATGATACTCTGGTAGGCTGTGATGGCTAAATATTGCCACACCATAACATCACCAGCCTGAACCACTGAAGCAAGGGAGGATGGATCCATAATTTCATGTTATTTACACCAAACCATGACTCTATTATCTGCCACAGTAGAAAACTCAAACTAAACTCAAGTTTTTCTAGTCTTGTGTTATCCAGTCTTTTTTTTTAAGTGTTTTTGATGAGCCCATGTGCACTGTAGCCTCAGTTTCCTGTTCTTAGCTGACGTGGTCTTCTGCTGCTGCAGAGGTTTGATACATTTTGTTACAGTGGTTACAGTTACATTCCTAACACTCCTTTCTACCCTTTTTCAGACCATCCTCTAAAATCTGGTGTGGGAAAATCCCAGCACATCTGAAATACTCAGACATGCCTGTCTGGAAAAAACAAATATGTCACATTCAAAGTCACTTAAATCATCATGCTTTTGTTCAGTTTGAACTTCAGCAGGTCTATGTGCATATATGCACCGAGTTGATACCATGTGACTGGCTGGATAGACGGTTGAATTAATGAGCCATTCAACATGTGTACCTAACAGTGTCCTGTGAGAGTAGTTTTCCTATAATCAGAATATAAATGAACCCAGTTTTATAGTCAAGTCCACTTTACCTATTCTCACAAACCCTGTGTTTGTCAGAGTTCATCTACAGATCAGTCAGCTGGATGACAGCTTCACCTTCTCCAGTCGGATGTATTAGAGCACCATGTGCCCAACATCAAGTCAGTTTCATTTATAAAGCCCAGTATTGGAAAAAAAAATCCCAAATGTGCCTCAAGTGGCTTTACAGATTTTAGAGCAAGGACCTTCGATTTGTGGAAATGTACCCTGATTCATGTGGGAGAGAAAATATTTCAAAAGACTGAAAAAACACTGTGTGTGAATATGTTTTTTTCAAAAATGCTGTCAGCTTTGCTACTGCAGGAGATGTGATTGCAAAGACTGCAGATGGTCTAAGGCCATGTCCACATGAATACATTTTCATTTTAAAATAGAATCTTGATGCAAACGACCTCTTTCCAGAAGAGTGTTTCACATTCATACCATTCATGTCCGTCTGCCTGAAAATGCACCATTCGAGTAGACCGAGTGTACCTCCTGTGCATTTAGGCAGGACTGTCATGAAAGAATGCAGAATTTCCCTGCACAATTATCACAACACAAGGTCACCGACACCTGCATTTGATTTTAAATTCGATACTGCTAGCCAAGCCAGAGATGTCTTTTTTTCCTTCCACAAAACAGTTATGGGGTAGAAGCATGGCGCATAAAGGAAGGATAAGTAGTGACTGATCAGACACGATCGGGAAGTATCTCAAAGTTTCAGTTTCAGGCTGTGCAGAAAATGAAAATGGGTCAGCAGTGTTTCCAAAGGCTTCTGCTTTAGGGGTCCTAAAACAGCAGAAAGGTGGGGGGTGCTAGTGGCTGCTCATGAGTGAGGTTTTGACCCACAAACATGGATTTGTCCTAATTTCTGCATCCATCTGAAAAGGGTTAAATTCACTCTAAACGAGCACATCAACTGAGCATCACTGTTCACCATCTGTGAATTAAGACAACAAACAACAAGCAGCCTGCTGTGGCTTTGCACCCTCTGGGAGCGTCGGGATTACCAAAACAGGAAAATGGTTTTGCTTCTCTTTGTTCTTCTGACAGTACTTCTCCTTTAAAGGGTCTGCTTCCTCCGACCTCTGAGAGCCAGTAGCCCCGCGTCCACCTTTCCTGAGCCAGCGAAAGTGCCTGGCATGTCCGGGCAAC
This sequence comes from Neolamprologus multifasciatus, assembly GCF_963576455.1. Lineage (NCBI taxonomy): Eukaryota > Metazoa > Chordata > Actinopteri > Cichliformes > Cichlidae > Neolamprologus > Neolamprologus multifasciatus. Next base: position 35,248,577 of record NC_140453.1, on the reverse strand, counting down.
ATGACACGCTACAACTACATACCAAAATAGCACAGCTAAGTGAAACACCAGCTCATATTGTAGCTGCAAAACAAGTTCCCATATCTGTCCAAATTTCCAACTCTGGCACAAAGTAAGGAAAGCTTTGGAGGTTTATGGTTGTCACTTTAGATTTTCTTTGATTAGAAGAAGTTGAACAACTCATCAAGTAGCTCCACGGTTCACTGATTTCACTTTAACTGGAAAAACGCCCTAACGTGAACTCCAGCTCTGCTAAACAGCAGCACTGCACTTATGTGAAGGTCAGCTCCTCTTGCAGGAGGCTGACTGTTGTCACGATTTGTGTAGGTGACACAAAGCTAGAGTGTTTTCTGTATTCAGGGCATGAAAGACAGGTAGAAACACAAAGAAAGAGCTGATTTTTTCCCCCATCGTTTCACTTTTATGTACTTTCAAGACAGCAAAATAAGGTAAGATGAATAGAAGTGAGTCAAGATGACTGGTTATTAATTCAATTATGCATGTCTCAAGAACAGCAATTAAGAGGTTATTCTCCCCACAGAGCAGCTGGTTTTGTCCTTGACCAGAGCGAGGACACAGACAATCCACTTTACTGTCATTATGCTAAGGGTAAACTGAACATGTTCAAAGTGTAGACACCCTGTACGATGCACATGGAGGCTGCTCTGTGACGTTACAAAACATTTCAACAGTAAATGAGCTTATATTGGTCTGAAATATCTTAATCCTTTCCTATGACTCTACAGTAATTAATCATAATCATACTCTGCCACGTGCTGTGCTGTATAACCATGAATTCAGACAACAACAAACTCCAATCCTCTAATGTGCATTTATGTAAAAGCTTCAATTTTTAGATGAGAAACTGATAGCCGGGAGCTTAGCTTCTCATAACGACAGGAAGCATGACAACAGCTAGCTTCAGTTGCCTACAGGAAACAGCTTTGATGCACTTATTTCCACAGACTGTATATATATGATGGATGTAGCATGGAGGGTGTCTCGAAAGTGAAGCAAATTCAGAAATACCTTAAATCTGCATTCTCACTAAGCTTTCTCATTGGCTAATTTTAAGTCTTCACAGGTTCATTTCCTCTGGTCCACACAGAGAAAACTCTAAGAAAACTGTGGTCAAACCACAAATGTGTCACATTCAGTCCACTTATTGGCCAGATGTGGAAATAGAAATAGCTCTGGTAGCTGATGGAAGTCATCTTAAAGAAACTGCTTTGTAGTTCTCTTGGACCCAGACCAAAACCATCTCTTCCAAAGGGGTCTCGGTGTGAATGTTTTGGTGTGCACCGAATTGTGATTAGCATCTTCACAACTGCTTTTCCAAAATTAAAATAGGCAATAAAACATTGGTATGTTTTAGCTGGAGGCTCCCTTATGATTGACAAATCACTACTGAATGACCATGAAGTTACCTCGGTTTCTCAATCCTTTACTCATTCAGTGTTTGAACAAAAAAAAAAAACTCCTTCTTATGCGGAATTTTGAGAAATTAACCGGCCACTCCTTCTCCAAAGAGTCTACTGTTTAGTTTTTCCAGCCAGTGGCTGATTTCTTGGAAGCCTGTTTTTCACTTGGCACATCTAGCATCACAAATGTCATTGCAGTGAATAAAAGGATGCACATTCCTAATCCAGCTAGTTAGCTAGCATTGACCTAGCTCTAGCTAGTTAGTTAGCTAGCTGATCAGCTCCATCCTCATCAAACTATATGTTCATGTACGCTGGCTATATCCATCTTACATTAATTACAGCAGTTATCGCCACCTTAAACAACAAATGTAGATGGCTCCACATTTCTGTGTGTATAAAAGGATAAAGAAGCATGATACATGTATTGAAATTGTCTTCATGAGCTAGCTAAATCCAGACCTGCTGCATCTAACTGCTTTTTCAATTTCACAAAACACTAAAACAATAAAATCCCACAAGCTAAAAAAAAATCAGAGTTTGCTTTACTCAACTAACAGTTAAAAAGAAAAAAATGATGAAGCTGACACCAGCACCTCATTATTTTTATGATTTAAACATACAACTGATTGTCAAGGCCTAGAAGAGAAGAGAGGACTCAATTTTCGTTTCTTTTCCATTATTAGTCCATTATTTGTCAGTGAAGCTTTCATGTGCCTGAGGCCTTTTATACTGACTGTGTTCACTGAGTGGGCAGAGTTGTGTTCAGCCAACCAACAACAGGCTTCTGTGAATTAGGAATGCTGAAAAATACAGTAAAAACAAATTTCCCACACGAGGGACTAATAAAGGTTATCTTATCTTATATGTGAAACTCCATCTTTTAAGCTACAAGCGCTAAATTGCTCAAAGAAAGTGTTTCACACAACCCCCCCCCCAAAAAAAAAAAAAACAGAGCAAAAAAACAATGAGTTTAACTTGAGTCAAGAATATCCACAGTATTTTAACATTTGTAGTTATTTTAAACACCGAGGCTTAACATGCAAAACATGCCAAGAGCTCGTACAACACGATGCACATGCAAAACAATCCAGCAGCGCATGGAACAGCTGAGCTGCGACAAAGTGTGTGACAGGACGACAGCGTGATAAAAGGGACACCAGGTGATGACAGCGAGGGCAGCACAACATGCTGACAACATTTGCACATCACGACAAGCATGAAACCTCCACTCTGCGAATCACATCTTACAGCTTGTTACAGTTTCCACAGATACCGAGCAGAGGATTAACACGATGGGGAGGATGAGATGAGGGTGGATTTTGTTCAAAGGCAAATAAATATTTAATGAAGCAGGGATGGGAGGATTGATCCCCAATGTATTAATACCTGATGTCTTATTTTGGAGAATCAAAAAAAAACCCTAACTGTAAAAATTCACAATTTCATGATGTAATGGTGACATTTTCATTAATAGCTGCCCTACTTTAAATTTTACAAGCGTCCCCATATTCATACTGAGCTACTTTTTACACTTTTTTTAAAACCAAATAATATTAATAGATACCAAACTTATACGCTTTGAATACCCCAGGCGTTTGTAATTAAGCAGCTTCTGCTGAGTGAAAGGTACACACAGTGACCTAAAGCTCAGCATTAATTGGTAGGAGGTATCACCCATCCCTATCAGACAGAGCAACAACACAGAGACAGCGGTGTGTTTGTACCTCTCTCGGTGTAGCGGGTACATTTTACAGCTGGCAGACAACTCCTCTGCAGCAGAACAAGAAGGAGATAGTTCAAGTTATAAGGTGAAGCATAAAACCTGTTGATCTTACCAGCCACTGCTTCAGGGGGTCCACATCAAGAGGTTGGGACGTTGTGTAAGATGTCAGTGAAAGCAGAATACCGTGATCCGCAGATCTCATAAACCCATGTTTTATTCACAACAGACATTTTACTATTTCAGGAAAAATATTAGATCATTTTAAATTTGATGGCAGCAACACGTCAACAAGTTGGGACAGGGCCATGTTTACCACTGTGTAGCATGCCCTCTTCTTACAACAGTCTGTAAATGTCTAGGAACTGAGGACACCAGTTGCTGGACTTTTAGGAGAGGAATGTTGTCCCATTCTTGTCTAATACAAGACTTCTCAAAGTGTCTTCTTTCTTGTATTTTTAGTTTCAAGATGCTCTAATTGTTCTCAGTTGGTGAAATTTGGTCTCTACTGCAGGCAGCTCAGACTTCTACTATAAAGCAATGCTGTAATAGATGCAGTGTGTTGTTTAGTATTGTCTTAATGAAATATGCAAGGCCTTCCTTGAGAAAGACATGTGGATGGGAGCATTATATTGCATGTACACTTTTCAGCATTATTTGATGCCCTTCCAGATGCTCATGCTGCCAATTCCGTAGGCACTGATGTAGTGATGAGTGTTGATAACAAGCCGGATGGTCCTTCTCCTCTTAAATCCAGAACAGTGTCCATGTTTTCCCAGAAGAATTTAAAATTTTGATTTGTCTGACCACAGAACATTTTCCCAGTTTTCCTCTGTCCACTTTCAATGAGCTTTGCCCAGAGAAAATGGCAGCGTTTCTGGATTATGTTGACATATGCCTCTTCATTGCATCATAGACCTTTACCTTGCATTTGTGCATGCAGACAGTGATTTCTGGAAGTGTTGCTGAACCCATGCAGCGATTTCCATGAAAGAATCATATCTGTTTTTAATGCAATGCTGCATGAGGGACAGAAGATCATGGGCGCCCTGTATTGATTTTACAGCCTAGTCCCTTGTGCACAGCGATTTCTCCAGACACTGAATATTTTTGAATGATATTATGTACTGTAAATGAGGAGCCATTTAAAAGTCTTCATATTTTTTCATTAAATGCAGACCTGTTGCCAAATAACATTATGGCAAAATGTTGTTTCCTTTCAGTAACACTTACTTTTCCAGCATTTTGTTGCCCCGATTCAACGTTTATGAGATGTTTTGCTGCCAATAAATTCAAAATGAGCTAATATTTTCCATGGAAGAGTAAAAGTGTTACAATTATTTGGAACTGGGGAGGTTGTTGTACTTATCAACAGTACCAAGAGAACATGATCATATCCTGCACAAAACACTTCAAGGATCATAAATGTGGTAAAAACAAAGAATTTCATTTAGGTTAGACCTGCTTAAAAACACACATGAAAAAGACTTACACTTAAGACCACAGCTTCATTTAAAAATAGTACTTATACATAGTTCTCGTGTCATTAACACACAATAAACCCATTAATTAGGCTCCTCCAAATGCTGCCCGAAAATGCTGATTTTCTGAACCATTTTTAATGTACTGCTGTTACCGAGCATTGATATTGAATTAATAGAAACTGATCATAAACTTCACCCTGTCTAAATCTGCAGCCTGTTACCTCAAGCTAGAAGGTGTTCATTATATCAAGACTGCATCTCCATCTATTTCCAGGCTACCCATGTCAGAGGATAAGAACAAGAACTCCAAGACAAGCAGCACACAGCTTGAAAGCACCTGTGTGAAAATTCATTTGGTTTATAGACCTGAAGCGACTCTTAATCAAGACTCTGCTCCATCTGTCAAGTGTGCAGAAGAGCTGCAGGCTGTCTCTGGATATTATGAGTTCTGCAGACTCCTGTTTGAGAGTACACGGTGGCCCAGTGACTAAATCTAGCTTTTTTTTTTTTTCCTTTTTCGCCATTTGGCTCAGGTGACTGAATCCTGCTGCCTCTCTGCTGCTCAGAGGGATGAAGCAGAGTTGATGCCTGGCTTAAGCTCTGACAGTGAAAATGCATCAAACACAGGCCATCGGAGCAGATGTTTGCTTGTTTGTTACTTTCAGAGGACCATTTCCCCGCTGGCATCAACAGAGTGGATACAGTCTACTTTAAGCTTTTAGCGTTGACACTGTGGCACAATGCCACGCTGACTGGGGTTGGGTATTTAGTTCCTAATCTGACTTTTATTGACAGTAACACATTCCAGTGTACCTTCTCCATCTCACACATGGAAAACACGACAGCAAAAGAAACATTTGTGGTTTCAAAGCCCTGAAACCACAAATATTTCCATGACTTTGAAACCTTGAACCTTGAAACCTAAGAATTGAATGCGTGGGTGCTTTACAGCAGTTTGCAATCACTTTATAAAAGTACTCCAATCAATGCATTAACACAAGTGAAATATTACAATTCATACTGGAATTTCAGGTATGTATAGCTGCTTGTTGTTGGCCAGTTTACTTTTTATTTTTTTAAATCGTAATTGTGAACAAACAAAGAAAAGGTGCCGCTCAGGTGCGTCCATAAATGACCAACTCAATTTGACCCTGAATCCAACCAAATAAATAAAAGAAAATATTAAGCTCAATGAAAAATTGTTCAAATCCGAGTTTCTTGGATGACAGTTGTTTTACAGTGCAAATTTGTAGTCTTTTCCACTATCGCATATTTTCCATCCATCTTCTTCTGACTATCTGGATCCGGGGTCACAGGGCAGCACTTTAAGCAGATATGCCCAAAAGCCCCTCTCTTCTCTCCAGACACCTCTTCAAGCTCGACCCTGAGGCATTTCCAAGCCAAATATTTTGCTGGCCAGAAAATAAATGTTCTTGAAATGTATTTTAGATCACATTTTAGCTGTATAGGAGCACACGTTTTAGGGTCTAATCTGAGTAGTAAACGGGTAACTATCGGTACTGTTGCATTACTGTGCACTGAGAACGATTACATTAAGTAGTTTAGACTGCAAATAAATAGAATGTAAAACCACAATAATGCAATAATGCAGTGAAATCGGATCCTCCTGCGGGTGCCAGCTTATCGTGGCGCATCAGTGAAATCACATTAATGACAAAAGATGATGCTCTCGTGCTTTGCATTCATTTAAGGAGCATCTTAAAGCCTCATAGAAGTCTCCCAGAGGTTGGAAGCTAACAGCTTGGACTCTGGTAGTGGGAAGAGGGTTCAGGTGTATCTGAAGCCTAGCTGGAGACCTGCACGTATAATTGAACACACGCAAACACACTGACAGAGTTAATGAGATTGAGCGCAGCATGACACCAACAGCATCCCAATAAAAGCCACCCAGGATCCCCTGCAACAGAATCAGCCTGCAGACTCTCTCTTCAGTGAGGAGGAACAGAATAGAGGAAGTCTCAGCAGTTGGAGCATTTAAATGACCTCCGTGTGCGTCATCATAAAAAATTACCATTACTTTTAAACAAACCGCCAGCGTGATAGCCAGATGGTTACACGTAATGCGATTATCTTAGTTGGCACAGCGGTCAAAAATAGAGTTTTGATCAAAATAAGTTGGGATCTGCTTTCAAATTAAAGACACCTTTCTCTCTCAGCAGCTACCGGGATGTAAACAAAGAAAACAGCAGACTGTCACATGTGAACTAACGGTAGAATTGCTCCAAAACCTCGTACAAGATGCCGTCCAACGGAATCAAAAACCCACAACGTCAGAAACGAAGCTACTTAGTCACAAAGTTCACATTCAGCTTTTCTTTTTTTCTTTTTTTAAATCAACACTTGAAGAGAAAAGATTTCAGACACAAAACCACAACTTACCCCATGCTCCGAGGATTTAGATGTTATTTTGGAGGTTAAATCCACTCCTAATTTCCCTCTCGCCAAAAAGATTTTTCCTTTCCTAAAATCCTGGACGTAAGTTACATTTCTGAAAAAAAAAAAAGACAAATCACTTCCGACTCCAGATTCCTCCAGTTTCCCCTCCAACAGTACTCCTCTCCGCTCAAGTCAGTTGCACTCCAGCCCGCCTGCCCTTCTTTGTCCGCGGGGTTTCCACAGCCAAGAACACCGCGGAACTGTCGTATCCGTGCGTAATTACGCACCGCGAACGTTTGGCTCAGCTTTGCGGCTCGGACAGACGGACGAATGTCGATGAAAAGTCGGGCAGCACAGTGCTCTTGGCTCAAACCTCCTCCAGGACTTGTGTGCTGCGCTCCCCTCCCACCACTGTGCCAGATCACACTGGGATTCCATTCAACTATTTCTGTGGGACCGCGGGGTCTCCACAGTGCCATCTAACGGGCTCCGTGAAAATGACTCCTCATTATTCCGACTGTTCATTTATATGCCAGAATAAGAACTATGTCAAAATGACATAGTTATAGCCTTAAATCCCCCGCCCCCGATAGCTATTTACGACAAAAGCTTAAGCAAACAATCAGTCATGATGCGCACTGCTGCACTTAATGTGTTAATCCCATGTCAAACCAGATTATGGTGAGTATGAAGATGTTTATAAAGAGCTATATGGTAATCCCAATAATTTCAAATCAGTATAGAAATGTACAAATATATGACAGATTAGATTAGAGCTTTTTTGTTTTGTTTTTTAAACTCAGATGCAGGCATTAAGCCTCTGAAAACTGGGAGCAATTGCTGTAGTTTTTATAGCCATATTGGATTTCCTGAGACTAAGTCTATTAAATAGTTCACGCCCTCCTTTGTTGTATTTTTCATTTTATAATTTGCCAAATGCTTTCAGTGCATCGCCGATCTGGGATATAGACAGGTCGGTTAAGCGCTACACAGTATGTTTCTTTTGGGAAAAGCAAAACTTGTTTGCACCATTTTGCTTTCTTGTTTGAGGGAGTTTTTCCTTCCCACTGTCGCCAAAGTGCTTGCTCATAGGGGGTCATATGATTGTTGGGCTTTTCTCTGTATCTATGAAGCGCCTTGAGGCGACATTTGTTGTGATTTGGCGCTATATAAATAAAATTGAATTGAATTGAATTGTTAAAGTTCTATATTTCCCCCTAAAAGTGCTGAAAACATTTCTGTGTGCTTAGAAAGAGTCTCCACTGATTTATCTGCATGAATATAGGCTGAACATGGGAGACTGGAGCCTCAAGTGTGGTGGAAGAGCAATGGGAGCGCTAATCATGTTGCTCAGTGGGCTGTTACAGCGATGCAGCTGACTGCGCCTCTGTGCTGCAGGGAGGCAGCAGGGAACATCGGATCCTCGCCTTTGCATTCAAGCAATTTTCCTTTTAATTTAGAGAGACACTTTTCACTCGGTCCAAGGCAGTTTGCAGCACAGCTGGACGGTCTGGACAGGATGGAGCTAAACCTTCAGGCCTTTGCCTTTAACACACAGGGCATTAATCACCTCTGGCAGCCCGGTCTACAGACACAGATGGGTTTTTCTTGATGAAGCTTCTTCTGCCTCTCTAGTCAAGCAGTAACTGAATTAACTCACACTGTCCTTTACAAGCCCACAGTGGCAGGTGAAGAAAATACTCGCATGATCATCTGCAAGACATTAACAAATAAATATATGCAGAGAATCAAATCTTGGATTTTGAAAGGAGATTCTGGAGTTTTCCATGTGAGACTGCTGCAGTTCTGCGCAGCACAGAAGCACAGAGAGCCAGGAAAAAGTCAGGTTTAAGTTCAAGGTTTATACCCAAGCAGATCAGGATACGTGGCTGACTGCAAAGCCTCTAAAACCCACACGGACCACCTTCTGAAAATAAAAAAACATTTTCTGACTGATGTGAAATTTAACAAGTTCTGACCAGAGAAAGTGTATTTTTATGATGCCTGTGAAAGATTCCCTTCATCTTGCTGGTCATTAATCACACGTGACAATGCACCACGAAGCGATCAGTCTGACACAATCTGCCACATAGAGAAAATAACAGGTTTTTATCGATCTGAAACTTTGTCTCACTTCATCATTGTGACGTGAATGGCGAGAACTTTAAGACAGCTGATCTCTATCAGAACCCTAAAGGCTTGTGTTTCACAATAAAAACAAAATCTTAGAAATCCAGGTAAATATATATATTACTGTAAAGATTGGGGATTTACAGATAGGCACATTTTATTCAATATTTCCTTAGTAGTTTTAATTGATGTTTTAATTTTAATGCGTTAAAAAGGCTGGATGATGCGCATGTCACAGAGAAACAGCATATATGAAGGGTCAGCTTTAGTATCGTTCCAAAATAGATGAGATTGGATTTCTGTGGGGACAGAAATAAATTAACCGATCTATCAACAGCTTTTTTTTTTTTTGCTCCACTCTCTGCTTTCAGTGGCGTTCGCTACACCGACCAGGAGATGGCAGCAACGCGCACTCTTTTTTTTTTTTGCAGTGAAGAAGACGCATTCTTGTTACGTAATCAGCGAGCGTCCGCGGACCTGCCACATGAGGATGTGTTAGTGTTTACTGAAATAAGAGTATTTTAGCGAGTCTTTTATCATAACGCGTCCACAGCTGATCTCACCGAGCTTCAGAGGACGAGGTAAATCAGAAATGGGCGACTTTTCCTCCCTCGGTCTGTCAGACTGGCTGGTTAAACAGTGTAAACAGCTGGGAATCAACAAACCCACTCCAGTCCAGGAAAACTGCATGCCAGCTATCCTCCAAGGTAAGACAGGACGGGAATACTGTCACATATATGCTTACCTGCCGGAGGATCTCTGAGTAACTGTTAAGCTGGTGTTGAGGATGTCTGGAAGACTTTCTCTGTTATTTACACAGCGGAGCTGGACTTCCTCTGCAGCTCTACATTTGCACCATCATTGTTGAGGTGTTTCTTTCCACAGGTCGGGATTGTATGGGCTGTGCCAAGACCGGCAGTGGGAAAACAGCAGCGTTCGTGTTGCCAGTGCTGCAGAAACTCTCAGAGGACCCGTACGGCATCTTCTGCCTGGTGCTCACTCCTACCAGGTCAGTGCAGGGGACAGATGTGGGCATCCAGAGTCTCAGCAATGCCTCATCAGACAAGCTGTAATAATGTTTTTTTACCAAGATAAAAGCAAGGATATTTCCTCCATGTTTGTATTTTATTTTAGTTCGTTTTCAAGTTCACAAAGTCATTTTAATTAGTTTACATTTCCAAAAGTCTAGCTAAATTTAGGTAACTAACGTCTTTCATATCTAGTTTTATTATACATTATAATAACCTCGATGCACATTCAAGATTTATGGTGATAATTGAGAATCACTGGGTTGGTGCATAAATACTATTTTATGCTGTGTTATCTTCATTTTCGCAGATTTAACTAAAGAAATGGGAAAAAATTATGTGCTTTTAATTACAGGCAGCTGGTAACAGAGTGCTTAAAGATTCGGTTTAAAATTGCTTGTTGATCAGCCTGTTATGTGTAGTGTTGGGCTCGTAGTTTTCAAAACAGCAGTACAACGTTGCTCTTTACTTCTCTTAAAAGTAATGCAGTACTTTGCTTAATTGCACGCCAGAAGAAAGTAATTTGGTATACTGCTTTTTTTCTCACAGGCAAGTTACTCTGTAGTAATTATAACTGCAATATGATTACTGAATTTATTAGAGTTACTAAGTTACTGAAAAATCTAATGTTATTACATTAACACGTTACTTTGGAGCGTGTTATTCTAATACTGGTTCCTCCTTTGAGCCAAGTGTCTCTTTTTATCCTTGAATGAGTCATAGGTCAGTGTTGGCTTAACAAATCAAAAACATTCATCTGAAAATGGTCAGGTACAAGGACTAGACTGAAATGAGTGAAAAGCAGTCCAATGAGTAACTCTGAAAGACCTTCAGAAAGGCCAAAGAACTATTGTTTAAGACCACTTTAAAAAAAAATACGAGAAAGTCTGGCTCCTTGGAAACAAAATATAAAGAAATGAGGGGTCGTTCAAGATTTTACACAGTACCGTAAATATGACGTATGATGTAATATGTCACTCAGGGAGCTGGCCTATCAGATTGCAGAGCAGTTTCGAGTCCTGGGGAAACCTTTGGGTCTGAAAGAATGCATCATCGTCGGTGGAATGGGTAACTACTTTCTTATTTTCTGGGTTGAGGTTTTTGTTTTTTTTGTTTTTTGCAAAAAAAAAAGAAGAAAAAAAAAAGAAAAGAATAAACATCAGAGATTCTTTTCCCCTGAAATCTCTCATCAGTATTTTTGAAGCAAATAATTGAGCAGCTGACCTTTAATCAGAGTGTAAAAATGTGCCAATTTACCTGTTTCTGTCGTGCTTTGAGTGAATTTATTCCACCTGTGCAGAATTCACAGTTCACCATTAAAGGTGGGAGTCCTGCTCAAAATGTGATGATGCTCAGCTGCAGGAACCAAACAATGTTGCCATTTTCCATGAACTTGGTTTTGCTTTGTCTGATGCTCGTGCTCTGTGCTGACTCTGCTGTGTTGTGGGCAGACATGGTGACCCAGGCCCTGGAGCTGTCCAAACCAACCACATGTAGTCGTAGCAACGCCAGGCCGACTAGCCGATCACATCCGCAGCTCCCAACACCTTCAGCATGAAGAGGATCCAGTTCTTGGTGAGTTCACCGAAACTGAGAATAGATCAGATCCAATGATAAGAGTATTGTTATCACATAAACTTCTGTTTATGTGAAGTACTTTTGTCACATACAAGTTATAATCTTTCACCAGTGTGCACATTATTTAGTATTTTTCCACCTTGTGGAGCCACGGTTAGATGTTCAGTAAACTGTGATGTAATTGTATATAATATCTCCTGGTTTTAGTGACTGTTTGTGTGTCTCCTTTCGTCTGTGGCAGATTTTGGATGAGGCAGACCGGCTGCTGGAGCAAGGCTGTACCGACTTCACCAAAGACCTGGAGGTGATCCTGGAGATCCTGCCGGCCAAGCGTCAGACGCTGCTGTTCAGCGCCACACTGACCGACACCCTGCAGGAGCTGAAGAGCATCGCCATGAACGAACCGTTCTTCTGGGAGAGCAAATCGGAGTGAGTGACCTGCATCTGTCTCGCGATTTGCAGGTTATTCATGGTCCAGTGAGAAATCGAATAAAACTGTTAGCAGGGTTCAGATTGGGAAACGGCGTGTGCAGATTTTCACCGGATACGTTCACAGAAAACTAAAAGAAACAATGTAAAATGTGAAAGTGTGTACAGAATAAAACAGCAGCTCAGCAGTTGAGCTTTATGTTCTCTGTTCAGCTTTACATGTTTTCTCCTCCTGGTGAGGTTAAATCTGTTATCTGATCTCGGTGGGCAGAAAAAGGTAATAGAATCTAACTGAGCATGAGCGCTGTGTCACAGAGGCTCCACAGTGTTCAGTCGTTTCCTCACCTGATGTTTCTGAAGCCCTGAATCCCCGTCACCTTCAGCGATGCTGTCTGTTATATTTTTGAAATATCAAATCTAATCAGTGGTCATTTATCTTTTGTTATTGATGTTGTCAGAACACGAACGGTAGAGGAGCTGGACCAGAGATACATCCTCACTCCAGAGAAGGTGAAGGACGCCTACCTGGTTCATCTGATCCAGACATTCACCGATGAGCATGATGATTGGTCCATCATCATTTTTACCAACACGTGCAAGTAAGAAGCCACGAGGGGTTCAGCATCCTGTGTGCACATTTACAGATTAAAGCAAGGCGGTGCTGTTTTATGAAGCACAGTCTGGACTGTGATCATTCATTTTCCACATGTTATAACATATATTTGATTTAGAAGAGGAAAAAAACGATCATATGAATGATGTAAAACTTCTGCGTGCAGGTCTTTGAGTGTTCTCATTTTCTTGACCAATTCAGGAGCTGTCAGATCCTCACCATGATGCTGCGGGAGTTTAACTTTCCAACCATCTCTCTGCACTCCATGATGAAACAGGTGAGGTTTGTGTGAACAGCAGCAAGGGCACAAACTAGAGCTGCACGATTAATCGTTAGAAAATCGTGATCTCAATTCATATTTATGTGCAATCTCATTTCCAAATGACAACGATTTTTTAAAAAAAGAAGAAAAAGACGACGACAATTGTACCACATTTTGATCCGGGACGTAATCTGCATGAAAACAAGCGCTCACTCATGTGGTATAAGGCAGAGCCTTATACCACGTGATACAGAAGCTGGCTGCTAAAATTGGCAGGGAAAAAACAACGGAGAGCACGTCAGGGATGACGAGAAAGTGACAGGAGAAAATCCGTCCCGGTCAACCACCCAAACATCAATAACGGGAACCTTATACAGTGCTTCCCTATACACGTCGACCTCCCGCAGGCACAAAGAAATTACGGAGGCTATTACTTATCACCTGACCAAAGATATGGCTCCATCAACACTGTGCAAAACGAGGGATTTAGGAAAATGATCAACACCCTAGACAAACGCTACACAGTGCCGTCCCGCAACTATTTTTCTATTGTTGCACTACCTGCTCTATACACGCAGCGTCGAGCAACGGTGGAGATGGAATTTCAAGCAGTACAACATTTTGCGGCAACCACAAAATGTGTAACATTTGTTGTTTTTATGTTTATTTATTGTTTTTATGTTCCGTCTCAACTGTTACGAAGTTGATGTGCAGTTAATAAGTGCAATAAATATTTATATTGGAAAAGAAAATCGTGAGAGAATCGTGATCTCAATTCTAAGCAAAAAAATCGTGATTCTCATTTTATGCAAAATCGTGCAGCCCTAGCACAAACTGACATCAGCAGGGCGCCTGCTGAGACATTTTAAGGGCAGCTTCTTTGCAATAACAGCTGAGTGAGGTGCAGTCAATTAACTGCACCTACAAAGCATTTGACTTTGCTTTCTGTGTTGGAGATTTCACAATTCCTCAGAGGTCTTCTACAAATATCTGGGAATTATATTTGTGTCATTAAAGGGACAAAGAGTGTGTTGAAAAGGATCAGAGTATTTTACAGCAGATTAATGAACCTGCAGAATAACAGACTGTGCTTTTTGTTCTTCAGAAACAACGATTTGCAAACCTCGCCAAGTTCAAAGCCAGCGTCTACAAAATCCTGATAGCGACTGATGTAGCTGCCAGGTGAGAATGCACGCAGAGCATTGGAAAGAAATGAAAAGGCCACATTTTTATGACTCTAATCAACAAATCTGACACAAACATTATGTAGTGTGAGCCTGTTTAAGGCTTCTGTCACTCCTCAATGGAGTCACCACAAAGCATTTCAAAGCAGAAACATGCGTTTTCCTGTTACTTCCCACCCACAGGGGTTTGGATATCCCAACTGTCCAGGTCGTCATTAATCACAACACCCCCGGCCTTCCCAAGATCTACATCCACAGAGTCGGGCGAACAGCCAGAGCAGGTTTTTTTTCTGGTTCTTTTTTTCTTCTTATATCATCTTCCTCGCGTCTGACATAAACACCACTGTGATGTTTTCCTCCTGCAGGGAGGAACGGAGTGTCCATCACGCTGGTCACGCAGTACGACATCCACCTGATTCACGCCATCGAAGAACAGATTCGTAAGTCGCATCTAGGGCTCAGTTTAAAGACCTGCGAATAAAGCTGGTAGGAAAGCTGCACCTCAGGATAGATTGTAGTCCATCGGTAACATTAATAAGTAAAACATGTAAAACTTTTGACTTTTAGAGATTGTATTTATCTTAAAGTTGGATGTTTGCACAATTTCTGATTACATATGAGGTTAGATAAGGATTTTTGCTTTTTGAGATCTGCAGCTCATCATCATCTTGTAAATATCACAAAGTGTGTGTGTGTGTGTTTAAACACTGGCCTCTCGTCTTCTTACAGAAACCAAGCTGAAAGAATATCCTGTGGAGGAGAAGGAAGTCCTGAAGATCCTCACCCAGGTCAACGTGACCCGGCGGGAGTGTGAGATAGTACGGATGTTTTATCACTTATGCTCACCTCTTGCTTTTCACTGTGCTGAATCCAGTTAAAGTGGAACATCGCTCCTTGTTTCACACGGTGACTGACAGTCTGAAAATCATCCCGTTAGTCAGGGACGCCTGTTTTTAACCTGCCTCACCAGTTTAAGTGTTTTCACTGTAAACTCCATGTTGCAGAAACTCGAGTCAACGGACTTTGATGAGAAAAAAGAGATCAACAAGAGGAAACAGCTGATCCTGGAGGGGAAGGTGAGCGCAGCCTCTTAGTGAACTATTTAAACATTATTCTGTTTTTGATTTGAAGTATCATTGTTATATTTTTAAGTCGAGTTGAACGTCTGAACAACAGTGAGGCGTTATTTTCCAGATCTTGGGGTGACTGCTACTTAGGCAGAAGGGACAAAACAATTTCAATATTTTGATATAAATACAAATAGTAAAACTAGACTAGAGTCTATGAAAGGTCTGTAAAAAAATAAACAGCTTCTTATAAACTCTGAAATATTTATGAGTCATGCTTGATGCCTTTTACTTCACATTTAAGGTTGATTAAAGATCATAAAGATTCAGAACAGCAGCGTTACACATCGACTCACCAAAACTATGAGTAAGAGACAAATTTAATGTTATTTGACCGTCTCCTGATGACATCACCTACTCCTGAAGGGTGAACGGCAAAGCAAGATTAATGACTTGGTGAGCTCTTTTTACCGGGCTAAATCGCCATGGTAACTTATGCTGAATACATCACCTGTGCACGATGTTTTAGCCAAGTTTTAGTTTAAAATGAGCTGGATTTTTTTTAATTATTATTTTTCATTCATTTACAGGATACTGTGTGATATAGATTATGAAGGAATAATATATGCAACTAAAATGAGAGCTAGCTATAAAGTTCCAGCAGTGCAAACTGTGTGTAAGTCTTTTATAGTGCTGTAATTGCAGCTGCTGGAGCAAAATTGACGATGGCATTTGTCACAGCACACAATAATTTGCTGCGAGGCTGTCGGAAAGTAACCTCTGTGACTAAATACATCCAGTTTAAAGTTTCGGAGCTCTGATGTTCACCTGACATAAAGAAATGAAGCGCAGGATTCAAGTAAATTAAATCAAGTTGAAATGTTTTTATTTTACGAGTCTGCCTTGCAGCAGTGTTGCATTTAACTGTTACATTTTTTTGTTCTTTATAGATTTTAATCGTTTCATCATCACCGTTGTGATGACAACGTAATGTAACAGTAATGAGAGCCCACACAGAGCATGAAGCAGAGAACATTTAATAACCACTCTGTCATCTCTGATTGGGGTTCTGTATCTTGTCAAGCCAGCGACTACAACACAGCTGTGGTCACTGAGGGTCAAAGGTTATGCTGCTCACACTCACAGGCAGTAGCTTTTTGTGGCCATGTCTACTTTTAGTATGGATTCTTTATAAGAGAAAATCCATCATAAGTGTCCAGTGCCCTTTTGCAGCGGAGAACTGATGGAATAACCTGTACGTGTTGTTACCACCGTGTACATAGCTAGCCTGTGTGAAACAAGCCTTTAGCAGCAGTGTGGTGTTTTGAATGCACAGTAGGGCTGTTTGATATAATGATATATATCGGATGACGATATAAAAACGTCTATCGTTTCATTTTACGCTATGTTTGTTTCGTGGTGTCGCAAAATAAACTGTTTAGGGCAATATTTTTTCATCGCTTTGATGGCCACTGTAGTGGCTATATTAATTTCTTAAAGTTCTCTCTTTCTCTTATATTTAATATAAACACACTACTGAGGGACAAGCACCTGTTTTTATGCGTTGTGGTTAGCAACAACGACGGTAACAGCATCGCGTGTCCGCTTGTTTATGTTCCACATAAACCTTTCACAATAAAGCTCAAGATCCTGTTGAGACTTTTCAGAATAAACTGAATCACGTGAAAGAGCAGATTTACGGATGAGAAGCAAAAAAAGAGCCGCCAGGTGCTAAAAAATAAACCTTAGCCTCAAACGTTAGAACAGGCTTTTCCCCGCAGCACGCCGTGTAATAAATACTCACAAAGGAAACGGCGGCCGTTACAACTTATGTCTAAAAATGTATAGTTTCATGCATCGGTTAAAACACTCGACTCCAGCTACATGACGCGCAGCTGGAAACACATCGCGCAAGTCGAGCTGCCCGAGATCCACAGAATTTACAGAAAATGTAACATTTTTGTGATTTTTATCGTTATCAGGACGATAGAATTCTTATATTGGGATATGAGATTTTGGTCATATCGTACAGCCCTACTGCACAGGTGTAATGAATATGGACATACATGATAGCAGCAGGCGCCTCTCTGTCCACCGTGTTTTAAATAAAGTGTAAAAGACCAAGAGTGCCTAAAATACCTGCCCTACGGTGAGTTTGGCATTCTGGTATTTAAGAAGTCATTTCCTGCCATTTCAGGATCCAGAGCTGGAGGCCAAAAGGAAAGCTGAGCTGGAGAAGATCAGGAGCCAGAAGAAGTTGTTCAAACAGAAAATCCAGGAGAGCATTCAGAAACAGAAACAGCTAAAAAAGAAACTGATGAAGAGAAGACAGATGAAAAAGAAAGAGGCAGCGCAGGCAACTGCATGAAAACCGCCTCATGTATATACTGCACACTGTATAATAACCTGTAATATTTGTACCTGCAAATAAACTTCAAGCCACAGAAACAACTGAAGTTGACAGCGTTTATTGATTCAGTTTAACAAGAGAATCAGCATCTTGTGATGAAACGTCACTGCAAATAAGACTGTTTCAAATATGTATTTACATCACATTGAGACTTTATTTCATGAATTAAATCTCGGCCTAATGACGTGGTGAATGAACGCTCTGCGTGGAACAGAATCACATCTTCAATGATCGCTGCACATGTTGGAATTGACTGTAGCTCAGAAGATGGGAGGAAAAAAAATATTACGGCAACATTTTTTTAATAATTTTTTTTAAAGCTCTAACACATTAGGATTCACCGGAACAAGTTGATATGCTAAAAGAACTCGGTGCACAAATGTCAACTATTTCTAGCTCAAACATAACAATGTAAAGCGCAACATGATTGTCACGTGTGTGCAGAAATAAGAAGCAGGTGAGAAACAACGGTGCAGGACATTCTTGCTGTGTTCAGAAAGTGTCATTCCTGGAAGAAGTTACAAAACTACAATCCTTCGGACAGTTTGAAGAGAAGATACAAAAATCGAGAAAGGAAACGGCATCCCGCTCATTCCTGTACTCAGCAAGTTGCTACGAAAAAAATAGATATATATCCCACATTTCAGTAAAACTACACAACGAAACGATGCACACGGCAGCAAAATGTCTGACGAAAGCAAAGTGGATCAACTCAGGAGGAACTGCTCAGCACAAATCAAACAGCCACAGAAGGGGAAAATAAAATCTAACAACCTCCATTTTTACCTCACAGAGAAGGAAGGTGGCTTTTGCCCCTCAATCAGCCCAGCTGCTAGACTCACTCGCTTCATTTTATTCAAACAATAAAAATATATAAATAAAACAAGTCCTTTTCTGTGGGTTTCTTAAGCCCTCTGGTGTCAGAAAGGTTGTTGGAAATGCTGGTCGTTTGACTGGAACTACATTCATGCTTGTGCTGCGGCTGTTTATCTGAGGGTGAGTGGTTATAGGCACTGATTCTGGTCTCATTCGCTGTTTATTTCATTTCTCTGCCACCGCCCGATCAGTACTGGATGGCATTTTCTGCTGTGAGTGACTGGGGGTTAATAACAGAACAATTTGAATCCACAGGAACCAAAAGTCTTTCGGGTCAAGTTCATTTCTGAATTTCAAACACTTCTTTTCAACCTGATTAGCTTTCGTTGTATTTGGGTGGTCAACGTGACCTTTAATATGGCTTCATTAAGGTGGAAAACACAGTGGCATCTGGTATGAAAAAGTTCACTCTTTTCCCTAAACCTTTGACTTTAACATGTTTCCTTCTCTGCCTCAGCCACCTTCCTTTTCTTCTACTTTCTTGCCGTTGATTGATTGCCACGACTGCCTGTTAGCCTCATCTAAATGTCCCCGTTTAGTTTCTCTTACCTCAAGCAGGGATTCACGTGATGAGTGTGGACAGTCCACAATCCCCTGAGGAAATCACTCAGAGCAAAAGCATTCAAGCATTTGCCAATGTAAGCGTACACAGGGTGTTTTAAAAAGACAGCGGGACGTCAAAGACGCCGTCATTCGAAAGATTAAAATAAGAGAGGGAAAAAAAGCCTTCGCTGAAACATCAAATGACGCCGAGCTGAATATTCAATGCTGGTCACGCTTGATAGTTTCAATGACTTTTTTGCAATTTTGTGCTCTGTGGTAAGAAAGGTAAACTGTCCCATGATGATCGCGACATCATCTGGATTCGCGTCTCATGTCTTTAAAAAAAAAAGGAAAAAAAGCAAAAAAAAGTCTGAAATCCCCACGCCCCTCCACCACTGATGGGTGGTCGAAACCACCCCACTGCAGACCTTGTGAACGAGCCAGTGGTTCTCAAGGCGAATGAAAGGCCTTTCAATATCAGACTCAGACACAGAAACAGAGTTTGTCGTTCCTCTCTGAGAGGGTCCGTCGACTGCCGCTTTCTTTAGAGGCTGCTGAGGTTTGGAGGGTCCAGTAGAAGACAGTAGGTAGCACGCTTCTCCCATGTCAAACCTAATTTTAAAAACAGTCCAGGGCACTGCACAGGCTGATAGTCAACCAGCTTTTAAGCATGGGGAAGCAGAACTGAAACCAGGTTTCTTCAAATTCTGCTGAAAATCTACGATCTTCACCTGAAGACGAGCATATAAACTTTTCTCAGACGCTGTGGATGGGAAGGTGTTGGGAAGATTATTTTATTTGGAGCTCAACCTCATTTGGATTCCCATGAGAGACCGTTTGGACCTCTCGTGTTTCCCTCAGCAGCCCGACCACAAGCCGCCATCTTTTCGACCTCCCTCCTTCACTCTGCACGGGCATTGGTTCCTGCCTCTCACTTGTTCACTCGGCCTCTTATGCCATCTCCCTGCCTGTCTGTTCGTGCTCTCTTCTTCTTCTACCCTCTTTGTTTCTCTCGCTGGTCATTGGTTTGGTTTCGCTATCCCGTCGCTTTCACTTGGTGGTGCTTCGGTTGTAGCAGAGGAAAACAGGTATCCATTTTATGTTTTTATTATTTCCCAGATTAAAAAGCTGATGAACTAAGCTCAGCTCAAGCCTAGCTCCCTTCTTTGGGTAACCTGCAAGACAACACGGATGAGAAAAGTTGAGCTGGTTAGAGCTTTTGCATAACATGTTTTATATGCCTGATGTGATTTTAGCTCATCCACAAGTCAATTATTATATAACATTTCCAGTGGATGATCCCGATGTTTCAGGTACTTTCACCAAGTTTTATGTGAAACTGGACTTAAAATATATTGTAAGTTAGCCAAGATCAGTGAGACACCTGAAGCTTGTGGCACTCAGTCATGAGATCAGCTTTCCTGTGAATACTTTGACACTACACTGCAGCTAAAGACATACTTCATGTACTTACACTTCAGTACTGCGACAGTCCAGTCACGCCGCCATGCTGGTACGCACGTTCACCCTGGTAGGTCGAGTCCTGGGACAAAGCCACGTCGATTTGGGACTTGAACTCGTCACCCAGGTAGCTGTCCTGGAGGACATAACGGTACACAAATCAGTTGTTTTTCCATCCAAGATTGTTCAAGTTTGTCCACCAACGCCTTCAGAGTTTAACCGATCAGTGTTGAGAGTCATCCAGACGTTTTCAAGGGACACTCAGACGCACCTGCCCCTGAGCAAGCACTTTTATCTCCCCTGAAAACAGCCCTGAATGAACTGCTGCAGAACTTTTGCAAAGTGAGAACACACAATGGCCAATCAAAAAGTGCCTGGTAGTTCCTGAGGTGGAAAACACTGGAAAGTGTTTAGACAGGAAACTTTTCCAGCTCAGGGTCCTTTAACCTTTTCTAATTCAATCTTAGTAATGCTTTTATTTACTTATTTAAATAATTGAATGAATCTGGATTAGAATACAGTTTCTCTGGTCTAGATAGGAGACTGGTATTTATAATAATTTTAAAAGATATGTAGCAACTCATCATTCCAGGTTAATTTCAAAACAAAAATTTCTCAGAGGATTAATGAATGATCACAACCCAACAGATTATTAATGAAACAGCAACACTGATGAGATTTATGGCAACAGTTAAACTTGGTTGTCATTAAATTAGCGTTACTCTCTGCTGCATCTCCTTTCTTTAAGCAACAGTGACACGTTACCTGGGAGAGCTCTGGCTGGGAGAGGCCAGGCTGGCTCATCTGTGAGGGCTGGCTCATGGAGATGTAGCCTTGTGTCAGTGGCCCCTGGGAGAAGGATTGGGAGGCTCCATCCTGGCTGACCTGGCTGTTGGGTCCATTACCCTGACAGGCACCCTGGTGTGCTGAACCACGGACCCTCTGCCGCCCACCACGCCCAGGCTTACCTTTCATTGCTCCACGCCCTTTAAGGAGGTGGAGGAAGGAAAAAAATCAATAAATAAAATCACAACCTGTCAAGTCATTATGCTGGGTATCTATAAGGCATGAGAAGTGACAGTTATCAAATATCATTGAAGGACTTTGCATTATGCCCTCAGTGAGCAGCAATTTTTTGGAATCACTGAACATTAAAAAACAAACAAACAAAAAAACAACACATCCAGAATAACCCGTCTGCGTGCCGTAAGGTAGTCTGAAGTGGGACTAGTCCGAGCAATGCTGGAGGAGGAGGTCTATCAACTTTCCCTCCCCTCTTTTTTTTTCCCCTCCTTAGGTTTAGATTTGCAGTTTCAATGAAAAACAAATTTTCCTCACTTCTCCTTTTGCGGTTATCGTACCTGCAGCAGGGCCATTGGGCTGACCCAGATAGCTAGGTGGAGCCATTGGTGGCATCACCAAGTTGAAGGGTATAGGAATATTCATAGCAGCCATGGGACCTGGGCCTGCACCAATCATCCCAATCTGGTCATGTGTTTGGAAGTACATATTAGATGGACGTCCACCTGAAAGAGATCATAAGTATCAATACGACTTGGCATGCAAAGTTTTGCTGATTAAAAAAAAAAAAGAAAAAAAAAAAAGAAGCTGACATATTACCATTGCTCCGGTCGTATGCAGAACCAGGGATGAGAGCCTCACGGGCATCGTACATTGCAGTGCTCATAAAACGTCCTCCCTGGAAAACACCGGTGACGTTTAGAACAAATTTGACAAAAATCTCCTTATACACAAGAGCTCATCACCATCAAGCACTCACTGATTTGCACTAACCAGCTTAAAACAACAACAACAACAAAAAACACTGCTGCCTTCAGTTTACTTCCTGTGACAGCTGACTGGATGCATGCAGCCTTTACATTCATGGCACAAGTTTTGGGAGACCCCCTCGTGTCAAAGCAGGTGTGAATGTTGACACCTTTAATCAGACTCTCCTCAACTTGCACAACACTCCTCATCAGAAGAGAAACAAGACACATTTAAAAACAAACAGACAGCAAAGACACAAAAACATCTTGTGACCAAAAGGTTGAGCCCCTTTTCCATAACACCTACTCTGATCGATTCGCCATCTGATACCAGGTAATAAAATGTGAGGATGTCAAACTGTGCATGCCACCGATTAGCAGGTCAATGGCGTCACTCTATGAGTCACGAGCATCTTGTTCACAAAAACACATCTTTGTTGGATACTAATTTACGTCACAGGACGCTTGGCCGCGTTGCTGTGACGACGACCATGCACATTAGGTTGTAATGGAATGCCAGTCGAACAGAGTCAAGTCAATCCAAGCAGGTAGTAATGGAAAGGTATCACGATCCTAAACTACTTCCACTTTTACTCAGGTGCCCATTCCCAGTATTAGTTTGGATTCATACATCATTTAAGAAAAAAGAAAAAAAAAAAAAAAGTATGACGCGTCCTACTCACAGGGTTGATGGTATTGACCAGTTTGCGGGGCTTGCTGAACTGCATGAGGCTCTCCCTCAGGTTGTTTAGGGGCCCCTCCACGAGAACCTTTTGCTCCTTGTAGTTGTTCAGCAGGTTGTTCCACAGTGGCTGCTTGGAGAGCGCCTTGGGGTTGCCCACAATGATCACACCATACCTTCAGACATAAGACAACTGATGAGGGGTAGGTTGCAGCTTACACAAATCACACAGTGTGAAATGTTGTGTGCGCAGAACAGAGTCAATCTAGTGTGTGTTCATATAGCCTGATCGCTAAAATTAAGCTAAATTTGACACAGGAGTCATTCAAATCAGAAACGCCCGATAGATTGAGCCGTGCTTCATCTGTCCACTGTGATCATTTTAATAGTTCTTACTTGGCCCTGGTCAGCGCCACGTTGAGACGGCGAGGGTCGTTCAGGAAACCAATTCCCTGGTGCTCGTTGGCTCGAACACAAGACAGGATGATGAAGTCCTTCTCTCTGCCCTGAAAGGCATCCACGCTGGCAATTTCCACTTGCTATAATGAATCACGATAAAAGGTGAATTTGCATTGTAAAAACAGAGGACCAAAACTGAGTGATCGTGTGCTAAACTTTAAACAATAACTTCATGTCGGTGTACTCTCAACTCTGGCTCTCCAGTTGTTCACTTTCTTTTTTGTCCATCTCCTCTGTGGAGGAGACGGGACGTCCTACTCCTAACTGCTCCATGTTGATGTTGTCCTGGGATATCTCCTGATGTGTGTAACTATAAAGTGTTTGCTGGAAAAGGGTATTTTTGCATTTGTGTTATAAGTGATACCTGATAGAGTTTGGTGTGCAGGGAGCCACTGAACTGCATGTACTGGACCAGGTAGGAGCGCTGACCCTCGTACGGGGTGATGATGCCGATCTGATCGGGTTTGGCTCCCGCCTTCAGCAGCCTGGTGGTGATTTTCTCCACGTTGGCAGCTTCAGTCCTGAAAAAACAGTCAATCGTATCAATATTGGGACAATCATTTCAAGTTAACTATGGCAAACTGATGCCAAAAAAAACAAAAAAGCAAAAAAACAAAACAATCTCGTCCACAGTTGTTTTAAACCAGGGGCCAAAACAAATTATGTCAGCAAATTTAAGTAGGATTGAAGTGAAATGCCACCAAGTAACAAACAAAATGTGAGAACTTACCTGTTAAGGTACGAGGTTCCAGAGCTGGCAATTTCCTCCTGACCTTGAGTAACGTAAAAGAACATGGGCTTGTCTGGTTGTGGCCACTGGAAATCAAAGCCTTTCTTGATGCGGTCAGCTGAGGAGAACAGGACGGTCTAATTATTGTTAAGTTATAAGTTGGTGAATCTTCTACTAATCAGTGCGGAAATCAATTTGCTCCTTCATCAAACCAGATAATGAACTGCCGGATCGCAACAAACCTGCAGTGACGCCATTCTGCAGGGATCCCTCGTAGAAAATGTTAGAGGGGAAGGCACTGAGAGCCGGGTGCATACGGTACTGGACCTGCAGGCGGATTGGCCGGATCCCCAGGACCACCAAGCGCTCAAACAGGGACTGCGACAGACCTGCTTTAGCCGCCTTCTTGCACATCACCACAGGACCCAACTGGCAGTGGTCACCCACCAGAATAAGCTGGGTGGAGGAAGAAGAGCCACATAAGCGTGACGCTTGGATTAGTTTAACAACACAACACAAGACGTTAATGTTCCTTAATGTTCAGACTGTTGAAAGTTTTAATACTTGACAGTAGCTGCTACTACAGTTTAAATGACAAAGCTTTACATTTTTAGTTGACATGTGCCAAAGTATTTCTTCATTTACTGTTAATGCAAAAAAACCCAAAAAAACCCCCGACAGAAACCAAAGCAAACAACAGCAGCTGGGAACTGATGCAGCTGTTTGGGTTTTGTACCTGCTTTGCTCCCAACACCACGGGCACCATACACTCGGGCTCAGTGGCTTGGGTGCTCTCATCGATCAGGATCGAACGGAACTGCATCTTGGCCAGACGAGGGTCTCCAGCTCCGACACAAGTGCAGCAGATTACATCAGCATTCTGGACAACGAGGAGGAAGTTATGATCATTATCTGCATCTCAGGTTGAAGAAGGTATTGAATCATCTTAATGGACTGGTACAAACAGCCAGTTGAAATGTGATATTTTCTTCTCCTGTACTGTCATGTGCTGACCGGCTGAGGCCAGTGGAGTTGCAGGATTTAGCTACACAGTAGTGTGTGAATGTGAGAAACAATTGTCAAAGGCAGCAACTGTCTATAATAGGGAGAGGCAACTAAGGATGTGGACAACTAATGTGGTGGATGTTTAAATGCTGCTGCCCTCAGTGATCAGCACCACAACTTGTAGTTAAAAATGAAATGTATAAATTAGGCCACTGCTTCTACAGAATAATTCTCAGAGGCAAACAACGTTTGACTGAAATTACTTGTTGCACCAAGAATGCCTGAAATCGCCGACTTCCAGCTGCATTAAAAGTGAAAACCAACACCTCCTCACCATGAGCAGCTCCCTCTCAGCAGTGCGCTTCAGAGCCCTGTAGCGTTTCTCATCAGCAGACGACAGCTCGCCAGTCTCATCTTTTAGCTGCTGTAGTTTCTGAAGCTCCGGCATACTGTGGAGACAAAGATACATCAGATTATTTACACCAGTACATTACAACACCAAATCTGTGATATAACATGGTCACACCTGGAAAATGAAGGACTATTTCCCCTCATGCTACTGACCTGTCCATGTTGCTGATCTGGTTGTGTAAAGCAAGGAAAGACACAGGGGACTCGATGGCCTCCCTGCTCTTGGCACACAGCCTGACAACCTTCAGTCCAGTCTTATCGATCTTCTCAGTCAGCTGGTCCACAGCAATGTTACTGGGAGCACACACCAAAACTGGTCTACAGGACACATGCACCACAGAGAGAAAGGGAACAAGAATTACACGACTGGAATAATAACACGCTCCAAGTATAAAAGGGTTAACTCAATTTTTGCCTCACCCATTGCCCTGTCGGGACAAGTGGTACACGATCGTGGCAGAGGTGACGGTCTTCCCAGTGCCAGGAGGCCCCTGGATCAGACTAAGAGGTCTCTGAAGCACCGTCTTCACAGCATACACCTGAACATGCAAGAAACAAAATAAATCAATTGGATACTTAAAACAAACGCAGTTTGCCAAAAACACAAAACACTTTTTGACGATCATAACAGAAATCTTTTCTTATTCTTTGAGTTTTCTCAATTAATTTACAAAGATGAACATCTTTGTTGCACTAATGTACAGTAAATGAATCAACTAAAGTTACACTATGTCCTACACTGAGATTATGGCCATCTAAAAGTTTTCTCGTATGAGTTACGATGTCCAAGTCTGACCTGTGAGTGATTGAGGTCAGGAAGGCCTGGGGCAGTGAAGCGCTTTGGCAGCTGGCACTTAATGGTGACATCCTCGACTTCATGCCCCAGGAGTTTGTGGTAAATGTAGCCAGACACTGAGGTCTCATCCACCGCAAACGTCTTCAGGGCGCTTTGCATCCTGTAGCAGGACATAAACAACTCTAAGTCAGCCGTTACTGCCAAAAATAGCTTACCAAATACATTTAAATTAAGCTGAAAACTTTACAACTGGTAGTCAAATCAAAAAAAGAAAAGACAAGACACAATGAATCTACTGAAAACATGAGGTGGAAATGAAAGGAAAGGAAGAAAAGACCTTTTGGTACGGCATGTCGTTAAATGCTCTGGCATAAAACAGCTTACCTATCAAAGGAAGTCGACTTCCACACAAAGTCCACCTGGAAGTTGTGGGGGATTTCCACAGGCGCTCCAACACTGCTCCGCAACTCAATGGCAATTTCATCTCCATAGTCTTTAAACACAGGCTATTAAGGAAATCCAGCATTATCCGTAAAATATTTCTAGTGGGTGAGTGTGGGCTTTGCTGTCTATACTTCTCGTTTAGGACAGTCACTGCTGCCATAAAGGGCCACGCTGGAATGCAACATTAAGAAACAGATCATATCAGCTGTGTAAAGGATACTGTCTGGGACCTTGATGACATGACCGATGCCCTTCCACAGCGGGGCCAGGTCTCCCTTGTACCGCAGACAAATCTCATCACCTTGCATCAGCCGCATATCTGGGGTCAAGTGAAAAGACACAAGTTAGAAACCTGCACTTACCAAAAATTACATACAAAAGTATTTAAGGACAGGGCTAAGTTTATGAAAACACATGATACAATACCGTGCCCTCATCTAACCCGACAACACAAAACAGAGGCAAGAGGAGAAAAAACAAAAAAAACAAAAAAAAACACGCACACATGCCACCAAAAGATGCAGGGATGGGGGAGGTTGCGTGCAAGGCCTGAGGGGAGGGGAGTAGGATGGGAGCTACATCTGTACCACAGAACCACTGGGAGGAAGGAAAGTTTAGAGAATTACCACCTGAATCCGTCTTAGGAAGAGTGAAATAGGCAATCCGCTTTTTGTTCAGCCCCAGATCCCACCTAACTGTTATATTATCTTGAGTCTGAAAAAGGAGGGAGAAAAATGATCAAAACATCAGGTATAATAATACAGATATCACAGCTATGACAATATTGCAGAAAATAAAGTAAAAACACCTGATCAGAAAAGTGCCTTACGCCACAAAAAACACATTTCAGATCGCATCTGTAGTCAGGAAAATCTATCATCACATCCTGCTTCAGCATGAAAATAAAATAATCCTCACCACACCATTAAAATCATTAAATGATTAAAGGCTTTTTAAAGATTAAAAACTTTAGCCATGTACATTTCTGGAAGTAAAACACCAGTAACCACATTCCAGGCACCTCTGTGTGGAACCATATCAGGTACCTGTGACTCCTTAAGCTTCTTGTCGTAGTCAGCTTCCAATTTGACCAAAGGGCCAAATATATTTTGGTATTGATAAGCATCCTCGTAACGCAGCAGTACATGCTGGGGCTCCTCATCTACTCCAGGTTTCTCCAGGTCTTCCAAGGTGGCAGTGGGATTGTCCTGTAGGAAAACCACAAAAAACAATAAAAACAAACAAAGTCAACACTCTTACAAGCCCTGAAAGAGCAAAAGGCATACAAGTGGATCGTACCTTCCAGAGTTCCTCCAACTTGTTGATCTGCTGGGCCGTGATCTGACGGGCTCTAAGCTGCTCCTGTTCTGATGGGATCTTCACCAGCCAGGACAGAAAGCATCGGTCCTGGATCAGCGGCTGCCACTGCGAGCTGTCCCAGTTGATGTCCTTCAGGCTGCTTTGGCTGGCACAGGGCTGCCTGAATGGAGGCACAAGATTCAGGCCAAGTATTGGAGGTTTCAAACTAATCAAACTACTGTTAAATCACAGTACTTCTTACTGCAAGTCCATGAGGCCATACAGAAGGTTATGTTTACTGTCAGAGCCGCAAGCTCTATTTCAAGCTTAATGCACATTAGTAGGGCGGTCCAGAGAAAACAGCTGCAGACTCTATAGCTGCCTGCCTGTTCACTACTTTGATTGATAGTGCATATTATGTGCTATAGTCAGAACACTGGCTCTGTCTTCGCTGAACACATTGGTGTTTGTGTGACAGAGAAAAATCCACGCCGGGGACTTTATTTCCCACTTCCAGCACAAACAGAAAGTAACAGTCCAGAAGTGTTGTAGCTCTATTCATCTGCCATAGTACATAATGTATGTACGCACACAGCTCTGAGACGTGTCTGTGCTGAACTCTGTTGATCAGAGGGCAAAAGCAGAGAGTTTCTCACACTTCCACCATGAAGAGAAAGTATCACGAGAACAGCAAGTTCCATTAACCTCCTTCACAAACAGCAATGAACGATTAATCCTGTCTGCTAAGTCAGTCTAAGCAGACCACTGAAGGTAAAAAAAAATATAAAACTATAACATTTATGCAAAACCTGACCAGTTCTCTTTATTAACTTGAAAAAAACCAAAACCAAAAAAAACCTAGAACATCTTCTTGACTGTTCCGAGTCTCTTTTGAGCTGCTTTAATATGTCTGAAAACAAATATGAGCCTATGGGTGGGTGGCCCTGCAATACACAGGTCAATTAAAAATAATTGGCCTCTTTACCAGTGTCCTAAAGTCTAAAGTAAGGGGGAGAAACCTAAATAACTGAAAAGAAAACAACTTTATCATAAACTTCCAGAGTCAAATGTAAATA
Source organism: Neolamprologus multifasciatus (assembly GCF_963576455.1). Taxonomy (NCBI): domain Eukaryota; kingdom Metazoa; phylum Chordata; class Actinopteri; order Cichliformes; family Cichlidae; genus Neolamprologus; species Neolamprologus multifasciatus. Next base: position 35,219,300 of record NC_140453.1, on the reverse strand, counting down.
TTCAGATTAAGCTTCACAGAGGTAAAATATTGTCCTGCTTAAATCAGGACAGTCCCCAGCAACATACCTGCAGAGTAGCACCACCACAGAATCAGCCTTTGCTGGGATGAAGCCCAGGAGAAAGACGTTGCGACAGCCGCAGTTGTAACACTCCAGCACAGTTTCGCCCAGCGGCCCATCTTTATGCAGAGTCACTTCTTTGCATTTGGCTCTCACCAAATGGTTCACAATATGGCTGCGAGGCAGACAATGGAAGTCAAACAGAACGTTAAAACAGAAAATTAAAAAACTGACACTGAGCCCGAGAGCAAAAGTGGGAAACGGCCCACTTCACAGTTATGAACAAAGGCTGTGAATAGGATACGATTCCTATTACACTGCTTGGTAGCATCTACAGTAAATAAACCTGAACACGCCCTCTGTTCAACCAATGCAAATACAAGAGTTGCCATCTACTTCTCACAGATCTCTCATTACACACATGCCACATGACCTGTCTGTCAAAATATGGCTGGTGTTGGGAGAAGTGTGTGAATATTTCATTGTTATCGTTTCAGGTTATTAGTAGTTTCACTTTCCGATTCCTACATGCAATTAAATAAAGACAAGCCGACGACGCACCTGCCGGATGTGTTGCCACGCCCATTACAGAACCACTTCTTGCTGGTATTGCAGTACACCACACACGCTGGATCGTGGATACCACAGTAGCTGTAAGGAACAAACACAGCAGTGTTCAGAGCAAACACAACAAGAGCAAAAGACCAACTGTACACACACGATATCGGGTGTCAAAGGAGTCAGCATATTATACGGACCCTGTCAAATGCTACATGCTCACATGCCTCAACCACAAATATGAAATGTCATGGGAATATGTTGCCGCCATACGTGCAGGACTCCTGAAGCTAATTCATATTCAATAGGTGTCAAAAACATGTACAGTATTTCATAAGTTTCAATAAGAATGCACACAAAGCCAATTTAAGAGAGTTAAATACATTTAAATTGCATATTTAACTGCCAATTCTTATTAAAAGCTTTTACCTAAATTTCACTGTCAATTTAATGTTTAGTATTCTTACAGGATTATGAAAGTAAACAGGAATGAGATTCAAGCAGTAATGTGAAAAGTATTAAAGCTGGTTGACAATTCATCAGGGCCACGTGAATCGTATCGTAGCACTAAAATTATAAACCTCTGATAGTGCACAATTCAACCATTGTGAATAGCTAAAAATTGCACAGCATACTAGTGATGTAGATGACGATCACTAACTAATGTACTGCAATCAGTTCATCGGTAACGCACAGTCTGCTGACATCCTGCCACGGTGCGGTTTTTTCCAGCGTACCTGCACGCGTGCAAGGGCAGGTCTTTGGTGTAGTACGTGTCCTCTTCATCCTCCTCAAAGTTCAGCTCGGCCAACAGTTGGCTGGCTTTGGCCACGGAATCATCCACTCCACCGTTGTGAAGACCCTCATCGGGACCATTTACCTGCAGCACAACACCTGCTTTACTGAACAAACTCACCGCTAACGATTAGCAGCCAGGCACACAGCGCTGAGAGAGCCACTAAATTATAAGTTGACAGGTTGTCAGCGCTCATGAATTTTCTCTTTGATTTTACAGTTACGCTCACGAGTTTAGTTTACTTAACACAGTTCAAAATAAAGGTAAAAATACAATTACCTTTACTTCAGAAGTTTAGTTAAGGGGCTTGCTAACGCTGCAACCCAGCTAACACTGAGCTAAGTAATGCTATCCAATTTAGCGGGCTAACAGGTAGCGCTGGGTCAGCTAGCTAACTACAGCTAGCGTCAGTAAAGCGCGCTTTCTCGTGCCTTCGTGTGAAATTGAAAACCCTCAGACCTGGCTGTCCAGCTGGCTCTGTGTCTGCCCTTGAGTTTGCGTCTGACTGGGAAGGGTGAAGTCGGTGAAGTCATACTCCGAGCCCTGGGTGTCCGCTCCGAGCAACTCCGCTTCCTCGGTGTCCAGGAAGGTGAGGGTCTGGGAGCTCGGCCCGTACGCCTCCACGCTCATCTCGACTCTCTCAACTTTCGCTTTACTGACGGGTTTCCGGGATTAGTATAAAGACAGTTAAAATCCAAAGCGTTTTCGTTGATCGACAATTGGTTTAGAGCCCGACGTTAACAGTCTCAGTTTGAACCTAAATAAAAAATGGAACTGATCGGAACCTCGAAAGCTGCAGCAGGTCCAACAGCCGCGGTGACGGACTTCCCCAACGTGTGACGTTCACCGGAGGCTGGAGTTCAGCTCACAGACAGGTCTCTACAAGGAAGAGCTCTCACTCTGATCCTGTATCCGGGTCTCAAAGCAACGTCACAAAACGCTGTGAGGAAATCCATTAAAATAGCAATACTAATACATATAATACGTCTAGCTCCTTGTCGATATTTTGACAATTTTTTCAGCAGGTTTTGTTTTGTTTCAAAAACAAAAATATTAAAAATTGCATAATTCCCAATTTGTGTCCAAATCTGGTAAAAAAAAAAAATAAATCGAATCTAATCGTGTTTTTAGTATGTTTTGTATGGATAACAACGAGTCCCACGAGTTTATCATTGAGTTTTAGGTAATTACGTTAACAGCAAAATTGTTTAAAATAGTATCAACCAAGGCAGGTCTGCTTAAGTAACTTAAATGTGAGCATTTAGATGGCCCCTATGCCAAAATGTATTTTAAAGAATTCAATCAAATGAGAAGTCTACGAGACCACTGAGATATGAAGGTATGTACCAAAGAGGAATGAACGTTAATAGGAGTGAGCCATGCCTGTGAATGAGAGAGGCAGGTGGAAAGGTCAAGATGCAATGAGGAGGTGGGTGAGTTGAAATACTTGGGGTCGACCATGCAAAGCAATGGACAGAGAGGTGAGAAAGAGTTAACATAAGATAAAGATGAATGTCAGGTGATTTTTCCACAGGTAATAGGTCTTGAATAATCAGGTCCTAACTTGTCTTAAAGATCTCACAGTACCATACCGCATAAATAGAGTATTTGTGGTTCTACTAGAGTTTCTAAAAGTGGAATGGGAAGAAGAGCCTTCATCTTTCAGGCCCCTCCACTATAGAACCAGCTCCCTGTTTGGATTTGGGAGACAGACACTCTCTCTATTTTGAATATTAAGCTTAAAACTGATTTTTTAAAAAGGTTATAATTAGGGCTGTATCAGGCAACCCTGAAATTCCCCTTAGTTACGCCGCAAAAGGCCTAGACTGCAGGGAGCTTCCCATGATACACTGTTTCTTCTTCAATCGCCTCATTTTCACTTTTTGTGTTTATACACCACTTTGCATTCATTCATTAGTTATTATTAATCTCTGGCTCTCTTCCACATTGGGTTTTTTGTCCCTTCTTCCTCTTCTTACCCCCAACTGGTCACAGGAGATGGCCACCTCTCTCTGAGCGTTTCTACCTGTTAAAGGGAGTTTTTCCTTTCTACTATTGCCAAGTGTTTGCCCATAGGGCGTTGTCTGATTGTTGGGGATTTATTCCAGGGTCTTTATCTTCCAATGCTTTTTTGAATTGGTACTATATAAATAAAAACAGAATCAAATGGAATTGGTGACAGGAGGATAGCAGCAAGAATGAAACAGGAGGAGAAAAAAAAAGACAGGAGGCAGAAGTGGAGGTGACAGAGTTAAAGATAGTAACCAAGAGAATGATCAGGAGGCACAGCTTAGGCTGAATAGTTTGGAGACAAAGTTAGAGAAAAAGGCTGGGTATACTGGGATAGACCACAGAGAAGGATCATGGATGTAGTGATGGGCATGTGTGACTGAAGAGGATGCTAGAGATCTGATCTGATTAAGATATAGGCAACCTAACTTCTTCATAATATTGTGAGTTGTGACCCGTGTTTTGTGATGGTGAATCACAATCATGTAGATGTCATTAACAATAGAGTGGAGCCTCGTGGTAATAACTGTGACAGGCCTTTCATGGTCATTGTACCAACATGTCAATTACAAGGTTTCAATAGGAGTGAATACTGAATGGAAAAGCACAAACATCACTTGTACTTCTTTTATTTCAAAGCCTTTCCTTTACAAAGCCAGGATTACTTACTGTAACAGTGCTTTGTTAATGAAGCTGAAGAGCATACCTTTCAGAGGATACTCCCAAAACACAGGTAGAGCACACACTGATATTAAAAAAAAGAGAAAAAAAAAGTACTTTTTGAGGTAGCCACAAGGACAGCATCAGTACTACATCTCTGAACTGACCCACTGAGAATTAGTAAGGCCTTTTCATAAAACACATAACCAACAGCAAGGCACAGGAGGGAGTTTGGGGTCAGAGGTCACCTCATATGTAAATTTGAGGCTTTAACTTTTGTGAGAAGAAATTCTGTTCTTACACAACTCTTTTTTTTAAAACTTCTCTGCACACACAAAGTCACAAGGTAAAATATCAGCACCTAAAACAACATCAGAGATTTCTGAAACACCACAACCAAGAAATGAGCTGTAATAAAAAGTTTATGTCTGAGATGGAATTCAGTTATGTTCAGCTCCGTGCTTCACTTTGTGATGTACAGAACAGCATTAAAACAAAATACAAAGCTAAAAACGGCAATTTACTCAAATTTAATGGCACCAACTTGCTTAATTATTACTGAAGCACTACACAGTGTCAGGTATTATGACATAAATACAGTGGTATGAAAAAGTGTTTGTCCCCTTCCTGATTTCCAAGTGATTTACATATTTGTTATACTTGTCACCTGTTAAACCAAGATAACCCGAGTAAATGCAAAATGCCGTTTTTACATGATGATTTCACTGATTAAGAGAGAGAAATTATCCAAAAGTAGTTGCCCCATGTGTTAATCATGAATTTACTGCGATTAACCACATTTTTTTGAAAGCTCAGTTTCACTAAATAGACTCAGGCCTGACTACTGGCAGACCTGTTGAATAAAAAAAAAAAAACCCTCCTTAACTAGAATCTGTCTGACAAAGTGAAGCAGGTTAAAATATCTCAAAAAGCAACACATCATGCCACAATCTAAAGAAACACCTGAGCAATAAAGTCTGGGAAGGAATGCAAAGCCATGTCTAAGGCTTTGGGCCTCCAGTGAACCACAGTGAAAGTTATTATGTCATATGGAGTAGACTTGGAACAGTGGTGACGTTTCCCAGGAGTGACTGGCCCACCAAAATTACTCCAAGTGAACAGCAAGGACTCATCCAGGAGATCACAATAGAATCCAGAATAACATTAAAGAATCACAGACTTCACATGTCTAGTTAAGGTCACAGCTCATGATTCAACAATAAGAAACAGACTGGGCAAAAATGGCATCCATGGGAGAGTTCCAGGAGAAAACTACTGCTGACCAAAAACAAGAGAAAGACTCATCTCACATCTGCCAAAAACATCTTGATCATCCCCAAGAGAGCTAGGAAAATGTTCAGAAAAGGAACATCATACCAACAGTAAAATATGGTGGTGGGCTGTTTTGGTGCCTCTGGGTCTGGAAGACTTGCTGTGCTAAATGAAACCAGGAATTCTGCCGTCTGCCAAAACATCCTGAAGGAAAATGTCCGGCCATCTGTTCGTGACCTTAAGCTGAAGCGCATTTGGGTTCTGAAGCAGGACAATGATCCAAAACACACCAGCAAGTCCAACTCTGAATGGCTTTGGAGTGGCCTAGGCAAAGTTAAAAAGACAATTTCTGCTCTAAAACCCTCCAGTGTGGTTGAATTACAACAATTCTATAAAGATGAGTGGGACAAAATTCCTCCACAGCACTGTAAAAGTCTCATTGCCAGTTATTGCAAACGCTTGGTTGCAGTTGTTTCTAGTAAGGGTGGCCCAAACAGTTACTAGGTTTGGGTGGCAATCACTTTTTCCACACAGGGCCATGTAGGTTCCCCTAAATAATAAACACCTTCATTTAGAAACTGCATTTTGCATTTACTTGGGTCATCTATGCCTAATATTTAAATTTGTTTGATGATCTGAAACATTTAAGTGTGACAAACATACAAAAAAAGGAAGCGAGCAAATACTTTTTCACACCACTGCAGATCTATCGTTGGGGCATGAACACTGTATTTAGCAGTATATAAATGATTACAGGTAGAGCTGGGCGATATATCGAGTTTTTAAAAAATATCGATATATTTTTATACGAGATATAAGATGTGACAATATCGTTTATATCGATATAGTCTATGTTACGTTATAACTATATTTGTGGAGCCGCAAGTTTGCCTCTCTTTCGTCCACTTTTGTCTTTATGCAACGTTACTCGGCCTCGCCCCTTCTCCCCCATCGCTTCACCTGCAGGAAGCGACAAGATGGACACGGCAAATCTCCGTTAACGAGTTACTGCGCATCGCTGGACACCGTCAACGCGTTAGCTAGCTAACCATGCTAACAAGCTAACCACGCTAACGCCATGCAGCCCAGAGGCGCTGCACAGCCTAAAATCCTTTCATTTTCTCAAAAGTTGACAGCGCGCCTTATGTATGAATTCTGGTTGTGCTTGATGGCCGCGAACCGATTTTATGTGGAACACAGCGCTCAGCAATCTGTCAAAAATGTTTTAGTACGACTTTGCTAAGCTACAGAGCTGCAGCGCTTCATGGATTGTCAGAGCATTACGGCTACCGAGGAGCCTCGCGGAGTGATACGTACTGTGCTTCAACGTAATATTACCCTACTGTGTATAAGGACCATAAATGGCACCTGTTAAGAGACGTGGTTACGAAGAGGATTTCAAACTCCAGGCTGTCAGTCACACAGTAGAAGTTGGGAACAGAGCAGCTGTGAAATCTGTCTTTGTTATTATGCTCAGCGTCTTTTAGTTTACATTTTGACTGCACAATTGTGAGCTTTTTGTTATGCACAAAAACAACATTGTTTTCTTTTATTTATGGAGCATTATTATTTAATAAATGTTCATAATTTATTTTTGAGTAAATTTTATGTACATCTATGCTCTATGTTAATAAAAGTGCCTGTGTGACATCTGGGACACAGCTTTGACTAAGAACTCTCTTTTTGTTCTTACTTTATGGCTTTAAAAAAAATATATCGAGATATATATCTTATATCGCCGTCCAGGTAAAAAATATCGAGATATGAATTTTGGGTCATATCGCCCAGCCCTAATTACAGGCCAAAATTACTTGAACTGAAGCTGTGTTAGGTGTAGGCAGTCAGATTCTCAGGAGCCAGGGAGTGATCGAGATGACAAAACACAACACAATCCAATTTTTTTTTTTAAAAAAGAAAAAAGAGCATTTACTCTGGGAGTGTTACTGTCATCACCATGCATTCCTGCTCTACGTCATAATCACCATGAGGAAAAGGGTTGACAATGGATGTCTAGAAAGCTACACAAGATAAAGTGACAGAAAATAAAAACAAAACAGAAGCTTTCACATTGCTTGAGAAATGCTGTCCAAATTCCAGATTAAGTAAAACTGAAATACACAAGAAAAGAAAGAAACCAAGTGCTACAGAAAAGACATGAGGCCCAATTCTGACTGAAAGCAAAGTCCAACTTCATCAAATCAGATTCTCAGATAAAATAAGCAGCTACACCTGATTTAATGACAGGAACGACAGAAAGTTAATCAAGGAAACAGTTAGAGCTGCACAACCACAAAAGAATGTTTTCTAAAAGGTTTAAGATAAAATATGCAATGTCAAAGCCAGCAGGCATCCTCAGACACAAATCACAGCAAGTGTCACTATTTCACCATCCAGTGAGTCTGGGAGAGTCATGCCCAAAGTGCGCTTTAACAACAAGGCTACATGATATGAACTACTTCACTCTATATAACTCATCTGTTACAGTTTAATACATACTTTCTACAGTTAAAATCCAGTTGTGCAGCCTTGATGTATGACATAATTATCCCACTGAATCAATGAATGAGATCTGTGAAGTAACATTGCACATCCCGGGGCCAGATCTCAGTGGGGGGAGGGGGGGGGGTTGGAAAGAAGGGGGTGTTTCTGTCAGAACTGGGCCGACAAACTGGGGAAATGTGAGCTGGAACCAACCCGTTCCCTGATTTAAATAACCTTTGTCAAAGAAGGCAAATTTACAACTTCTTATAAAGAAAAAGGACTCAAGAAAACAATTCAATATAAATGAGAAAAGCACAGGTAAGCTTTAGAATACAGAGAGGAGAATATGTGAAGGAAAATAAAATGAGCAGTTTACTGCTGGATGTTTCATATTAATCCATAATGCAGACTTTTATGTGTGCTACATGAAACCTATTGTGACCAACTAAGAAAAAAAAATCTGAGAAAGAACCATTATGATTATAGTTTCCCCCAAATGTGTCTTCTATAATAATTTTAATAACCCTACCCCTATAAGGTGCATTATTAGGAGTCACATTTGGGGTTACAGGTTATAATATCTGCCACATTAGAGACCACCTGCTGCGACCGCATGTGAACAACACGAGCAGCATTTTGCTCCTGTGTTTATCTGGTTTTTCCTCACATTTTGCTCCAATGTCAGAATGCTTCCAGTTCTTTTAAAGCTTACGTTACAATGAGACCGTAACAGAATCAGGCCTAGCAAAGCAAGAAGCAAAGAAGCAAGACAAACTTTGAAAGCAGATTATACTGTGAAGTGTCATTATTACCAATTAAAGATACAGTTTTTAAAAAAAAGGGGGCGGGAGGTTTGGCTACTTGTGATTAAGTGCAATTTCTCTTGTGTGGTAAGGGCTGGAGAGGCTAGTTGGCATATGGAGGTCACTTAGTGGAAGTGTTGTTGGCAGTGAATCTTCCCTTCAGCTTGGTCCATAAGCTCCAGCATCTCCTGGATGACGGCCTGCAGTGCACGACCCAGGTCTTCTTTACTGTAAGGCTTTCCAAGAGGAGGCACATGAATAAAGGCAGAGCGGCCGTGGCTCAGGTACAGAGAGGTGTAGTAGGTAAAATCACAGAGATACCTGTCAGAGAAGGGAGCACGGTATTTAATAAATGAAGAGACTGACTCCATAACACAAACAAACAATAAAACAGCATTTACATGACGCATACTCGCCTCTCAGCTGAGCCACTCAACCGTGCACATACCTCCAAAGGGCCCTGATCACTACCTGTCACACTGAAGCATTGTTATGTCACTTCTAGATCTTGACAGCGGTAAACATATTTTGCCTTTTCCCAAAGGCCAAACTGCATAATGTGACTACTGTTTATATCGTTACTATAACCTGACAGCTGTCAGTATATAAGAAACACTGCTGTTTGTGGCCTAGCAGAACAATTTCTGGCTGCCTCTGAAATGTAAAGCTTAAAGCTTCAGTCAAAACTTCTAGATTCAACTAAGACAGACTTTACTTCAAGTAAAGCATCAGTTTAGCAGCTTAAGTGCATTTATCACTGCAACTAGCAACTAGCTAATTTGTCAGCCTAGTGTAGAAACTTTCAAAAAGCCTAAATTCAAACCATGAGAAAATATAAAAATAAACTCCAGAAAGCTCAGATTCAAGTCAAAGTCCTCTGTCTGTTCATCACTGGGAACTTTGTTTTTGGTCTCTCATTATAGTAAAAATAGTGATTACAGTTTCTTTCAAACATTTGCCTCAAAAAACAAAAAAAAAATATTAGTCAGGCTACAAAAATTGAACTTCAGCAGAAAACGCTGATAAGGTCTCAGTATTTACAATCATAGCAACAATCTGTGCCGAGTTCTGAGCTAGCCATCTCTATATAAAAGTACCGCCATGTGAGCAGTACATGCAACAGTTGGATGGATAAAGATACACAACTTGGTAAAAGAGAAAAAACACATTAAATAATGACCTCCCGGCATCTCTGGAGACAGACACGGCTACTCCCAGCCCTGATGCATTCACTCGTTTGCAGACCAATTCCATGTCAATGATCGAGTTGATGCAGTCTGGGCCTCCAACAACGCAGCACTGTGAATCGGGGCAGAAGCTGCTGTTGTCCAGGCCCTTGTAACCATGATTTCTTCCACATTTCTCCAGCGTGACAGTTGTGGCCATACCCGAAACTCCAACATGAACTACCAACTGTCCAACAAAGAAAACAATAAAAACACAAAGTCAGAATGACTAGACTATTGCAGGCTTCCCTTACACCTGAGGCATCCATGCTCTCAAAACAGGGCCTAGGATTATTTTACTGAAACAAAAACGCAAGGAAACGCAAGATAAAAGCTCAAGCAGAATTTTACAATGTAGCCCCTTTATAGCGAGCTTTTAACAAAGGCACTTTCAAGCCCATAATTCATCGTATTGTTCATTGGGGCTTCTAACTCTTGAAGCAGCGGGCCCCGACCCCCGGACCAGTTGTTTGGTACCGGGCCGCAAGAGTTGAGACTCGGGTGTGAAATTCATGGTTTCAGTTTTAGCGCAATTTTTTTTTTTTAAATAGTTTTTATTGTTAAGTCTGTGTCCCTGGGTCTTTTCCCGTGTGTTATGAATACATCTTCTTTTTTGGTACTGGTTTTATTTTGTTGTATTTATCTGCAACACCTTAAAGGCCGGTCCGTGAAAATACTGTCGGTCATAAACCGGTCCGTGGCGCAAAAAAGGTTGGGGGACGGCAGCCTTTAAGCGCAATAATGCTGTCACTTTAAATTAGGCTCTCCTCTTACCAGTGGATGATACTGCTTCCATAATGAAGGAACCAAGCTCTGGACTTGTTGGTACTCAACAGGAACCTCGTGTACATGCAGATCCACATCACTGCCCAGCCCGAGCTTCTTCAGTTCCTGTCAGAGTAAAATTAAAACCTGAAGTTTAGAAATCATTCCACATGTTGAAACATCAGTTTCAGCTTCTTCAGTTAAATTTAGATAATTTACAAAAATTGCAGTAGATGCGTAATGCGGAGCTATGCGCTGTGGCAACCCCTTGTGAATAAAAGAGCAGCTGAAAGTAGCTTTACAGGATACTGTAGGCTGCCTCCTTTGCCTATGTTCTTATCATTTTTACTTCATGCTCACTGACAGCTAATTTCCCTGCAAAATATGTCTCCACGTATTTGGAATTTTTGGCCACTTGGGAAAATCTCTTAATGCCATGCCATTCCCAAATGGTATAATTTTACAGTCAACTTGGCAAACAGAATGAACAAACACTTCAACCCCAAACTCAGGCTTCTTCAAAAGCAAAATCAAGAAATAAAATATGCCAAACACTGACTTCACATATAAAAACAAACAAATCTGTATCAAATTCAAAGCCAGTAACCCAACAGCTCCCCCAGTCTCCCTGCAGGACAAATAGCCCTGGACACTGACCTCCCAGATGTATTGAAAGGAGGCTTATTTGACCACGTCTGTGACCCTACCACAATGTGCCCTTTTGTTTGCCTTTAATATCCTTATCAAGTCCGTCTAGACACCCTGACAACCACCATCATCCCCCCACACAAAACCTCTGACGAACACTGCTACATAGTACGAAGCCGGCCGTCAGCATCGCAGAACTGCCGCACAAACATCGTCCAAGTGTCGGCAAAAACCACATGACAACCTTCAAGACTTTCGAAAAGCATTTTTGGAGCAAGTTTAGTATAAAAAAAAAAAAAAAAAAAATATATATATATATATATATATATATATATATATATATATATATATATATATATATATATATATATATATATATATATATATATATATATCTAACACCATCACACACTTTAACTGTATGGCACATTAACTTGTATCAAACACAGACTTTTTTGAAAATCATTTAAGTGTAAATAACAATTATGCAAATTATTACCTCTTTATTAGATGCTAAAAAATGAAACAAACAAACAAAGAAAGCCAATAAATACCTGTACTGCTACCCAGCTGGCGTTGACAGTGTGCTCTCCAAATGGCCCGAAACCTGCAAAAGATGTCAGCTGCTGAATTAATGTGGATTATGTTTGTGGTGTCTGCAAAAACAGCCATTTTTACAAGATTTATTTATTTGTTTAAATAATTCTACTGATATGACCTTAAAGGTAGTTTCTGATTGAAAAAGGGGGCTGTTAAAGATTTGAGTTGACTGAGATGCTGATTTGCAACATAAAGGTATACATTTCGTCTTTTATGTCAAATACAACATCCTTTTCAGTAGCATGACTGAGATGTAAATGCCTGTTGCTTGAAATTATAAACTGTTGTTTTGAAGAATGCACCTCATTATTAATAACATAAAGACCTGCTGATGCACAACTGCAAATGAAAAACTGTAAAATCTCAGCAGCCCATGGAAATTCACTCGGGACTGTTTATATAAGGCTCTATCACGGATTCCCCCGCCCCACTGTCTATCCTAGGGTCACTGGGTCCCTGGGGGTTGGGTGGAGAGGGGATCAGTCTGTCTGACAGGCTGATGAAAAGGAGCAGAGTGAGGGGCCGGCAGCTGCCAGCCAGCCTGCTATTGTGAAGGTGCTGTTCCCAGGCAATCTACACTTCTCTTATCAGCTGGGGAGACACGTTTCTGCACCCCTTTGTGTCTGTAAACAGCAAATTAATGTGTCTGTTCTGCCAAACGTCACCATTTAACACTGCTGTTTGCACTAACGAAAATATGTTCATGTGGCTGGACTTGAAATTGCATCGGAGTGTGATTTAGATAAACAAATATGTTCATACACAGTACTTGTTATATTAACAAGTATTATAAATTGGTGACTATTACACAGGGATGTAACTTTGAATCACAAGTGATGCAAAATAAATTTTCTGAAATAAAACACAGAGACTGGTTGATGAACAGCAGCTCTAAGTCTACACTAGATTACCATAATGCAAAATAATGAGACTAAACAGGATGAACTAGCATAACGAAACTCATTCAATAACTTATCAATAGTGGAACCTAGTCACCACTTGAGAATAGGATATGTATTTTTAGCCACAGATCTATAAAGGCATCACACACAACAATTGGACAGAGGAAGATACGAATAATTCAAAGCAATAAAGAATAAAAAACAATAATTTAGGCTAAAGGGTTCATTATTAAAATCTCTCTGCATTGTGTTTTCACCTTTATCTTTTGTTCATCTGTCTATATTTTGTAGATTACTGACATAACTCCTATGATATCAGTTTTTTTTTAAACTGAAATAATTTCAATAATGTCCCAAGTCACAACTAACAACATCTAATATTTATGAAAATATATGCATTATTACCTTTGCTGCCATATGGTATTGTGCTCAGTATTAGTGACTAATACTTCAGATGAACACGAGCTATTTGAAAGCATTTAGAAACAAATATTATACCGTATCCATAGAGCAAAACAAATGTGTAGACAACACAAAAGGCGCTTGTTTTTGGAGGAGTAATTTGTTTACTGTCTGCGGCCTTTCAGCTGAAGTCATCTAAAACAATGGTGAGACCACCGAACCGGTCTGTAGCGTCAGTAATGCATCCCCCCAAAACTCTAAAGGGTCAAAACTCCCACAAAACAACTCGTTTCTTTCTGTACAGTTGCAACAGAGTGGAGCAGGAACGACCTGACGCCATTAATGGAGCAGCTTTAGTCCCCTCAACTTTTCCTCAACAGACAAAAGAGACAACGACAGCGGATAAAAGAGCCCAAACCTGTAACGACCACAGCCCGTTTACTGTTATCCATCTCCCGTCCCGTTCACGAGGAACCGTTGCCTCTTTTTCTCGGTCTTTACTTTGAACAGGGTTAGAACGAGAGTCTACCCCGCAGAGCTGACGGCTCCTTCTCCCACACACAGACCAAACCGGAGGTACTCCCTCCTTCCGCAGGCAGCCTAAGACGTGACGTGATTACGTCAGCAAACCCCCCGAAAAGCTACAAAAATGTATACAAAGGCAGTATACATTTTTGAAAGATTTTTTTAAATTGCTCATTTATTTATTTGTTTCATTAAAAAAATATAAATCCATTCATTCGCTAAAGATGTAACTTCAAAAATGAATATTATTTTCATTTTCTATTAAACTATTTACATTACTGTGCAAAGGTCTTGAGCTACCCGTTTTTCTTTATATTTTGCAAGTAAAATGGGAAATAGGTGCAGATATATATCGAAGCATGTGCAAACATACATGAAAATACAGAATATAAAGCAAAAAACAGAGTCTATACAATTCTAACCAGCATGAAAGTCAATATTTACCTTTATTCTTCAACACAACTTGAACTCTATTAAGCTTTCTCGTGACCTTTTTTAATATGGCTGTTTTATACTTAAATGATATAGGTCAGTGTAAGTGGTATAAGAAAGAAAGAAAAAAAAACCAAAAAGCATCTCTCTGAAAATGGTCAACAATTAGGATGGAGTGTAAATGAGTTAAAAAGCAATTAATTTCTAAGGAAAAGCTTTTAAAGACCTTCAGAAAGCCTGGAGAGCTGTTGCTAATAACTGCTTTAAAATAAGAAGAAAGTGGTTATGGTTGTATTCTACATTATAATGATGAACAATGTGTTGAACTCAGTGTGTTTTTGGCTGTTGACCTGCTTTTGGATTTCATGTAAATCGTGTGTCTCATATCTGAAAACTTTTCAGTTATTTGGATCATTCTCCTCCATTTCCCAGTGTATTTGTTGACTTTAACGATCAATAGTTTCAAACAATTGGCAAGGGACTAAAAATGTAAGAAGAAAGAAGAATAAAATTCTTTAAATAACTAATCTAACTGTTTCCTCACCACCTCGCCATACAGTCTCCGGTTACCAGTTTTAAAATCTGGGAGAAAACATGGTTCAGATAAAGGGGATTCTCTGCTAAATTAAACACCCACTGGTAAACTATCTTTATAAATAAAACAAATTAAGTATACCTTAAGTATATCTTGGGAATAGGAGAGATGCAGCTAAAATAGAAAAAAAAATGCAATTTTAATATTTGATCTGATTATTTTGATATTTTTTTACTTTACTTATTCTTATTCCTATCCCTTTAAAGTGGCAAACACGAAAAGAGATCGCGAGTGCACATTTTAATCTTCGCACCTTTCATTTGTGCTCATTTGATATTGGAAATGCGTGTTTCTGACAGTAGGGGGCAGCATCATATAATACAGCCATGAATGCGCCTCGCCACACCGGAAGACAAAGAGTAACAGTAGGTGGGAAAATCGTGTTAGCAAGTAAGACACTATAATAAAAAAAGAAACAATCAAGAAACCATCAAAATGGTGAGTTGTTAAAACTTTTATTCTCTTCAGTGGCACTGAGTGCTAGATTTTCAGCTAGCATTCTCAGTGCTAGCAGCTCGCCTTACCTCTCTATACTCGGTCCGTTAGCTATGGGAAGTTAGCTTAGCAGCTAAATTAAGCATCGTTTACGTAAAATAGTCGTTTTTAATGAGCATATATATGCAGACTTAACACACAGCTTTGGAAAGCTTTTAGGTCGTGCTGAGGCGGGGATTTATTATCTCGTTTAGCTCCATACTCTTGCAGCTGTAAGGTTACTGACAGTTCAGTGGAGTCGGTGAGTAAACGACGTAGACCTGAAGGCACTCTTAAAAAACCTGAACATAAAAGCACCTTCATGTCTTTACGCCAAACACCGCGGCTATGGAGACGTTTTCTCTGGAATAAAACACCACTGGGTGTTTTATGCACTCTCGCTTCGGTGCTCACTTCGGTAAATGCTGTTGATTACACATCTTTTGCCATGTTTGACCTGCTTCTCTGTTGTTTTGCAGCTTCCCCTGTCTCTGCTGAAGACTGCCCAGAACCACCCTATGGTGAGACTAACGTGGACCATGTATACAATTTTATATAACAGGCTCTAATAATAGTAGTCACGAGGAGAGAAAGTGACATCTCAAGATTTCTTACATGTCGAAAGCAGTGAATTGTAAATGTGTGAGCAGAAAAAGATTCAGGTTTCTTTTGAAATTTATACTGTATATAATTGTGGCTTCAGCTCTGACTGTCTCATATTATTTTGCCAAACTATCGCCCGTCCTAATTTCTTTTTAGAACTTTAATTGGCACAAGTTCAGTTTATTTTTTGTAGTGAGTATTGAAACTTTTAATACAGCTGTGAATTCTGAAAACATTGTAAGACAAGCTTTCCCCCCTCGTCTTTTCTCTCTGTAGTTGGTGGAGCTGAAGAATGGAGAGACGTACAACGGTCACCTGGTCAGTTGTGATAACTGGATGAACATCAACCTGAGAGAAGTCATCTGCACATCCAGGGTAACACTGACCTTGCTCTTACATTAAAGCTCTAGATTAATGACTGATGGTTAAAAAAGACAGTTTTCAGTGATTACTTGAAGCTTTCATTGTTGTGTGCAGAGTTATCATTTTATATAAAGGCTGAGTAAGTTATTCACACTTTTTGGTGGATACACCTGCTGGCTGTCTGCGCTCTGGTGTTTGTGCGCAGCCCTGCTTTTCTCTAACTGTTCCAAAAACACTGATTTGGACTGAGCCACACATTACTGTAGCTAAATAGGTACAGGGAATTTTGAATGGAATGAGAGTGAACTTCTGGATTTTTTCCCCCTTTTGCTGTAAATACACTACTAAAGTATTGTTTCAGTACAGATATTTATATATATGTAGCTGTTCGGTCTTATGAGAGAGTGCTTTTTTTTCTCTCTTGTTAATCTTGAGTTAATTGTTAAGCCAATTTGATGAACCGACAGCCCCACTCCACCTCTCACAGGATGGAGATAAGTTCTGGAGAATGCCTGAGTGCTACATCCGAGGAAGCACCATCAAATATCTGCGAATCCCAGATGAAATCATCGATATGGTGAAGGAGGAGGTGGTGTCGAAGGGGCGTGGACGTGGAGGCGCCCAGCAGAACAAACAGCAGGGCAAAGGAAGAGGAACAGGTGGCCGAGGTGAGAGGAAGCAGCTTTTGTTGTTCGTGCTGGATGTCTTAATAAACACGGGAGAGTATTGAGTATTGTTTCCACATTTCTGTCAGTTTTTTCCAGTGTTCATAAGTTAACAAATTTACACCTGATAAGTGTAAAAATAAATTATCTAAGTTCAACTTTAATTTCACTGAGGTTAAAAAATTATCGAATCCCTAACCAATCTAGGAACCCATGACTATTATCGTAATCATAGCTGAAATTTCTGACAGCTTCTACCACTTACATTTATGCATGATTTGACCAACAGGAGCCTCATAATTTTTTCTTATAAGTGTTTAATTTAAAGTCTTTTCATATCTACTACCTTCCTTTTTTTTGTTCACATGAGAGGATTTTGGCTGCTTCACATCAAAACCTGATATGATTTGTAAAAGATATCAAACAGATCTTTCCAGTTGGGCTGCACGGTGGTGTGGTAGTTAAAAATGTGGCCTCTCAGAATAAAGGTCCTGAGTTTGATTGCATTGTGGTTTCTGTAGGCCTCCAAATCTGCTCGCAAAGTTGGACATCCACAAATATTTTGGGGATTTGAAGGATCTATGTTAACTTAAGATACACTCTTGAAAGTCCGTACTACTAGAGCAGTAGTACCAGATATTTCCCTATTTCCCTAGACCTAGCTAAGGTACTTTTCTTAGAAAATTAAGTTTTGATTCCCAAGTGCATCTTTCACCCCCGATTTTCTTTTTCCTCTGACAAACCTGTGCTAGTCGGGTGTGAGGCATTTCCAGTTATTAATCATATATTGGTCTTTACTTGGTGTTGGTGGCAGGTTCTTTATAACTTGACATTTTTTCTGTTTTCAATGTCACATACCAATTCTCCTTAACTGCATTATTGATTCTATTTTTTTTCTATCAATTTTAAATATTAAGATTTGGTCATGTTTACAGGGGATTGGGAATACTTTCTGTTGCCTGCTCTAACACAGACTTTCTTTTGTATCTTCTCTGTAGGTCTGTTTGGAAGCCGTGGCCGAGGGATGACTGGCCCCGGTCGGGGTCAGCAGCAGCAGCAGCAGCAGCAGCAGTCGGATAAGAAACCAGGAAAACCACAGGGAATGAAGAACCAGCACTGAAGGACGACGCTGCACCTCTGACAACATCCTGTTAATCAGTGATTCTTCCTTCTGCACATGAAGAAAAAAAGTCTCTGTGGTGTGTTTTTTCTGCTGTGATCTTTGTTAGGACTGATTGTCGCAGAAATCTCACTGTGAGACGTTAAGAGAAGCCGTGCTTTTGCACTGAATTTTGTTTTTTAACATCTGGAAGTTGATATTAACATTTTTTTATGAAAATGCCAGTGTATCGGCCAGAGCTGGCAGACTCCTCCTTTAGCATCAGTTTGTATATCGTTATAACAAGAACATTTTGTATCATAAGCCACATTATCTAAATTCCACATTGCGTCTGTTGGTACACTGGGAAAACATTTTTACTTTTAGTTTTTGGCGGTTGTCTCCTCAGGTGTAGTTTCATGGTGTAATGGCCCATCTTCGGTTGCAAGAATACTTTGTTTTCCTTGTTGTTTGTGAAGTTTTGTGGTTTGAGACCTTTCTTCTTTGTTTGTCTGCTTGCTCCGCTGTGGGGTCAGTCACAGCAGGTGAACAGCAGACTGATAACCAGGAGACACAAATTCAGTCCCTGTAAATTAACACTTCTGTTAAAGCGTTTGTAAGACAACCAGTTAGGATATCCAGACAAAAAGATTCTCATATTCTTAAGTTTGAAATGGATAGAGTCCAACATGTGACGTGTTGGTTGGGTTTCATTTTATTTTTGTAACAAAAGACGATATTGTAATTTATTTACAGGAGAACATGAGAATAAAACAGCTTTTGTTAAAGGAGTTGTAATTATTAAGTCTCAGTTTGCTGCTCACGGTCTTGATCAATATTGTGGTGAATTAAGTGGTGCTGATATCAAGCTTTTCTAGTCTGAATAGTCAAAGTGCATTAATTCATACACTGATTTATTCTATGCCTTTTGGGGCTTTTTAAGTAATGGACACACACACACCTTCTGAGCCATAGGTACCACCACCTAGATATATATACAGGTGAAGCTCTAAAAATTAGAATATCATGCAAAAGTTCATTTAAGTAATTCAACTCAAAAGGTGAAACTAATATATGATATAGACTCAGTACATGCAAAGCAATATATTTCAAGCCTTAATTTGTTATAATTTTGATGATTGTGGCTTATAGTTTATGAAAACCCCAAATTCAGAAGCTCAGAAAATTAGAATATTGTAAGAAGGTTTAATGTTGTAGGCTCAAAGTGTCACACTCTAATCAGCTAATGAATCCAAAACACCTGCAAAGGCTTCCCGAGCCTTTAATGGTCCATTAAGCTGGTTCAGTTCAGTAGGAATCTCAATCATGGGGAAAACTGCTGACCTGACAGTTGTGCAGAAAACCATCATTGGCTGCCTCAATAAGGAGGGAAAGCCTCAATAAGTAATTTCGGCAGAAGGTGGATGTGCCCAAAGTGCTGTATCAAAGCCTATTAATAGAAAGTTATGTGGAAGAGAAAGGTGCGAAAGAAAAAGGTGCACAAGCATCAGGGATGACCACAGCCTGGAGAAGATTGTCAGGAAAAGGCCATTCAAAAGTGTGAAGGACCTTCACAAGGAGTGGACTGAGGCTGGAGTTTGTGCATCAAGACCTGCCACACAGACACAGATCCTGGACATGGGCTTCAAATGTCATATTCCTCTTGTCAAGCTGCTCCTAAAGAACAAACAACATCAGAATTGCCTCACCTGGTCTAAAAGAAAAAAGAACTAGTCTGTTGTTCAGTGGTCCAAAGTCCTCTTTTCTGATGAGAGCAAATTTTGCATCTCATTTGGAAACCAAGGTCCCAGAGTCTGGAGGAAGAATGGAGAGGCACACAATTCAAGATGCTTGAAGTCCAGTGTGAAGTTTCCACAGTCTGTGTTGATTTGGGGAGCTGTGTCATCTACTGGTGTTGATCTACTGTGCTTTGTTAAGTTCAGAGCCAACGCAGCCGTCTAACAGGACATTTTGGAGCTCTTCATGCTTTCTTCCACAGACCAGCTTTATGGAGATGCTGACTTCATTTTCCAGCAGGACTTGGCACTTGCCCATACTGCAAAAGATACCAAAACCTAGTTCAATGACCATGGGGCAACTGTGCTTGACTGGCCAGCAAACTCGCCTGAGCTGAACCCCATAGACAATTTATGGGGCATTGCCAAGAGAAAGATGAGAGACATGAGACTGAACAATACATAAGAGCTGAAGGCCGCTATTGAAGCATCCTGGTCTTTCGTAACACCTCAGCAGTGCCACAGGCTGATAGCATGCATGCCATGCTGCATCGAGGCAGTAATTCATGCAAAAGGGGCCCAAAGTACTGAGTACATATGTATGATTATACTTTTTAGAGGTCTGACATTTCTCTCTTTAAAATCCTTGTTTTATTGATTTCATGTAATATTCTAATTTTCTGAGATTTTGAAATTGGGGTTTTCATAAGCTGTAATGATCAACAAAATCATAAAAAATAAAGGCTTTTAATATCTTGCTTTACATGTATTGAGTCTATATCATATATTAGTTTGACCCTTTAAGTTGAATTAGTGAAATAAATGAACTTTTGCATGATATTCTAATTTTTTTGAGTTTCACCTGTATAAAGTAAATACTGAGTCTGTAAAATTCTAATAAGCTTGGAAGTCAGTATTTGGTATGATCACCTTTATCCTTCAAACAGCCTGAAATGAACACCATCCACACAGATACAGCAGCCAGGAAAGAAGAAGAATATCATATGAAAAAGGCCCGGAGTAAATGTGGTTATCCTAGCTGGAATTTTGTCAAAGCTGGGAAGACACCTAAAAAAGGCTCCAGGAGAGCAGGACAACTGTTGCCTAAGCAGAAACCTCTACTGATCCCTTATGTGTCAGGAGTATCGGAACAGCTGAGATACATTTACTCTAAACACCACATCTGCGTGACTTTAAAACCCAAAAACACGCTGCACCAAAAATTAGTTCACCCAAAGATCTGGTCAACTGACACAAACAGAGTAATATAGTGTACGCTGTTAAGTGCCAGGAGAATTGCCATGATTTATACATTGTAGAGACCAAACAACCTGTGGCTAAGTAGATGCCACAACACAGAAGAGCTAACTCGTCAGGCCAGGACTCTGCAGTCTATTTACACCTTCAGGCCGGTGGACACTCTTTCAATGATGAAGATCTACACATCCTGGACATGGAGGAATGCTGGTTTGAGCGTTTGGAGTCAGGGAGGTTATTTACATGAAAAGGGAAAGAGGAGGAGCCGTAGGGATACATCTTTCACCATCTTGCAATGCCATGATTGCAGACGTTCTCCAAATCTATGTGAATTGTATTCATGGTCATCGATTAGTGGTCATTACAATTTGCATGTTAATGATCAGGAAACTGACCTTGCGGGGTTGGGGGGTGGGGTCTATCCCAGCCATTCTATTGTAGCTCTTGCTTTGTGTTTAAGGTCACTGTCTGCTGGAAGGTGAGTCTCCTTCCCAGTTTCAAGTCCTTTGCAGCCTCTAACAGGTTTTCTTCCAGGATTTTCTTCCAGGTTCTTCCAGCTCCATCCATCTTCCCATCAACTCTGACCAGCTTCACTGTCCCTGCTGAAGAAAAGCATCCCCACAGCATGATGCTGCAACCACCATGTTTCACAGTGGGTATGGTGTGTTCAGGGTGATGAGCAGGCAGTGTTACTGGGGTGGCTGTAGCTCAGGTGGCAGAGCAGGTCAGCCACTAATCAGAAGGTCGGTGGTTCGATCCAAATATCCTTGGGCAAGATACTAACCCCATGTTTGCCTACTGGTGGTGGTCAGAGGGCCCGGTGGCACCAGTGTCCGGCAGCCTCGCCTCTGTCAGTGCGCCCCAGGGCAGCTGTGGCTACAATGTAGCTTGCCATCACCAGTGTGTGAATGTGTGTGTGAATGGGTGAATGACTGAATGTAGTGTAAAGCGCTTTGGGGTCCTTAGGGACTGAGTAAAGCGCTATACAAATGCAGGCCATTTACCATTTTGCTCCACACATAGCGCTTTGTATTTAGGCCCAACTTTAGTCTTATCTGATCAGAGCACCTTCTTCCACACAGTTGCTGTGTCCCCTTCATGTCTCCTGGCAAACTGCAAAAGGCACTTTTTATGTATCTCCGTCAACAATGGCTTTTTTCTTGTCGCTCTTCTTTATAGGCTAGAGTTGTGGAGTACACAACTTACAGACAGTCAGACAGTCTCCTAAAGCTGAACAGATTTTTTTTTTTTCAGAGGGGGTTAATTTTCAATAAGTGACTGAAAATGTGTATCTATGGCAGGAATAATATATTTCAGGTTACATGTGTGTAACAACTACTTCATTGACTATATCAGAGGAAACATTTTCCAATGTACTTTAATCTTTTAGCAGATACACAACAAATAATCAATACAAGATACTTGATATATGTAAGAAAAAGTAATACAATTTTGTCTCTGAGTGCTGGTCAATAGTAAAAATATACTTGATTAAAAAAAAGAAAGCAGAAAAAAAAGAGGAAACGTGTACATAATCCTTCAGCATAAAGAGTAAATCAACAAAGTTTCACACTATATGATTGTTAAATTTAACAATGCATTTCTGAATTTTCTAAATAACTCTTAGTATTTTTTTTAGATTGACAAAATGCAACACATGAGCAGGTGGCTCATAGTGAAGAAATAATACACCCGTTTTATCTGCCTTGCTGTGTATCATTGTTTTTGTTGAGCCTCAGTGTTATTTTTAATTTTTCAAATCCAAGTATTAGAGAAAACAGATAAAATGTAAAATACTGGCTTTCAAATTGATGCAAGCAAAAAGTATTTGACACTGTTAGTAAAATATAAAAAGAAAACTATCAATCATTAATTTCTTTACTAGTTTATGTTTAAATCATATTTTGTTCTTTAACTGTAAAACAAATGCAAGAATAATGCTAAAACATACCATGAAAACAGTGAATCATCATCAATTTTCTCAGTAAAGGAATGAAAAATTAAAAAAATAATACAAAAATAGAAGAGTAAAACCTGTTGGTTTATAAAGATGAAAAATAAAAATGATAAACTCATCCAGTTTATCTCCTTACATACTTCATGTTTGATGAAGTTGCTTAACACACAAAAATCTAAAAAAAAAAAAAAAAAAACCTAAAAACTTGGAATGGAAATAATCTCATATTGCAAATCAAATGTTTTCTTCAAATGAACGCATTCAAGTCACTTTTATGCAAATGAACATTTATAGTTTTTTAACATGTAAGAAAAAATGGAAAATGTGCAGTTTTTGCACTAGTTTATCAATCTATCCTGTTGTTAATTCACCCTAAAAGATTTTACTTTAAAACAAAAACATAATCATGAAAGAATATATCAAAGCAGTATATACTCTCACAGTGAATACATGAGCAGCTCACTCATGATGTGCTTGAGTTTATTCTGCTTTGCTGTTTCATTGTTTTCACAGAGGTTAAAGGTAATTTCTAATCTTTATTATAAATGAATCAAGACAAACATCAACAAGACCATAGACAAATAAAAGAGTTCAAAGAAGTAGTATGACTTAAAGTTAAACGATAAAAGTCGCCTCAGGGCGGTTCAACACACGTCATACAAATCTGATAACTCAAGCTATTAAATGCAAAAAAAAAAAAACGCCATAAAAATTAGCAAATCTCAACTTTTACACAAATGCAAATAAAAACTTAGAGAATTTAAAAATATAAGAAAAATTAAATATAATCGAAAAAGTAGAAAATGCTCAGTATACCATTCCCTTGCATATTTATGAACGAACCACGCACGATCATAAATATGCACGATTTTGCTTTTTTCTGTGTATCAATCACCTATTGCTTTAATTTCTTATTAGATGGAGAAATACTATTCACTCCTTGCAGCATAATATTACTCTTCTTTTTAAAATTCAAACCATTCACAAGAGAAGTAAAATATAATGAAAAATAAAATATTAAAATGTAAATATAGTTTTTGGTTGTTGAATTGAATTTGTCAAATAATTCAAAAACAAATTAACAGCACAACACATCCTATGATTACTACATCAATAAATGCAGAAAAAATACCTTTGTTTAATTCTTTAGATAACTAATATCTCTCTATGCACTCATTCATTTGATCATTCATTCATCAACTCCTGTTTGGCTGTGATGGTGTATTTCCAGGTCTCAATTATCTGAGACAGCTTCAGATTTTCATGAAGGTTTTCCTCCACATAAGGATGGACTTCTACTTCTTTACGATCCATGTAGGCACTGACCGCCTCCTTCAGACTGTCAAAAGAAAGAAAATATTCATTTAATAGATAACTTTACATTGGAGCAAATAATTTTTTACTTAGCAGGAAAACTAAAAACATATTGTAATAAAGACACACTTTTGGTATAGACAAGGCCAAACGATGGGGCACTATAGTGATGTGGAATAAAATATGCATAAAAACTCAAAAGTAATTGGACAAACACCTTTTTAAGAGAGCTTTGCCTCTGTACGCCATTGCAGTTGATTTTAAATGAAAAATTTAAGACGTGATGGAAGTGCAGATTTTTTTTGAACTGTTTAGGAATTACAGTCATTTTTATACACAGTCACACATTTTCAGAGACTTAATTGAAAATTAATTAGACAAACTAACACAGTTTTAAATATAAATAATTTAAAGTTTTTAATACTTAGATGAAAATCTTTTGTTTCATTCTGACTAATCTATAACTTTATGCATATCTCTGCATCTCTGAGATCACTCTTATATATCCATATTTTGGCTACACAGGATCATCTGCAGTGACTTTGAGGTTTAGGATGTAAATCTCTCTTCATACCTGCTAAATCAGGGCCAAACAGAACAATGGCATTACCAAACAAAAATCTGGTACTATACAACAGCTTTACCTCCATAATTTAGGATTGTAGTCCTCAGTTGCTCGTGGGCGGCCCAGGCGCAACAAGAGGAACTCGTGCATCTCAAGCAGCCACTGGTCCACATTTCCTCTGGACATGAATCCTTTCAGCTCAGTCTTGTTTTCCTCAGTCAGTGGCACCTGGTACTCGGCTGGATACCCCGAAAAGGGCTCCTTTTTAACAAGACATGCAGTCATGCATTTTGTATGTATATGGTAGATGGATTGGCATGTATGGTTAATGGTCATACTGACCATTTAGTGCTTTTTTTTAGTACAAGCCACATTCATTTAATCTAACACTGAAGTTAAGCTTCAAAACTTAAAATTTATCTATGCTTAGTGAAAAATAAGCATATGATGTTTAACCTGGCAATTTTGAATCTGAAAAAAAAAATACAGCAAAAATCAAACTTACTCTTTTGAGTTGCAGCATTTTTTCAGAGCTGAGAGAGGACAGGACTTGCCACAGACAAACACAGTGCTGCAGTTCACATTTGCTAAAAGCCTGCAAAAAAGTGAAAACCCCTCAACAACTTAGAAACAGTTTGTTCTATCTGGTTTTTGTCTTATTATTAATATTGATGTTTGACATGTGAGGCTCAGAGTGAGAGAGTGTACATGTAATGACCTTCAGTATGTGATGATCAATGTTTTGGTCCATCTTTAGTATTTCCTGAAGGTAAGAGACCAGTTTCATTGTGGGATCACCACCCGTCATTGAGAGGAAACCCAGAAGCAGCTCCACAATCTGGAGCGCCTCGCACACCTCACTGTAGGAGTCCAGCTGTCTGGACACAGTATTCTGTGCCATAGATGTCAGAACATTCTGATAGAGAAACAAAAATATTAGTGAACCTAAAAGACACAAGTTATGTAAATCCCTTTATTGCTGTGTGCATGCACATGTACATAAATATCTAATGTAAAGCTTGAGTAAGTACTTTTAAGTCAAATACAGCTGGATGAATGTCAGGAGTATTGCTTTATTTGCTGTAACTATTAGGCCTGAAATAAATCTGTGATTTGGTGAAAAACAAGAATTGAATCTGGTATAACTGTAATAATCAATTACTATCTAAAGTCCACATATCATGCGTCAGTGCTTTTGCTGTTAACTGGTACTGTTAGTTATTGACTCAGCACAAACCAAGTGAAAAACAATTTGTTGTTTAACCTGGAAATTTTGTACCTTAAATATGTATTTTGGGTTTTACACATAGACAGCTATAATCATGCAGAGGTGTAAAGTACATCAAAGTGTAGAGATAACTTGCTAACGCAGTACTGTACCTGTGGCACTTTTCCATGAACAGTTTTGAAAATGGTTTCATAGTCCCTCTCTTGCGTGTTGACCAACGTGGGAATTCCCTTAATAAAAAACAGGGGGTTTAGTGAAGGGGTTTGGTTTAGGGATCACAAAAAAAGCAGTTTTAAACAGAATGGTTTTGAGCTTGGATTTCAAAAGTGGTGAATCAATATAAACACATAGATATTACTGCAAAATAAGTCTGACCACACAGAACAGATATAATATGAGAACTCAAATGATGAAGTTAACCAACACAATAAATGAAATCTCTGTAGTGAAGTGGTCTACACATTTGATTACACTATTTGTTTGTTTAACAATGTGCTGCACAGAGGTCTTTACACCCACATCTACATGCTCTAACAATTCCTGTGATAAAAATGTGGAATAAACAATAATAGCTTAGTCTTGCTTGTTTTGTATTGTTTTTAGTTCAGCTTCAGCTTGCCCCCTGCCATCTGTTATGACAGAAGTTTAAAGTGAACTTCCTTCTCATTTGTGCTTTTTAGATTTCACTATGTTGAATCATGCAAAAAATAAAAACAAATAAATATACACCAAGGGTGTTGCATGACCACCTTCAAAGATTCATTCTGAGCTTGAAAGATCCCTGAAGGTAATGCACAATCCAGTCAACACCAGATCGTACAGTAGTTAGGAATTTGGGTCATTTAAGGTGTGGGACACATGTTTTAACCAAACCAGGCTGTGGGGACTCACTGCGCGGGTAATGAGAGGTTTTCCCTGCAGAAAGCGGGTGAGGATCTGCTGTTGGATCCTGGGCAGGTCATACTCAGATATTGTCTCGTGGCCACGTTCCAAGCTGTACTGGCAGTTGGACAAAACCAGAGGAAACAGGTCCTTCTCCACATCATAGCTGATCACATGCTGCTCCATTAGCTCCGACAGACTCACTGTGTAGTCACTGCAGACATCACAATGTAGATATGAACTTTAATCTTCCAACATTTCTTTTCCAAATAATTTTGGTTAAATGTTGGTCTAGAATGAAGAAAAATGTTTGTTGAGCAAAACTGAACTGTATTATATTTACAATATATAATATATCAATAGCATCGACTCGACATCGACTTGGTTATGTTGCTCTGTGTTTCTATGTCAAGATCCCAGGTGAAAGGAAGGCTTTTTAATACTAACACCTCTGAATGATACTCATTTGACTCAACTATTGAAGTTTCACTTGAACTTCAGGTAGAAAATAGATAAATAAATAAAAAAAAGCAGAATAAACTGCTTTAAAAAAGTACCTGTTGTCCTCTCCTGTGTGACGGTCCACTGCATTCACCAACTCATTGTGGAGAGTCACCAGATAGCTGACCAGCCCTGTGGCACACAGGCCTGGACCCTGCCGACGGGGCAGGAGGTACCTGAGGTCACTGTCCAGGTCCAAATCCCTGCTGCAAAACTCTTCTGGAATTTTTATTTCATCTATAGTTTTGAAAGGACAGATAAATAATTCCTTATTTGTAATACAGCTTTTTCCATTACTTTGACTTATGTGGTATATGCACAAAAACACCAATTATTATACTCGACTGTAGCAGACAAAATGATGACTATTGTCATGTAGAGTACACTGTAAATGTATGTTCTCACAGGGCAACTGAAATCAATCAAGAACTGCACTGTTCTCATTTTAAGTTAAATTGAAGACATGTTATTCATTTATTTATCTTTTTAATTTGAACACAATGCACAGAACAAAATAATTTAAGGAGAGACAAGAAAATATGTAATAACATAAACAGATTGAATGTGAAGGTGAGACAAAGAGCAGGTTAGTGCTTTACTTACTGCCGGTCACAGAGACTCTTAGCTCATTCCATGTTTTCAGGAAGGTCTCAATGTGTTTTTGATACCATGGGCTCATGTCTGGAACAAGTAATTTAGAAACAGTGACTAAAAACTTAAAAAAAGACAAAAAGGTAAAGAAACAGTGACTACATTTTTATGACATGAAATGAAACAGAGAGAAAAAAATATGTCAGTTGTCCCTGCAGCAAATATTAACTTTGGTGATAGATTTTGTTTTTGATTTTCAATACAAATTAGTACAACAGTCAATTGTTCATATTTTCAGAAAAAGACAAAGTTTAAGTCCATCTAATCTCTGTACCTGTTTGCTGATCAATGAATTCTCTGATGGAACCCGCAATCTCTTCAGTTGCGTTCTGGTACTTTCTCACCAAACGTTTCTGCAGCATTAGGATTTCTGGGAGGAATTTGATATGTCGAAATTCTCTTTCCTGTAAAAAGAAGTTTAGATAAATGGGTATCACATCTTTGGTCATTTCTAATTCTGTTACTGAGAATATTGACCCACTTATTGAAACTTTAAAGAGTAATTTATTATGATTTTATATATAGAATATCAGGATAATACGTGTTGCAAAGTAATACTGTAGTTTAATCAAATCTATAGATTTCACAGGTTTGGCTAATCTGTAATTCCAAATTAGCAGCAGGCACAAATGATTGCATGTCTTTATATGCCAATTTGGGCTTGTAGTCTGAAGTCAAGCTACATGTCAGCCCTGTGATTGGATTGTGAACTGCCCAGAACTGACCCCACCTTTCTATCAGTGTTAGATACTGGTGACCCTCTATAAGTAAAACTTTTAGTGCACACAGGAAATAATAGTAATAATCAATAATATTTCTAAAATAGTTTTAGAAACAACACTATTATGAATAATGGGATTCAAATTGGAAAAAAGAAATCAAAGCAGTGAAAGAGCTCAACTACAGAAAAATCAAAAGTCATAATATATAAGGACAAATTTGACATTTAGTCTAAATGTAGCCCTGGCTATATAAATAGTTCATTTATTTTGATGGTTGAATGTAAATGTTATGTGTGTTTAAGAAAGAATGTGTGTTAATTAGATGCACAGCGTTCTTATTTGCATTTTGAGGTGTTTGTCAGTATTTCTGTAATGGTATTGGTATGTACTACAGTTCCCGGCCAATCCTGAAGTAGTCTCAGGTAGAGTGGGTTGGAGTAAGTGGGGAGCCGTGTTCACTCCGCGGAAAGAGAGAGGAGAGATGAGGAACAGTGTCATGTGGACGCAGAGTTCAGGATTGTTTGAAATGCACAAGAGCAGTGAATTCCAAATAATTTTGTGAAAGCTTTACATCTGTGAGACACACACCTTCTGCAGGAACCTCCAGAGCAGGGGGAGCTCCTCCTTTTGATCATTAGTCTCCATAATGTGTGTGAGGCTGAGCAGCGACAGCCTCTCCCTGCAGCTCCACACTGCTGAGCTGTCGACCTCAGAGCCCTGTTGCAGTGAGGCGAGGAAGCTACAGTCGTCACCGTGGATCGTCCTTATAATGAAGTTGGAAGATACACGGGAGTCATTTCTAATGGTTCCCTTTGCCTCTTGTAGGAGTTGGTCAAGATCCTGGACACAAAATATTGGCAAAGGCAGTTATGTACAAATAAGACTGAAAAAATATCAGTTATAAAATGAAAAAAGTCAAAACATGTAAATAGTGATTTTAAAGAATTACCTTCAACTTTGGTGTCATAATATCTGTAGCCACAGTAGTCTCCCAGGTGTTTCTGGATTCTTTGGATGTAAGGTAAGGGTCGATAGTAGCTAGAAAAAACATTTACATAGCCCTTGGTTAAACAGTCAAATACCAGTTTCTATATTTGTTGACATTTAACCGTCCCAAACAATTCCTGTCTAAGGAGGTCTGCTTTATTCAAATTATTATTAAGTTTCTTTTCACAGTCTTGTATGTCCTTTGACAAATGGCTTCCTTACAGTTACTGGCATGTGGTAGTTCTTGAAGTGATCTGAGCACCAAGTGAACAGATGTTACAGTGTCGTCAGCTCCTTTCCCCAGTGCCTGTGACAGCTGTTCAAGATCCTTTATTATGTGCAGCCTGAGAAACAAACTGACATCCTCCACAGGTGGCTGGATTATCTGTTGGACAACCTGAAAAAAATAGTGGATAATAGCATCATACTACATGCAAGACAGCAACATCGTTCATTGAGTTTAACTATTTTGCAGAATATTCATCAGTGAGCTACACACAACCTAAAAAAATGCTAGTATCACCAAGTCACCAAAAGCTGCTTAAATATTACAGCTACTGTACAAAATAGCTTTAGATGCTTTATTTATGATGGTTAAGAGCCTCTAAATAAGAGCTCACCTGAGGTTTCTCTGAGGCTCCCAGCATCATGGCGAGATGTGTAACTAGCCGGACCAGAGTAAAGGGAGTCAGAGACATGTTTTTGGTATCTAAGGCATCTGGGTTGTTTCTCCGTTGAGGGTCTCCCAGAATGTGACCGGGACGTGTTTGATCCCTAAAACAACAGATTTGCATGAGTAAAAAGTAGAGTTGGTCTCCCTCCAGTGCAAAACAGGTGACCTTTAGAAGCGCAAGCACACATGTGAAAGTTAATATAGTTAATATAATATTACCCTTGTGCTTCTTATATTACACACGCAGCATCTACAATCTCAAAAGAATCTCTGGAAGAAAAACCAGCAAACACAGCTAACAAAGAAATTAAAGAAAAAAAAACTGTTTTGTATACAACAAACAAAAAAAAAGTATTCTGACTGACATTTTGTCTTTGAAGATATGTGTTACTCTTTCTTTGTGGAAAATTTGATATCACTATGTGACAGCCTCTTTTTAATACATACTGGTTGTGAATACTAACCAGTTTTTCTGCAGTATCCATGAAAAAAAACTGAACTCATTCTTTACAGTTTTTTTTTTTTAAACTAAACCTTTCCAACACAATGAATACACAGAGTATGTAATGGTACTGGGTCTGTGACCCAGTGTTTTGTGTGTTTTAGTTTTATTCTTTGATTATTGTTATTTTCTCAGTGTTTCCTGGTTTATTTTGAAACAGTCTTTGTCATTGTGTTTAGTGTCATTTCCCCTGTGGCGTCATTATGTTCATTCTAGTTGGCTGTTTCCCCATGTGTTTCCACTTCCCCTCATCACCTCCTGTGTGCATTTAAGTCCTCTGTTTTCCTTTGTTCATTGTCAGGTCATCTGTTTATTCCACATCATAGTTCTCACAGTCTTCATAGTTTTTATAGTTAGTTTTCCAGTTTAGTTGTTATACCTATTTTGCCTTAGCTTTTGTGTTTTCTCCTTTCATCAGCCCAAATAAAGTCTCGCTTTTGTTTAAAGATTCCTTTCTCAGTGTCTGCTTTTTGGTCCATTCTCAAAACACAGCGCCGTGACAGAGCAATTCAATGATATCAAACTACTGGTCAGAATCGTCTCGTCAGAATTTTCTGTTCATGGTGCAGTCTCATTGTTAAACTTTTTAAATGCACAAAAATGAAAACTTATAAGTTTAAAAAATTGACAATGGGAATTTAGTTTATTTTACTTCACAAAATAAAGGATAATATTGATTTAAAAAAAAAACACTAGCATAACAAATGTGCTTCTTTTAACAGATTTACCAATAAAAAAACCCAAACTTGAATGATTTCTGTCGTTCATATTTTATACAAGAGAAAGTTTTGTACAAAATCAATTTATCTGCATTTTTGATGGTTCCCTCGTGCGAAATACCAGAATAATTTCTTTTTAATATTCCAGTATTGTTTTAATAGACAGGACAAATTATATAGCAATTTTTTTCTACAAAGTTTTACTTTATCAGTAAAGAGATTTATTTAATGCAGTATTTTGCTTGACAATTACTGACACTCACTCGTGCAACGGAACTTGTGTGAATCCAGGCAAGGCTATGTGATGTTCCCCTCCAACTTCTTCGCCACACTCCAGACATCGGCCTCTCTCCATGGGCTGGCCGCACTGCAGTGCAAGATTAAACATACAGTATAGTTATAAAACATCGAGTCTGTAATCATTGTGAAGGATATATTAACTGGAACAGCATAAAAATGGCTTACCATATCAACACAGCATGGGTGATTATTTGGACAGACTGTGAAAATACATAATATAGATTAATCTGTGAATTTATGGTCAAGTTTATGCAAATTGCAAATTACTCCTGAACCAAGTCTTGCTACCTGATAGCCATCTTGGTAAAACATCTGACCAATCTATATTAACTTTTATTCAATGGTCAGCAAAAATGACCAGCTAAATCTTAAAAACCAAACAAACAAACAAAAATCTCTAGTGAATTTGCCCCATAATAAAGCTTTTTAAAAGCTTTGTGTCCCCTGGAAGTACTATTTGTCGATTGTGGCTCAAGAGTTTGGAGCTCGCCTTGTAATCGGAAGGTTGCCGGTTTGAGCCCCGGCTTGGACAGTCTCGGTCGTTGTGTCCTTGGGCAAGACACTTCACCCGTTGCCTACTGGTGGTGGTCAGAGTGGCGCCAGGCACTGGTGGCGCGCCAGTGTCTGGCAGCCTTGCCTCTGTCAGCCTTGCCTCTGTCAGTGCACCCCAGGGTGGCTGTGGCTACAATGTAGCTTTCCATCACAGTGTGAATGTGTGTGTGAATGGGTGGATGACTGAATGTGTAAAGCGCTTTGGGGACCTTAAGGACTAGTAAAGCACTATACAAATACAGGCCATTAACAATTTGGTTTTTCATAATGTCTTTCAACTTATTTAAGGTTTAGCATGATGACTGAAATACAGGTTATACAAATATTTTCTGGTGAGGAGAGAAAATCATGTAAAGGTTGTCAAATTGTCAGAATACCCAGTTACAAGAAAAGATAATTAAAAATGAATTTACTTGCATATATGAAAGGAATAATACTTACCATACCAAGTGAGCTGGCCCTGATAGTGTGTTTCTTGTTGTATGGCTGCCTGGGCAACAGCTAACATGTCATCAGGCATTGTAGGTATAAAAGCCCTCTGTAGGTTAAATTAAGTGAAAATCTAAGAAATGCCATGAAGGTAACATGAATCTTATCTTGCTGAAGTTATCCATTGCGGAGTAAGCAGCACAGATGTATCCTTCTTCTATTTTTGAGTGTTATTGTGTTTGCTGAGCTGTATTCCTGGATCCTTTTCTTTTTTGACTTTCTTATTTTGTGCATTTTATCAGCCAGTAAAGACTAGCTTCGCTTTCATCTGCTTTGTTTTAACATCTGCCTTAACTATGACATTATCTCAGAGTATCTGTAATGGGAATAATATCTAATATGTGGGAGTTGTGATGATTTAATGGTTAATATAAAAAAAAGATTTTAAATGTGTTGGTCACTGTCCATCCTTGAGCACTATTTTGAAATAACAATTCCCAAAACTGTTTACTTTTTGCAGATAAACCTGACTCCATATTACATAGCTCAAAGGCACATTAGCATACCACTATCTTATCCAAACCTAGTCATTTCTGGAAATAAAACTAAAATCAAGGGTTTGAAATGTGATTCCACAAACTAATGGGTAAAACCATGTGGCTAAATCAATCTTTTATATACAATCACACTTTTTACCTGCATATTTTCAGGTGACAGGCCAATGTGTTTCAGTGGCATCAGCAGAGGATGATTCCCTGTGAGCAGCACAGCTGCTAGATGGATGATCAGCTCGATGACAGTGTTTTCCTCAATGGTATTACCAGGTTGGATGGTAAGAGCTCCCAGTCTGTTATAAATCAATGCTGACGCAAAATTTCTTACTTCTCTTTGAGGCAGGTATCTTGAGCCGTTAATGAGGTCATCAAATCCATTACATTGCTGTTGGGGATACAGAAAACAACTAAGAGAAGCAACACACTTTTTTTTTTTTTTTTTACTGTGTAACAGTATTAATAATAATAAATGTCTCTCTGTGCAAAATGGGTTTAAAAACATAAACAACTGTGGGATTGAACTGGGGAACAAATTGTGGCAGGGTAAGCCTGATATTTGTATCCCACTGTATTTTTTTTTATATATATAAAGAGCTAATATCACCAAAATTTCATTATAAGAAGTGTTTGTGAACTAAAATCAATAATTTGGGATGCTGTTTGTTCATGATTTGGACAGCCCAGTGCGTGCTCCCGACGCAGGGGAAACAAATTCTGTTGGGGAGACCTACCTTGGCACCGCCGTTGTGCAGGCGAAGCCAAAGGCAAGATATATTTCATCATATTTTCTAGTCTTTGGTTTCGAAGGAAGTTGGTTTGGAAGCATATTTGGCGATGCTTCATTCTCTGCTTTGCATTTGTGTGGGAGCCCCGTCAAAAACCCGTCCATTATGCTAGCAGTGTCCGAGCATCCTTTTTTTTTAAAAATTCTTACCGTGCCCCCACTTTGGGAACCTCTGCCTTAATACATTAGCAAGGCAATCTGTGATATAATAGTCTAACTAGCTGTAGATATTGACAGTTAACCATGTCATACACAGATCAAGCCCTCTAATTTAGCATTTTTTTAATTAATATTTTAATATGCTTTATAATAAATCAAGATGTAGGCCAGTGTTTTAGCTTAGCTTGGGCCAGGTCTGGCAATGATACCACTGTTTATGCGATGGCATGCCATATCTGGCTCGATTGTGGTTTGGGTTAAGTGGCCCAGGCTCATAGAAAACAGGTCTGGCCCGGATCTGGCATCAAGCTGGCACTTCTGACTGACTGGTGTCATGGCAGCGTGTATGTTACGGTCCTAGCTGGCCCTCCTGAAACTGCCCTTGTGTGGGTGTGGTGTTTTCTCTCCGCCTCTTCCTCTCTTGCTCCAACCCTGGTCGTGTCCAAATTCATGGGCTGCATCCTCCTGAGGACCCGGCCTTCGCGGTCTACGTGGGCCGGGTCCTCAGGAGGTCGGGTAGGCCGGAAGTAAACGGCTATGGAATTGGACGGTCTAGCCTTCTCGATCTACTCCCGCCCTTAATTCAGAGTATTTCCGGTTGTCAGCGCCACTGCACGAAAATCGAAAATGGACCCCGAAATCTTTCTCCGTTTTTTGTGTTCAGCTGGTGGGGTGACAGACGTCACCGAAAACGTCAAAGCACTTTTGCAAATATGTCAAACTTTTGACAAACCGAGCAGATATTTGAAGTTTACACACCCACATTCTCGCCTGAAAATATGTTTAAAGTTTATTTTGTGGCCCAGAAAGATTAATAAGAGTAATTTTAAAACTTAGTAGCGGCCGCCATTGCCGGAAACTGGAGCTTGGCTGGGCCGCGCTATGAATTCTGGGATATGGTGGGCCAAGAAGGACACACCCGACCCATCCTTCGAATTCGGGGAAAAGGAGGACGCATTTGTCGGCTGCATTCGGAGGAGTCTACGAATTTGGACAGCCTTCGGCGCGTTGCTGTGACGTAATCGGTCTACAAATGCGGCCTCAGGAGGATGCAGCCCATGAATTTGGACACGACCCCTCTGTCTCTCTCTTGCTCTTCTCTCTCCCCAGGACACAGCTGCTGCTCATTGGCCTCATTTACCACCTGGGCCCAGTCAGCAATCACCTGTCTGAGGTCATATAAGCTGGGGATGAACTGGATGTATGAGGGTGGTTTTCTCTGGTGTAGCCGCTTTGTGGTCTAGGTGTGTGATTGGCCTGCCTGTGGTGTGGAGTTGTGGAAGCAGTATGCAGTGTAGCTGCTACATGTGAGTAGTGTGGGCTTGTGGGCCTCGGCAGCAGTAAAGCTAGCTGCTGCTAGTGACAGGGTGAGCTTGTGGGCCCCTGGAAGTGCCTCCTCGTGGTGTGGAGTTTTTTGTTTGGTTGTTGTGTTCCGTGTTGTTGCAACCTTTTTCTTTTTCTAGTGTTATTGGTAAAACGGTGTTGCCGGCTCTTTATGTTAAGATTATCTATAATAAAAACTATTTTATTTACTAAACACCTGTCTGTTCTCCTTTCATTCTGTTATGGACCCATTTGTTACCAGTCCCCACACACACCCCTAGACCTTCATCGTGGGGACGTAACAGTGTATGTCAACCAGATGTGGGCCAGGTCTGGCAATGATGGCAGTTTTTATGTTCCTATTTTCCTATTTTCCTATTTTAGTTAGAAGACACAAATGCCATGTTGCAATACTATACTGCTATGGTAGCCAATGTTTCAAATGCAGGTTTGAGAGGTTTGTGAGTGTACACTTTATCCAAAACCTAGTGAGGGTTTACTCATGTTTACCAATGGGATTTGGGATTTTATTCATGAGTGATGTTAAGGTGGAGTGCAACTTGGACTGGCAGATTGGTGTAGCCTCAGCAGTAATGCACTGTACCAGACTGTTATAGAGAAGAGAGAACCAAGATGTAATTTATCAGTTATCTGCATTCCAGCACTCACCTACGGTCATAAAATCTTGGGAGTGACCAAAAGAGCAGGGTCACGAGTACAAATGACCAGTGATGGGAATAACGGTGTTATATGTAACGGTGGAGCTAAGGGGGCAAAACAATCACATGAGTGCTGCTGTTTGACTGAGGAAGAATAAAGTAGTCGTAGTAAACCAATCACATGACCACTTCAAGACGACAAAGCAACAAGGTGATATATACCAGTTTTTAAATTGTGTTGATAGGCCACGAAAACCAGAGTCATGATAAACAATATATACGAGTTGTGTTTTCCTGAATACTTTCATCATGTTTACTGTGTAAGGGCAGCACTAGCAAGCACTCTCTACATATGACCAAAAAATAAAAAAATAAATAAAACAAAAAACAGCCCTTTTGTGTTGGTGGAAAAATGTACAATGTCGACCAATCAAAAAATGATATGGCAACATGACATTTGGTTGTTTAGGAAGAGGGGGAAGTTTTAGGAGTGATGGCAAGAAAGAGAGAGACAGAAAGAAATGAGAAATGAGAGGAAATGGAAATGAGAGAGAGCGAGTTTTGAGATGTGAGACATTTGTGACATTTAGCGTGTTTGGAGTGTGTAGTTAATGTGTTGTCTTGTGTAGTTAGTGTGTAGTGTAGTGGATAGTTTTGTGTTGTGGGTCAGAACAATAAGGCGACTGCTGAATGTTACAGGTGCTGCCAAAAAGCCACCAAAGGCAGATTACAGTGTAAACGCTGTCTCCAGGTAGAAAACAGGAGGAGTGATACACCTGCTGCTGTCAGACCTGCAGGTATCAGGCTGTGATGTTCTCCTTTATAGTGGACAGAAATGATTTTTTAGAGTGGCACAAATAATTTGTGTGGCATCTTATTGAATTCAGAACACCTGATTGTTATGTAAATAGTTTGAAATGGTTAGTTAAAAAAGGGTAAAAGGTAAATGGCTGCAAATAACTTTGTTGTTTGCAAAACTTGTGCATATGATTTTAAAATTTACAATTTATATTTGCATTTAAAGTTATGAAAAACATGTTTGTGGTTGTTACCGTAAAAACTATAACTTTTTCTACTCAGATTTTATGTTTTTGTCTGATTTTAGATCAGTTTTGCTAATATAGTATGTCAAAATTAAAACATAACTGTAAATCCAGACACATGAGGTTGTGCTGAAAAGGATGATACCAAACAAGGCAAATTAAATAGTTTTTAAAGGTGAAATGTAGAAGGGAAAAATATGCCAATTGTATCCTGGACCCCAGAGGGTTAAACTTTTTTTTTTTAAAGTAACACAATAGTTACTTTTCCTAGTAATTAATTACTGTTAGAATCTTGTAACTCAGTTACTAACTCAGTTACTTTTTTGAAGAAGTAACTAGTAAGTATAATTGCCCAACTTGCCCAACACTGCAAATGACTGAAATTACTTTCCTCTGCAAGGTGGCTGGACTCAGATTTAGAGCTAGGATTAGGAATTAAGACATTGGGATAGAGCGTAGAGTAGAGCTGTTTCTTAAAATTATTGTCTCCACTGGAGACAAACTAAGTTAGCAGTGTCTGAATGCATTTTCTCCATATTCTAATTTTGCCACTGTTCATACCTTGGGAGTAGGATGAAGACCCCTGTTTTCAGATCTGTACAGAGTTGTAACCTCTCGGAAAAGAGCCAGCAGGAGAAACACTGTCCGATTCCTTCGTGTAGCCATACATTTCTAGTGTATTTCAAATAAAAACAATAATAAAAATCTCAAGTATAAATAGAGATGCAAGAAAAAATGGGCATATAGAGTATAGCACTATGGTGAGTACAATAACTATACAACTAAGCATTTACGGTCTTAGCAGTGATACTGTACAACATCACTTGCAGTGCTCTATGACTAATGAGAAATGTTTCAATAAACTACCCACCCACGGTTTCATCAAAACAATATAACAGTAATAGGTAGATGAAACATGAAGGAGTGTCCGTAATATATTTATTACAGGACAGAAATACCTCACAGACTTCTTCTATCTGCTCGATGTTGCCGTCTACTAGTGCCTTGGCAACTGCATCTCTCACAGCCTTGTACTCCTCTCCATACACAAGATACTGGTCCATCAGGCCTCCATCTTCATTCTTTTGACACTGTGAATGGAATTACAAAGCAAATATGTTTAAGTACATAAATTAGACCTGAGTTATTCTGGTGACTATGAATTAGTTGGATAACTGGCATAAGTTGTACACCATGGTTTGTTTCAGTGTTTGTAAATGAAAAGCTACAATCAAATAATTAATGTCTGTGCTATGAGTGGACCTTGCAGTTCCATGCCCATTCAAACTTGAAAGAGTAGTTGTCATACAGCTAACTGATATCTACAGTTAGCTGTTTGAATTCTGATATCTAGTTAATATCTACAGTTAGCTGTTTTTGTTTCATCTAGAGAGGAATGGCTTATTTGAAGAGTTTCAGTCAGGTTTCAGAGCTCATCACGGCACAGAAACAGCTTTAGTGAAGGTTACAAATGATCTTCTTATGGCCTCTGACAGTGGACTCATCTTTGTGCTTGTTCTGCTAGACCTCAGTGCCGTGTTCGATACTGTAGACTATAATATCCTGTTAGAACGATTAGAGCATGCTGTAGGTAATATGGGTACTGCGCTGCAGTGGTTTGTATCATATCTATCTAATAGACAACTTGTTCATGTAGCTGTAGCTCAGGTGGCAGAGCAGCTCAGCCACTAACTAGAAGGTTGGTGGTTTGATCCCAGGCTGCTCCAGTTTGCATGCCAGATACTAACCCCATGTTGTTCTCCGATGCATCCATCGGAATGTGAATGTGTATGAATGTTAGATACTTAGCACTTAAGAAGGTGTGATTGGGTGAATGCATTAGTGCTTTGAGTGCTCAGACAGTATTATCAGAAGGCATAGCATACATTTTCACCACTATGCAGATGACACCCAACTCTATCTATCCATGAAGCCAGATAACACCAGCCAGACAACACACACCAATCAGTTAAACTGCAGGAATGTTTTAAAGGCCTGGGTGGCCTTTAAATTTTCTGTTTCTAAATTCAGATAAAACTGAGGCTATTGTACTCGGCCCAAATATGGTATCTAACCAGAGTTTTATATATTAAACAAATATGTTGGACTGCTTTCTTTCATTTGCACAATATATCTAAAATTAGAAATAGCCTGTCTCAGAGTGATGCTGAAAAACTAGTTCATGCATTTAGTACTTCTAGGCTGGACTACTGTAATTCATTATTATCAGGATGTCCTAAAAAACTCCCTGAAATGCTTTCAGTTAATCCAAAATGCTGCAGCAAGAGTACTGACAGGGACTAGAAAGAGAGAGTAAATTTCTCCTGTATTGACTTCCCTTCATTGGCTCCCTGTTAAATCCAGAATTGAATTCAAAATCCTGCTCCTCACATACAAGGTCTTAAATAATCAGGCCCCATCTTATCTTAATGACCTTGTAGTACCATATCACCCCATTAGAGCACTTTGCTCTCGCACTGTAGGCCTACTTGTTGTATTTAAAAGTAGAATGGGACGCAGAGCCTTCAGTTTTCAGGCCCCTCTTCTATGGAACCAGCTTCCAGTTTGGATTCAGGAGACAGACACTATCTCTACTTTTAAGATTAGGCTTCAAACTTTCCTTTTTGCTAAAGCATATAGTTAGGGCTGGATCAGGTGATCCTGAATCCTCCCTTAGTTATGCTGCAATAGGTATAGGCTGCTGGGGGATTCCCATGATGCATTGAGTATTTCTTTCTCACTCACTATGTGTTAATAGACCTCTCTGCATTGTATGATATTTGTTATTAATCTCTGTCTCTCTTCCACAGCATGTCTTTTATCCTGTCTTCCTTCTCTCACCCTTACCGGTTGCGGCAGATGGCCCCGCCCCTCCCTGAGCCTGGTTCTGCCGGAGGTTTCTTCCTGTTAAAAGGGAGTTTTTCCTTCCCACTGTCACCAAAGTGCTTGCTCATAGGGGGTCATATGATTGTTGGATTGTTCTCTGTATGTATTATTGTAGGGTCTACCTTAAATATAAAGCGCCTTGAGGCAACTGTTGTTGTGATTTGGCGCTATATAAATAAAATTGATTTGAATTGAAAATGGTCACTGTGCTTCCTCAGCTGAAGTCTACTGTCACTAGTAAAGTAAAACAGAGTCATCCAGTTTGGTTATAAAAAAACAAACATACCAATTCATATACTATGCATTAAAAACTCAAGCAATTGATTTGCCTAATATCAGTTTAGTGCATCTGAAGCAAAAAACAAAAAAAGTAACTATCATGAAGCAAACACCAACCCCTTCATGGCTAAGCTGCTGTTCACCTGACATTTACCCCAGTGATTTTGAAGTGGATAGCCAGATAGTGCTCAGGGCCATTTCACTAGTAATTTATCTGCTGGTATGGTTGTCTTCCAGGACTCCCTGCCCTTCCATATGCACAAGTGGAAAGCTTAAAGGCAGGGAGAGCTGCAGCATGAAAGTCTTACAGATCAGGGATCAAAGA
Source organism: Neolamprologus multifasciatus (assembly GCF_963576455.1). Lineage (NCBI taxonomy): Eukaryota > Metazoa > Chordata > Actinopteri > Cichliformes > Cichlidae > Neolamprologus > Neolamprologus multifasciatus. The sequence continues at coordinate 35,178,374 of NC_140453.1, read as the reverse complement.
CATAAAATATAAAGTTGGTTAAGTAAGCATGAACTGGACCTGGACTGGCTTGCAGAGGCAGTAGCAGCAGCTAAATAGATGACCTAAATGCTATGAACTGATTTACCCAGATGGCTGGCTGAGCTTTACTATCTGGACAACTAATGCTCAGTTCATGTTGATTTAACTTCAAGCTGACAGTAGGACAAATGATACTATGATGAACTTGTGTCCATTTGAAACTCTTTCATTGCTTATCCATTTAAATGCCACTACTGCATGTCATCACTTTGTGTCTTCATTCTCCAGTTGCGCTCCAGTTGTGCTTTTCCCTGTTTGCTGTTTGTATTATCTCTAGGGTCTTCTTTTTTGTTTTCTTTCCCTTTAACACAACTGGTTTCTACCACATCTTGCTCATACTGTAGTCTCCCACGCTGGCACTGTTGGTTGACTTCTGGCACGATAAGACGTATGTCATCCAGATATGGGCCAGGCCTGGCATAGATGGCACTGTCTATGTGATGGCATGCCATATCTGGCTTGATTGTGGTTTGTTGTATGTGGCCCAGACTCATAGAAAACAGATCTGGCCCGGATCTGGTGTCAAGTCGGCATCAAGCTGGCTGACTTCTGGCATGGTAAGTGGTATGTCATCCAGATATGGACCAGGCCTGGCGTAGATGGCACTGTTTATGTGATGGCATGCCACTTCTGGCCCGATTATGTTTTGGTTTATGTGGCCAAGGCTCATGGAAAACCGGTCTGGCCGAGATTCCGGCATCAAGCTGGCACTTCTGACTGACCGGTGTCATGGCAGGGTGTATGTCAACCAGATGTGGGCCAGGTCTGGCAATGATGGCACTATTTATGTTCCTATTTTCCTATTTTAGTTAGAAGACCCAAATGCCATGTTGCAGTAACAGTACTGCTACAGTAGCCAACGTTTCAAATGCAGATTTGACAGGTTTGTGATAGTGATGTGTCGGTCGCGAACGAAACGGCTCTTAGAGCCGACTCTTTGAAGTGAACGACACAAGCCGGGTTTTTTTTTTCTTTCTCTCACCCTCTGTCTCGCACTTTTTTTCCACTTCACTCCGCACGCGAGCCTTGTGCTTTGCGCTGGGAAGAGGGGGGAGGGGCGGTAGTTACACTCGCAGTAGCACAGGAACAGAGCGGGAGGGAAAGAGAGAGAAAGAGACCCAGGGACAACAACGTCACATTAGAAAGGTATAGTAATCATCCACAACTATTTTCAGTTGCGGATGATCAGAAAGTTTATTCATGCAGGCCTATGTGACAGAGAATGCGCATGTTCTTTTTGTTTTCATATTTTAATTTATATTTAATTGTGTTGTGGTTTGCAGTGTTTTGTGTTGTTTCACTTTAAATTTGTTTAAAAGGAAAAAGCTGAAAATTTAAATAGTTAAAAGTTGAAATTTAAATAGTTGTTTTTTGTATTATATAATTTATTTATTACATTTTATGTGGAGTGAATAAATAAAAATATTGTGGTCGGGCGCAGTCTGTGGTGCCGTGCAGGGAGAGCGGACGCACCTGCACGGCATCCTTAATCATGCCCATCGAGTTAAAAACACGGGGACTCAGGGGTTGGGGTGTGTTGTGGTGTGATTGAATAAAATGGCTCTAAGTGATGCTCTGTGGTCCCGCCGTGCCTTATTCACACCAGACTGGTGCCGAAACACAGGAGGCGGCACGGCGGATCCTTAACGGAACCAGGGAAGGGAGGAGCTGGCCCAGAGGGTGGCCGAAATGGTGGCCGCCCAGCGAGAGCAGGCGGTGGAGGTGCGTTGCCAGCAGGCGGAGGTGCGTCGCCAGCAAGAAGAGCTGCAGGACCAGACCGAGCGCCACCTGGAAAGGATTGCGGAGCTGGCGGCGCTGCTCTGGGCCTGGGCGCCACCTCCACAGGTTTGTCCCGAGGGCAGTGAAGCGGTGGAGGAGCCGCGTGAGGCACCTCATCAGCCGGAGGTGGCAGACGAGGTACGCGGGGATCTGCGCCTACCGGAGGAGGGGAACAGCCGGGTGAAGGGCTGCTCCTGCTGGGAGTGGTGGAGGAGCTGCTCCAACCGGAGGCGGCAGAAGAGGCGCGCGAGGGTCTGCGCTGGCCGGAGGAAGAGGAGCCGCACGAGGGGCTACTCGAGCCGGGAACTGCGGCGGCGGTGTTGACGGAGAAGCCGCGCGAGGAGACAGAGGTCCCCGTGCCGGGGGAACCTGCTCGATTGGAGTTGGAGATCGGCATGCTCACCAGACCGGCCTCACAGCCACCAGAGGCTGGTGCACGGCGGACATTTGCCCAGCTACATGTGAGCTGGGGCTCACGACTGTGCCGGCCGCGCTGCGTCCACCTGCCACGCAGCCGACCTCCGAACCAGCCTCGCCGGCGCCGCTGGATTCGTGGGCGACCACCTGAACTCGCACCTCCCTGTCGCTTGGCCGGGGCCCGGGGGTGCCGACGGTCCGGGCTGATTCCCACTCGCGGTGGGGGAGTAGGTTCAGCCGGATGGCTCCCCGGGCTCAATCGGGCGATGGGGTTATGTGGTGGGGCGTGGTCTGTGGTGCCGTGCAGGGAGGGCGAACGCATCCTTAATCACGCCCGCCTAGTTAAGGGAGTCAGGGGTTGGGGTGTGTTGTGGTGTGATGTGATTTGAACAAAATGGCTCTAAGTGATGATCTGTGGTCCCGCCGTGCCTTATTCACAATATACTCACAGTATATTTACGGTGGCCAATAGAGACAAAGCACATACAAACTCCAAAACACGTACAAACTCCAAAACACGTACAAACCCCAAAGCACGTACAAACTCCAAAATGTAAAAACTCCAAAACACGTACAAACTCCGAAGCACGTACAAACTCCAAAACACTTAAAAAACACAACAGAAGTGCTCCAGGATGCTAGGGACAGTGTTGAGCTTTTGTTACCTAGTGGCTCCACAAGCCAGGAAGTACCAACGACCAGATTGGGTGCGTGGTAGTAACAGGTAAATGAACATTTTTTCAAATTATGTGAATATATATTGTGCTTTTGTATAAATACACAAACAATACAGATATGCTTTCAATTGTGTAATTTAAGTGATCTAGGTAGCTCTGTTTTGGAAGTTCAGTTAATGCTAGAAATGTGTTTTGGAGTTTGTACGTGCTTTGTCTCTATGGGCCACCGTATATATTTATGTATAAAATATATATAAATAAAACCACGTTTTTTTTTGTTTTTTTTTTACATTAGTAATTCCTTTTGTGCATAATTTTATATTGTTGTTAATAATAAATTAATTAAAGCAACAAAATAACCTGAAGAGCTGGTTGGGAGCCGAAAGAGCCGGCTCTTTTTAGTGAGCTGAGCCGAAAGAGCCGGTTCTCTAAAAAGAGCTGGAAATCCCATCGCTAGTTTGTGAGTGTACACTTTATCCAAAACCTAGTGAGGGTTTACTCATGTTTTCCAGTGCAAGAGGTAGAGCAGGTCACCTACTGAGCGGAAGGTTAATGGTTTGATCCCTGGCTCCTCCAGTCTGTATATCAAGAGTGTATGTGTATGAATGTACAGGGTGGGCCATTCATATGGATACACCGTAATAAAATGGGAATGGTTGGTGATATTAAAGTCCTGTTTGTGGCACATTAGTATATGTGAGGGGGCAAACTCCTCAAGATGGGTGGTGACCATGGTGGCCATTTAGAAGTCGGCCATCTTGGATACAACTTTTGTTTTTTCAATAGGAAGAGGGCCATGTGACACATCAAACTTATTGGTAATGTCACAAGAAAAACAATGGTGTGCTTGGTTTCAACGTAACTTTATTCTTTCAAGAGTTATTTACAAGTTTCTCTTTGTTCACAGCCATTGACATGTCGAAGAGGTTAACACGTGAGGAGCGGATCGAAATTGTGTTGATATCTGGTGAATGCAGTAACCGGGTCAGTGCAGCAGATTTCAATGCAAGACACCCTATGAGACCACCCATCTCCCGTGCTACAGTTAGCAAACTGCTTGCTAAGTTTCGTGAAACTGGTTCAGTGTTGGATTTGCCAAAATGTGGACGCAAGAAAACTGTCACTAATGAAGAAACATCAGTGGCTGTCCTAGCTTCATTCAGCAAGAGCCCACAGCGTAGTGCTCGCTGCATGTCACTGGAGAGTGGCATTAGTCGAACATCCCTTTGGCGGATATTAGCTACTCACAAATGGCACCCTTACAAACTCCAGCTACTGCAGCATCTCAACGAGGATGACCCAGATCGGCGCACAGGATTTGCAGAATGGGCAAAACAAAAATTGGAACCGGACCCTCAGTTCACGCAGAAGATTTTGTTCAGTGATGAGGCAAACTTTTATGTGAATGGTGAAGTTAACAAACAAAACCACCGCTATTGGTCTGATACTAACCCACATTGGATGGATCCCTCCAATTCTGTTGGAACAACAAAAGTGATGGTTTGGTGTGGTATATGGCGTACAATGATAGTGGGTCCATTCTTCATCAATGGAAACCTCAAGGCCACTGGATATTTGAAATTGCTACATGATGATGTGTTTCCCTCTTTATGCACTAAAGCTGGCACGAGTTTTTCCAGCAAGATGGTGCACCACCACATTATGGGTGCCAGGTCCGAGCATTCCTAGATGAACAGTTTCCTGGAAAGTGCATTGGTCGTCGTGGGCCAGTGGAATGGCCCCCAAGGTCTCCCGATCTGACCCCCTTAGACTTTTATCTTTGGGGTCATCTGAAGGCAATTGTCTATGGCAGCGGTCCCCAACCTTTTTTGCGCCGCGGACCGGTTTATGCCCGACAAAATTTTTACGGACCGGCCTTTAAGGTGTCGCGGATAAATACAACAAAATAAAACTAGTACCGGTACTGAAAAAAAAAGAAGATTTATTCATAACACATGTGAAAAGACCCAGGAAAACCGAGTTAACGATAAAAACGATAACATAATAACGCTGAAAACCGATAAAAACCCTGAAAACCATACATTTCACACCTGAGCCTCAACTCTCGCGGCCCGGTTCCAAACGACTCACGGACCGGGACCGGTCTGAGGCCCGGGGGTTGGGGACCGCTGGTCTATGGTGTGAAGATATGAGATGTGCAGCACCTGAAACTACGGATACTGGATGCCTGTCCTGGCATTTCTCCTGCGGTGTTGCTATCAGTGTGTGAAGAGTGGGAGAACAGGGTTGCATTGACAATCCAACACAATGGGCAGCACATTGAACACATTTTATAAGTGGTCAGAAACTTGTAAATAACTCATGAAAGAATAAAGTTACGTTGAAACCAAGCACACCATTGTTTTTCTTGTGACATTAATGTGTTTGATGTTTAATGTGTCACATGGCCCTCTTCCTATTGAAAAAACAAAAGTTGTATCCAAGATGGCCGACTTCTAAATGGCCACCATGGTCACCACCCATCTTGAGGAGTTTGCCCCCTCACATATACTAATGTGCCACAAACAGGACTTTAATATCACCAACCATTCCCATTTTATTACGGTGTATCCATATAAATGGCCCACCCTGTAGTTAGGAAGCACTCAGTTTAGAGAAAGTGCTTGATTGGGTATATGTGGCATGTTGTATAGAGCGCTTTGAGTAATGCGGGAGAGTAGAAAAGCACTATATAGGAATCAGTCCATTCACTGTCTGAACAGAGTTTCGTCATGTTACTTTTGCACTATTATGTCCCGGCACATGTTGTTATTACATGGCTTGATTAAGGTACACATTAGGCTGACATCTAGGCCAGCACAGGGCCAGCAGTGTGTCTGCAAGATGTGTGTGGCTGCACACATCTTACACATGGCCCACATACCGCAAAGAATGACGGCCCTTTGGTGGCTCAGATCAGGTTTGCCAGAGGTAATCCACACATGGATCACAGGACCACCAGTGTGTCTGCAACTGGCCTTGTGCTGGCCCATGTGTGGGCCACCTCTGGTTTTGTTAAGCGCTTTCTCTATCGTTAGTTCTGGGTCCATTTGTAACTGTTCTGGCAATCGTTTGTCTTTCAGACCCACGATATGCAAAGTCCCGTATCCACCATGTTCTGCCAGACAATGCAGTGCAGTATGGAAGCTGTCGATTGATTCACCCGTCTTGTTAAACTTTGCTTGCTCAAATATAATGTTTCTGCGGGCTACGAAATGAGCATCCAACCTCCTTTTAACGGTCTCATAATCCCTTGCCTCCTCGGGAGTCAGGTCAGGTGCCTCCTCACCCGTAGTGTAGATAAGGGTTTTCACTTAATTTTTGTCCGCTTGCGTCTCCAATTCAGACGCGATGCGAAATCTGTCAAAATGCTTTATCCATTTTGTCCAGTCATCCGACCTAAAAGTGAACTTCTCCTGTGGGGTAACTGGATACTGACTCATATCGTCACGTCTCTTTTTGCACAGCTCCTCCTTGGCTGACCTCTAACCTGGTCCCAACGCCGAAAACCTTCGCTTATGCCCAAATAACATTTTCAGTTTTCTTCTGACACCATGTTCCATTATTGGAGGTTGTGGGTGTTATCTAACTGGAGGCATAACTCACAGACACACGAGACCTGGGCCGTTTCTCAATTCTCAAGTACACAAGTCCGTACTCGCGTTCTCGTTAAGTCCGGACTTTGTAAGTTTGAACGGGAGTCCAGACTTGCAGAGAACGTGTGACTCTTGATCATTCTACAATTGGAACGGCAGTATACCTGTTGACATCACAGCTCCGGAGTTTTTACTGCTGTCCTCTCTTGATTTAACTGTGATTAATATTTGCAATGGAAATTACACATGACATGAAAAAAAATTACACATGATGTAGTAGATTTTTTCAAAGAAATAAGATAATTTAAAAAAGTATCTTAAGCACTAATTTGCTACACATTGCTTACATATCATCTGTTTTATAATGTCTAATAAGCCTCATACAGTTAAGCACAATCACTACATGACTGAAACACAAGCTTACATATATGCCTGAATTAAAACAGTTGAGATGTTAGAACACTTTTATTTTTACTTTAGTAGACACTCAAAACTTACAATAGACAGCTGGGGTTTTAGAAGGGACTTAAACAAATATTTAATATATAATCGGATCATGTTTGGAACAGCCTTCAGAATCTCAACTTATTAACATGCTGTTTTTGTTCCCAGTGAAAATGTTTCCTCCTGAATTTAAATATTTTTAATGTTAGATTTAATTCAGAGTCAGCTAATCTCAGCCAAACCAATTTACTCAGGAACAAATAGAACACTAAAATAAACCAAACATTAACATTTATCTAAGTGACTTATATATCATGTTTAACCTGAGTAGCGAAAGACCACAGTGGTTTTGAAAACGATGTGTCGTGAGTCCGCTGTTCTCGTCGGCTCTAGGGAACCTTGACCTCCCGGTCTGCTATCAAGCTGATGTGTAACAAACGTCTCAGAAAATGTTGGAGCACTTTTGCAAATATGTGATGTTTTGATAAATCAAGCACATATTTGAAGTTTACAGAGCTACATTTTCTCCTGAAAATAACTTAAAAGTTTATTTTGTGATGCAGAAAGAGTAGTATTTAAAAGTTTTTAGTGTTTGAGTTTTGGACGAAATGCATTCTGGGATATTTGGCTGTACCAAGTCCGCACAAGTCACAACCGATGCATGCTCGATAAAATGGAAGGAGCGAGGGCACATCTGGAAATTTTTATCGTTCTCGGCTTGATGCGTACTTTGAATTGGAACAGTACTTGGTCTCCGACAGATGACGTATCACAAGTTCACGAGAACGCAGGAACACACAAGTACACATATTGAGACACGGCCCCGCCATTACTCCAATGACTGTCCTTTAGTATTTTTCCATCCCCCTCCCAACAACAACTCAGTACAAACGTTTCTACCTCTTATCATTCACCTGATACTACGGCTTACACTTCTGTCTAAAATGTTGTAGGATCTTTACCTTATATAATAAAGTGCCATGAAATAACTTTTGATGTAATTTCATACTCTGGAGAAAATTACATGAATTTATTTTTTGACTCATATTTTTGCCAGTAAAATAACTCATGACTGTTGAAGTACCTGCTGATGTATCTCTTCAGGGAAAAGCCAGAAGAACTCAGGTTGTTTCACCATCGTTTGAACGTACTCAACACCCTGTGATTCGCTGAGCTTGCGGATGAGGTAAACACGGTACCAGTTATTCCCACTGTCCTTACAGAGCTTTATCACCATGTTTAGAAAATCTTCTGCTCCATCTGGGACATGGTTGCCTGCAACAACGACAGACTGGTTGTTTTAGTTCCTAAGCACTGGAAACTATAGTAGTTCAATGCAGTAGTGAAGTTATATCTCACCTGACAGTCTGTCACTGATGAGCTGGGAAGCCATGATGAGGGTCACACGCAGTCGGGCAATATGCTGGAGGTGTTGAATAGAGACTGTTGCTGGAGCAGAAGTGACTTCAGCCAAAAAGGACTGCAGGAACTGTGTTTCATTAATGAAACACTGTAACTCTGCAGCTTTGTTGCCCTCCTGAGGCATTTTCTCCCAGATGGAGTCCTGCAAATATCACCAGTTAACTGTCACTTCATCTGACGTCTATCAGCAACAAGCAAAAAAACCAAGGACTTTGTCATACTGCTGGTATTCAAACTGTGCCCTGTTCAGATATAGCTGGATAACTACATATGTTTGAGAATACATAAACAACTCCTGACTGAAACTACTTTTACATTTACATTAAATCCAGCAGAGAGGACTCCTTCTGCTGATCACTAGTTTAAGTTTCATTCCAGAAGGAGAATATTTACATTATGTTAGTGGGTTTCACGTTCATGTTCACAACTATAAGTAGAAAAAAGAAAACAGAATTTCAGATGTCCTTTTAGAGACTTTTGTTTTTGGAGAATAATACATGCTCCCTAAAAGGTTGTGGTTATTCTTCAGTTACCACTTGCTTTAGAAAAATTAAAAAAATGTCTTTATAAATCCTTTTTTATTCCTAAAAAGGAGAAACCTTCTTCTCATCAGTTTATTTGTATAATGTAACACTATTACATATTATTTCCAAAGGTTTTTTTCTAGTTTTACCTCCAAACAGTTGATGTATAAGGCATAGAGCTCTGTTTTATCCACATCATCAACAAATCTGCTTTCTTCAACAGATGACAAATGCTGCTGCAAATATTTCATGACCTCTTCAAAGCTGAAACACAGTTAGGTCAATCATAGAGGGTAAGGTAAACAAGTTCAAGTCTTTTCACACATTTTATCACTAAACATGCAAAATTCCCAATGCTGAGAAACTTTTCAACACTGCTCAAAACATTGAAACATCTATGTTAATTCAGACTAAGAGTAATTTTACAGTGACATATTTATAGTAGGATGCCTACCTGAATTTCAGTAGCAGTTTGAGAATTACAGATCGCACAACTGGGTTTTTATCTGGAGACTCGTCAAAAGGTGATAAAGCTTTGGTGTGAATCTCTTTCTGATCTGTTTGGAAAATAATCTAAAGTTAACATTAAAAAAGACAGAGAGTAATTTATTCTAGCAGATTTTGATCACTTTTTTGTAATTTTTGAAATCTGGAAGGAAATGATTTATATTATTTATGGTTGTAGTGATCACATGAGAAATTATCCCTGGATTCCAGATTCTTTAGAGAAGAAGGTGAAAACCCCCCAAAGTGGTACCTGTCTCAGTCATCAGGTAGGAAAAAAGGTGGGCGATGACACCTCCATCTGGAGGTGTATTGTCCTTGAAGCACATAGTAGAGAGCAGATCAATAAAGAAACTGTTGCAACGTTGCCTGAATCCTGCATTTTTCTTGATAGATGCTCTGGAGAGATACAAAATGTAAATTAAGCATAATGTATATGCACTATGCCAAACGTTAAGCTTTGTAACCTGATTCCCCAGAACTGATTCTCTCTCAGGATGTCAATGTGCTTACTGATACTGTGTTTTATGCACACTACAAAACAATATATTTAATTATAAAGTGAAACTCTTGAGATTGAGACTCTCTTTTGCAAGAGTGTCCTGGGATGACATAGCATTAACTTAGTTTTTATTTTCACAGCAGAAGAAACCTGAGCTCCCAGAGAAAACCTTCACAAGCACAGGTTAAATATGCAACCTCAACAAAGAACAACCTTACCCAGGTTTGAACCCATGACCATGTTGCTGTGAGGCAAAAGTGCTAAGCAACAAGCCACTGTACTGCTATATTTGCAAATGTTGTAGAACGAATGGGTGACACATCGATTATAAGTGGCAGCCTGTAACTATATTTCATAAAGGCAAATATGGCAATCCTGCCATAACAGTTGAACCAGGGAAGGGGCAAAAGGAGCCAATCTTGTTACCCTGACGCATACAGACAGTAGTAGGTTCCACCTGTGAGATGTTTTGCATATCTACTTATTATCATTTAGGTAATTCCTTCAAATACTCTAGTAGGATAAGCCTGTAACACGTATCATGTCAGCACTCTGGATTGAACCTTTGCTGAAGCCTTAAGATTGAAAAACTTTACACATACTCTTTAAGTTTAAAGCTGTTTAAGGTATTTCTGAGAAGGTTGTAATATAAAGCAGCTGTATAGTTATGAATGTGAAAAACAACCAATTCCTGTGAATGTTTACACGTGTGTTATCAGCTATTTACACAAATAAACAATCTCACCTTGTGTCTTCAGAAACATGTGGCTGGAAGTCATCTGGTAATTGTTGGCGGCAGGTAGGACAGAACGCATGTCCTGCATCAAGGCTTTCCTTGATACACGTTAAGCAGTAGATGTGATAGCATGGCAGCCCCACTGGTTCTAGAGGCTCTCTCATGCACACCCCACATTCACCTCCAAACCTTCAGGAAAATGCAACCAACATCAATCAAATTACCCTTAAATTCTTCCATATTTCATATAAATTAATTTAAAGGCCAGCTTAAAGCAAAACAAGGCTTTACCTGAAAATCTGATTAGTTGCCCCCTGTTTACAGGACTTCAGGACTTCAACTACTGCTTCAAAGGCCTGTGTAGACTTTACATCCGAGTGTGTCTCCACAGCCTTAAACATAGGTTAAAATAATAAAGAATACAGTAATTATAATCATTATATTAATTTATTTAAGACAGAAGAACAAAACAATCTTATGCCCAACTAAGGTGCTTTGTCTCATTAAAACAGACTTCTGTGCAATATGGACAGGTTACAGACAAAAAGAGTGCCTCCATCATCTTGCGTAGGCGAAATTGCTGATGTATTGGACAATACAGAGGTCTTTTCATTTTGTAAATTAAACCTAAATCAAACAATTTGCACTGAATAATGATTGGTTATTTGATTAGGTGTGACTGTGACCTTTTGTTTAAAACAAAACAAAACATAAACTGAAAACAAACACACACATATACAAAACACACTTACTCTACTAAGGGTTTTAATGTGGTTCAAGACCAGTGTCCTGAGCTGATTGTCTTCATTTTGGAAACCCAGCATCAAATGTTCCACAAACAACGAGAGGATGTAGATGCGCTTCCAACCATGACTGCAAAATATTACAGACCATGATCAAAGTTAGTATGTTCTTGATTATATATATACACTAATGATAGACTAATGATATGAGCTGTGTCATATCATCCTGGTAATTTTTATGTGATATAAAATATTAATGCTTCAAACAACAAGATAAGCTTAGGCACGACTGAGCTCCGTGTCAGCCTCTAAAGACAACTGAGTAAAAAACATGGAGCTACTTAAATAACCAATAACAAAGCAGAGTACAAAATATGGAAGACTATGAAGAAGGAGATACTAGTAGCTGTTGATGTGCCACCCAAATGTAAACAACCGACTCAACAAGCTACACTTGCTAATTATCAGGAAGAGCCAGCGGTGGATGGAAATTTATGCTGTGGTCACATAGTGGTAAAGCAGGACAAGAAGTTGGCTGAAAAGCTTGACCCAACATACAATGTCCCAAATAGAAAACAATTTTCAGTTTTATTATATGTTGATACTGTGCAGCATTGTAGAATTACACAGTTGAGTTGAGTTACTTTAGTTAGTGTTCAACTAGTACTAGTGGTTATTTGATACTTAGAATTTCCAGGAAGATATTACGTAGGGTACTTTTGTGCTTACATTTGACTTATACTGGGTCATTCATACTGGCAATATATTCACACTTAATATGAGATTGTGTCATCATTGACAGCAGCTCATTGGAAAAGAGGACAATGCCCTTTATTTTGTTTGCACTAATACATGTTGCTGCCCGCAAGCTGCAATCACACACACAAAAAAAAGTTAAGTTTTTTGTTTCTTTATCATCAGAAATATCATTATTACAGATTTTCTTATAATGTTTTGACATGACTTTAGGGCTATATCACCCACCCCTACAGCACTATCAAAGTCAGCATTTTACACCTGTGCTAGGATTTACTAAACATGTTGGTTAGAACTGGGCAACAAAATTCTACTTTCACTGCATCAGTATCTTACCTGACATCACGGAGCACTTTCTTGCAGTGCTCACCATATTGTTGAAGATTATTTTGAGAGCAAATCAATTCCAGTGAAGCCTGCACTTTCTTCACCTTCCTCAGCCAATGCTGGCAGTGGGTATCACTCTCTAAATTACAAGGTTCCAGGCTTTCAACACATGCCTTGGCTGCATAGACATCCAAAACCTACAGCAGAACAAAACAGTTTGCAAGTGATTAAGCAGTTTTCTAATATTTATAATATCCTTTGAACAGTTCTATGATTGTTAAAAATATCCACACCCTAAAGGCAATTTTATAAATAAATTCTCAGAGCACTAGGAATGAAGAAATACACTTACCATTTCAGGACAACGTCTAATTTGCTGGTTTCTTTGCAAAGGTGAAACAATTTCAGTGTGTAGAGAAATCATCCGTGAAAGGTTCTGAAGACGGCTTTGGCAAAAATGATAGGCAATGTGGATGAGCGGTAGAGAAAGCTCATCATCTCGTTTTTGTCTCTGTATTTCGTCAACACAGCTGGCCATGGCCTGACAAAGTAGCTGAGGAGTAAAGGCCCAAGTAGATTACTGACACAATATTTGTTTGGAATATTAGTAACTTAAACTGGCATTACATTTAATGTATTATTTTGATTGAAAAAATTCTGAATGATTATGTCCCAGTCGGAGCCATGTAAAGCACCAAATACAAAGTGTAATTAACAAAGCATTCCTTTGATCTGCAAACTTATATTTGAACCTTTAAAGTTACCTTTAATGATTACTTTTTACCAGTACTTTGATGAAAAGATTTAGCTAATCCTAATTGCTCCACTATATTAGAGTGTAGTAAACTGGACGGTTGTGACAACTGAGAAAAGTTTGTGCAGTGATTTTTTTCTTCTTATTGGATTTTATGTTGTTGGGTAGTGGGATTTACCTCAAACCAAAGGTAACATTAATCGAACATAAGCATTTTCAAGAAAACATGAAGCAAGCCTATATTTGAGGAAATGAAAAGTCACATTGTACTAATGGAGGCAGTTATTGTGCATTTTCCTTCATTCATCTCACCTCTAATTTTTCATCTGATGCCACTTTCATGGTCATGGAAACAAAATCCTGCAGGTACTTTTTGAAAAATTCTTTTTTCAATTTTTCATTTACATTTTTTGCCATGTAAATGCCAAGTGGAGTTTTCAAGAACAAATCATGGAAATCCCCAAACGAATGCTCTGTAAGAAAATTTTAAAAAGGTAAGAGTTCCATTAATATATTAGGATTCAATTTAAAAAAAGGTTTAAACTAACAATTAAAGCACAACTTCAAGGCATATTTACTTTGATGTTTTGATTGTCTTGCTTGCATCATGAGCCCATCTAGGAAGTCTTTGATCCACCAACTGAATGGCATGCGGCAGCACATGGTGTGGCCACCTGTGATGTGGCTTTGTACCATTAATACTCTGTAAGAGGGCCAAGATTAATTTTTTTTTACAAATGCTATTTTCAAATAGATGATGTGCCAGAAAATTAACCACTTTGACAAGAGTAATTTTACCACTGATCATTTAAAAAGACTGTCCCTTAAAAACCCCCAAAGTCAAACAATTTGCACTGAATACACTGACCAGCTACTTAATTAGTTACAATTGTTCAGCTGCTCATTAATTTTCTAATCAGCCAAAGACAGTAACTCAGTGCATTTCGACAAAACAACCTGATCATCAATTGGTATTTTAAAACATAATCATTGCTAGGGTTGCATCTCTGAACACAAACACCTCAAATCTTAAAGCAGGTGGGCTTCTAAAGCTGCAGAAGACAACACTGGATACAATTCCTGTTAGCTAAGAACAAGCAAGTGAGGCTAACGTTTGCATGAACTTGTCAAAGCTGGAGAGTGTCAAATTCTTCTATTGCACTCTTATGGATCCATCCTACTTTGTATCAATAGTTCCAGCTGCTGGTGGTGTAATGGTGTGGGAGATATCCTTTGGCCAAACCATGGGCCCCTTAGTACCAACTACATGTAATTAAACACCATAGCCTACGTATTACAGGTGACAATGTTCATTCCTTTATGATGACAGTGTACCCATCTGATGGCTGCTTTGCACTATGTCACAAAGATCAAATCATCACAAACTGGTTTCTTGAGCATGAGAAAGAATTCTCTGCACTCAAATGGGCTCCACAGTTACCAAATTTCAATCCAATAGATGTGGGAGATTGACATCAGAGATGTGCAACCAACAAATCATCCACTGTGTGATGCTATCATATCAATATGCACAAGAATTAGGCAGTTCTGAAGGCAAAGGGGTCCAATCTGATATGAGCAAATACCATAACCAAAAGATACCTTTCCACCCTCACATACGGCACACTGAGCATCTCTTTGTTCCCAAAAATTTCAAGCCAGAGGTTCCTGATATCTTCTTCATCTTTCAAGAGAAGGTCCATATTGCAATCTCGGTCAATGATTGAGACCAAGTAGGCCAGAAGTGGAGTGACAACCGCTTGGATTTTCCTCCACAGTGTGTGCCTGAAAGAAATATTCATGCAACTTTCACAAAATCAGCCTGATATTTGCTGATATCAACCCAGGGTTACAGGTGAGACAAGTAACTGTTGTGTCTTGTTTGGAGTTGTGTATTTTACATTTGACATAAAATGTATTTCAATAAATGATGAATAAGATGAATACCCCCCCCCCCCCCCCCCCCCAAAAAAAAAAAAAAAAGGTATGGTATGAGGCAAATGTTACAGAAACTTACAGAAATGTCCCTCCTTCTTGAAGAGAAATGACATTAGATGCCTCATTCAGGACCCAGCTTTTTGGATTGGGGATGTTGACCTCATAATCCTTTAACAGTGAGTGTAGACGCTTCCTCACAATTTCTGCAAACACTCCTTGAAAACAAAATTAATTTATGTCATCACATTTTTTCATCAAAATGCATTTTGGCTGCAGTTTCATTGTAGCTGTGCATAACACTGACCCTACTGCGAGGTAAATATGAATCTGTAAGTTTTGTTTGAAACTTGTGTCTTAAGTTGCCACATAAAACGGGCTGACTGTTAGCTGCGATTAGCCGCTAACTTAGCCTAGTATGTTTGCTTAGCTCATGTCCTGCTCTGTACTCATGTATTTAGTGTGTTAACGTGAGAATATGTGAATACAGCAGCTGTGAGTGCTGCTGCTGTGCCTTGCTGGTGGCCTTGACCCAGTTTCCCCGACTAGCCCCTTGAACTGCCTGGAGCCATGAGTACTGTTGTTTGCACGTGCTTTTATTTTAGTGCTTGGCAACAAGTGAAGCGGCCATGTTGTTTTAGGTCCCAACCATTGACGCACCCGAGCCACGACTCAGGCCTGCAACGAGGTGTTTGCTAACACAGACAGACTGTTGCAGTTAAGGTGTGTGTGTCGGTGAGAGTGTGTGTGGGCCCACCATATTATTTAATTATTTGGTTACAGTTGATATTAGATACCTTACCTTTTGTGTTATTGGAGATAATCATTACTAAAGTGGAGTTGAATTTATAATTGACCTGCTTGTCTGTGGTTCATTTCCATATAGTCTATTTTATTGCACATTTCATGTCACAAGCATCAAAAAGGGAGTATCAGTAGTAAGTAACAAGAGGAACCCAGGACCCCTCTCAACAGAACGTGGGACGGGTGTTACATTTACATCATTATTTTCTAACCTTGAGTATAATTTCCATCCAGAAGAGTGAGCAGATTTTCAACCCTCTTGGTGCTAAATTCTCCACTGTCCACTTCATCTCTCAGCATGCTCACTGCACTCTGCACACAACTTCTCACCAGATCTATAGTATCAAATGCATCTTCCAAAACCTGAAAAAAATTATCACAAAATAATTGTGAATTATTATTAATAAGAAAATTAATAGCAATGATTAACGCACACAACATTTAAACCACTGCTTACTGCTATCACTGCATTCTCAGAAGAGTAACTGTCAAGTGGGTGGGATATATTAGTCAACCAGTGAAACTGTCTTACATAACTCAGAATCAAAGATTTTCTGACAGCTGTTTGAATTCAACGAAACATTTAAATAAAAAAAAAAAAATCATTTTTTTCCCCATATTGATATCATTGCAATATTTTAAATATCATCACTGGATATCGGATTTGATTAGACAATAAATGTAAAAGAGGGAAAGTGGTAATAAATGTTAAACCTACTCAGAGATGAATAAACTGCACTTTGGTTGTGTGGAAATACCGATATTCTATCAAGGTTTAAATGTGGTAAATAACACTTACAGTGGATTCAGCTATTTGTGGTACACCGGTGTAATCTTCTGTCTCCATGGCTTGGAAAAAAAGAATTATTATTATTATTATTATTATTATTATTAGTAGTAGTAGTAGTAGTAGTAGCAGTATACAAAAGGAAAAACAATTGGTGATTTACCCTCAGGTCGATCTTCAAAAAGATCACTGATGCGTTGGTTTTTCAAAGAAAGAACATCTGAAACAAACTCTTTTGATCTTCTGAGATCATCGATGTGAACAGATCTCCAAGGACCTGAAAAGGTATGAATAAGAAAGACACAGTTAACTGTTGTCCTCTGTGAACACTCAATTTTGTGATGTTCATGTTTAATGTGTTACATAACACATTAAACATGAAACATGTTTATTAAAATATATATTAACATTAAAACATCACAAATTTGCTGACATGAAATAAAACCTTTGCTTTGTGTGTGTGTGTGTCTGTGTCTGTGTGTGGCAGGACTAACCGCCTTGAAAACCAACATAGGTCGTCCCACCCTCCATTCGAGGTAGCTTGATGACAAAGTACACAAACGTCTTCATGTCATCAGTAGTGTCATACTTATTTATTTCATTGAAGCACGAATATCTTTGAAATTCAAACAAGAAAGTAAGAGAGAAAATTAGAAATTTTGCACTAATGTTAGCAAATTATATAAAAGTCATTATGGGATGATCTTCCTGCTCACTTGGCTGAAGAAAGAATATTCCTTCTGTGGGAGCCTTCATCATACTCCGCTTGGATAATAAGCACTTTGTCTGCAAGTGTTGAGCCCAGAAATTCCCTAGTATTGAGACATATAGTAAAACATATATTTGAATAAACACAACAATAACTAAGTGGTATGTAGATCCATACATCTACTCACTATAATAGACACCATTAATTTTAATTCATTATAATAAGAAAGATCACAAGATATAAAAGCACAAGGGTGTAAAAAAAAAATAGACAGGTGATCAGTTTAATTAAAATGAACACCAGCAGATGATTTATTTATTTATATTATGAATGCATACCTGATTTTCTTGAGGAAAGAGTACTCAGTATCAAACTGCTGGAGTGATAGCAGCTGTACAGCATCCAGCTTTATCTGGTTCTGCAGCTGTTGAGTGTCTGTTGCAGTGAGCAGCCTGGAAAAGGTTGTAACCTTGAGAATAGAAAAGAAACACAAAATGATAAAAAAAAAAAGACAAGCCACATTTTGTGTATTGTCATGTCTCCTTCATGTGCCATTATATGTAATTAATAAAGCATTCCACAAACTATTTGGTATTGTTTATACACAGTATCAGGTTTTCCTCACATTTAGTTAGCCACGTGAAATTTTAACTGTCTTTTAACAAAACCAAATAAATCTTACCTAGTGCTTCTACTTTCCATGATAATATAAAAGAATGAAAAAGCAAACTTGAAAAACCCTTAGCAGAAATAGTGTGAGAAATTAAGAGTATATTAAGTAAAAACTAGTTGTAATATGAAGAACACATTTTTCTTTAAAAACTTACTCTCAGTGCAAATAAAGAGTCCTGACATCAACACCCAACATATGCCCATGATGACACTTAATATTGCTTCTTTTGAACTAAAAATTATAGCAGTTTCAATGGGCCTAGAATTCAAGACAGATTATCAATACTTAGTTTAAACAAGTTACAAAGTTATTCGGTTGCTGTGTAATATTTGAAAGCAAACAAAAAAAATTACCTCAGTGAATAAGAAGTGTGACTGTTCAGGCTGCTGAGTATGATACACAATGTAGTCTCCCAGTGAACTGTGCATTGCTTCTTTAACAAACTCTTGCATTAAATGCTCTCGTTCCTCATCAGGCAGTTTGGATTTGTCCAAACGAACCACTGAGTCCAGAGTGGCACAGTTGAGCAGAATGTCTTTGGCTTTGTTCAGAGTGACCTGAGCATCAGTCTCAGTGCTCTCACGCTCTGTTACTTGCATGACCACAGAAGAACAAGTGTCTGAGTGATAGCCGATGAACACATCACTTGGATCATACTCCTTTTCTGAGGAGTAACTATTTAAGGAGACAAAATCCTTAACCCATTCCTCCAGTTGTCTAGCAATAACCTTCTGTTCCTCTGTGAGGACAGTGTTGATGTCAAGGTAGTGTTTCTCCAATCTGTTAATGAGTGGTATTGGAAACTGCTCATAAACCACTTCCTTTTCTTCAATGACTATGAGCCTGAAGTTTTGGTGAACTCTGCATTTCACACGATGTGTTCCTAATCCAAGATCAACATAATTTTGACCTCCGAGGGTCACATAGTACTGATTTAGAGCATCATACAGACTTTCATACAGATTTTGAAGGTTGAGAAGCACAACTGTCTGTCCTGTCTCCATGCACACTTTGACACGGTTTATGTTCCTGCAAATCTGTGTGTACTCCTGATCTTTCGGGAAACTTGACCCAAAGATTATCTCTGGGCAGATTTGATGAGAGCAGAATATCTGTTGAAGAATCTGAAGAGCTGCATAGTTTTTTGTGAGTAGCAAAAGATACCGGCTTTCCTCCATTTGGGAAGCTGGACAGATGCTTTGCTCAACCATATCAATAGTTGTGATATTAGTATTGGAAAAGTCAGTTCCGACTTCTCTGCTGAATATGTCAATTACATCAACATCATCTTTTCCGCTAAAGTTTCGCAGGACTGCTCCGGTGATCTGATCTGCAGTAGGACGCTTATTAGACGTTTTGGTAATTGAAAATAACATTTTTATCAGACTGTAGAAATCTCGTAGGCCAAAAAATCCTTTGCCTTTCTTGCATATTGTCATATATGCTTTTGCAAATGGCTCAAAGAGACGATTAATCTTCTCAAGAACATGTTGATCAGAGGAGCAGATTCCTCTGGCACTTTTGATGAGCTCTTGTTTATTTAAATCTCCACGGGACACAAAAATTCCACGATTCATCTTGGCAGGATCCAGTGCCCAGTTGGAAATTCCAATGAACCCAACCCTTTTATGAGGTTTTGGCTCATCATCAACACAACCCTCTTCCAGTAATGGGTGCAGTGCTTTCAGTGGCATTTTCGGGGAATCCTCAGCCAATCCAATCTCATCAAGAACAACTACTGAAATATATTCATCCAGGTTTTTGCTTTCTTGAAAGCGGGCACATTGCTTGAATGTATTGATGATTCCTTCAGGAGTTGAATGAGGGCTACATTGGAAAGACACCAGATGTATTTGCTTCAGCTTTTTGTAGAGGTCAGAATGTGATGTAGGACCCTGCATTGCGTCTGCAACTAGAGTTTTAGACAGTGATTTGGAGCTTCCTGGTTTTCCAACAATAAAAAGGGGAATTCTCAGCTCAATGCAGACCACCATCATGAAAAAGTTTTCTTTCAAAGCCTCATTTCTGGCTATTGTCTCACCCATGGGTACACCACTGAGCAGGAGGTCCTGCATGAGTTCCATTTCCTGCAGTACTCGTTGTGGTGTATACTCTTTGGGAAAAATTCGGCTGATAGTTTTCTGATATGTGTTTTTGCTCTCCAAACAGGACTGATAGCACACTCCAGTAGCCATCAAGAGTGACCAGATTACTCTGTCACTAGCAGGTAGTTTGTTTTGTTTTCTCTGTGATTGCTGCTGTAAAAAGGCTTTTAGAGCTTCAGCAAACATTGGGTGATTTTTGTGGAACCACAGAAATACTTGCATGCAACGTTCAACATCTCTCAGACTGACAAAGCTGCATTCATCTTTCCTCTCCCTCATGAACTTTTGCGATGACGATAACACTTTAATTATTGTTGGGATATAGTTTTTGTCAATCGCGCTGGCCTTCACCTGTCTTTGTACTATTTGTTCAATGTACATTTGCTCTGTTGTGTCATTGAGTTGTCCAAAATCCCAAACAAGAGGTATCATGCTCGGTGGTAACACATGAACACGATACACAAGCTGGCGGAGAGGGATGGAGCCAAGTCTGTCTTCAGTCTCCTCAGCCCGAACCCGGTAGCCCAGTCCTGAAGCTTCCAGCCGCTCGATCATCTGGTCTGTATGTTTTCTGTAAGGGTTGCAGGCTGCAATTATCTGTAAGCCTGTATTAGAGCAAAACTCTTGTCCCTGCACTGAATTATCACAAAGGATCTCCTTGATGCTACTGATGGCTTCTGTGGTATTTGCCTCATCAAAGAAAAGTACTGAGTCAAGATCATGATTCTCTTTATTGGTCCTTGCAAGAGTTTCAGCTTCCTTCACTTTCTCATAAATCATTTCTGATGTAGTTCCTCCATGAACTTTGACCAGTTTCATGTTTTCTGCTGGTGCTCCACATCTTCTTAGTTCACACATAAATTTTATGAGCCTTGTTTTGCCACATCCTGTCTCACCCATTATGATGACAGGAATGCCACACCTGAATCTCATATGAATTGCCATCATTTTGAGGATATTGTCGGTGGTCAGTTCATATGTTTCATCAGGATCTGTTGGCCACTTGATGCCAAGCACACTGCACAGATGTTCAATCTTGTCAGCTCTAGGAAGCTGATCAAAGTCTGCATTGAAAGGAACTCTCTGAAGTTTTAAGCCATTGTACAGCTGTTGAGTCATGATGTTTTTCTTTATCACTTCTTCTGTCAAAGGATTTACTGCATCAACCCCTTTCTGGCCATTGGGCCTAAGGTGAAATCCAATGAATGTCATGGACATGTGGTCGTCATTAAAAAAGATGTATGGATGTGGCTCTGATTCCCACCTTTTTCTAATGAGGAATGGAGCTAAATCTTTTTCTTTTAGTCCACTGATGTCAATGTGTTGCCTCCCTGGGCTCTGGTCAGTGATGCATAGTGATGGTGTTGCAAAGTCTTTGGACATCAAGATCATGAACTCAACCACAAAGTTTTTGAACCCACAAAGAGTGTCTCCAACCAACTCAAATTTGCAGAAATCTGAATTCTCACAGTCTTTCAACTGAAGATTAAGAAACCAAACAAAGTTACGCAGCTCTGCCCAAGATGGATCGATTATACCACAATTGATTAAGAGTATCTGAAGACACTTTGCATGAGTCCCTTCAATGCCTCGGTAAGTAAAGTTGTCAAGACTGTCATTGTTGTGAAAACGTGTGAGGTACTGGTACGGTCTTTGATAAGCTTCACTCCTGAAACATTCATCATCCATGAGGGGGTCATCACAGTCCATGTCTGGATTTTGTTCTTTCTGCATTTCCAAAGTCATAACCTCTTTTGGTGGACGGCAAAACACCTTTGGGAAAACATCCAAGAATGCAAAGCTTTCCTTTCGTCCCTAAAAGTATATAAATATATAATTAAGTTTAGAACATTCATGTCTATTCTCAATCTTAATATCATCTTCTCTTACAAGCTGCAAATCGCAAGTTCAGCAATTAACTGTATATAAACTGTACAAGCAGTAAAATCTCCACTCACTGATCTGGTGGCACATCTGTTCTGATCATTTGTGGTTTCTAGTAATTCAATGATATATAAGTGGTTCTGGCTGCAGTGCCACATCTGTCCATCTGAATCCATCAGGTACCGCAAAAAGAAAAGCTTGAATATCAGCTCATTCAGGCCTTTTTGCACCTATAAACAATGTATGAGAAAAAAAATCAGTATTACTAGATAAAGCAATTTATGACTAGCTAAGGCATTCTCAAAGAATCAAAATTTAGATTTAAATTGAATAATTTCATAAATAATAGCACTTTTACTATGGCTACTTAAAAATTACTTACTGAAGATGTGACATCAAAGTGAAACACCTTAATATCATTTTGTTGTGGTGTGTCATACAAAAACTGAAGAATCTTGTGATCATCAACCTCATGTTCAGTTAGTCTGATGCACTTCTTAAATGGCATTCCTTGTGTGGCACATTTCTTTAGCTTTTCATACAGTCTTTGGACATACAGTGACTTGCCTAAAATGGTAGAATAACAATCTATCAACTGGTTGACAGAAATCATGTCAATAATTGTATTTTTCACACAACGCAAGATACAATTCAGTACCCTGTTTTCTATATAAATACTGCAAACTTATAATATTTATTGTAAAACTTATATCTTTGAACTTATTCAAAGATATTTGCACTTGTTGTCAGCATTAAAGTAACTGCTAAGCATTACTGGGCATTTTAAAGTAAAATAACTGAAATCTGAAAGTTGCTGTATGCTGTGTAGACAACTATGTAGATTAAATTACAACAAACATGCTTTAAGATGGATTTTAAAGGAGTGTATCACTTTAACAAAATTACATGGGGTTCCCTAAAAAATATGTGATAAAGGAACTACATATTGTCTTTATCTATTGTAGATGATATTGCAAAATGCATGAATAAAATCTTATTAAAGTCTGGATTAAAGCTTTTAGAGCAAATTTATGCATAAACTTACATAAAAAAGATATGTATTTTTTAAGGTTTTATTGATGTCCTATCTTAACAATTATTTTACATAATGGATTGATGGAGAGAAAGTCACATTTAAAACTCACCAACTCCTGCACGACTGGAAGCAACAATACCCAGAGAATGGCCACCTTTGAACATAGCATTCTTGTAATCTGAGGTAACGATGTAATGAAGGGACAGGTACTGCTGAATCTTTTCCAGTGGCTCTTGTGGCACAAAGTCTGTTTTGTACTGACTGAAGGCAGTAGGGATATAAGTGTGCTCTCTATCGGAGCTGCAAAAGATCACTAGCCTGTAATCCTTTTTATGGGAATGCAGTTTCTGAAAACACTTTTCCATTGCACAGCTAACATCATAGGAAAGCTGGTCTGCCCACAGCATTGTGTAAATCTTCTGGCCAGTGTCACCTGGTGTGAGGCATCTTCTCAGGAAAAGCTCTACTTGTTCATAAGATGTTGAAGGGGTACACAAAAGCACTTCATCATAAGTTGGTAATGGCTCAAAGTCACTGGTCATGTACAAGCAGATACTTGAAGTCAGGATCTCATCATGTTGGCAGATTATGAGATTAGGTTGTTTTGACTTTAGGCCTTTTGGAAACTCCCTTCTAAGTGAATGGTCTTTCGTCTCTGAGAGTACCGGTTCATCTTCCAACTCATTCTGATTTCGGTTTTCTGTCATCAACTGCAAGAGACGTCCTAAACTCCTAATGTCTAGTAAGTCATGGAAAAATATTTCCTTATTTTTCATGTAGCCATTCCACAACTCCTCCAACTCTTTCAATCCAAGAACCTTGTCTGCTTCATCTGCTGAGTCACTGTCATGTGCAAAATGACTAACACTGGGTGACGATGGCTCGCTGTGTTCATTATCCCTTTTGCCATATTGGTTATAAAACCTTCTCCAAATACTCCGGACATCTGATGTTGTGCAGTTTGCTTTGATAAAAGAAAGCATCATCAGCGCTTTGTCTTCGAGTTCTGCATTCATGTTTGTCGGAATCAGAACACTGCACAAGTAGAATATTTGTTCTGCTGTGAAGTAGTTTAAGTAGTAGTGGTTAAATCTCTGTGTGTCCATGAAGTTTTGCCAGTCATCAAGAAACATCTCCATCTTCTTGGATAGAGCTGTAAGCTGTTCAACTAAACTTCCATTTACTTGGAAGCCACACAGGGTCTTGCAAAACCTAATTTCCATAATGATACATGGGTCACTCTGAGGTTTACAAAAAATCTTAGCTTCCCAACACCTGAAAAGTGGGTTCCCTGCAGTGTGAAGGTCTACAAATGCTTTGGCAAATCTTTGGATGTTTTCAAACACCTGAATATGAAGAAGAAATTAGATTACAGGTGACATAAAAAATATAAGCTATTGTTAAAACATCAATGTAGCAAATGATAACAAAATCATACCTCAGTGAAGCGCTCCACTTCGCTCTGATTTTGTTGCTTTTTTCCAGACATAAGCATAAGTTTATTTTGCAGTTCTTTCAGGTCCTCATAGGTATATGTCATGTTTGCATGTCCATCCTCAATTTGCAAGGTCAGTGAATTCTCTAAAGCAATCTATAAAGGGAAGAATCAAAAATGATTACTGTAGAAGTGTGTTTGTCCTTCGACTGAGAAACTATGATCTCATGCACATACGCACATTAGTACAGTGAAAGGTTAACAGGAAAATCAGCTTAAAGGGGAACTTATCTAAAAATGTATTGTTCAAATATGTTTGTTTCTTAGAATTTATATACGTAATACTCAAATAAAATTACAAAGAAATTCACATAAAAGGTGACACTAACTATTACAAGAAAAAGTTTTACAATGTTTTATTGTAAAACTAATTTTTATTCTAAAACTATTTTTTATTTATTTTGAAATTATACAACACTGACATGTAATTCATTTGTGTACCTTTTTCTGGTTTTGTGCCTTGATAAAATATATTCCCCTTTCATTGATGGATGTTGCCAAAGACAGAGATGAAAATTCAACAGATCCATGGCTTTCTCTAACAGTTGTTAACCAGTCCAGGTGGCGTGAAGTATCCCGCTGAAATGAGACATCAAACAAAACAATTTATGTATTTCTAGGTAGACTAAATGTTTTCATAAATGTCCAATAAAATAATTGAAGATGAGTTAACTGGAAATATGTGTTCCAGACTACGGACATGGTAAATCAAAAGAGATAACCCGAGCAAATACAGGTCTTTCACAAGGTGACATATCACACACTGTAGTTTTTCTTTTTATGTACTTGGTTTGTGGCAGTGGTTTAGTAATTATTTTGCTGTATACTGACTTCCAAATAAATCCTTTTATTGAGAAGGCTTCCTTCCCAAAATAATGCCTTAATAGACACAACTTTAAATTTGTGTAATCTACATTATTTGGATTTGCTATTTGACTGCTCCCACTCCTGATGAAGGTGAGGATGAGTAGTATTGTAGCCACTTTGGCATTCAGAATCAGTTAAGTTAAGTAATAAGAGTGTTATTGTGCCACATTAAATTATATTTGGCAAACCTGAAAGAATTGGGCAAGAGACCCTTTTTAAAGACGTCATTGTACATGTTCAACAACAGGCCAGCTAAAATTTCTTGGGATTCTCTATAAAACTCAGCACATAAACCGTCTGGTCCCGCTACTTTACTCACAAGCATTTTAAAAAGGAACAATCTTTTTTTTAAGATTGAGGAGAGAATTCCGTGTTTTTCCACAGTCCAGTTTGCAATCTGTAAATTCAGTGGACTCTTTCAAAAAGCAGCTAAAAACGTATCCTTTTAAATTGACAGTCAGGCTATAGTTTTTCACTTTTTTGGTGTCATTTTATTCCTGGTCTAATGTTTTTTGCATTGTTGGTTTTATTTACAGAGAGACTTTAAAAACGCCCATTTAGGGCGGTTATCCTAAATGGGCGTTTTTAAAGTCAGCAAAGAGGCACAGAAAAGAAGATCAGACACCAGCGAGGGAGGATAAGAAGGACAGGCGCAACAACATTGTCATCCCCTATGTAGCCGGTGTATCAGAGAAACTCAGGAGGGTTTTCTCCAAGCATGACATCCCGGTGTACTTCAGACCCAGCAACACACTCAGACAAAAACTGGTTCACCCGAAAGACAAAACGCCAAAACACAGACTTAACAATGTGGTGTATGCCGTACAGTGCAGCGAGGAATGCCCAGACCTCTACATTGGAGAGACCAAACAGCCACTTCACAAGCGCATGGCACAACACAGAAGAGCGACCTCCACAGGACAAGATTCAGCTGTCCATCTGCATCTTAAGGATAAAGGACACTCTTTCGAGGATGCCAATGTTCACATTTTGGACAGAGAGGACAGATGGTTTGAAAGAGGAGTGAAAGAAGCCATCTATGTCCACTGTGAGCAACCATCTTTGAACAGAGGCGGTGGTTTACGACACCAACTCTCTGCCATCTATAATCCAGTTTTGAGATCCCTTCCCAGACGCCTTAAGGCCCACTCACACCCTGGGCCATCTGACCTCAGGAATTCGCATGATAAGGTGGGGCCAGGTTTCACAATGAACTCACCCAAAACTCTGGCTGATTGGGACCCACACCCAGTTCCACACCTTGGCTCAGGCGATTAGAGGATCATCAGGGGGTCCTTTTGTCCCTCTGTGGGGGGACACTCCCACTAGGGTTATATCTGGGACTCTCCACCATTTGACCTTAGAACTGAAGAAGCCTCTCGGATGAGAGGTGAAACGTCTTCAAGTAACTTAAAGAAGTCCAGACGCTTTTCTTTGCAAGCTCCTTTGACTACGATGACCTGGATGACTGAGAACCTTCACAGACATACTTACTAAGTTCATTTATTTCACATCTAAAAAATTTACAAAGCAATAAATCATGGATATTGCATTAACTTTGTAAAGATCTACAATATTTGATCAACAAATCTTTTAATATTTTAAATCTGTAATATTAAGCCCATATAGAAAAGTCTAAGGAGTTTGGAAAGAAAAGCGTCTGGACTTCTTTAAGTTGCTTGAAGACGTTTCACATCTCATCCGAGAAGCTTCTTCAGTTCTAAGGTCACTTGGCGAAGAGTCCCAGATTTAAGCCCTATGGGAGTATCCCCCCAAGAGGGACAATGGACCCCCATTTGATCCTCTACCTAATCACACGAGCCAAGATGTGAAAATGGGTGTGGGTCACAATCAGCCAAGGTTTTGGGTGAACCCACTGTGCAACGTAGCCCCACCCTATTATGTGATTTCTTTAGGTCACAAGGCCAAGGATGTGAGTGGGCGTTAAGGCATCTGGGAAGGGATCTCAAAACTGGATCATACATAACAGACAGTTGGTGTCATAAACCATCGCCTCTGTTCAAAGATGGTTGTTCACAGTGGACATAGATGGCTTCTATCAGTGCTCTTCCAAACCATCTGAACCAGTTTCTGTCTGAGTGTGAGCTGGTCTGAAGTACACTGATATGTCATGCTTGGAGAAGACTCTCCTGAGTTTTTCTGATAAACCGGCTACATAGAGGATGACAACACAGTTGCGTTTGCCTTTCTGATCTTCCCTAGTTGGTGTCTGATCTTCTTTTCTATGCTGACTTGACGAGAGCCCAATTAGGATAATCACATGTTTTAAGAGCTTCCTTTATGTGTGTGTTCCTTCCTTTTCCCTTCAGATATTAGAGGGAACATTTTCTGCCCGGTGTTGTAGGGTAGGGATGCACCGATACTGATACTGGTATCGGGTATCGGGACCGATACTGTAAAATGTGTGTGTACTCATACTCGGAAAAGTTAACCGATACCATAAACCGATACTAACTTATTTCATTAATCAGAGGGTGGATTGTCATTTCTGTTGTAGTTTGCTTAGATTGGCCACTAGGGGGACATCCCACGCTGAACAGGCACAGGGTTAGGCGAGTGAGACTGGCGGCTCCAGATAAAAAAGAGAAACTGGAGGCTGCTGCTAGGCTAAACAAAATGTCAGCAGTGTGGACCGGAACAGCCAACTTTAACTCAGGTTTTGGAAAAGCGTTGAAAAATGTCAAGAGAAAATCCACAGGCAGTTAAAATAACAGAGGCTCTGACTCATTTTATTGCTCTGGATGACCAGCCAATGCAGGTCGTGGAAAACATAGGATTGCACCGTCTTCTCAGCATACTCGAGCTGCGATATGAAATTCCCAACCGCCCATACATCAGGGAGATAATGGTGCCAAAACTTTCTAAAGAGGTAAAGACAAGCAGTGTGTGCACGATGTCAGTCCTTGGTTTAACGGCGCAGTGGACTGATGATCCACAGGCAGGTGAGGAGTTTGTTTGTCAATGCCAAATACTTTCGTTATTTTGTTTGTTTGTTTACAATATGGATACTCTGCAACAATTTAAAAGTTTATTTTATTCTCAAACCTAATTTGTATTTATTTTATTCCAAACAGAAGTGTTTATTTATTATTCTGAAAGCTCGAGACAGTGCCAATAGTTCAGTGATATTTTGTTAAATTACAATGTGGAGACTCTGCAATAATTTAACAGAAGTGCTTATTTTTCACTTGAAATTTTTTTGTGGTCATTTTTATTAAGATTTAATTTTTTATTGGCAGAGAATAAAATAAAAACTTTCTTCCAACTCATTGCATTTGTGTGTGTGTGTGTGTGGTAGAAGTATCGGTTTTTGTACTCTGTATCGGCAAGTGCTCAGATCCAAGTATCGGTATTGTATCGGTTTGAAAAAATTGGTATCGTTGCATCCCTATTGTAGGGTCCTGATTACTCCAAGTTTGTGTTCCAGAGGGTAGTGGGAGTCAAAGAGGAGGTGCTGGTCCGATGGAAACCTCAACTTCAACGTTGAGGTTTCCATTCACTTCAATGCGCACAGCACAGTCCAGGAATAGCAAACAGTTATCCTTTGTGTCTTCCCTGGCGAGCTTTATGTTTTTATCTACAGCATTGATGTGAGCATTAAAGGATTCTACTTCTTGGGTTTCGATTTTGACCTAGGTGTCATCGGACCAGCACCTCCTCTTTGACTCCCACCACCCTCTGGAACACAAACTTGGAGTAATCAAGACCTTACAACACCAGGCATAAAATGTTCCCTCTAAGCCCTCCAACACACACATGGCAGGGATAGCTCAGTAGTTCCGGCACATTATCGGAAGGTCGGGGTTCAAATCCACTGAACAACTACCCTGAGGTACCCCTGAGCAAGGTACCGTCCCTACACTGCTCTCCGGGCACCTGATTTGCAGCTGCCCACTGCTTTACTGAGTGAATGGGTTAAATGCAGAGAGAATAATTTCCCCAAGGGGATCAATAAAGTATACATTATCATTATTATTATTAAAGGAAGCCCTTAAAACATGTGATCTTTGCTGACTCATCAAGTCAGCAAAGATGCACAGAAAAGAAAGACAACGCAACAATGTTGTCATCCCCTATGTAGCTGGTTTATCAGAAAAACTCAGGGGAGTCTTTTCCAAGCATGACATCCCAGTGTACTTCAGACCCAGCCACAAACTCAGAAAAAAAAAAACAAGTTCATCCCAAAGACAAAACTCCTCAACACAAACTTAATAATGTAGTGTATTCTGTACAGTGTAGTGAGGAATGCTCAGACCTCTACATTGGAGTGACCAAACAACCACGTCATAAACGCATGGCACAACATTGAAGAGCCACCTCCACAAGACAAGACTTGGCTTTCTGTCTACATCTAAAGGTCACTCTTTCAAGGATAGGGGTCCATGTCCCTCTTGAAGGACACTCCCCTAGGAGTTAAATCTGGGACTCTCCACCAATTGACCTTAGAACTGAAGAAGCGTCTTGGATGAGAGGTGAAATGTCTTCAAGCAACTTAAAGAAGTCCAGACGCTTTCCTTTCAAGTTCCTTAGACCACGATAACCTGGATGACTAAGAACCTTCACAGCCCCATCCATCCATTCACTTCCGCTTATCCTTTTCAGGGTCGCGGGGGGTGCTGGAGCCTATCCCAGCTGTCATAGGCCGAGAGGCATGGTACACCCTGGATAGGTCGCCAGTCTGTCGCAGGGCCAACACACAGGGACAGACAACCATTCGCACTCACATTCACTCGCACATTCACACCTAGTGGCAATTTGAATTATTCAATTAACCTATCCCCACAAGTTGCATGTCTTTGGACGGTGGGAGGAAGCCGGAGTACCCGGAGGGAACCCACGCAAACACAGGGAGAACATGCAAACTCCACACAGAAAGACTCCGGCCTGATGGTGGAATTGAACTCAAGACCTTCTTGCTGTGCGACAACAGTGCTAACCACCGTGCCACCGTTTTGCCCATTTTTGCAGCTGCCTTCACAGCCCATATAGCAAAATTCATCCACAGTAGTCAGACCGTTCCTTAACTAAATCCAACCTCAGACTACTGATTATATTGTTAATATAGATTAGTATCAGTAATATCTATATTAAGAAATATCTTTTAAATACCCTATGATATTTAATGGAAGCAAGGTTTTTAATTTTTTAACAGCTTCAGTGATAAATCAGGACATATTCTTAATGTTAGTACTTCTATCCATTTATAGCAGTGATGTTAGTTATATTTCATAAAGGAAGGTCTTACCAGCTTCTTGGGTATATCTTTGTCATTATCAAGTGCCTTCCACAATTTTGCAAGTGACTCATTGAATTTCTGAAAATCAGAATCCTGCTTCAGGTCATACAGCATGGACGAGAAACCAAGGACAGCATCATGAAAGCAGGCCACTCGATCGACATCCATGTCATTTTCTCCAGCAGAGATTGATGCCAGGTCAACAAAAACCTTCAGCTCATTGATATCTGCAGTTACAAGTATTCTTTAGTTGTTATGAAATGCTATATTTAATTGTTAATGATAAAAATAGAATCTTCTATACCTTTAAGTTCTTTTTTAATCCACTGGATAAAGTCTTTACTCTGGAGGAATCTTTGAAGACACTCCTTGCGACTGTCTGTAATGCCTTTAAGAATATTTTTTGCATTTATGAAAGCATCATCAATGCAGTTCAGGTTGTTTTTCTTGAAGCTGGAGTCATTCTGAAAAATATACAATGATATTAAATCCCACAAAAATGTATTTTATAGAAGAGTATTTATACCCCCAAATAAATGTTTTATGATGGTTGTTTAGATCACACACATTTCATGTCTGTCATTCTTTTAGAATATTTTACATCTGAGAACAAGATCAAAATGATTTTTAACAGTGTCTGTAGTTCAACATGATCACTAATAGATGATAATTTATCTTAATAACTCAATTATATAATATATATCAAGAATATATTTTCTTCAGCTGAGCATGACTGGATTCATCCATCAAAGGAGTCAAAAGTAAGTCAAATGTGAATATTTTGCAGGTAAGGGCTAGAGTTTCTTTCAATTACCTTGTTTTTAATTATATTAAGTAATTTTAAACATACCATTTGCAGCAACATCTCCAGTACACTGAAGTCCCCTTCTGGACATAGCATGCTTTTGATGTCCTCAATGATTTTGGAAGATTCAACTGCTAGATGAACATCCTGGTATTGCTGAATTTGGTTAACCCTTTCTTTGATCCATGTTCTGTTATCAGATGTGTCTACTCTGCACATGATATCTAAGTCCTTTCTCAAGTCTTCACACTTTCCTTTATAGCCTTCAAAGATGTTGTTAATTTCTTCCAATAGAAGTTCTCCACTCTTCAGACTATCATAAAGCTTTTTGTAATTGTTCGAGCAGCTCTGAAATATTTTGTTGTAGACCTGGTCAAGGGTATAGATTTCTTCATTTCTATCAATGTTATCTGTATCTGATTGGTCTCTTGATAGCTCCTCCACTTGATTTTTCCAGCATGTTCTGAAGATCATGCTGTCTTTGATGGCATTCAGTTCTGAAGCCATTTGGCAAGTTGTATCACACAGATTGAAATAAGTGACATTTACAGCTGTAGGAGAGATCAGTCCATCGAGAGTGCGGACCTTCATAAATTCATTCAGTTTCATTGTATCTGTGTTCTGATCAAGCTTTTTGTCCAATCCATTGAAATCAACTGTGGATTAGATGTGGAAAAGATGTAAGCATAAAAATTACTGTGAAAATATAACACCAAAAATTATTTTCCCAGTCATTTCCTAGTTTAATTATTTCTAGACCCAAAGAGTTCATTATTCACTCTTTCAATATGAAGTAGCAACAGCCTTTTAAGATCAATAGAATTCCTCCTGAATTCGGTCCTTCCAGAGGCTCCTATATGGATCTATTTATTTTTACAGTGTTAAAAAATGAATGTCCACACTTCTAATGAAAAACTACTAAGATATGTTCTGCTTACCCAAAATAATGAATTGGTTCTATAAACATTCAGGGTGAGGTCTTAGAAAAGAGTTTCAGGACACAGCAGAAGCTCTGGCACCACATTGACACCCTTGAACCATCCAAGGCCAAATGCACGCTCATACCCTCTCCCAGTAATATGAACAAGCAAAATAAAACATTCGATTGGAAACTGTCACTGCCGTATCAGACGCAATAAAATCATTCTTTTGTAAATCATGTTAGCATGTTTTATTTAAATGTTCTTCAAAACGTCTGGCTTTTGAAAAGCTAAATTCTATTCCAGGCATAAAAGAACCTGTGCCCACACCTTTCATTGCAAAACTGACATTATGCCTCCTTGGTAAATCCTGAGAATAACTTTATAACACCAAAAAAAAAAAGCTTTATGTTCGTGTAGACCATTGGTAAATTTGTCCCAGAGGTAGGGATGGGTATCGTTTAGGTTTTATCCGATACCGGTGCCAAACCGGTACTTTTGAAACGGTGCCGGTGCTTAAATGGTGCTCAAACCGGTGCTTAAAGAATGGAGAACACAAAATTGGTCCAAAAACCTCTCATGTTCAGCTGTTTTTTTGTAAAAAGATAACAATGTCAGCCTTTTCTGCAGCTATGGGGCATATATGGTATCACTCTTGGCTGGAAGCAGTGTTTAAACAATGGAAAAAACACAAACTTTGTCCAAAAACCTCTCATGTTTAACTGTTTTCCACTTTTTCTTTGGTCATTTAGCCTTTTTGGCCAGGGTGAAGGGAGTATCTGCCATCAAACAAGATGGCAGCCGCATGTAGCTATGATGATGTTTGCTAGTTCACCTTACATGCATTAATTTAATAACGCGGTTAGCCTACTCAACGTAAATTACACACGAACAACATTAAGCTACTCACGCAGAGAAGAACGGCTGCTGCTGCATCATCATCCGTCATCATTTCTGCTACACTGGCAGGGCTAGGGGCCAGGACTCTCCTCTTCGGGTTCTTGGGGGATGTTGCTAACTCCGGGTCCGATAACAGGCACCACACCCGCAGTAGATGTGCACGGTGTGAGGTCTAATACGGCGCATTTCTCGGCTTTTTAAAAAAACGCTATGCGTCGCCAGGTGTTTCATCGGATTTGAGGTGTTACCTCCTTTGACAGTATCACAGTATCAGCTTAAAGTACTTGTTCCAGGCTGCTGAGTTTGCATCTTTTGCTGTGAAGTACAGCCATACTTTTGACCGCTTCGCCTTGGGCTTTTTTAATCTGTAGCTCTGCTCTAAAAGAAAGTACGTACCTGGACCCGCCTACTATCCTCGGAAACGTAAAATGATTGGCTAGAATCTAAAGTGTATCACAGCTCAGGAAAAAAAAAAGCACCGAAATAAAGCACCGAAATGTGCGCTGCTTTTCGGTCTAGTTGCTACCGTTTGATGGCACCGGATACCGGTACCCATCCCTACCCAGAGGTATTCGTATTTTAAAAATATCTCTATCATTGAGGAGATATCAGACCTTTTTTTTTCTGCAGTCTTATCTAGAACAGGGCCAAAAGCTCCATCACCACCTTAACAGCACCTGATGTGCAGGAGTACTCAGAGAAAACCCACAGAGTCATACAGAAAAGCTTCCACTGAACAGGGAGGTTTAAACTGTGAACTTTTTACTCTGAGATGACAGTTGTAACAATTAAATGAAAAGAGTATAATGATATAAAAATATAATAGTAAAAATTAAGTTCTGAAAATGCTGGCACCTTTTCACCAACTGCAAACTGTCGGAGCATCATGAAACAAAAGCTACAGCAAAGAAGACTGCTGAGCATCTAGAATACTATGTAAGACAAAAATTGAATAACATTCCTCTCCCAAAAGTCCAGCCGCTGGTCTTCTCAGTTCCCAGACATTTACAGACTGTTGTTAAAAGAAGACCAGATGGTGCACAATTTCCCAAATTTTTGAGATGTGTTGCTGCCATCAAATTAAAAATAAGCTAATATTTTTCCTAATATTGTACACTTTCTCAGTGTAAACATTTGATATGTTTTATATCTACTGTAAACAAAATAAAGGTTTTATTAGAGCTGCATTTTGATTTTATTTACATTTTACAGAGCATCTCAACATTTTTGGAATTTAGTTTGCAAGCTTATTTTTTTCTCAGTTTGCTAGAACCACCCACCTTTCACATGCTCTGGAACTTCCTGGCACATTTGCAGAAGACTTTTGACCCGCTCCTTTTCAGTATTCACTGCCGCTGCTTCTTCTTCTCTCAGTCTTAGTAATGTTTTCATGTTTTGCTCATCTTTGCAGCGACCATCATCACATAGACCATCTGGAGAAGCATAAACACTTTGATGACCAGAAATATAGATAAATAAGGTAATGCTCCATAATACATAACACCCACTGAAATTTTGTTATCATTTTACTTGTACATTTCCTGCACACACACACACACACACACACACACACACACACACACACACACACACACACACACACACACACACACACACACATATCTCTTTGTATTTCTGGGTTGTGAATTAAACAGATTAGAAACCATTTATTCAGTAAATATGCAAATATCTTTGTTTACCTAGATTTTATCAAATAGACCATTCAAACTTCTGCTGATTTTATAGAACATTGGCTGTTATTAATTTGTCCGTGGTACTGGGAGCAATAACACGCTTTACATTTTATGTGAAACTGCAATGTAACTGTAGAGAGTTTATTCATGTAACATCATTTTTAAAATTGCAAATTGTGTTACTAAATTCAAATGTCTAGATAACTCTCATTTCATACTTTGGGATGTGTTCTAGAAGGTGAAATAATAATAATAATATTAATAACAATAAAACAAATCAAACACAAAACAAAAAAAACCCTTCAGAGGAAAAGAGTAGTGCACAGAAACAATCTGAAGTAATAGGAAGTAGACAAAAGAGTGAAGAAAAGAAAGAGGAATGCTAAGCAGAACTGGCAGAAGTAGATAGATATTCATATTCACCTGTCTTCAGCAAATCAAGAAATTCACGTTTTCTCCGGAAAATGTGAAGTAGAGCTTTAAACTGAATGTCTCCATTGAGGAACTTTTCTGATACAGATTTGAATGCTGAAGCCCCCAAAGCTATCATGGTTTGTGCTTCATCTGAAAACGATTCAACCAATCCCTCTCTAGCACCTGGAAAACAAGAGTACAAAAACCCAAACACATTTTACTGACATTTTAGATAAAATAAAATGAAAGTCTGTTTATGGCTTTCTACTTTTATTTTCTAAAATTTGTTATATAGATATACTACACAAATAACACATCCAGCCTTAGAAACCCACAGCCTGGCATTTACGTTCACATATTTATGTAAAATATAATATAAACATGAAATGGGCACTACACAGAAATGTGCAATTAATATTATGTTAGAGAGTAACAATAATATAGACATTAAAAAAGAGTAGTAGTACATTTTTTTTTCAATTTTAAAGTTTACCTGCCAACTGGAAGATAGTTTCGGCCATGGGCCAGTTCATAAGATACTCAAATATTGAGTCTTCGCCTTGAATGTACTCTCCATTGACTTTGGGCCATGACTCCACCACAACAACAGACATAAGCTTCAGAAACTTTGTGATATTATGTCTTTTCAAAAGATTCGACACCCCTTCACCAGATTTATCCTAAGCAAAAAAAAGGGAATAGGTTAATGTGTGTGTGTTAATATGAATTTATAACTTTTTCTATTAACCCCCCCCCCTCTCAATTTCCATTGAATGTACAATTATATCATGTGAAATTAATAAGCATTTTTCATAATTTTTTGAAATCATACCTGGCAAATACGTGCAACTGCCTCCACTGCACATTTCTCCATTGTGCTGCATAATGATGGACATGTGTTGCTCGCCTTTTCCATTGTGGTACAGTATATTCCAATTTGATTTACATGTTTTTCCTAGCACACAAGCACATATCATCAATATTTTTTTCAGGTGCACATGCAATGATGATAACTCAAATAAAAATTCATTCTTACATTTTTCAGTTTGCCTTCAAAATCCTTCATGAATGTACTTCTCCAGTTTTTAGTGTGTTCCTCACGGCTAAAAGATACTTTCAGGATATTGCTCCATACCTACAAAAACGATGTGCATTTTAATAGATTATTGCAGTGTTCACTAATAGGCATGTTAACTTGTACTTGATAAAAAAAAGTATGAAAATGTGAAACTCTGAAATTACAGTCCAGGAAACAAAGGACTTAAACTGCTCAAATTTCACAGAAGATTGTCTGATACCACCGCCAATTGCAGTGGCATTAGACTTAGATGCTTGACAGTAACAAGTAGTCCTAGTATTTACTGTTTTTTTTTGTTTTTTTTTACTGTATTTACTGTCTGTTTATTGTTTGTTTGTTGCTATATTTAAAATGATAAATGATTTAAAATGATTCTGAAAAAGGAGAGGCAGACAGCAGGGAGTTTGTTTTTCACTTGTAGCATGAAGAAAAAAACTAACTAGGACAGCTATCTTAAAAAGAGACGTGACACATTATTATTCCAGATAGCTGCAATTGTGACGTATTTAGCCTAGAGTACTTAGTGAACTGAAGTGGGCAAATATCAAAAGAACTCCTGTAGGTAAAATTTTTTTTCATGAAATTGGTTTGATTTTAGTTCTCTTTTTTCAAAAACTAATTCATAGTTGTAGTTATGTCAGGCTCTTTTTATATGTGTAAAACAATGGCTTAGAGCAGACTGTAAGCCTAAATAAGGATCAAGTCCACACTTGATCTGTACTTTAATGCACCTATCACACTAAGCTATTCTTGTAGAAAAAAAATAATTTGTATTAATGTGCTTTACTTCACAGAAAATAAATGTGGTACACATTTAATTAAAAACAAAAATGAAACAAAACAAAAGCAATTAAAAGCAAAATGAGACTATTGATGTTCATCTATGTTCATCTATGTTCATCTATGAAACTACCGGTCAAAAGTTTCAACACATCTTCTCCTTTAATTCCCAAAAGTTGATTCTGTTCATCTGGACGTAGTGTTTTCAGTG
Source organism: Neolamprologus multifasciatus (assembly GCF_963576455.1). Lineage (NCBI taxonomy): Eukaryota > Metazoa > Chordata > Actinopteri > Cichliformes > Cichlidae > Neolamprologus > Neolamprologus multifasciatus. The sequence goes on along the minus strand of NC_140453.1, from coordinate 35,140,779 downwards.
GGAGAAATGTTTCGTCACTCATCATTAATATCCAGAGAATTTGCATATTAATGATCAAGCAACTGACCTCCCATCCCATTGTTCTTTCAGTGGTGCAGGTTTCAGTCATTATGCAAATGTGCTGTTTATAAGATTGGGGAAACCTGCAGTCAGCGGAGACTGAAGAAGTCACTTGGATGAGTGACGAAACATTTCTCCCACTGAAAACGTCCAGATGAATAAAATCAACTTTTGCGGATTTACTTCCCTGGATGATTGAGCATGAATCAAGACCTTCTCCTTTTATGTTGTTTCTTGATTTTCATGACTACTTACATTGTAGATTCTTACTGAAGGCAACAAGACTATGAATGAACACATGTGGAATTATGTAGTAAACAAAAAATTGTGAAATAACTCAAAACATGTTTAATATTTTAGGTTTTTCAAAATAGTCATCCTTTGCTTTGATTACTGCTTTGCACCCTCTTAGCATTCTCTCTCTGAGCTTCATGAGGTCGTCAACTGAAATGGTTTTCCAACAGTCTTGAAGGAGTTCCCAGAGATGCTGAGCACTTGTTTTGCCTTCTCTCTGTGGTCCATCTTATCCCAAATCATCTCGACTGGGTTTAGGTCAGGTGACTGTGGAGGCCAGACCATGGTGCAGCACTCCATCACTCTCCTTCTTGGTCAAATAGCCCTTACACGGCCTAGAGGTGTGTTTGGGGTCATTGTCCTGTTGAAAAATAAATGATGGTCCAAACCGGATGGGATGGAGGATGCTGTGGTAGCCATGCTAGGGTGGTCCTCATGCCAGCCAGTTCCATTGTTGATGGTTTTTGCGACTGCACTTGGGGACATATTCAAAGTATGAGCAATTATCCAGACTGACTGACCTTCACTTCTTAAGGTAATGATGGACTGTCATTTCTCTTTACTTAGCTGGTTGGTTCTTGCCATAATATGAATTCTAACAGTTGTCAAATAGGGCTGTCAGCTGTGTACCAACCTGACTTCTGCACAACACAACTGATGGTCCCAACCCCATTAAGAAGGCAAGAAATTCCACAAACAAACCCTGGCAAGGCACACCTTTGAAGTGAAAACATTTCAGGACTACATCATGAAGCTCACTGAGAGAAGGCAGAGGGTTTGCAGTGCTGTCAACAAAGCAAACGGTGGCTACTCAGAGGAATCTAAAATATAAAACATATTTAGATTTATTTTTCTATTTTTTTTATTTTTTTATTTTTCTTTGCTACATAAGTCCATATATCTTGCTTCATATATTTGATGTCTTCAGTTTGTATCTACATTGTAGAAAGTAGTAAAAATTAAGACAAACCATTAAATGAGAAGGTGTGTCCAAACCTTTGACTGTTAGTGTACATTGATGTCCTCTTTTTTTGTTTTGTAAGATGAGCTATATCTAAGTGGCTACTGTGCTGATGATCAAAGTGAATTATTTATATGACACCATAACAGAGTACAAGAGCTTACTTAATTTCTACTTACCTTTATTTCATTGGGTACAGAAAAGTGCAAATGATTCCATTCATTGAGCAGTTTATTACTGAAGGTACTTCTTCGCCACTTCCTCATTGTTTCTAATGTCTCCCAAAATGACTCTTCCTGAATTTGCTCTCTTGTCTGTAACAGTTATAAATTTCTTTATGAAATAAAATAAACTAAACGCTGTCAATGTGAAATCAACAATTACATTTAAGCATTAAAATGTATGGGTTTTTTTTTTAATTTTGAGGTTTAGCTAAAAGAAACATAAAGACATTTTGCTCATATGGTAGTCCAACTGACTAACAAGCAGCTCTGACCTGGGAATCATTGTGGCCGTAGACCTTGGCTATCAGACAGACTAGGTCAAGGAAGTGGAGAGGAAGGTCAGAGTAATTTGGATCTTTTGTGAAATTGCAGACAGAGCCAAGAAGCATTACTGCAGTTTTCAGGCAACACTCTCCATTTTTGTCATCGAAACTAGAAGAAAACATTACATTATTGTTTGAGGAAAGACTGCCATCAGCACTGATGCTGAAAATCAATATTGATCCTTCTTCAGAGATACTGGGCTATAATGACAAACAGAGGCTTTTTATTGTACCTGTTATTTTGGTGACTTTCTCTATTGATGACATGGGATGTCAAATTTATCAGAACCTGTAATCAGAATCATAGTAGATATTTATTGAATATGAAGAGACATAGCTGTTGAAGGCAACAACACACATGCCACTGGACATAAAATCTAGAGTAGCCTTTCAACATTTTATAAATCAGTGTGGTCTAGGAGAGACTTCAGCTCCTGCTCCTATTCTGAAATTTGTTTTTAGGCTTAGGCTAACATATCATGTGACAAGGGACTTTAGCCAATCACAGGCCTTTGCATATCAGATCAGTTGAGTGCTATAAACAAAACTGACCAAAACGAAACTGCATAATAAAACATTCCTTGGCAGAGGAGGATTATAACCCTGTATTAAATCAAAAGTCAGTGTTGACTTTTATTTTTGATTAACTTTTGGGGTTGCTACTTGTGGTTACTATTATTTTGTTTAATTTTATTTTTAATTATTTATTTTATTTATATATCTTATCTGGCTTGGGGCAGTTTTGAACACAACACTCAGTCTCTTGTCACATAGCAGACATAAACCCCCTCACAAAAATAAGAAAAAAAGTTTTTCTTATTAAAAACAGCGACAATCAAAATAATAATTAATAATATTAACTAATTATAAAATGAATTAGTTTAAAATTAATTAGTTAATAATAATTAATTAAACAGTATTATTAATTAGTAATTTATTTCTATAGAACTGAGGGAAGTAACATATTTATTTGACAACTTAATTTTATATACCTAAGCATTACTTAGTTATATAATATTAAATATAAGTAAAACTTGTTATTAATATTAATTTTAATTTTCACTTTGCTATTTAAAACTCTGTTTTTATTAAAACAAAATAACTGTTTTAAGAATAAATACCTTGTACATGGGTTGAGTTATGCCAGATTTGATGTTGAACTGCAAATAATGAAGAATGTCTAGTAGTTCAACTCTCACTGGACATGACATGAAGCTCATTAGGTCATCCATCCGTATGAGACACATCCAAGAGTGCACAAGAAGACGATCAATGGCTGCCAGGTATGCATGTTCTTTCATGATCTCAATCCGATTCCTAGTTAAAAGGGTTAGGGTCAGGGCAGATAAATGGGACCAGACAAATTTAATTACATTTTAACATCTTTATGGGGGATAAGCACTTACTGTGCGTAGCTGGGTCCTTCGATTCCCCTCAAGCCTCTCCAAGATTCAGATTGTGGATTCAAGACTGGCTCAAATGGTTTGCTTTCTCCTCTCAGTAGATGAATCAGAGGGATGACCAAGAACCACTTCTCAATATGGTGTGTTATAGCAGTGTGGCAAAGGTTCTCCAGTGCATCTGCAACTCTGTATATGTAGAGAGATCAGCAAACATACAAGTCCAGCAAAAAATTCACATAACACAGGACAGGAGACATTCATTTTTCCAGATATTTTAACAGGAGCACTACACTGGAAAACCCAGATTGTTTGTTGCACCAAAGTCAAATCAGGTTGATCAGATTATAGGTGACTGGATTCCAAAGTGATGATAAATTGCAGTGTTGTAACTATTGTATGTAAACAAACACAATTTATAATGTTTTAGTAAATTTTAACTTTAAACTGGGTTGTTCTTGTCTCCCATATTATCTTTGTAAAAACACAATCATTGTCACAATCATTGTTTATGCTTAAAAATAAACCACATACTAATTACCTTTTTTTATCTGTCAAAGGATTTGCAAAGTTTTCCCAGAAAATGGCAAACTGGCCCTGCGCCAATTTAGGCAGGCAAAGAAGACTGCATAGAATGGAAAGTTTATCGCTCATGCTGTCCTTCAGATGCATGTTGCAGACCAGCAAACCAATAATCCCGGCATGGAGATTTGGTAGTAAGGATTGTACTGTTTCACTTTTCTTTCTGGCCCTAAGACCAATAATTTCCTCTAGAAACTTTTTTAGAAGGTTTTTAATCTGGAAAAGGCAAAAGGTTAATTTCAGAAAACTTTGGAACATTGGAAAACATTCAGTACTTTCTCTTATACTGTTGGATTATGGATGTAATATGTTGAAACATAAAACACTTGTTACTTACCTGTTCTGAACCATATGGTAATCTCCACCGTTTTTCCATACCATCATGAAGTAGAGGATAAGTGTATGTATGAATGAACTGTTGCAGCAGGAGAAAGAAGTTTTCTACATTTTGTTCATTCCAGGTTGTGAGAAGATCAGAGATTATTTTTAGCATTTCCCAGCCAGCATGGTTTCTCCCTTCCACCACAGTTGTTTTTGCAGTATTCCAGTACCAGGCAGTGTTTAATTTGGGATGGATCATATCATCATATTGATGCCATTCACCTTTGAAGCACAAAATACATCAAGTTTGGTAATGGTTACATTTATTATTCAGTTGGTCCATTCATACTATTGTTTTGGCCAATACCGGGTGCATTTAATGATGATTGGGGTTCAGTGACTTATTATGTACTGAACATCTTGCATTAAAGCTTGATCCTCTACACTTTTTGGGGGAATATAAGATTAGAACATTTAGGCTTGTGCATATTGAATTTTCATTACCATAGAACTTAATATAGTGTCTATAGTTTCTACTCCCTAGGTTTCTTTTATTGTGCCTCCCCTTTATTCCACGTTTTATGTTTAGTCTTTCTTGTCTCTATGTTCGTGCATCCCCTGTGTCCAGACCATCCCTTTGTCTCCCCAGTCGGTCCTGTCTCGTTGTCTCAGTATTTCCTCTGCCTGTTGTTATGTTGTTCCATGTGCTGTGTGTTCCTTTGTATTTTCCAGGTCCTAGCTTCTAGTTCCCAGGTTTCTAGTTTGTTTTGGTCTTAGTTTTTAGTTTTAGGGCTATGTTTTCTTATTTCTGGTATTTGAGTTTTGTCACAGCATAATAAAGCTGCCTCTTTTAGTTTACCCCTTTTTGTTCATGAGTCCTACGTTTGAGTCCTCTTCCTGCCTGAAGGGCTGTGCGATATGACCAAAGTCTCATATCCCAATATAAGACATCTATTGTCCCGATAACGATATATATCACAAAATAGTACATTTGATCTTATTCTGTGAATCTTTGCAACTCAATTTGTGTGAAGTGTTTTCAGCGGGGCTTCGTGTACCTGGAGTTGAGTATTTTGACCCATGCATGAAACTATATAGTTTTAGATAGCCGCCATTTTCTTTGTCAATATTTATTACATGGCATGCTGCGGGGAAATGCCTGTTCTAACGTTTGAGTCTAAGGTTTATTTTGAGCACCTGACAGCTCTTTTTTGCTTGTCATCCGTAAACTCTCTCGATACTCTTTCATGTGATTCTTGTGTAGGTGGTAGCAAAAGATTTTTGCCGTAAACGGTGTATTTTGCGACACCACGAAACAAACGATAGCGTATAATATGAAAAGATGTTTTAATTTCTTCATCCAATATATTTTGTCATATTGCACAGCCCTACTGCCTGCCACAAGTTACATGACAGGTTTAGATCTAAGAGAATAAGCCACAGCCCTACATGACAAAATCAGTCCTAACCTGATTTTCACTCACTGATTGAATCACAAGTTAGATCTGGTGGTCTGTGACAATGTAAAACATATTACACTTATTTTCAGATCTTTTTGTGGTTGTCATTTTTTTTGTTTCCTGTTGCTATCAGAAAGGTTGGGTCTCTGGCTTTTGATTTGAGGATGTACATTTTCTGCTATGACTGTGGTGCAGTGAGACCAATGAAGTCACTGCGGTGAGCTGGTTTTGTGAATGAAAAATGAATGAATGAATAAAAGCTCACTGACATTATTTTTGCTCCTGTTGCTGCTTAAAAATAGGGAGTACGCGGTAAAGCAGGTCATCTACTAAAATTGGTGGTTCAGTCCCTGGCTTCTCCCACCTTCAGTGTGCATGCCTAAATATCCTTGGGCAAGACACTGAACCCCAAGTTGCTCCCCGAAGTGTTCATCAGAGTGTAAATATGTGTGAATGTTAGACAGAAAGCATTTACATTTAGAAAAACGGTGCCTGTATGAATGGGTGTCAATGGGTGAATGAGGCATGTAGATAAAGCGCTTTCAGTGCTAAAATTCACCAAATTCTCAATCTAATGAATATCTTACATATAGTTAGCAAACTATCAAGGAAGACTTTACTGAGGAGAGAATATGTGCAAATTGTGGTTCTAGTGTCAACAACTGACTGCAGAGGAGGGTTCGTTACAATAAATCCATACTCTCACAGGCAGTAAAAATAGTATAAACATCTCTCCAGTGAAAATGTCTGCTGTTTGACCAAGTAGACCAAAGGTTGCCTCCTTCCTCACTTGGAGATTAGCAGTTGATGGAGGTGAAAAAGGGTTTGCTCTCTTGTGGATGTGACATCATCAAAGCAGACTGTTTTCTTAGTATAGGTGTAAAATTGGGCATACATTAAAGCCCACATAATCATTGTTTTTCTCAGTTTTTTTGCATTTATTAAATACAGTAATTAAATCTAATATTTGCAAAATCTATATCAATAATATGAATTTAGAATACCTTCTCTTGTTAAAAGCCCTTGTTTGATCGACAGGCATCTGTTGATGTAGTCATTTTTCTCTTCCTGGTAGATGGCCTCATAAATGAACTCCTTTTTACTGTGCTTGTAAACTGCATATTTGTAGGGTATACTCTCATGAAGTTTTTCCTTGGGAATTTTAACATGTCTTTCAACAAGATATCTCTTATCTCCAAGAGACCTATTAAAGAGAAAGTTATTGTTAGAGAGGGGATATACAGATGACAAACAATCTAATAACTTGATAGAAGCTAATATAATTTCTATACTGGCAAAAATAGGAATATTTAATCACATCTAAATTCAGTCTCACTGATTTTCTGTGGAGAATTAAAAAAAAAACATTGTTTTTGAACAAACAAATAACAACAATAAGTTATACCTGGGGAACATTGCGATCGAACCATCCCAGCTTCCTAACAGTGCAGCAGATTTTAACACAACAATGTCTTTCTCTGGATCCCAGTGAAAGTCTTTAGAAACGACAACGTGAAAATACACAGATATTCCTTCACTGACTGATGAACTGGAATAACAGGAAAGAGGCAAATAAATAATTTGATGGTTAAAAATATGAACTCAAATATGTATATTCTACATCCTGTTACTTACTTTTGTGGTCTCTGATGGCCCACTTGGGCATCACTATGATGGGGAGGGCAGGGTGAAGTTGGTGGCCTAGAGCCATCTCTCTTGCCTTGTTGCTGTTCTTTTGCCAGATGTGCACCTGTGTCCTTATTTGAGTTAGTGGAAGTAGCCTTATAAATGTAAAAAAAACAAACAAACCAGTTTTATTTCTTATTTTATATACTGTATGAGTAAAAGAAAATAAAACTTAAGTCCTACAAGAACTTGATTGGTAGTCAGAAAAATATGTTTAATGTAGAGCGACAATATGTCGATTTTCACCTTCTACTTATGAAAATGGATATTAATTAATGTTAGTTAAATTGGTTTCAGATCGGAAAAAAACATTTCAGAAATGTTACAATTTTAAAATCTTTTCCCTCATGTTATAATTTTGCGGTTTTGTATTAAACTCAGTTTGCCAGTTAAAACTCTGTATTTGTCTTCATAATACCTCAGTGTTTTTGGTGGTGTCCTTTGTTACTGGCGTTGTGGAAACGGATAGGTTTGTTTCAGGTGTTGCCTTACTGCGTAATTCAGAGTCACTTTCAGCAGTCACAGCAAGATGTCCCTCTTTCTTATTACAAGATTCTATACCTTGAGGGAGAGTAGCTAATTTACTTTCCAGCTGTGTCTGCAGAAGGGGATGTGGATCTGCTTCCATTTTCTGCTTCAACTTGGGTTGCAATGTTGTCTGGTGTTGTAGAATGCTCTCTGTCTGGCTGTGATTCAGCAGCAGCCAATTGTACCTAAAGAATAGCTACAGAGTTAGTTCACCAAATACCTATTAAAATGTTTAAGTATTTATTGAGATAGGGTTTCTCTGGAAGCAGAGCTTACACAGTTTTTGTAGTTAATCCTAATAACATATTATCTCTAATACACACAGAGTTGTGCCACTTTTTAGTTCAAACATGATGTTTGTCTTTGCAAACTCATAACTAAGGGGAACCAGTAAGTTAGTACACTGTCTGAACAAGATAAACAGGACATTGTGGAAGCTGAACTTGAAGGTCTGGATAAACCGGTTCTTCTATCTTTGAGACTTTGTTTTTTACTGCAGTTGAAGTTTAGTGTGAAACAAGCAGACAAAACAATGTTTTACTTCCAGAAAGAAAAATCTGTGGTTTCCTGTTTAACTATTGCTGGATAAATACATTCCTTAATAAATGATTTGTTTTGTTAGAAAATTCAACATTTTCTCCTCATACTATGATTTTGCATTTCTGTATAAAATTCGGTTTGAGGTTAAAACTCTGTATTTGACTTCATAATACCTCAGTGTCTTTGCTGGTGTCCTTTGTTACTGGGCTGGGTCTTGAATACTTCTCTGAATTTGTGGTATTTTGATCATCTGAATAACACGTCTCATCTCCTACTTGGTCTTTTTTCCTGTCAGCCTGTTTTGTGAACGTATTTTGATCTGTGTTCATGGAGTTTTTAGTATCAGCTGACTTCCGAGAGAGATTTTGAATCTCATGAGATGTTGTCTTGTTTTTATCTTGGTGTGGGGCAGGCTGCGTTGCTGCCTTTGGCTTCTTGTAATATGTCCTCAGATGATTCAGGGACAGTAGACTCAGCTTCTTTGGTTGTTGGGGAATCTTTGGAGTTAGACAAGGGTCCAGGATGAACATCACTTCGCTTGTCAGCAGGAGTTTGATGTGGATCCGGGGTGTCATCTTTGTCTATATCTGATGAATCCCTTGTTTGATGTGCTGCTATTTTGCTGTGGGCAGATGTAGCGGAGGGTGTTGTTTTAGGAACAGGCAGGTTTATTTCAGGTGTTGCCTCACTGCATGAGTCAGAGTTAATTTCAGCAGCCACAGAATTTTGCTTCTGTTTCTCCTCACAAGCTGCTAGTTCACTGTCAAACTGTGTCTGGCGAAGAGATGAGGATGCACTCTCATTTTCCACTGTGGCTGGGTCTGTACTGCTATGTGATGATGCAGCACCTTTACTGTCCAGCTCAAAATCATCAGTAGCCAACTGTCCCTGAAAAAAATTACACAGTTAGTTCAGGAAATACCATTTCAAACTGATAAATATTTTTTGGAGACAAGATTTCACTGGAAGCAGAAATGCCAGCGTTCATCTTTTCAAGCTGAACTTGAAACAGCTGCAAAATCTTGTTCCTCTATTTTTAAAAGCTTTACTACAGTTGATAAGTTTGGTGCAAATCAGGCAAAACATTGTTCCATTTTCAGAAAGAGGATAGTTTTATTTTCTGTTTTAATATTGCAACATGACTAGACTACATTTCTCATTACATTATATTGTAATTATAAAATGTTAACTTTTTATTTGTGTTACTGTTTTGCATTTTGTGTAAAATTCAGCTTGAGGTTAAAACTCTGTATTTGACTTCATAATACCTCAGTGTCTTTGCTGGTGTCCTTTGTTACTGGGCTGGGTCTTGAAGACTTCTCTGAATTTGTGGCATTTTGATCATCTGAATAACACGTCTCATCTCCTACTTGGTCTTTTTTCCTGTCAGCCTGTTTTGTGAACGTATTTTGATCTGTGTTCATGGAGTTTTCCTTATCAGCAGACTTCCGAGAGAGATTTTGAATCTCATGAGATGTTGTCTTGTTTGTATCTTGGTGTGGGGCAGGCTGTGTTGCTGCCTTGGCTTCTTGTAATATGTCCTCAGATGATTCAGGGACAGTAGACTCAGCTTCTTTGATTGATGGGGAATCTTTGGAGTTAGATAAGGGTCCAGAATTAACATCACTTCGCTTGTCAGAAGGAGTTTGATATTGATCCGGGGTGTCATCTTTGTCTATATCTGATGAATCCCTTGTTTGATGTGCTGGTATTTTGCTGTGGGCAGATGTAGCGGAGGGTGTTGTTTTAGGAACAGACAGGTTTGTTTCAGGTGTTGCCTCACTGCATGAGTCAGAGTTAATTTCAGGAGCCACAGCATTTTGCTTCTGTTTCTCCTCACAAGCTGCTAGTTCACTGTCAAACTGTGTCTGGTGAAGAGATGAGGATGCACTCTCATTTTCCACTGTGGCTGGGTCTGCATTGCTATGTGATGATGCAGCACCTTTGCTGTCCAGCTCAGAATCATCAGTAGCCAACTGTCCCTGAAAAAAACTACACAGTTAGTTCAGGAAATACCATTTCAAACGGATAATTTCTAGAAGCAGAAATTAAACACTTTTTGTATTACTGTGCTATTAAAGGGTAGAGAGATGGGAGGCTAATGCAAACAGCAGAGACACATTTGAAGTTAACAAAAAGCAGGTCTTTAATGTGGCTTTTCATGTTCTGATGAAAGTCCAGAACATAAAAATTACAACGTTAAAAAAGAACAGGAGGAAATAAGCACATGCTGTGTTGTGTGACAAAACAAAGCAAACAGTCAAATACAGGGTACAAAGACACAAACAATTTAATCAGGGGAAGAGAGGACACAGGGGTAATAAGACACAGCTGAATGTAATCAGCGTAGTTGAATAAAGCTCAAAGCAGGACACAAGAGACAAGAACTTGCAAAGTAATACAGGAAGTAACATAGAACTAAACACAGAAGCAAGAAACACACACTTAACCCAATACAGGGGAACACTAGGGAAGGCAAGAATAACATGTAAATTCTAAACACTAACAGAAAGTAGCAAAAGCTAAGGATTAAGGATCCTAAAAGACTAAACGTAATATTGAGTCAAAATAAAACCAACCACAAAATGCCTAGCAAGTACATAACTCAAAAGAAATTCAAACAAAAGTCAAACTCATAACTCTGGAATGACTGTACAGTAATTAGAGTTAATCCAATTAGATCTTGGTACAATAAAATAACCAAGGCAGAGGGAAAAAGAAACACCACCAATTACAATTATAAAATTCAGAAAACCCTTAAATAGGAGCAACCCTGGGTTCTTGTGCTCAAAGTACAAACACCAGTCAAAGCTAAACTTGGAAGGTTTGCAAAAGGATTTTCTTGTATTTTTAATAGCTTGTTTACTGCTCTAGATAATCTTGGTGTAAAACAGTATTTTTTTTTACCTGTATTTGGGTGGTGTTTTCCTTTATACCTTTATCTTCTTTTGGAGCCTGGTCTTGATCCTCCTTTTGGCTTTTCTCCTTAGCTGTGGTTACATAAAAACAATTATTTTTATGTAAGTTTTATATATATCTAATCAGAGTGAAAATGGCATTGGAGATGATCCAGTTTTTTTCCTTATTCATATGACCCTGACCTTTGACTTATGACCACGAAGCCTTACATTTTCAAATGCTATAATTTGTTATCTTTACCCAGAGTACTTGTGTTTCAGACGATTATCAGAACACTGTGTCATTTTCATTCTAGTTAAACATCCACCTACCGTACTGTTTTATGGTTGCAAATGAACTCCTTGAACTAGGGTTAATATAAGTTGTACTATTATGACAGGAAACTTACCTTGAGCCTTTTTTTGAGACAAAAGAAATAACTTGTAGCCACATTCAGGGCAGAATTTAAATGTACTGTCCACTTGAGTTCCACATTCAGGGCAAAACATGATTGCCTGAAAAAAACAACATTATAAATGACAGAAACATTGTAATGCCCTTGAGCATCGTACGTATAATTCAAGCTCTTTCAAAAACTGTTTTACCAAACTGATTGATATCATCTTATCTTCTTTATGTTGTAATAAGTTAAATAGGCGGTAGTGTTGATGAATTTAAAACATTTAATCTGTGTTAACGTTGTTGTCCTTCAACAATTTACAGTGACATGATTTTAATGTCAGACCTTAAATACTGCTACACTGCACACATTATTGAAAAGAATGCATTTCTATATTTTGACATATTCAATGTGATAACAGAAGATGTGAGTGTGTATATTTATTTAAACAGTCGATAGCCCAATGACTGTCATGGATGGTTGTTATTTTCTTATACTGGTAGTGTTTAGGGAGTCTTAGCACACAAAAATTAAAGCTCCATAATGTTCATTTGTTGGTGAGAGCTTTGAAAACATGTTACTTTTATGTTTATTATTGAAGTAGTTTAAAGTGGTGATGTTCTGTACTGTTGTAAAAGGTGTAAAAGAGGGAGAGATTTCTGGAAGAGGGTGGACAAGGTCTTGTTGTCACATTACTTGTTATTAGAGGGGCACTGTGAAATTCTGTCTGTATCACACATTTGACCAGAATATTTGATCATTCTGCAGTGGTGTTTTTTAACGGGGCTGAATAATTTTTCATGTTGCTTTTGTATTTGTACTAAAGATCACACAACATTGACATAAAATTGACATTAATAATATTAGCTTTGATTTGAACCAGTATTGTATGAGCTAGCTAACATCTTGTGCTAGCTAGGTCAAACTGTTGGTCAGTTGGAGATGGCTGTGTCACTGTTCCAGGATCTGGAGCATGAGAATGATTTTGCAGCCAGGCATGTAAATGGAGTAATATTTTTTTGGTTCTTTGTCAGCAAAATAATTTGTATTGAACCACATACCAATAGCTGGCCCAAGGAAGTGTGGTATCCATGCTCACACAGATTGTACCCCTGGCAATTCAGGGGTATACATTTGTTCAAACTGACTTTAGTGGCTGGGTAAGTTACAAAGTTACTAAATCAAGACCACCACCCTTAAAATGGAGATCCCAGAAAATGTCCTTACCACGATAACTGAGCATGCATCAAAACTTGAAATTTTGTTCTGACACATACACTGATATACACTGACTTGCTCATTATTGCACAGGTTACATATCTTTTAAAATATATTGGGAACTTCTGGCCTTTTTTAATTATATCAATGATACATCAGTTCAAAATACAGTCACTGAATGGGGAAATGTGTTCTCAGTTGTTTAGTGGCTTTAAAAAAGGTTACATTATTAAAGCACTATAAATTTCCCAATGACCATAATCCACAATAATTATCACTGGGTCAAATTCACAGTTTAAACACAAGGGGCATTAGTTGGAGTTGGTTTCTAAACTTAGTGATTTTTCGATTTGAAAAAAAAAAGTTATACATTTTTAAAAAAATCACAATTGTTTTTACTGAAACCACATTGATAACCTCAAGGACAGCCAACTTCACTATGGAGTTGGCTGTTACAAAGTGCAAGAGTGTCCTTAATGGCTTTTTCCTAAATTAATGATTTTATTTTTGAAAGGGTTACACATTTTGAGCTAGCACCTTACACTTTGATTTAACGAAGGAATGGTTTCTGAAAGATGTTTCAATGATCAGCTATTCATGCTATAGTAGAAAGTGTAACAACCAGCTCCCGTCTACTGTACTTAGTCAGTCATTTACTCTTATTGTCATTTACAGTAAAAGAGGTGTTTCCTTTGGCTGTTTTTCCTATCATGTCTAATAAGCAACAGATATTCACACAGAATCAAAAGTGTCATCTAATAAGTTTTTCTTTTTGTTTGTCAAAACTCCAATATGTTTTGTTTATTACCATAAAAATAGCAAAGCTACAAAAAGGAATGTTGATACATCCTTGTTCTTAATATTAATATTTATCATCAAAATATCAAAATCATACAATCAGTTGTAACACAGTAACACAGTATGTTTCATTGAGCCTTAACAAACCATATTCTATTTGTTAGGATGATTTTGATAAAAGTTGTCATTGTTGTACTTAAATTTGTAAACCTTGTTTCAAACTGCATGATCAAAGACATTCTTTTGTTTCTATTCTCCTCCCCCACATGTAGGATGGTGGAGGAGGCTATAGTGTTTAACTGCAGACATTCTATGTAAGGTTCTGGTTTCCTTATTTAGTGAGGAATGTTTACACCCTCCCTTTACAGGCTCACCTGTGTTTGTATGTGGTGGACTGTTAAAGGGGTTAAGCCATATGCAGGGTGAGGTCAGATGACCCTTTTTATGACCAGGGATGCTGTTAAAACGGTTGTAACCAGGAAGTCATGTACACACACATGCACACACACACACACACACACGTGCCCGCACATCCATACACACACACACACACAGTGCCTGACACACCACTAGGGTTTACAATGGGTGGTGCTTGTGTTCACAGAATAAAAGGCTGCAGGGAAGGCTGGAAACAGGTGAGGAGCGTTCAGCTCCAAGACAAGACCCTGATCCGATCGGCTTGCCTTGCAAGTTAAAATGGATCGCTGTTTGTCTTGCTTTGTTCACGGTGATAAGTCTCTGAACCAGCAGGGCCTGCAAGCGCAGACCTAACACTATTCCTCTTACACTCTGATTAATATATTGTTGTTTAATGATATTCTCTCATTTTAGAAAATCACAAAAACATCCTCAGTTGTAGACATTAGGTGGCAGTATTGAGTATTTTAAATCTCATTCCCTGTGAACAAGCCTTGGTGACGAGATTTTAGTGCTAAATACTAAACTTATGTTAATTAAAACACTGCATGTACATACATGCAGGGTATGTATGCATACTCCACAGTAACTAAGTCCAAAACATTCTTCAAACACAGTAACAAACACTGTGGTGTACTTACAATGATGATGAAAAATAAAGAGAACAAAACACAAAAGGTTACACACATTTGCAAATCTTATAACGTTCAGGTTTTAGTGAAAGCATTGGAAATGTGTTACATATTATTTGTTGAAGTCATAGTTGAAGGTATACTTTTGAGTACTATTGTAAAAGCCTGAGTAGTAAGAAATGTGTTTTGTTATCAACAATAGACTTTATATAGCTTACTGGGGTCACAGAGTTATTTTCACTTTCATTTACAGTAATGGTGGGGCTGATTCATAACTTTAACTTGCCTTTCTTATACTAAAAGCTTGATCCAGACTTTTCTCTTTGCAAAAGAAATTAGAAATTGCTTTATAAAAAAAATTATAGCTGCATTTAAAAAAACAAATCTTGTACAATGTTTTATTTTATGTATTTTATGAAATTAATTTAGGCCATCTTGTATTATGTAGTAGCATTTAACGGTTAAAAAGACTTATTTAGATTCATAATGTTGTCTTTTTATCTTTAAATTACAATACAGGACATGGTGATTAGGGATATGCAGAAGTTAACAAGGAAGTATACAGTTAGGTCAAATGCTGTTACAGATTACCAATTTATATTGTAATAAAAGATGAATAAAACGCATCTGATAGTATTTAGTATTACAGACACAATACTTAAACCTCGGGCATGTCCCAATGCATTATTATTATCTGTAAGGATAGTTGTTAGATGTCCTACCGTGTTTGTTCTTCTTCCTTACATTGTCAGCAGTCAGCTCTGTGTGAGCATTGGTGCTAAAGAATATAGCTTATTAACCGTTCCCATATTTACTTTCATTTTCATTTACAGTAAAAGGTGTGGCTGTTTTTCAAATCATGCAATCGACAGATAAAATTACACAGACTCAAAAGATCTGTCTTGACACTTTTTTCAGTCATACCCCCAAAATATTTTTGGGGTAATATTTTTATCAGATATGACAAAAAAATTAAAATAAATAAATAAAAACAAACCCAGTCAACAAGATTGTAGAGTTAGACTTAAGTTAAAGTTATTTAAACAACACCATATGCATTATTAAAATAATATGCATAGCAAGAAGAAAACGTAGCTTTCTTGTTTGACACATTCAGTGTAGTAACAAAAAGTTTGTAGGGGTCCATGTAAGTTAACAGCGTGCCTAAGTGTCTAAGTGCTGCCTGCTAATAACACAGGAATTGCCAACTCACTCCTTTTCAGATATTCTACACCTTACAACCCACCCAAATACAAGGTGAATCCCACCTGCCAAATTATTTTATGTGGCCCACAGGAAGTTAAAAGCAATAAAATTACCATAATTTGTGTGCAAAACTACGTAATGACAGCATCCGCCTCCCGATGGCAGTATTTCAACAGCAGTGCGTTTTAGAGCGGTTTTCTGTGGAAGCTTGTTTCCACCTCTGAATTTGAGAAAAAAAAAAAGACAAAGGAGAAAATCTTGCCATCCAGAAGCCAAAATTTCAGGTCAGTGTCTCAACGCTTTGATTTTAGTATCTCAAGATGTCAACTTACTAACTCAAACGTCTGAGAAAATAAGTCAAATAACTTTTGAGATACTAACCTGAAATTGGCTCTCTTCCAATCAGGAAAATGTTTTTTTGTTTTTTTGTTTTTTTCCCCCAGTGGCAGAAACAATAGCTTCTATAGTTTTTAGTCAAGTCATTGAGTTTCAAAAAGAAAAAGGAATATCAGCAACACCAAAATGTTGAGGCATTGGAAAAGCAATTTAAGACAAATGCAAATGCTTATTTGTGCTACAGGGAAACATGCTGGTATGTCTTCTTTGCTATGAGCCCATGCTGGTGCTTGGGGAATACAGTTCATGCCAGCACCTTGAAACCTTTAGTTTTACAAGCATAGATCCAAGTATGCTAATCTTAGGCATCACGAAAATAAACAGAAGGCCCAAGAATTAAAATGTAGTTTGCAATCTCAGCAGACTATGATAGCCAGAGCTTTAGTACAAAATGTTGCAGCACTAAAGCAAGTTTTATTGTAGTTGAAGAAATCAGAGCTCCTAAGCATTTTTCTGAAGTACTGCTTATTGAACAAAAACAAACAGGTCATATGTTAGAATGATTTAAATTTTTATTCAGGTAGACTGACAAAACTTACAGACAGCTGGTGTTTAGAATAGAGCTGAATAAAAGTTAAAAAACAACAACAACAACAACCATTTAATCTGAGCATCAGGAGCCCCACATGCAACATACAATAATTAAATAATTATTTCAAATATACTGACAGCACTCCAGTGAGATAAGTTCAAAAACAAAGTTAAATAAAAGTATCCAGTGATAAACCTAACTTCAATCTTAGCCAAACAAATTTGCTCAGGTAAACACTGAAATAAACCAGTTAGGTATCATCTCAGTTAATTATATTCCATGATTAACTTCCACTGAGTGGCGAAAGCCAGTGGTTTTGAAAATGTTATGCTGGGAGTAAGCCTCACCCTACTGGACAGCAGACAGCTGGTGGAGCAAGCTGGCAGACCAGTGGGAATGGAGATCTGTCATTAGTTTCTTATTATTGTTTTCTTTCAGGTTTACCCCTTTTTCCATTGTGTGATCAGTAAACCTTTTTTCTACAAGCCACATGAGTGCACAGCAAAAGTATGGTTACATTAAGAGATTTGACTGGACAATACACTGTCATGAAAATGATATGTAATGAAATGAAACTGAATAAATGGGCTGCCACCAGTGCTTGTACAGCCAGTGCATCACGGTATGCCAGATTACAATTCCAACCCTGTCTTAAAATATCTATCTGTATATCTAGTATATATAGAGTGTAAAAGACAAAAGCTGAAAAGTTAGTGGAAGAAGAAAGAAGAAATACAACAAAAAGTATTTTTTTCGTTCCTGTGTGTTTAAAGTAAACACACACACACACACACACACACACACACACACACACACACACACACACACACACACACACACACACACTAAAGTTGATATAATACAAGGATGGTATTATGCACAAATTAATCATAAAATACCCAGATAATCTAAGGCAATCAACAAAAGCTAAGCTGTTACCTTTTTAAAGACAGGACCACCAAATAAAATATTTCAACAATATATTCACAAGTGCAGTACACATAATAAATTTCAGGCTACACATGCATGCATAAATTGATTTATTGATTTCTTAACACAAAACATTACAACATTTAATGATCAGTTTTATCTCTTAGCAGATACATAGTGAATATTAATGAAGATTGCTCACTTTTTAACAATTCAACTTCTTCAAAGAAAAAAATTAAATAAAAAAGCAATAGAATGTTCACCTATAGCAGTTCATTGTGCGATCAGTAACGAGAAATTTATTGAGAATAAAACAGACTAAATAAAGAATTTATAAATCTTTACCATAAAATATATAATAATTCAAAACTCACAGAATATATTATTAGAGTCTCATACATTCCTAATTTTCTAAATAAGGTTTTATATTGTTAAAATGAAATAAATGAGCAGACAGCTCATGTTGAAGACATGGTGCACTTGAATTTTGCCTGCCTTTCCTGTGTGTCAACTGTTGCTGCTGAGCCTAAATGTTCATTTGTTTTGTTTTTGTTTTTAATTTTTCCAAAACAGGTCAAATAAAATAAAGTACTGAGTCTAACATTAATGCGAATAAACACAAAGGACTTTAAAATGTAAAAATAATATATGAGAACATTTTTAATATTAATAATAGTAATAATAATAAAAAAAACAATACTTCCTCGCTAGTTTATCCCAGCATCATGCAGGTTCATTAACACAATGACCAGGTTTTACCCTTTAATAGGAAAGTAATGTAAAAAAAAAATAAAATAAAAAAATTTGAACATACCAAAAAAAGTAACGTAGTAAATGTTTGTTAAAGTCAATATTTTTGTCGCTACATCCTGAGATTTTCCAGTCAACAGATAAATGAAAAATTAAATGAATACAAAACAAAAATGTAAAATTCTCCATCAGTTTTTAAAATGTGAAATTAAAAATAAAATGCTCCATTAAAATAACTAAACCCTTGCAGTGTATTTCTCCATCAGCCAGCATGGCATTATATACTCCATGTTTTTTGGGGTCATTTATCTCAACAAACACAAAAAAGATATGAATCAAACCTTCAAATATCAAAATATAAAAACTAATAGTGGCTAGTCAAATCTTAACCTTCTCATTAATGCAAAGGAGCTTTAAAAAAATTGTGTAATTCAAAGTTCAGCATAACATGTGGATTTTCATATTGTTCACGTGTTTATGATAGAACAATTCATATTCATTAGAATTAAATGTTTTCCTTTTTTCACTGTAAAATAGATTTTAAAAATTCCAGCAAAATAATATTAATATTATATTAATTTGAATGGATTGATTGGAAGTTTATTGTAACAGTAATATTAGCAATGATAGCAAAAACAAGACCCAAAGCAAAAAAAAAAATTACACATAGTATATCATTGTCAAAGTTGAACATTTTGGGGTAGGTCCCACGTTTTTCTACTAAATAAGACTTATACAATTATATGTTTCACACTGATTAAACTACAACACGTTATCAAGGCATGGTGGAATCCAGTTTAATCTACCTTTCCTGCATATTATTGTTCTCACTAAGCCTAAAGGCTATTCATAATCTGTCATGCATATGTAGCACACAATCATAAATGGAATAGAAATAAAATTAGGTAAAAAATGGATGGAGGTGAACATTCAAAGCACTTTAAAATTTAAGAGAAAGAAATACGTGAGCTAAAATGTAAGAAAAATTAAATGTCATATGCAAAGCTTTTGTTTGTTTATTTGTTTGACCAATTTTTGCTGCTGTTCAATAGAATTTCTCAAAAAATTCAACAAGAAATATAAGAACAATCCGCAAATGTACAATGTAGTTACACAGAATATATAATATATGTAATTTTTATTAGCTAAACTCTCACCCAGTTCATCCCTCCATCATCCACTCCTGTTTTGCTGTTATAGCGTATTTCCATGTCTCTACTATCTGGGACAGCTGCAGATTTTCAGGGAAGTCTTCCTTCATGTAAGGTGGAACGTCTTTATGTCTCATGTACACACTAACAGCCTGCTTCAAACTGTCAAGAAGAAAACAGATGTATTTCAACAGACTGATTTCTCTCTTCCACTTGAAGCAAATGACTTTCCAACTTGAAGAAACAGATCTACATTTTTGGTGTAGACAGAAAGACTGAACAATGGGAAACTTCACTGATTCTGAGCTGCACAAGGCAAATACAAGATGCGTTTTGCATCTCTGAGATCTAGAATAGAGCTCCCAATTTTGACTATACAGCATCATCTGTACTTATTGTGATGTTTAAGATGCAACTTTACCGTCTTCACACAGAATACATCAGGACCAAGGGGTACTGTATTACCAAAGACATTTGATGATATCCAATAAATTTACCTCCAGGATGGATTCCAATCCTCAGTGGCCCGTAGGCAGCCCAGACCCAACAAAAGAACTTCATGGATCTCAATCAGCCACTGGTCCACATTTCCTCTAGAAATATTTTTTTTCAGCTCAGCCTTGTTTTCCTCACTCAGTGGCATCTGGTACTCAGGTGGATATTCTGAAAAGGGGTTCTTTTCAAAGAAAGTTGGACTGGCATATAAATAGAGCTTTTCTGACCACAAAAAACATTTAAAATGCTGTTTGAAAAAGATTTTCCTGCAAAAGCCAAACTTACCCTTTTGAGACGCAGCATGTTTTCAGATCTGAGTGAGGAGAGGAGTTTCCACAGACAAACACAGTGTCCGAGGGTACATTTACCAAAAGCCTACAAAAAATTCAACAGATTTTGCTCTGGTCATTTGGCTATTTCATGCTATTTTTAAGATGATATTGGATGGACACTAAAGCTTGGAGACACAAGTAGAGTGGCTTGAAAAAGTATTCGGCCCCCTTGAACTTTTCCACATTTTGTCACATTACAGCCACAAGCATGAATCAATTTTATTGGAATTCCACGTGAAAGACCAATACAAAGTGGTGTACACGTGAGAAGTGGAACGAAAATCATACATGATTCCAAACATTTTTTACAAATAAGTAACTGAAAAGTGGGGTGTGCGTAATTATTCAGCCCCCTTTGGTCTGAGTGCAGTCAGTTGCCTGTAGACATTGCCTGATGAGTGCTAATGACTTAATAGAGTGCACCTGTGTGTAATCTAATGTCAGTACAAATACAGCTGCTCTGTGACGGCCTCAGAGGTTGTCTAAGAGAATATTGGGAGCAACAACACTATGAAGTCCAAAGAACACACCAGACAGGTCAGGGATAAACTTATTGAAAAATTTAACGCAGGCTTAGGCTACAAAAAGATTTCCCAAGCCTTGAACATCCCACGGAGCACTGTTCAAGCAATCATTCAGAAATGGAAGGAGTATGGCACAACTGTAAACCTACCAAGACAAGGCCGTCCACCTAAATTCACAGGCCGAACAAGGAGAGCGCTGATCAGAAATGCAGCCAAGAGGCCCATGGTGACTCTGGACGAGCTGCAGAGATCTACAGCTCAGCTATCTGTCGATAGGACAACTATTAGTCGTGCACTGCACAAAGTTGGCCTTTATGGAAGAGTGGCAAGAAGAAAGCCATTGTTAACAGAAAACCATAAGAAGTCCTGTTTGCATTTTGCCAAAAGCCATGTGGGGGACACAGCAAACATGTGGAAGAAGGTGCTCTGGTCAGATGAGACCAAAATGGAACTTTTTGGCCAAAATGCAAAACACTATGTGTGGCGGAAAACTAACACTGCACATCACTCTGAACACAATTATTCCCACTGTCAAATATGGTGGTGGCAGCATCATGCTCTGGGGGGGCTTCTCTTCAGCAGGGACAGGGAAGCTGGTCAGAGTTGATGGGAAGATGGATGGAGCCAAATACAGGGCAATCTTGGAAGAAAACCTCTTGGAGTCTGCAAAAGACTTGAGACTGGGGCGGAGGTTCACCTTCCAGCAGGACAAAGACCCTAAACATAAAGCCAGGGCAACAAGGGAATGGTTTAAAACAAAACATACCCATGTGTTAGAATGGCCCAGTCAAAGTCCAGATCTAAATCCAATCGAGAATCTGTGGCAAGATCTGAAAACTGCTGTTCGCAAACGCTGTCCATCTAATCTGACTGAGCTGGAGCTGTTTTCCAAAGAAGAATGGGCAAGAATTTCAGTCTCTAGATGTGCAAAGCTGGTAGAGACAGACCATAAAAGACTGACAGCTGTAATTGCAGCAAAAGGTGGTTCTTCTAAGTATTGACTCAGGGGACTGAATAGTTACGCACACCCCACTTTTCAGTTAATTATTTGTAAAAAATGTTTGGAATCATGTATGATTTTCGTTCCACTTCTCAAGTGTACACCACATTGTATTGGTCCTTCACGTGGAATTCCAATAAAATTGATTCATGTTTGTGGCTGTAATGTGACAAAATGCGGAAAGGTTCAAGGGGGGCGAATACTTTTGCAAGCCACTGTAAGTAAAATAAATTATGTGGAGACGCATGGAAACACAGCAGGACACTGGGCTCTTGCACTCTGGGGCCTCTGGATGTCTGGGGCCTGGATCTCCTCCATGCCTGCTTCATGCCCTGGGGGACGGGGCTATGGCTCTCTACATCCTCTAGCAGACCATTACATGGGGAAACCATTTGAATACAAGCGCGCCGATCCACACTGGTGTGCACATGGGTGTTCACTGTTCGTAGACTTAAATCACACCTTTCTTGGCTGCTACTTCAAAGCACATTGTGCGCTGTCTGTCCTGCATGCTGCACAACAACATTCAGTATTTAGTATTTACTGCTGTTTACACTTAGCTAGATTAATGCGATGGTGTTGTGTATAGTATGTTGCTTTGTTTTGTTTTTTTTGCTTGTTTTCTATTCTTTTTCTCTCAACAGGTGATCCCGGAGATATTTTTTCTTCCCCCCTTTCTCACTGTCCCTCTCCCCTTCTGTTTTTCTTTTCCTTCCTCTTTCTTTCTCCCTTTCCTATCCCTCACTCATGTCTGTCCCGTCTGTAACAACTGAAAATAAAATAAATAATAAAAACAAAGGTCGATCAAATGGACCAATACGGCAATGCCATGATGATCCATTTGGCAAAATAAATCCATTGGGTATCCTTGTTGGTCTTCAGACAACAATTCTGATGGCTAAAGAACCAAATGGGACAGGCGAAAAAAAAAAAGAAAAAAAAAAAAGGAAACACAGCAGGAACAATATACCGAGACAGGGCTTGCAAAACTGAAAAGAATGCACAAGGGACAAGGTCTATCAAAATCAGACTTTTTATTTTTATGTAAGTGTTTGTCTTATAGTATGTCTCACACAAAGTACTGCAGCAATTTCCTAATGTTGTAAATCCACTCAACATTTAGCAATAAAACCCTTTTGGATTCTGATTCTGACACAGGAGGGCATGGGCAATATGGGGGAATATGATGACATGAGAGATGAGAGAACTCAAGCAACCGAACAACTGGATGACCAAACTAACACCAGAAAATACAAATACTAAGCGGAATTACAACTATAATAAGAACCAAAACCTGGAACACAATCTTAACCTCAGAATGTTAAATAAACCAGAATCAAAATTCCAAACACATTAACACTGGGTCACAGACCCAGGACCATGACATCTTCAGAGTTATGAAATACCTGTTCATGTTCCGTTTTTGAGAGCCTCCAAGTTTTGTTACTTATGTTTCTAGTTCTTGATTCTTGCATTCATGCTTCTTCACTTTAATTGCTATGTGTGTGTGTGTACTGTATGTCGTCAGTCTGGTCTTCATGTCTTTCCTTGTTGTCTCTGTCTACGTCATATCTCCTATTCTTTGTCTAGTGTTCATGTCTGTGTTCTGATTTTTGCCACTTCCTGTTTTATTTTGTTAGTCTCCATCTCATCTGTGTTACATTCAGTTTTGCTTCCTCTGTCACGTCAAGCGTAATCTGTTCCTTCTGTGTTCCCGAGCTGTTTCCACTACCCTTATCACCCTCCTGTGTCTCAGTCTCACTGTCCATTGTTGTAATTGTCTTCTCTTTACCGTCAAAACTGAGGCTTGCTTATTAAGACCACTATTAAGCTGTACTTGAAATGGCCCTTGAGACACCTATAATGCAATCTGTTAGCTTTTAGAAACTTGTCTTCAGATTCTGTTGTGGCTTTAGAACTGCCAGACCTCTTCCTGGCTGAACTTTTCCCAGTGTCTGAGTGTCTTAATTGTGAAGGAGACTGTGCTCACTTACACCTTGACTTTCTTTTCAGTTTCTCTCTAGGAAGGATCTACACTTTATGTTGTGATGGTCTGTCTCTCAGCCATTGTTAATTGCCTTTTTCACACCATTTTTATAGCAACACACTACAATACTATTCAAATATTGCTCACAGATAGGGCTGGTTATTGATTTCAATTTCTATAACTGATTTGATTCAGATTGACAAGGTCCCGATTCGATTCAATTTGATTCAATTTTGACTCAGAGTCAGAAATACTAGAATTCTGGTATGTCTTTTTATAGCAGATAACCCACCTTTAAAATATTCTGCAGTAGATCAAAAACTGAAGAAAATCATGAAACAACATATGAACATTACCCGATGCTGCTGGAGTGAAGCGGAGCAACGTCACAGAGGTTTTATTAGAGACACAGCTGTTTTGCAATTTGGTGTCATTAAAAAGTGTAAAAAAAATCAGACTTTCATGTCGGCAGTCATTTTTGAAAAAAAAAAAAACGACAACAAAAAACAGCAGCTGACAGCACCGAACACAATGGTAGACTCATAATAATAAGCAAGTAAATAATGCACAAAACAGTTTTAAATGGGAAACTGTTCTTGAAGTACACTGAGAAAGAGCTGTGGAGGAAGTGTGATTTTCATCGTGGTGGAAGCAAAATAGCCAAAGTAAGATAGGGATTAATGGCGATGTTTATCAAATGTGAAGCAAAGTTTTGATCTTCTTTTGCTGCTGGTTTAGTTAATTTTGGTCGGGAGTGATGAAATGTGCAGCTTCAGAATCTGTGAGATTTCAGCCATGACAGCATGTCAATGTACGTGTGCATGGTGTTGGGATTTAAATATATAGTCTTAGTGCTTATTTGCTGATTATATTGTTTCATGTATTTTAATAAGAGAGGGCCAGCTCTGAAGATCTGAGCCAAAAGTACTGACAGGAAACTGCATGCTTTTGCAGAGCACCAGAGGTGCAGGCAGAAAATGAAACTAAGCAGTGTTTTGATCAAAACCTAGTGTGTGTGACGTGCTGCGGAAATATATAAATAACCATGCTGTCTGTTGCTGCTTTCAGACCTGAGCTTGTGTCTTTGTGTGCTCAGTCTCCTTTTCCGGAAATGTAAAATAAAGATCATTTTTTGAGTTTTGACTCTCTGAGCCCAGTCTTTTTCAGCCGCTAAAAGAATGCAAAGAACCAAATTTATTTAATGGTGAATGGGGTTGATCCCCGCTTTGTGTTTACATCTTTTGCAGAATCCATGTACCTGCTCTCATTTGCTGTTTTAGCTGTTTGATGGTTGTTGAAACAGTTTCATGAGCTTTAATCTGAGATTCTGCATTTCTGGCAAAATACATTTATATCTAAAACCCGATTCAGGATTTAATGAATCAATATTGCATTATTCAAACTAAAATGGATTCAAATTGGAGAAATCAATTTTTTAAAACCCACCCCTACTCACAAGGGCGTGATACCGCATTGCGTTCCAAAACAAATTTCGCACCCATTCCTGCAGATAGATCCCCCACACTCCCACATTTGATTATTGCACATAAAGGTTCAAAAGGATAGGTATAGGTGTACATGCACAGACCTTCAGTATGTGATGATCAATGTTTTGGTCCATCTTTAGTACGTCCTGAAGGTAAGTGACTAATTTCATAGTGGGATCACCACTGGTTAAAGACAGGAAACCTAGAAGAAGCTCCACAATCTTGAGTGCCGCGCACACCTCGCTGTATGAGTCGAGCTCTCTGGACACAGTGTTCTGTGCCAGAGAGGACAGAGGAATCTGGTAGAAAAACAAAATGTTAGCGAAACTAAAAGCTTCAATTTAAATTTTCCCTTTATTACTGTATGAATGCAAATGTAAATAAATGTCAAATATAATGCTTCAGCAGAACATTTTAGTCTAATAACAAAAAGTCCATTCATCAAGAAAATCTTCCAAATGTGTATTAGTGCTTTATTTTAAACTGAATATTGGTCATTTTTAAACTTGTCACAAATTTTCTGAAGAATCCTGGACTCGTTTTCTGCCCCTGGAAATATCGTGTCTCATTTTGGGTTTGTAAATAGATAGCTGTAATTGTGTAGTTATATATATTATATCAAAGTTTATCAATATTTAATTGTGTTGTCTTCTGCAAAAGGAAACTAAACAGGACTTGTTACTTTACCTGTGGCACTTTTCCACAAACAGTTTTGAAAATGGTGTCATAGTCTCTCTCCTGTGTGTTGACCAGCACGGGAATTCCCTTAATAAAAACACATGAAACACAACAGAGAAATAACTTCTTGGTTTGCTTAGCATAGCTACAATGTGCTACAAGGGATTTTGCATGCCCACATCTACATGTTATAGCAGTGTACTGTCAAGAATATGTGGAACAAAGAATAACTGACCTACTATTGATTATGTTTGTCTGATCACTTTTTCTATTATGACAGAGGTTATAAAAGAGTGTTTGTCATATGCCCTTTTTAAAACAAATCTCTTTGGGGTGATGTCTAATTATATTCAGTTTTTAAAAACCATTTTCCTAATTGGGTTTTCATTTACTCAAACCTATTATAATATTGTCAGAATTAAAAAAGTCTTCTTTCAACGACTCATTGGCTTTACTATAATTAGACCAATGGTATTTGTTTCTGTAACAACTTCAAAAGGTCTATTCTGAGCTTAAAAATTCCTAAAGGTGGTGTGCAATCAGGACAGCATATATATCTATATACAGCTGTTTCAGTTTAAGCATTGTTTTCAATAAATTGAATGCTCAAAATAATGTTTTGCCTTATTATTATTATAGTGCAAATTTGCAAAGAAGCAGCATATGCATCAAAATAAACAATTTCCAGCAGTGCAATTTGAGTCCTAAGCATCCCAGAAACGACAAAGAAAGTCATAAAGTCAAAGATAACCTTTAAAAACACCAGTATAGGCTCATGAGGCCCAGATGGTAAAAAAAAACTACATTTCTGCAAAAATGACATCACTTCCTGTTTCGGGCAGGTCATGGCGGACATGCGAAAGTTGACGCTGACGTCTATTCCAACATAGGAAGTGTTACAAACAGCTGATCGGATCGGCAAAGCGTGTTTCTGGAATATTATGTTTTTGGTGCTGCAAGCGCTTTTTATGCAGTTTTTGCAAAGCTATATGTGGAAGGAAACAGTGACCTAGGACAAGCTGATGGCATAAGATGTTAGTACAACTCCTCCGGTTTCATATGCAAAAAAAAATTATTGCGCTAGCTTAAGTGGTTGCAGATCCACCGGGATTTAAAAATAGTTATGCAAAACAGAGCGTGCCCGCTCCGATCGGTTTTAAAGGGTTAAGATCCAACCATGCAAGATATGATTTTTTGCCATTTTTCAAGTGGTCTTAAACTTTTGATCGGGACTGTATTAGTTAGTATTTCATTTAGGTTTGGGAGATATTTTAACCAAACCAAGCTGTGTGGACTCACTGCGCGGGTAATGAGAGGTTTTCCCTGCAGAAAGTGGGTGAGGATCTGCTGTTGGATCCTGGGCAGGTCATACTCAGATATTGTCTCGTGGCCACGTTCCAAGCTGTACTGGCAGTTAGACAAAACCAGAGGAAACAGGTCCTTCTCCACATCATAGCAGATCACATGGTGCTCCATTAGCTCTGACAGACTCACTGTGTAGTCACTGCAGACATCACAATGTAGATATGAACTTTAACCTTTCAACATTTCTTTGTCCAAATAAATTTTTCAGTGAAAAAAAAACAAACAAGCTCAACCCAACCTGAATTATAATACAGAGGAGGAGGGTGCAAGAGGAAGGTGCCCGAGGGCGATCGTCTGGTGGCCGGACTACGTCCATGGGGCCCGGCCGAAAAAGGGATATGGGCCCATCCTCCTGCAGGCCCACCCCCTTTAGGAGGCACTGTAGGGTCGGGTGTATTGTGTGCCAGGCGTCAGCCAGGAGCAGAGGCCCTGGCAGACTTATTCCCGGCTATCAAGACTGGCAATTGGGACAAGGAATGTCACCTTTCTGGTGGGGAAGGAGGCTGAGTTAGTGCGTAAGGTCGAGAGGTACTGGCTACATATAGTTGGGCTCACCTCAACGCACAGCTTGGGCTCCGGAACCAGTGTCCTGGAGAGGGGCTGGACTCTGTCTCAGTCTGGAGTTTCCCCGGTGGGTATTTTAGTATCCCTTCAGATTGCTGCCTGTACGTTGGGGTTTCTCCCAGTGGACAAGAGGGTCTGTTCCCTGCACCTTCGGGTCGGGCGCAGGGAACAAACCCTCGCCACTCAATGCATACTGTAAGTGCAGACTGTCGTCTGCGCTTATGCATCGAGTGGCGGTTCAGAATACCCAGCCTTCTTGGAGTCCCTGGGTGGGGTGCTGTAGGGTGCTCCGCCTGGGGACTCTGTTGTCCTACTGGGAGACTTCAATGCTCACGTGGGCAACGACAGTCCTCACCAGACCTAAGGTAATACGTTCTGGACACTGAGGTAAAGAAAGGGGCTGAGTTGTCAACTGATCACCAGGTGGTGAGTTGGATCAGGCGGCAGGGGAGGACGCTGGACAGACCTGGTGCGCCTAAACGTATAGTAAGGGTGCGTTTTGAATGGCTGGCAGAGGCCCCAGTCTGCGAGATCTTCAATGCACACCTTGGTTAACCTGCATTCCAGTCTGCACCTGAGTCCTCTCCCTACCAGTGACAAATGTAGGTGGAGCGCTGCTGACTTTGACTGAGAACATTGTCGGGCGATGGAGAAGATGGAAGGAATACTTCGAGGACCTTAATCCCACTGGCAAGTCTTCCGTGGGGGAAATAGAGTCTGGGGATGAGGGGGATGACCCACCAATCTCCGGGGCCAAGGTCACTGAGGCAGGTCCGCTCTGAGTTCCTGAAGGCTTTGGATTTTATAGGGCTGTCCTGGTTGACATGCCTCTACAATGTTGTGTGGAGATCAGGGGCAGTACCTCTGGATTGGTAGACTAGAGTGGTGGTTCCCATCTTTAAAAAAGGGGAAAGGGTGGAGTGCCCACTCCCAAGTGGAGTAGTTTAAGAATCTCGTGGTCTTGTTCACTAGTGAACAAGAAGGAAGCAGGAGAACGATAGACAAATCGGTGTTGCGGCTGCAGTAATGCAGACACTTTACTGGTCTGTCATGGTGAAGAGAGAGCCGAGTGTCAAAACAAAGAAGACCCAGGACACGCTCGAGAGTTTATATCTCTCGGCTGGCCTGAAGGTTTTCCCCCCGGACAAGCTGGAGGAGGTGGCTGAGGAGAGGGAAGTCTGGGCTTCTCTGCTTAGGCTGGTGACCCTGCGATCCGGCGCCAGATAAGTGGAAGAAGATGGATGGATAAATAGCAATAACTCAAGAATTGGACATTGGCTATAGATTTCTCTGTATCTTTGTTGAGCTGCAGTGAAAAGATAGACTTGTAACAACAAAAGAATTTAATACTTAAACCCCTCAGAGACACTTCAGACAGAAGTGAGGACTGGTACAGATGGATTAAAAAAAACCATAACCTTAATTTACCTGTTGTCCTCTCCTGTGTGGTGGTCCACTGCATTCATCAACTCATTGTGGAGAGTCACCAGATAACTGAGAAGCCCTGTGGCACACAGGCCTGGACCCTGCCGACGGGGCAGGAGGTACTGCAAGTCACTGTCCAAGTCCAAATCCCTGCTGCAAAATTCCTCTGGAATTTTTATTTCATCTATAGTTTTTAGTGGACAGATAAATAATTCCTTAATTCAAATACAAAAACCTCTCTGAATCCATTTATTATGTAACTGGTCCATTTAATCACCCAAAAGAAAAAACTTTTTTTGTGATATATTCACAAAACCGTGAGCATGTTCTCAAAAGATGTGAAACTACTGAAGATTTGCACTGTTCCTGTTTTAAATAAATTAAGCTGAAGTTAAAGCCAGCTTAATTTAAATGTAGTTAAATGTAGAAAATTTAATTTACTTACTGCTGGTTACAGAAACTCTTAGCTGATTCCATGTTTCCAGGAAGGTCTCAATATGTTGTTGATACCATTGCCTCATTTCTGAAAAAGTAATAAAAAAAAGTTTATTTTTGTATGACATTGTATGAAACAATTCATTTCAGTTCAGTTTTATTCATATAATGTAGGGTGACCAACCGTCCTCTTTTCCCCGGACATTTCCACTTTTCATGTTCTGTCTGGGGCGTCCGTTTCGAGATGGATAAAAATGTCTGGGTTTTCCTATAGGCCTACAGAGGACCCATATGTGCAACGTCATCCCTGAGCTGCTGTGTTGTAAGTGGTTCTTCCGCGCTCACAGACCGGACAGAGCGCGAAGCGGCGCACTGAAAAGATGCCAAAGCGCAAGTGCATCTTTTCAGACAAACTGCAAAAGAAATTTCCCTCGTACCATCCTGGTCGGAATAAATGGGAGGCGTAGTGCACTGTGTGCAGAGCTGGCACATAACGTTTGTGTGTCTAACAAAGGTGCTGGAGATCTTGTTGCTTACATGGACAGAGAAAAACATAAAAAGGCTGTGCGAGGCGAAACTTCATCTAGTATGTTGACTGAGTCCTTTGTTATACCTGGGAAAAATGAGGATGCTGTTGTTCTGCAGCAGAAGGTGCACTGACATTTCATACTATGAAGCATCACAGTAGCTACAGATCCATGGATTGCACTAGTGTGTTGCTATAAAAAAAAAAAACAACAAAAAAAACCCCCGATTCCAGAGTTTAACAAAGCTAAAGGTTCAGCAGTGCCCGCACCAACACTGAAGCTATTGTCAATGGTGTGATAGAGCTACATTCAGTGGAAGTCACTCTTGAAGTTCTTAGTGAAATCCAGTACTATGGCATTTCTCAGACTTAAGTAACCATGGGACAGGGAAAATATTACCAATCCTACTTTGACTGGAAGAATGGTGGCGTGCAAACAAAATTAACTGGGGTTAGAAACACCAAATGAGACAACAGAAACCATTGCACAATACCTCACTGGTACCTCACTATAATTTTTCTTATATTATTGTCTGTGAAGGTTCTCAGTCATCCAGGTCATCGTAGTCTAAGGAGCTTGGAAAGAAAAGCGTCTGGACTTCTTTCAACAGTATTATTCCTTAAACAGTATTATTAAAATTCTTCATGACTGGGCCAAATGTCCTCTTTTTTGGAAATCAAAATATGGTCACCCTAATATAATGTCAAATCACATACTGACTTTGATGTACTTTGACAGATTTTCACATTAATACAAATAAGTAGATTAACCATTTAACTATTCACATTTTGAGAAAAACCAGGTTTATATGGAACGCCAGGACTGCCATAATGAATTAATTAAATACACCATTAAATAATTAATTAAATGTGGCAATAATTAATTAAAATGGGAAATAATTAATTAAGTAAATAGTTATGACACATGTAATTAATTAATTATTGACACATTTAATTAATTATATATGTATTTCACATTTTAATTAATTATTGACACATTTAATTAATTAATTATTGACACATTTAATTAATTAATTATTGACACATTTAATTAATTATTTATGTATTTCACATTTTAATTAATTATTGACACATTTAATTAATTAATTATTGACACATTTAATTAATTATTTAATGATATATTTATTTATTTCATTTTGGCAGTCCTGGCGCCTGGCTCTCACCATGAAATAATTTTATCTGTCAACCTCACCCATCAAACTCAGGGGGCGGGGTTAACGCTGATCGACTCAAAACCATTGCTTTGGCCTGGTGGCCATTGTTTTTAGCACACAACAACCAGCATGTGGAAACTAACAGAACTGAACTTTGAAAAACCCTGTTTGTGTGTGTCACCAAATACAGTTTTAATATTTTTTTTAGCCGAGAATGTAGTGGTTTAATCTTCATGTGTCTGGTCGGTTTGTCAAGATAGAGCCTCTTTGCAAAAGTGCTTCGATGATTTCGGAGATGTCTGCCCAATCTCACGGCAAAGCGTGGATAGACCCGCTCGCCTCCCAAGCAATCGAGCTGTTATTACCGCCGACAAAGCGCAGGCCCCGGTACACAGCTGTAATAACCCCCGCTGACACGGACTTATTTTACTGAGGTTATATTTATCGGGGTTTTATTTCCTGATGTTCTTATGTGTCCTACGTGTTTCACTCGCCAATTCTGAATTATAACTAACATTAAAAACATGTTTAAGGAGGAGAGAGAGCAAATAAATTCGATTAACAGCTGATCTTTGGGTTTTTGTTCAGTTATCAGCGTGACCTGTGTATAAACGCATAAAAGAGATAACGTTGGTGTTTCCTCATGTAGTAACTGCTGGCTTTACAAAGGTTGTTCGACACTATGACACACATACAGACTTCATGATGTTCGGCTAATATTTTTATTGTGAATATTAATCATGAGGGTAAACGGACCTGTACACCACGGAGCAAGATCAGCATATCCACGATATCTTCAGCTCTCTGAGTTAACCCAGAGTTTCCCAGCTGACTAATCTAACTGTCATCTACGAATAATTCACTGGTCATATCAATATGATTTTACAGAAAAGCATCCTTAATACTGCCAACTATTCCAGAGACGTGAAAATCTACAGCATAAAGAACACAAAAATATAGCAGTCTAACGCAACACTGTAACAGAGATGAACCGTCAGTTTGTCACAGATCAAAGTGGAATGAAAGCGATTGGTTGAACAGGTGTTCGTGATCTGTGTTTTCTGCATTTTCATCAGCGTAAGAGACTCAGCAGTTATAACAGTTATACATTTAATAAATTACCAAATGAACGCAAGAAACGAGCAAACCTGTTCCGACAATTTGAGTTTGTGTTCCCTCAGCTGCAGACTCGCTGCTGTTTAAATGTTTGAGAGGAAGATTAGATATAAAGCAAACGTCAAACATAGACTCAGTCTGCGTTCACATTTGATATGAGGCCAGGACGGATAATGGCTGTGTCCTGTTTTAAGATCATACATGTAAAATTGTTGTCTGACCTCCGTCGATCCAGCCGCTCAGAGTTAACTGAAGTTAACTTGGATAAATTATAGTTAAGGAGTATCACAGATAACACCCACGTGAGCTGTGTGACTGTTCACCACTACACTGAAATCAGTAGGCTATTACTGAAATACACGTGCTATTTCATAAACTATGATATAAATAGGGAGGTCCTACTAACATGTTTAGTTTTAAAGGACACCTTCCTGCCTTTAGTCTCATTCATGAGCAGTATTAGTTTTCTTCTAACATCCAGAAGTCTGCACGATGTGTTTCATAGTTTGTAA
Source organism: Neolamprologus multifasciatus (assembly GCF_963576455.1). Taxonomy (NCBI): domain Eukaryota; kingdom Metazoa; phylum Chordata; class Actinopteri; order Cichliformes; family Cichlidae; genus Neolamprologus; species Neolamprologus multifasciatus. The sequence goes on along the minus strand of NC_140453.1, from coordinate 35,107,451 downwards.
CAAACCTTTGACAGTTAAACATAACATGACCGAAAAAGCAAAAAAATAAATAAATGAATAAAAAGAGAGAGAGAAAAAAAATCACATAAATTATATGTTAACCTCGTTTATTTTTAGTTAAGTAAACTCTAAAAATTCTAACAGACAGCTGGTGCTTAGAATACAGCTGAATAACTATTAAAAAACAGATGATATAATATTTCTGTCCAGGTTGCAGTCTGCATTATGAACATGTAGTTGGAAACTCCTACTCCTCTCCTCCTCTCCTCCTCTCGGTGGAAATGCGCCTTCTCTTTCCTCTTTGTATAAAAACATTTTAAAAGTCAGTTTAATCTCAAAATTCACTGTTAAATCCAAAACACACCAGATAAATAGTTCAGTCCAACACATGTGCCAGTGAACCATTAAACGTCTGTAAAACTGTGCAGTTCTGAAACGTAACTTTAACCTCAGCCAAACCGATTTGCTCAGTTGTAAATAAAACAGCGAAGTAAACGTGACCCGACAGACAAAACGTGAGTGAATTAAGTCCAGCGTTTAACCACTGAGAGCTAAAACTCAGGTGAGGTTTCAAAGCTATGTGCCGGTGACATCAGCTGCTGATGAAGTGGGTTCGCCTATGCGTTATATTGTGCACCGGCTGCCCAGTTAAACTGTGACTATCACCAGGTAACGTGGGCGTGTTTCTTGAATTAGCAGCAGGTGTTAAACAGGTGACAGGTGAGGAGGAGGATGCATGCAGGTAAACTGAGGGTCTGTTGAGCTGATCGCTGGTTTCATGAGAAAAATGTCAGCTCGGTCTTTATGTTACAGAAGCACAGAGACACAAGACCAGGCGGAAAGAGACGATCGTTCGGTGAAAATGAGAATCTGCTAATGCAACATGTGGAACACGGAGAGTGGAATATGTAAACAAACCGGTTAACGTAACCCCCTCGGTGCACTCTGCATGCTGACTGTTAGCAGAGCAAGTGACATCTCTGAAAACATCTGAGCACTTTTGCAAACATGTTCTATGTTGACAACCTGACCAGACATGTGAAGATTACAGCACGACATTCGCGGCTAAAACACTGTTAAAAGTGTAGTTGGTGACAGAAAAACGGGGTATTTTAAAACTACACCACCAACATTGCTGCCTGTGATTTGAAATGCATTCTGGGATACCTGGCTGCCCCAAGTCTACACAAGCAATCGATTATATAGGATCGACCTGTTTTGACTTACTTTGCACGGCAACCAATCAAATGTTAGAGAAGCTGCATGGGCAGCGTTAACCCCGCCCCCTGCGTTTGATGGGTGAGGTTGACAGATAAAATTATTTCATGGTGAGAGCCAGGCGCCAGGACTGCCAAAATGAAATAAATAAATATATCATTAAATAATTAATTAAATGTGTCAATAATTAATTAAAATGTGAAATACATAATTAATTAATTAAATGTGTCAATAATTAATTAATTACATGTGTCATAACTATTTATTTAATTAATTAATTCCAATTTTAATTAATTCATTATGGCAGTCCTGGCGTTCCATAGGTTTAGGTCTACATAATCTTTATACCTGTTTGCTGATCTATGAATTCTCTGATGGAGCCCACGATCTCTTCAGTTGCATTCTGGTACTTTCTCACCAAACGTTTCTGCAGGATTAGGATTTCAGGGAGGAATTTGATATGTCGAAACTCTCTCTCCTGCAAAAAGAAAACACAACGAAATTGCCCCATAAAATAAATAATAGACAACAGGAGCATATACAACAAGAGGAATATATACTAAACAGGAGGAAGGCACACAATAGAAATAGAAAATAATTTTGTGAAAGCATTACATCTGTGTGACACACACCTTCTGCAGGAACCTCCAGAGCAGGGGGAGCTCCTCCTTTTGATCATTAGTCTCCATAATGTGTATGAGGCTGAGCAGCGACAGCCTCTCCCTGCAGCTCCACACTGCTGAGCTGTCGACCTCAGAGCCCTGTTGCAGTGAGGCGAGGAAGTTACAGTCATCACCGTGGATCGTCCTTATGATGAAGTTGGAAGATACACGGGAGTCATTTCGAATGGTTCTCTTTGCCTCTTGTAGGAGTTGGTCAAGGTCCTGGACACAAAATATTGGCAAAGGCAATTATAGACAAATAAGACTGAAAAAAATATCAGTTATAAAATGAAAAAAGTCAAAATATGTAAACGGTGATTTTAAAGAATTACCTTCAACTTTGGTGTCATAATATCTGTAGCCACAGTAGTCTCCCAGGTGTTTCTGGATTCTTTGGATGTAAGGTAAGGGTCAATAGTAGCTAAAAAAAAAAGTTTACATAGCCCTTGGTTAAACAGTCAAATACCAGTTTCCATATTTGTTGACATTTAACCGTCCCAAACAATTCCTGTCTAAGGAGGTCTGCTTTATTCAAATTATTATTAAGTTTCTTTTCACAGTCTTGTATGTCCTTTGACAAATGGCTTCCTTACAGTTACTGGCATGTGGTAGTTCTTGAAGTGATCTGAGCACCAAGTGAACAGATGTTACAGTGTCGTCAGCTCCTTTTCCCAGTGCCTGTGACAGCTGTTCAAGATCCTTTATTATGTGCAGCCTGAGAAACAAACTGACATCCTCCACAGGTGGCTGGATTATCTGTTGGACAACCTGAAAAATAGTGGATGACAGCATCATGCTACATGCAAGACAGCAACATCGTTCACTGAGTTTAACTATTTTGCAGAATATTAATCACTGAGCTATTATGGTAGTTTCATCAATTCACCAAAAGCTGCTTAAATATCACAGCTACTGTACAAAATAGCTTTAGATACTTTATTTATGATGGTTAAGAGCCCTAAATTAGAGCTCACCTGGGGTTTCTCTGAGGCTCCCAGCATCATGGCCAGATGTGTAACAAGCCGGACCAGAGTAAAGGGAGTCAGAGACATGTTTTTGGTGTTCAGGGCATCGGGATTGTTTCTCCGTTGAGGGTCTCCCAGAATATGGCCAGGACATGTTTGATCCCTAAACCAACAGAATTGGGTCAGATAGTTAGGAGAACAGAGGAAATTATTTCCTAGAGTTGGAGAGTAGGACTCAACACAAGTGGTGTGCAATTCTCCAATACTTTGTATCAATCCAATACCAAATAAATACAGTATTGCTATTGATATTGAGTTTGACACTGATTTTCAACTTATAAAGTCAGCCTGTGTAGACAAGAGTGGTGTTTCATGATGTATGCATGGCATCTGATAAACCATTAGCATAATTAAATGTTTTTTAACAGATATACCATCCATACCATATCATAAGGTTTGCTTATAGCTGAGTTTTTAGAATGATACCAAAAAAAGCAAATCTCTATACACATTTCTTCCTTAAAAAACAAACAAACAAACAAACATATAAAACCATAATTGATAGTTTTGAATGGTTCTCTCCTATATGATAGTGCACCAAAAAAGTCATATCATAGAAATTTAATAGCCAGGCCATTAAAGCAATCTAATGTCTAATAACAAGCATTATTTTGTTTAAAAATTAATAACACTCACTCATGTAACTGAACTTGTGTGACTTCAGGCAAGGCTCTATGATGTTCACCTCTGACTTCTTCTCCACACTCCAGACATTGGCCTCTCTTCGCTGGCTGGCCACACTGCAGTGTATAATGACACACATAGTATAATGTTACAACCTCATATTTGTGATCAATGTGGAAAATTAGTTAACTGCGAAAGAATAAAAATATCTTACCATATCAACACAGCATGGGTGATTATTTGGACAGACTGCAGAACAAAAAAAACAACAACTGAGTTATTAACATATAATATACACTGCAGTTAATTTGAGTGCAGGTTTATTTGAAGTGTTTCTAGACACAGGTCTTGCCATTTGTTAATCATCTTGGTAATGCATCTAGCCACTTTCTGGTGAGTTTTGAAGCATTATCTACATTTTTAGTGGTCACATGAACATAAAACCTCCATGTATAGAATAACCAATCAAATATAACACCTTATTTATTTTAAAAAAAAAAGGAAAATAAGTAGAAAATTGTTTTTTAAAAAAACTTTTGCAAGAAAATATAATTGAATAATGTAATTGTTTTACTTGCTTATACAAAAGGATTAATACTTACCAAACCAGGTGAGCTGCCGACGATTATGCATGGCTACCTGGGCTACAGCCAGCATGTCATCAGGCATTGTGGGTATAAAAGCCCTCTGTAGGTTAAATGGAATATCAATTGTTTGTTTAAGCTATCCATCACAGAAAGTAAGCAGTACAGATTTAGAGAATTTTGTCTAACTCTCAAGGTCGATAGTTTTGGTCACGGGGTAAATTTTTTTCTTCTTGGATTCATGTTGGAGTCTCATATATCTTCCTATGTTATTCTAGTGTTTGGTTTGTTGATTTTTATATTGACTTTTTTTATGAGCATGTCACTGATGTAATTCCCTTTGTACTAACAACATACAATCCCAGGGGCTAGAATTGGCTTGCCAAAGGCTGCAATCTTTTGAATATTTTGTTTTTCTCGAGTGTTGGAGGTGCAGAGCCATTCCATGCCCTGGCGGAACCACCTGTAATTCATCACCCTAGTCAGCCGCAATACACCGGGACCAGTGCTGTGATCAAGACCTCGCCAGATTACCAGCGTATTCAGTGTGCTAAATAAGCCAACGTATTCCTTTCCTCCAGTGTTGGCCATTTTATATAATCATTCATTGGTTTAGTAACTGAATTCTATGCCTCAGTGTTCTTAGACAGATTTTGTACTTTTAACCATATTTTCAGAAGCTTTTTCTACTGAAAAAAAGACTTCCATTTTCTGTTAATGAGACATTTGTTTAATAATTAGTAAATTCCAGGATGAGCTACCAGAACTTTGTCATTTTATACAACCAAACCTGACCATGGTTATTCAAGTCAACAGGAGGGATAAATGCACATCATGGCCCCCACTTGTCAAGTGATTTATGGGGGCAAGTAATAAAACTGTAAATACAATTGACTGACATAAAATGTTGTAAAGTTCTAGTAATTCATAACAGGTTTATAATAATTAATAATGTGATTAGTAAATATAATTAACAATAATATGTGAGAGATATGATTCAGTCAAAAAAAATATGGAACAATGATTCATATGTGTTTACTTGTTAGTGTGTTTAGCTTGTGTGTAAATACATGTGTAAATTAAATAGCTCATTCATAATTAAATGGGTGTTTTGTGATAACTGATTGGCTTATACTGACCCATTCTAAATCACCATGCAAATCTATCTATATTTGGACTGATTGGTCATTTAGTGTACATTTAGCTACAAACATTTAATATTTTTATATCCCCACCAAGAATATATACTGATATTCACCTGCATTTTTTCAGGACTCAGACCAAGATGCTTGAGTGGCGTCAGCAGACAATGATTCCCAGTGAGCAGCACAGTTGCCACATGGATAATCAGTTCAATGACAGTGTTCTCCTCAATAGTATTACCAGGTTGGATGGTAAGGGCACCCAGCCTGTTGTTAACTAAGGCTGAAGCAAACATCCTTACTTCTTTTTGAGGCAGATAACTTGAGCCATTGATGAGTTCATCAAATGCACAACAATGCTGCAGGAGGTGAAGAAGACATTTAAGAGAGGCTATGAAAAGATTTTCATAGCACCATCAAACAGAAGAACTGATCAATTACATGTAGAAAAGAAAATGTCAAATTTTCTTTTCTACATGTAAAAGAAAATTTGACATTTTCTTTTCTTTTTCCAGATTTGAACGCTATTGTTGTAGTGACGTTCTTGTGGTAGAAATTTGTGATTTTATTTTATAAAATATGTTTGTCATAACATGTATTAATCCATGGGTCATAAGAATTTTAACAATCTTGCAGAAACCTTTCCAACCTTTGTGTCTATGGACTGCAAATAAGGCTTTATCTTTTATACTCAAACTCAGAGTCAGTTTTCTGTAAATACAATTCCAGAATCCATGTTTAACGAATAACATCAAGAACTCCATTTTCTGCATTTGTCCATTTTGTCATTGTTCATACCTCAGCAGTAGGATGAAGACCCCCGTTTTCAGATCTGTACAGAGTTGTAACCTCTCGAAAAAGAGCCAGCAGGAGAAATACTGTCCGATTCCTTGGTGATACTGTACATTTCTAGTATATTAAAAAATGAATAAAAACTATAAAGTATAAATAGATATCTGGAGTGTCATGCTGACATAAAGCATATCAGGACAGTGCTGTGCACTTCATGAAAAATGTTTTAATCAGTTACCCCAGAATGGGATTTCATTAAAGTAGTATAACAGTAGCAGCAAGGTAAACTATACAAAACAGGGTTTGTGGAACATTTTTGTGACAGCAAAAAAATATAACAGTAATAGGTAGATGAAACATGAAGGAGTGTCCGTAATATATTTATTACAGGACAGAAATACCTCGCAGACTTCTTCTATCTGCTCGATGTTGCCGTCTACTAGTGCCTTGGCAACTGCATCTCTCACAGCCTTGTACTCCTCTCCATACACAAGATACTGGTCCATCAGGCCATCTTCATTCTGTCCACACTATCAATGGGATTAGAGAAGCAAATATGTTTAAGTAAATGTATTAGCCCTGAGATTTTTTGGTGACTCTGTGAAACAGTTGATTATTTGAAATAAATTTTACACAATGGTTTGTTCCCATGTTTTTGTAAATGAAAAGCTACATAAAATCAGATTATTAGCATCTGTGCTATGGACAGGCCTGACAGGTCTGTAAAGGTCACTGTACTCCCTCAACTTAAGTCTGCTCACCTGCTTTTACAAGTATAAGTAGAACTGAGTCATGCAGTTTGAACCATTGAGAAGCCTAAAAACCAGCAGAATTATCTTAAAAATTAACTCTGGAACTGACTGGGAGCCAGTGCAAGGACCTTAAAAATGGTCCTTGTTAATAGAAGTGGAGCCAAGTTTGGAAGCAGTTGCAGCAGTGACAAAGATTTGTTCGGAAGACCAGAAAGAAGAGCATTATCAATCCTGCAGGTAATAAAAACGTGAATATGCTGATGGACTGGCGTCTACCCTGAAGATTTTGGAACGGAGGTTCAGTCACGAATGTCAAGTCAAATGCTGTCGTTTTACTGTGTCAAGCTATTGCATTAATTTATCCTTCACTATGTTTGGCACCCTCTAAAGTGGGTGTATAGGAATTTCTTTTATTTATGTATTAATCACATTATTTTATTGTATCATGCCTCGGTGCCACTGGATTTTAACATGTCTCACACTCATACAGTTAGACAGATGGTGGGGGTCTGGTAAGGAAGTTGGGGGAAGCAGACAACTCCACAGGAATAGTCTTTTGTCTCTTCAACAACTCTGGGAGGTAGCAAGGGAGTGTGAAACTTAAGGTGTGAAACAGCTGTGTACTGCCTTTGTAACAGGCTGGGTCTCTGACCCAGCGCTCTGAGTTCATTTTGTATTTGTCTCATTTTAGATTTGTGATTAGTTTATGTGTCATTCCTATTTAGCTTTAGTTAAGGAAAGGCAGTTTATTGTTTGCTTGGTTTCTATGTTTGAGTTCTTGTATCGTTCATCACATGTGTGTGAATGCGAGAGTGAATGAATAGTGGCATTGTAAAGCGCTTTGGGTGCCTTGAAAAGCGCTATATAAATCCAATCCATTATTATTATTATTATGTTAGGTCTGTTAAGCTTGTGTTGTCATGTCTAGTTTCAGTGTTTCCTGTTTTATTTTGAAGGAGTCGTGTGTTCTTTGTTCATTGTATTTAGTTTCACTTCCCCTGTCCTGTCATTAGGCTCATGTCAGTCAGCTGTTCCTCCATGTGTTCCCACTTCCCTTAATCACCTCCTGTGTATTTAATAGAGGTGGGAATCACCATACATCCCACGATAGGAGATTATCACAATACTTAACGCACGATACGATATTATTGCAATTTTTTAAAATATTTTGCAATATTCAGATTCTGTAGATAAAGGTAAACTTTATCAATATTCATTTTATCTAATATCAAAGTCTCACACTCAGTCTTTCTCTCATTTCAGTTTTATTGTTGACAAACTGAACGGTTTGTATTACAGTCTAGTCCAACTTAACTGAACGCAACTATCTGGTACAATTATAGCTATTCTGAACTATGCAATTTATGAAAACTATGCAGCCCCTTCAGCAACTGAAGAATTTGACAGCAAATTAAAACAAAATATAATTTTAAATTAAATAAAAAAGTTTTAAACTTAATTAAAATAAAACATGTCTTAAATTAAAATAAGTAAACTGTCATGTTTATTGCTGCCAAAAAAAAAGTTAAACACATTTGGACAGTGAAGGAATGTCAGGATTCTTGCTCAGAAAAAGGAGCTGATCAACATGCTCTGAAGTCAGAGCATTCCAGCGTTCCAGTCCACAAAAACGTTTTTTGTAACAAAATATCGATTTCTGCTGTCCCTGTATCGATACATTATTAGCAAACAAAATATCACAATACTACACAGTATCGATTTTTCCCCCACCCCTAGTATTTAAGTCCTCTGTTTTCGGTGTGTCATTGTCAGATCGTCTGCTTTGTTTGCCAAGAAGTTGTGTCAAGTTTCCTCATGTCAAGTCCATGTTCCTGTTATAGGTTTTTTAGTTAATTTAGCTCACCCAGTTTAGTTTATTGTTAGCCTTGCATTTTGCCTTTTGTTTACAGTTATTTTGCCAGCCTCAATAAACGGCTCGTTTTCTATTATTCAAGTCATGATTCACATTTTGTTTCCATCTGCATTTGGGTCCACCCTTCACTCTACACACAGTCAGCCCTGCTGATTGTGACAGCCTTTTGTTCCTGAAGAAGGTATTTAACTTAGAGCCATGCTAGGTGCAGAGAGATTCTGCTGACCATTTGCCCCGCGATCATGCAGGCTCTCCACCAAGCTTAGTTTTTCTGTTCTTTGTGTTTTGATTAAGAACGTTAGCTACCGCTCATCTGCAGGCTTTATTTAATGGAAAACCTCCACAACAGTAGGCCTGCTGTTTATATCATGAAATGAAGTGATCGTGATGGGAAGAGTTAATTCTGTCAGTGTAGTTATAATTTACTTCATATATAATTTATTCATGTTTAGATTCAAATCATGTTCTCCTTTGTTTTCCAATTAGTTCTTGAATATTCCTCCCAGCTTTATATTTAAATTCTCTCTGAATCAGTTTTCTAGCCTTGGTAATTGCCTTCAACACACTAATTAGTCTCACTTGTATTTTGTTTTTAAATATATTTAAATGCTGTGCCATGTATGACATCTGAAAACTGGATAAGTAGAAGCAAATCCAAGCCAAGCTGAGCATGACTATCTATAACTGTTAAACAAATGCTCAATCTATGCAGCCATGCCACAACACAAGCTGCTAGTGGGATATATAATACACACTATAATAACTTTGTTATCTTCCATATATTGGAGATCATTACTTTGTACTCCCCAGCTCCCCTCCTCACCATGACTAAGATGTCCAGATAGTTCTTCTAACTATAGTGCTGTAGGTCCTTTAACTTACAATGTAAAGTTCCTTGAGATAATTATTGATGTGATTTCCTACTATACAAATGAAAAAAAAACCCAAATTAATTTCTTGACTAACATTTTTGTTAAAATTGCTCATGACTTGTGAAGTACCTGCTGACGTATCTCTTTGGGAAAAATCCAGAAGAACTGAGGTTGTTTCACCATCGACTGGATGTGCTCAAAACCCTTCCGTTTGCTGAGCTTGCGGATGAGGTAAACACGATACCAATCATTCCCACTGTCCTCACAGAGCTTTATCACCATGTTTAGAAAATCTTCTGCTCTGTCTGGGACATTGTTGCCTGCAACAAGAAAAAACTTGTTTAATTTGCTAACCATTGCAAACTATAGTAATGCAGTAGTGAAGTGATACCTCACCAGACAGTCTGTCACTGATGAGCTGTGCAGCCATGGTGAGGGTCACACGCAGTTGTGCAATATGCTGCAGGTGTTCAATAGAGACTTTTGCTGGAGCAGAAGTGACTTTAGCCAAAAACAAGTGCAGGAACTGTGTTTCATTAATGAAATATTCAGCTTTGTTCCCCTCCTGGGGCATTTTCTCCCAGATGGAGTCCTGCAGAGATCATCAGTTAACTGTTACTTCATTTAACATCTATGAGATGAAGTAAAAAACTAAATAGCAGTTTATGATACTGTTCCTATTCAAATTCTGTCCTATTCAGATATTGCTGGATAACTGTATATGGTTAATAATTAGAAAAAAAAAATAAACAACTCCTTTCAGACTGTTTTTACATTTACACTAAATTCAGCACAAAATATTACTTCTATGTTTATTCAGTTCATTACATTTTATTACAAGATAAATCTATTACCCTCCTGGCATTCTCACACACACAAACACAAAATCAATTTGTTGAAAAAAAGAAAGAAATGATAAGAAAAACATTTTAATTGTCCTCCTAGGACATTAAAAAATTCCTTTTTTAATTCCAAGGCATTATATACATTGCTTTCAAAACATTTTTCCATTATGGAATACTCACCAAAATCTTCCTTTCAACTGTTTTAAAGTATATTTTAACACAATTAAAAACAATTAAACAGTTCTCTTCTAGTTTTACCTCCAAGCAGTTGATGCATAAGGCGTACAGCTCTGTTTTATCCACATCATCCACAAATCTACTTTCTTCAAGAGATGACAAATGCTGCTGCAAATATTTCTTAGACTCATCAAAGCTGAAACACAGTTAGGTTCATCACAAACTTCTCATAATGCAAAAGAAAATTGCAGGTTGAGGTAGACAAGCTTAAACCTATTCACTGTATCACACGATTTTTGAAGGCAGCAAAGCAATAAAATATAAAGATAAATACAGTTGACTGATAGATTAAATGTTTATCTATGATGATTTAAATTAACAGTCATTTTACAGCGAAATGTTTATAGCAAAATCCTGTACGAAAGTCTTAGTCACCTGTCATTTCTTTATATTATGAAGAAATTTATTATAGAAATTATATTATATATTATATTATTCCGCTGAGGTATGAAAAATAATTAAAAAAAATAAGAAAAGTTATGATTAACAATACGGGAATATGTTTACATTTAAAAGTTAAAGCATACACCTTTCATTTAATATTTTGTTTTCTCTACATGCAATTGGTTTTTAAAATTTTCTTTTATATAATTACAGTTCTTATTATTTTGTGTCTCATTTTTTGTTAACCTGGATGATGATGAAGAAGAAGAAGAAGTAGTGTGCACTGGATAATTCAAGTTTGCACTGCAATAATTTATCGCAATATGGGTGTTCAAGATTTTTATTAACAAATTGTAAGAATCAGAGTAACTTGTAGTAAAAGTGCTATCAGAGAATTCAGCTCAGGTGGCACAATGACTTGACTGATTTGTCAGGCCTGCACCACCGAATTGTGTCAGTAACAGAGATTCTGCATCTAAGTTGGACTCTTTGGAAATGAAATACAAAGAAATAAGGGGTTGCTCAAAACTTTTGTAGAATACTCTAGGTCACCTACCTGCACTTTAGTAGGAGTTTGAGGATTATTGATCGCACAGCTGGGTTTTTATCTGGTGAGTCCTCGAAAGGTGCTAAAGCTTTGGCATCGATCTGTTTATGTTCTGTTTGAAAGTAAAATAAATATTATAAAAGACCAATAATCTTCAGAATTTTCCAACATGTGTCAATTAAAATAAAAAAAACAAAGACAAAATAGTACATAATTTTGACATGTACTATTGTAATCTTGATATGATATAGTGCTCTACAGTAAGTGGTACCTGTCTCAATCATCAGGCAGGACATAAGGTGGTTGATGACACCTCTAGTTGGAGGTGTATTGTCCTTGAACCACACAGTAGAGAGCAGATCAATAAAGAAACCATCACAACGTTGCCTGAATCCTGCATTTTTCTTGGTAGATGCTCTGCAGACATACAAAAAGTAAATGCAATATAAAAATGTTTAAAAACTGCAACAATTTGTTTTTATTAGAGATTACCAAATGTTGTTACTCTTTTTAAAGTTATTTCTTAAAACGATATTTTGTCAGTAGGCCACTTTTCTGATGGATCCTGTGTCATAGTAACACCCAGTCATTTACTACAGGGAGGAGGTAAGTGACAGAAGTGACGGACAAGGTAAGCGACTCATGTTGTAACTGACGTCAGATGCTGGAGATTTTGGCGGAAAATTAAAGCGAATGGTAGCTTAGAATTGAACAAATTCCTTTAAGCTTCAGTATTACCATATACACTTATCAATTGCGTTGGGTCTGTGTTTCCACAGGCCCCGCTAATTTAGAGACTTATTCCTCATGAAGAACACAAGACAAAACAGAACATCTTCAACCGGTCTTTAACTAGCCCAAATCCTTCAAAGAGGAGCTTTCCTCGCAGCTATTTATTCCCATAACAGTTACAGTTTACACAATAAGACACCGTTAAGCGCCTTGAGGCGACATTTGTTGTGATTTGGCGCTATATAAATAAAATTGAATTGAAATTGAATTGAATTGAATTGAACAATACAGCACAACACAACCAAGCACCAATGTAAACCCCCCCAATGGTTCTAAGACAAGGCACTGTGTGTGTGTGTGTGTGTGTGTGTGTGTGTGTGTGTATGTGTGTGTGTCATAAGCACGTGTGCAAGAATGTGTGTGTGTGTCATGGGGGTGCGTTTGTGTGACCTCCTGCTCCTGATCATAAAAGCAGGAAGCTTACAACATCAAACAGAATCTTCACAAGGGATGTGCTTGTGATAAAACGGATAAAAAGGAATGTCTTGATCCTATAGATTGAACTAAGGCTACGTTCACACTGCAGGTCTTAATGCTCAATTCCGATTTTTTGATCAAATCCGATTTTTTTGTCTGCTTGTTCACACTACAAATAAAATGCGACAGCAAACGCGCTGTAGTGTGCACGCTCAAAGCGGCCCGCATGCGCAAAAGAATATATCACACACAACGCGCTCTGTTTAGACCCAGAGCAAACAGAGGTGTTTGACTGATGGGCGTTAATATAAAGACTTCGGACTTTACGATTCCCAATTTTTGCTTTAAGTTATTTTGTTATTTACATAGTAATGTAGATAACATAATAATTCTCCTTACTGCTGTTTTAGAGGAGCGGTGCTTCAAAGGATAGTTGCAGATTTCTGTTGGAATCTGCAGATTATACAGTACAAATAAAATGTTCACGTTTCTCCAACGCTGTCTTCCCAACAGTTTCACTGACATCTACACGGGATGGCCAGGAAGCGTTCGCGATGTCTTCTCGGGTGCTTCTCCGGAGCTGATAATTGGCGTCTGTCTTGTGTCAGTTACGTAAAAGACGGATTTAATGCGACTTGACCATTCAAACAGCAGTCGCTTTCTAAAACATCAGATATGTATCGGATTCAGTACCACATACAAAAGTGACCCAGATCGGATTTGAAAATATCGGATTTGTGCCGTTCACACTGTCATACCATGATCGGATATGGGTCGCATAGTGTCGAAAAAAAAAACTGATTTGATGCGCTTTCACCTGCAGTGTGAACGTAGCCTAAGACTTTACAAATTTAAGCACCACAATGACAACATTCAACAATTTGACTTAACAAAATGTCTTACAACTAACAACATTTGTCTAAATCATCTCCAACACCCTGGAGAACAACAGGGAGAGTTTAGAGGCTCTCCAAGATTACATTGATCAGTGCTTCCAGGATCTCGTAATGAAGAAGTGCGCTTCCCCGGCCAAATCTGAGACGCCGTCACGAAAGATGCCGCCGGCAGATTCCCCCAGCACAACATCGCCAGCCGGCAAAGATATTGCAGACATCCTTGAGTCAATCGACAAACGATTGTCCAGTTTCGATGTAAGACTGTCCTTGGTGGAGATGTCTACACCGGGAATTTAAATCCTGCGAGAATCCCTGGAGTTCAGCCAGCCAGCAGGTGGAAATGCTTGCTGCTGAAAATGCCATGGTAAGGGAGTCGGTGAAATGTCTCACTGAAAATGTTACCCAGCTAAACAGAGAAAATAAAAAAATAAAAGAGACAGTCATTGATCTTCAAGCTCGTGGCATGAGAGATAATTTTTCTGGTATTCCAGAAGCCGCTGGAGAAGACGCGGCGACTACGGTGAAAAGCTTCATCAAACCCACCTGAAGCTCCCGGAGGACACCGTAAAGAACATCGCCTTTGATAGAGTGCATCGCATCTGCCCCATGCGGGCAGCGGCCGGGAGACCACATCCTATTATGGCCAAATTTGACCACTTCAAACAAAAGGAACAGGTGAAAGTCGCGGCAGGAATTAAAGGAATGGACTTCAGCGTAAATGACCAGTTCCCAAAGGAGATCCTGGAACGACCCAGGGTCCTCTTCCCCATCCGATGCAGCTTCATCCAGAAGGGCTCCCGCGCTGTCATTGCTGTGGACTGGCTCTACGTGGATGGACAGCTTTACCGCGACCCCAGCATCACTCCGTGGTTGTATTAACTTCCCACCAGATAAGATTCCGCTACACCCTTTCCCTATCCACTCACACTAACTTGCATTAACATCTGTTTAACTTAACAATATCAAATCGCAACTTAGTGTGATTTCATAGCAGAATTAACACCGTCACTCTGTCAGCGGTTTAATTGGATTGTTTCCGGGTTGTTGTTTTTGTTTTCTCTTCCCCCCCCCCCTCTTTTTTATGCTGCTCACTCTTGTCCTTGGTGTCTTTCTTTTTATTTTCTTTCACTGCTTCGATCACCTGGTTCCAGACTCATCCACAAACAACATCCTTTATTTACACATACGCACAGCACGATCACGCACAGTCATGCGCTCAACGGCAGCACATTTACATCAATCAGACAGCGCACACAGACGTATAGGATACACACACTTAAGTCAAACGTACTCATATTAGTAAATATGCAGACACATAGTCAGACTCAGGGAGCATCTCGCCACACATTTTTTTTTTCTCTCTCCCTCTCCTTCTGATGTATTCTTTCCACCTGTCTAAGCAACACACACAGCGCACACCCTTAGTTATACAAAACACATCTATGGGCGCACTAAGGAATGTAAATGGAGCTGACTCCAGAGAAAAGAGGTTAAAAATATTTAACCAACTCAAAAAAACTACAGGCAGATGTTGTCCTTTTACAAGAGACCCACAGACCTCTTAGAGGTTCAAATGAACTTAAAACACCTGAGTTTCCTAATGTGTTCTCAGCTTGTTATAATTCTAGACAAAGGGGAGTAGCAATTTTAATACATAAAAATATTAATTTCACAGTACTCGATACAGTTATAGATCCAGAGGGCAGATTCTTAATCATTAAACTATCTGTACTTGATAAAAAGCTATGTATTGTAAGTGTATATGGTCCAAATGTTGATGATTGTTGTTGATGATGCGTTTCGGCTTGTGGCCTTCATCAGGGTCCCTGATGCAAAAACTAACAAAAAAACAAAATGCAAAAAAACGGAAAACTAACCTAGAGAAGTAAAGCAAGTGTGTAAGTTCATCCCTGAATGTTTGCATAGTATTTCCACGTTAAGCTTAACAACTGATATATTGAGCCACAGCTGGACTGGCCATCGGAGTTCCATATTGAGGTGAAAAGGAAGCGATTTGTCCCGCACTTCAGCTAGAATTAAAAAATAGACACAAAGCTGGAGTTATTCTGTCTTTGCTGTGCAGTTGCATCTACTTCTCCTGATCATTGATCAGCTTTTCTGCCGCAAGTCCCGTCTTTCTTGTTTGTTTGTCGCCCACTTTGCGCTAGAAAGAGGAGACCAGCGGATAAACAACAGCAGCACGTTTAAGCTCGATAAGGTGTTGTTAGAATGTATTTAATATTACTTTCTAGTATCAGCTGATGTTTGCAGGAGCCACAGCTATAAAACTGCTGGTCATGATATCGGTTTGGTTATCTGGTGAGAGGGAAACATGAAGATGAAACCATCCTTACTGAATCATCAGAGCTGAACCGGTGATGGAGAAACAGGTTTACCTTTTAGGTGATATGAATGAGTTGAAGGGAAGTTATGAACTGTTTCTGAGAGACAAATAACACCAGGATCCTTTTCTAAGTAGCTGATGTCTGGTAACTGTGCAGGGGTGGGTCTACCAAAGTTTTGTTGGGCCAGGTAGGGCATTAACAGGGAAAGGGGGGCACAAAGAAATATTTTTCTTTGTTATGTCATTTAAAAACTGTGAATAAATAATTATCTGAATCTTACAACAAAAGTGGTCATCTGATTAAATGTATAGAAATCCATTACTGTATATAGTAACTAAGTCTAATATACACCATAGTAAGCTATAGTACTTTTTCCTTTGGGAAGGTACCATCTGTGCAGTCTGCAATTCTGTTGAAGAAAGATGTTGAATCTATTTAATTATTGTAGAAAAATTCTGAGAATTTGAGGTTCTGAGAGATTTTTCCCTTGGAGTTGGCAACCCTATTAGTTAGGTTGCTTAATATTTCCACTAAGTACTCTTTAAAATACCAAAATAAGGAGGATGGTGCAGGCTTAAATTTATTAGATTGATCAGTTTTGCTGAACTATAAAATGTTTTGGATGGAGTGTATTTTTTGCATACAGGTATAACAGAATAGCTTCAGTCTCTTGTTTTTTAAAACTTGAGTATGAACTTATACAAAATGCTGCAAGATATTTATAAAAAAACAGTTTATTGATTACAAAATACGCTATATCGGATTCATATCAGTATCGGCAGATATCCAAATTTATGATATCGGAATCGGTATCGGACATTAAAAAGTGGTGTCGTGCCATCTCTAGTCTCGATACAGTCTCTGCCACCACATCAGATCAATTGCTCTGGGCTCCTTTGATCAGCTCCATCACCTAGTTGGTGTGTCATCGGGGTTGTGGGCGGGTGGGTGTATGGAGGCTCAGCCCTGGCGCAGGGTGTCACCGGTGCATTGAGCCACCTGGGGGCTCTTCAACTGGTTGGGGAGGCTGTTACATCTTGCAGGAGGTCTCCTCTCTCAAGGAACTGACTCTGCAGGTGGGGAGAGATATAGGAGAGGTGGAGGAAGAACTCAGCCTGGGTGTCTACTGTCTTGTGTAGTCTGGAAGATAAGTGGATGACGGGGTGGGTGCAGTTTTCTCTGTGATGGGGTCGGGTGGGCTGCCCCGGGCTCTATGGGGCCAGGCGGGCTGCTGAACTGGGCCCCGGTCCGGATGGGCCTGGGCCCCCTTTCCCTGGTGGGTTGCAGAGTGTGGGGGTGCCTACTAGGGTCAGCGGGGAAGCTGGCCCTCCCCATCTCCAGCTGCCTCCCTCTTCCCGCTCCACCGCAATCACCCACACATGCAGGACCTTGGGGTAAAGGTGTGTCACCAGGGAGCAGGGGAGGCATCCCCCCCTCTGTCCCCTTCTGGCTGCCTGTGCCTCAATTTTATCCCACAACTTAGTCGTTCACATTACTCACACTCTCATAACACATACATATAGGACCTTGGGGGTGGGCACGCTACACATCATCCAGAAGACCATCAGGGTGTACGACCTCACCCCTGGCGTCGTTGCCCACCTCTCAATTTTAAATACACGTATACATTGAGGGCTATTAGGAGGGGCTATGTGCTTACCTGCTGCTCTCTGGCAGGTAGCTCCATGCCCTCCTGGGTTTTAAATGCACCTTAGAACACACATGCATCAACACTACATATGAGCGGGCGGAGGGAGGATTGGAGTCTTCACACACCCCCGTTTCTCTGTTGCCTGTTGGGGCTGGGAGCAGGAGTTGGCCATCCGATTGGGGTCTGGAATGTGGGGCCTCCCTGCTGCTGCAGAGTCGGGGCGGTCTGCTTCTCTCCACCCCAGGGAAAGGGTCACACTACCTGGGTCTGGGTGCAGTTTCCCCTCCAGGGCAAGGGTACCTAGACCGGGGTATTGAGTACGCTTGGGGAGTGTGATTGTGTGTACAGTGTCTATTTATGTCTGTCTCCACGTTGGGTGAGTGCTGAGTAATTGCATATGAGCGCATGAAGGTCGGAATGGATGTTTGTATCTGTGTGTGCCTGTTTGTTTGTGTCTATATGTCAGGTTGGGTATCAGACGCCACCTCTCTAGGGAAATCTCAGGCCCTCCATGGTATGGAGGCCTATCTCCCCCCACCACTCCCCCTGCCAGTGGCAGACACCCTCAGACATCGGTGCATTGGTGGTTCTTTGTGTCCGGGGATGGTCGTCCAGGTACCCACCGGCTCACTCCTGGTGGCTGCTTGTCAGGGCCTGGAGTCTGCGTCTCGCTCGGGCTCCTTCGGGGGTGGGGTGCTCTCGGCCTCTGGGCCTGGGGCTCAGTCACTCTGGCACAGCTGGCTGCCGACGGAGCTCACGGGTACGTCACTGCAACCCTCCCTGGCTTCTGGTTGGTTCATGGTTGCCCCTCCGTTGGTCTTCCTTGGTCTCCTTTGCTCTTGGGGCCTCTGGATGTCTGGAGCCTTGATCTCCTCCATACCTGCTTCATGCCCAGTCCAGGTGATTGATATATGTATTTTTTGTCTGTTTGTTTTGTTGGTTTTTGCCCTACATCACCATCCCTCTTCCCCACTCTTTTTCTTTCCCTCTTACTTTCTCCCTTTTCTTTTCCCCAGTGAAGTCTGTCCCGTGTTCAGCAAATGAAAATAAAATAAACAATAAAAGCAAAGGTGAATCAAATAGACCAACACGGCAAGGCTCGGATGGTCCATTTGGTAAAGTAAATCCATTGGGCATCTTTCTTTGCCTTTAGACAACAATTCTGATGGCAAAAGAACCAAACGCGACAGGCAAAAAAACCAAAACAAGCAAACAAACAAACAAACAAACAAAAAAAAAACACCAAGTGATTTACTACTGTGGGACAACACATTTAATTTTGTAGTAGATTCTGTTGATTAGAATCTTGCTTCCTATATTAGCCAAGATACACTAGTAATTCAAGAGGAAAGGTCTGATATCATATTAATATTGTTTCTCTGCATGTTCGATTTTTTCAATATAGAATTAGAATGCCTTTACTGTTATTGAAGCAGAGCTTACAACAAAATTAGGAGCACTGCCCGACAATTTGGCAGATAGAAATCCAAATCACGCATATCATTCACATAAGCACAAACTGACATAACAATACAGTATACTGATAATATACAAATATATAAGCAACATGATAAGGACTCAATATTCATGCTGTTACCAGGTAGATGGGACCAGGTCGTTACCCTGAAAAGGCAGTTTGTATATGGGAAGGGAAACTGTGATTTCAAACCTACATTGCCTTATGGCCATACCCATCCATGGGAAAGACTTGGGTGCCTAAGGAGGTCTGTTGCTGTTGTAAAAAGCAACATTTGGGTGTCTCCTGCAACGATGCTGGAACCAAGTGTATTAGCATTTTCCTTTCCACTGGAACATTCCAGTGGGCTGGAGAAGGGTGGATCCGATGTGCAGGTAACAGCTTGTTCTCCATACCTACTCACCCAGGTTTTCTGCAATGGAGAGGAGACTCCCACTTTGCTACAGTGGGAAACAACAGACTGAACAACAGTCTCCGAGTCTCCTGCTCCAGTGGCATATTGCTAGACGCCAGACTTTATTTTTTCTGATGGTGGGAAAGGAGATCATACTTCACTGGGCAGCTTACAACAGGCTTCTCTAAGGACCTGCAAGATATCAGCAATGCTCAAAAGACAACAGTCTTTGAGACAGCTGAGCAGACTGCTGCTGGACATTTTTAATCTCCAAAAGATCAGGCTCCAAGGATCAGGGTCAGGTCGGTGAGGGAGAAAGACTTCCCTATTTTCTGGCAGGGGAACCTACCAGATGAGCCCAGGGAACTGGGTCTATAAACCCACTTATAGAGGGAACCAAATAAATTTTGTCGCTTCAGCTCCACACCTCTACATGACCAGCCAGCTTAATCAGTGCTTAAATACTGACTCTGACTTCCCCAGCTGAAACTTAGGATAGATTTTAAAATTACCTCAGTACCACCATTGAGAAAATCTGCACTCAAACTTAGAAGTTGAAATGGAGACTCGGTGAGGGTGTGTCTTGCTGCTACGACATCATAAATCAGTCATGTGATTTGGAGTGTCACTGAATCTAGAGGATTAAAGTGCTGCAAGGGAACCATCAACACTGAGCTGCACAAAATCCTCTGCCTTTGTTGGAGGGAAGGTGAAGTATCACAAGACATGTGGGACACCAATATTGCCATCCTCTACAAGAGCAAAGGAGACAAAAGTAACTGCAATAATTACCTTGGTATCACTCTCCTCAGCGTTGTTGGCAAGCTCTTTGCATGAGTTGCTTTCAAAAGGCTTCAAGTGTTGGCAGATAAAGTCTACCAAGAATCCATGCCAACAGGTCCACCATCAATATGGTGTGCTCCCTCAGAAAACTGCAGGACCGATGCAGGGAACAAAGGCAGACACTGTTTACAGCCTTCATAGATCTTACAAAGGCCTTTGGCCTTGTCAGCAGTCCTTTCATCAAGACATAAGGGGAACTGTGGTCTTTGACAAGTCAACGTCAGATGCCTTCAACATCTAATATACAGGGTGGGCCATTTATATGGATACACCGTAATAACATGGGAATGGTTGGTGATATTAAAGTCCTGTTTGTGGCACATTAGTATATGTGAGGGGGCAAATTCCTCAAGATGGGTGGTGACCATGGTGGCCATTTAGAAGTCGGCCATCTTGGATACAACTTTTGTTTTTTCAATAGGAAGAGGGCCATGTGACACATCAAACTTATTGGTAATGTCACAAGAAAAACAATGGTGTGCTTGGTTTCAACATAGCTTTATTCTTCCATGAGTTATTTACAAGTTTCTCTTTGTTCACAGCCATTGACATGTCGAAGAGGATAACACGTGAGGAGCGGATCAAAATTGTGTTGATATCTGGTGAACGCAGTAACCGGGTCATTGCAGCAGATTTCAATGCAAGACACCCTATAAGACCACCCATCTCCCATGCTACAGTTAGCAAACTGCTTGCTAAGTTTCGTGAAACTGGTTCAGTGTTGGATTTGCCAAAATGTGGACACAAGAAAACTGTCAACTAATGAAGAAACATCAGTGGCAGTGGCACCCTTACAAACTGGAAACTGGAAACCTCAAGGCCACTGGATATTTGAAATTACTACATGATGATGTGTGTCCCTCTTTATGCACTGAAGCTGGCACGTTCCCTGAGTTTTTCCAGCAAGATGGTGCACCACCACATTATGGGTGCCAGGTCCGAGAATTCTTAGATGAACACTTTCCTGGAAAGTTGATTGGTCGTCATCGTGGACCAGTTGAATGTCCCCCAAGGTCTCCCGATCTGACCCCCTTAGACTTTTATCTTTGGTGTCATCTGAAGGCAATTGTCTATGGTGTGAAGATACGAGATGTGCAGCACCTGAAACTACGGATACTGGATGCCTGTGCTGGCATTACTCCTGCGGTGTTGCTATCAGTGTGGGTTGCATTGACAATCCAACACAATGGGCAGCACATTGAACACATTTCATAAGTGGTCAGAAACTTGTAAATAACTCATGAAAGAATAAAGTTATGTTGAAACCAAGCACACCATTGTTTTTCTCTTGACATTACCAATAAGTTTGATGTGTCACATGGCCCTCTTCCTATTGAAAAAACAAAGGTTGTATCCAAGATGGCCGACTTCTAAATGGCCACCATGGTCACCACCCATCTTGAGGAATTTGCCCCCTCACATATACTAATGTGCCACAAACAGGACTTTAATATCACCAACCATTCCCATTTTATTACGGTGTATCCATATAAATGGCCCACCCTGTAGATTGAAACTGGCCTGCACCTTTGCACCCAACCAGTTTGGATCTTCTTTGTTGTTCTACTGAAGAACACACGTTGGATCTGATATCTCCAACCATCCATTATCTCAAAAATTCTTGAAAGAGTAGTTTGCAAGGTTAAGGGAGCTCATCACAGTGCAGAAACAGTGAAGTGAAGTGAAGATCACAAGTGATCTTCTTAAGGCCACTAACAGTGGACTCATGTGTGTGCTTGTCCTGTTACACCGCAGAGCAGTGTTCAATACTGCTGAACATAGTATTTTATTACAGAGATTAGAGCATACCATAGATATTATAGGTACTGTGCTGTAGTAGTTTAAATAATGTCTATCAAATAGATTCCGGTTTGTTCATATAAACGGGAAGTTTTCTTTACACACAAAGTTTATTTATGGAGTTCAACAGAGTTCTGTGCTACGAACACTTCTGTTTACATTATAAATATTTCCCTAAGGCAGTATCATTCAAAAACATAGCATAAATTTTACTTGCTATACAGATGATACTGGGTATAAAGCCAGATAACATACACCAGTTGAGCATGTCTTAAAGATTTGAAAATTTCCTACTTCTCAATTCAAATAAAGGTTATTGTACTCAGTCTTAAAAATCTTAGAAACATGTGTTTAAGACTCTACAGCTCTATTCCAAGATGATGAGAGAAGAGTCTCTTTGAAGTTTTACAGGCGTTACATGCTGTAAAATTAATTTTTTTAAAAATCTCAAAAACTCACCGTAGATCTTCAGAGACGTGTGGCTGGAAGTCATTTGGTAACTCTTGACGACACTTTGGACAGGATGTCTGTCCTGCATCAAGACTTTGTTTGATACATGTTAAACAGTAGATGTGATGACATGGCAGTCCTACTGGTTCCTGTGGCTCGCTCATGCACACTTCACATCCAAGTCCAAACCTTCATGGAAATGTGATTAACTTAATTGTAGCTAATGAACGTTATTCAATATTTCATATTAAATAATTTAAAGGTAAAAAAAAAATTTTAAAAAAAGGAAGAAGAAAGAAGAAATGCCCGAAAAGTCATTACCTGAAAATCTGATTAGTTGCCTCATGCTTGCAGGACCTCAGGACTTCAGCTACAGCTTTAAAAGCCCCCGTAGATCTTACATCTACATTTCTCTTCAGAACATTAAATGTAATTTAAATCATAAACAGAACAGTTTAGTTGGCTGAACAATCATTTTATCTTGTCAAAACAAAATTGTGCTAAAAATGACCAGTTTATAGTAGTAAGAAGATCCCTTTTGTATATGGAGCACAATACTTATAGCTTGCAGAATATAATGGCCATTAGAAAGCCCACTCACAATGCTTAGCTGTTTAATGTGGTTCAGGACCAGTGTTCTGAGCTGACTGTCTTCATTTTGAAAACCCAGCAACATGTGCTCAACAAACAATGAGAGGGTGTAGATGTGCTTCCAGCCATTACTGCAAAATATTACAGACCATGATCACAGTTAGTTTGTTGTCAATTCTTTTCATTCAACAACATAAAAGAGTATTTTACATCTGTGCTAGTGTATTTCCCAAATACACTAGTTAGCAGAAATGGTGAGCACACATTTAAAAATGACAAAAAACAAACACAAAAAATTAGTTTAAGTGTTCTTTTGTTTTGGGGATGCCTACAATGTGAAAATTCTCTGTATCAAGATCACTAATAGATTGGAAGACTATACACATCTGATCTGAAAATATAGGAGGAAAATGCTAGGTATATAAATCTTTAGTTTTATAGTATATAGTGTGAGGGATTTCTTAGGTCCCCAGGAAATTCAGCAGTATTGGAGAATAGTGGGTATGTTAGTGGAAAGTAACGTAAAGGCAGTAAATGCAGCATTGGCTAGGTGATTGCTATCCGGTCTTTAAGTCTGACATCATTAGCCGTGCCTGGGCCCAAACTCCGCTGCAGGTCCCTAAGTCACACAATCACTGCGGGATCACAGAGTTAAAAACTGTCTAAATCCTTTCATCTGTAATAAAATGACCAGCGTTGCTGCTCTACCAGGTGTAACAATTAAGTTTACCATCCAGGCATCCATGAAAACTTAATTTATGAAATGTAATGGAGTTAGAAGTTAGCAGGAAGTTAGTTTGCTACTTTGCATCTAAATATAATATACCATGTTCTGACTGAGGGATTTCCGAAACAAATTAAGTACAGCTCTACTATCATTTCCGACATAAATGAAGACAGGAAAGTAATCAGCAGTGACATTTGTAGGGTTACTGAAGTTTGGCTTGCTGGTATATAACGATCTGCTACGTAATCGCTAGCGACATAGCTCTGTTAGCATAATATAAACAGTGAAGCTGGAGGATGAACGCTAACTTTTTTCCACTTAATAAAAGTTCATGTGAGGGTCCCAAAGGTTCGGGACAAATGCAATTGCATGGCAGGATGCTGTAAACGGACCGAACTTCTGTTGAGAGAACAACTGAGATAATCCATCTATAATAAGAGGTTACTTACTAATATACTGCTGCATGGGCTGGGCTGTAGTTACATCATAAGGTTTTTAAAACTGAGCTTTGAAATGACTGGCAGTAACAAAAACTGAGAGAGGCCAAATGTGATCACTGACTGTTTTTAGGGGCTTGTCGAGATTAAATAGAATTTGATACAAAGCATTAAAACATGTAAAAAAAACCCCACAAAAGCCCTATTAAACGCCGAGTAGTTTGGGCCTGGAAGCAGGATTCATCATGCCATCACTTAAAGACCAGATAGGTTATTAACTGATATCTTGGGACATGATATTTCCCCCAGAAGTATGTCATAAAATTTAGTCTAAAAAGCTAGTGTTTATAAAATACCAGTTGACCTTTTTTTCTTATAAAAATGTCAAAGCACTTCATCAGAAATCATAAACCTGTAGCCACCTTTCTGCTATTTATTTAGGACATTTATACACAAGGCTTATTTTTTGTTGTTGTTATATTTATGCTAAGTATCAATCTCCTCTTTCCTTTAAAATTTCACTGCAATGCACCAATTATTATCCATTAGTGTATTAATTGTAGTGGAATTGTACTGCATGGCATGTTTTGTTTCTTGTGGTGTTATAAGGTATTATTCTGGTGATCTGAACACTTCTGTCTTCTTTAGGGCTTCCTGGTATCAGCCGCTGAGTACACTCGGAGCACTGTGATTTACGGTGGCATTTGTCTTTGTAATGGAGTTGTCTGCAGTGGTATTGTGGTGCAATGACTCACTAATTTCACTATAGTTTTAACCCCCTTGATGGGTTGACACATTTGAAACCAAGAAAAATCTTTTGTAGTTTTAAAAAATAAATAAATAAATACAAGATGAGAGAAATAAGCAGCCGTTCTAGATTATCAAGTAAAACACAAAGAGAAATAAAGCTCACTCCTACAAGCAGAGATCACAATACACGAAGCCTACAGGGATGTAATGAAAGTTGCAATCAATTATGGGACTTTTACACTCTGGAAACTTTTCTGATCATGAATAAAAATGTTGTGTTCACTGCCTCATTATCTTACCTGACATTGTTAAATATTTCCTTGCATCTCTCACCATATTGTTTTGCATTACTTTGGGAGCAAATAAACTCCAAAGAGGCCTGCACCTTCTTCACCTGCCTCAACCAGTGCTGACAGACGTCATCACTGTCTAAATTAGAAGGTTCCAGGCTATTAACACATTCCCTGGCTGCATAAACATCCAAAACCTACAGGAAAACAAAAAAGTCACAAGTGATTCTGCAGTTTTGCAATATTTCTAATATCTTGTGAATAGTGTCAAGAATGTGACAAATATTCAACCACTAAAAGAAATTTTTAAGTAGTGCTTAGACCACCTAGAATGAAGAACTGTGCTTACCATCTCAGGACAATCTCGAATGTTCTTCATTTTTCGCAAAAGGCTAACAACTTCAGGGTGAAGAGAAATCATCCGCAGAAGGTTCTGAAGACGTTTTTGGTAAACATGATAGGCAATGTGGATGAGTGGGAGAGAAAGCTCATCATCTCCTGTCTTTCTCAGTACTTCATCAACACAGTTGCCCATGGCCTGACAAAGGAGCTGAAGAGTAAAGGCCCAAGTAAATTGATAACATGGTATTGTTTACATCATCAGCAAATTAATTTAGTGTTATATTTATTACATTTAATGTAATAGTTTGAAATATTTACACAATTTATAGAGTTCCAACTGATTATGCACTGCTAGTTATGCAAGCTATTAGTGTTTCAATCTGTTGCTGTGGAATATAAAAATTCCATTCATTCATCATTGCAACCTGATAGGTTTTTACCAAAACTTTGTCAAAAAGGTTTAACTGATCTAAGTTGTCAGGCAGGGGTTGGCTGACAAGAATTGCTGTATTTGACTGCAATAAACTGGACCAGAGAATATTGTGTGCAATGACTTTTTTTTAAATTTTTTTTTACCTAATTTTATCTTGAAGAGGGTTAGTGGGATTTATATCACATTAAATGTAATTTTAATCTAATGTTAAAACAACTACTTTCAAACAAAGACGCAGCATGTTTATATTTGAGGAAATTAAGAGTCATATCACATTAATATAATTTTATTTGTCTCACCTCTAATTCTTCATCTGATGCTACTTTCATGGTCATCGACACAAAATCATGCAGGTATCTCCTGAAAAATTCTTTCTTCATTTTTTCATTCACATTTTCTGCCATGTAAGTGCCAAGTGGAGTTTTCAAGAACAAATCATGGAAATAACCGCAAGAATAATCTACAAAAAAGGCTGAGAAGGCCACAAATGTGTTTAAGAAACATAAAGGGCAATACCTGGGCACAATATATTTAATAATTTGTTTGTGTAGTATATTTACCTTGATGTTTTGACTGTCTTGTTTGCATCATCAACCCATCTAGAAGGTCTTTGATCCACCAACTGAAAGGCATGTGGCAGTGCATAGTGTGGTGACCTGTGATATGGCTTTGCACCATGAATACTCTAGAGAAGGGAGGCAAGTTAAAATTTCAGATTATAAAAGATGCTATAATTCACTTAAATTTTAATGCCTTTCCATGTGCCAGAAAATGAACCACTTCACCCCAAAAGAATGGAACATCAGTTTTAAGACTTATTGTCTTTGTTCAGTGTCTTTTTCAGATTAAAAACAACATAAATGAAATTAAACAATTTGCTCTAAATATGTCTTAACTATATAACCAAGAGATACCTACTTGTTTTCCACCCTCACATACGGCACACTGAGCATCTCTTTGTTCCCAAAAATCTCAAGCCAGAGGTTCCTGATATCTTCCTCATCATCCTGGAGAAGGTCCATATTAGAATCTCGGTCAGTGATTGAGACTAAGTAGGCTAGAAGTGGAGTGACAACTGCTTGGACTTTCCTCCACAATGTGTGTCTGAAATAAATATTCATGCAATTTTCTTAAATTCAGGCTGATATCTACTGATACCTAGTCAAAGTTAGAGATGAAATGGGTAACAATCAAATCTGGAGTGATAATAATCACCAATGAACATCTTGCAGTTGTATACTTTGCATTTAACACCAGAAATATATTTTAATAAATAGGGAGTAAATGGATTGACTTGAATTTTACTTGTAAATCATAATAATAGCAAATAGTACAGAAACTTACAGGAATGTCCCTCCTTCTTGTAGGGCACTGACATTAGATGCCTCATTCAGGACCCAGCTTTTTGAATTAAGCATGTTGACCTCGTAGTCCTTTAACAGTGAGTGAAGACGCTTCCTCATAATTGTTGCAAACAATCCTTAAAAGTAAAATTATTTTGTGTCATTTTTTGGTAAACCGTATTTTGGCTGCAATTTCACTCTACATAACACTGGCCTGATGTTAAAAGATCATCTTCACTGACTTCTAACCTTCAGTATAGTTTCCATTCAGAAGAATCAGCAGATTTTCAACTCTCTTAGTGCTGAATTCACCACTGTCCACTTCATCTCTCAGCATACTCACTGCACTCTGGACACAACTTCTCACTAGATCTGTAGTATCAAGCACATCTGCCAAAACCTGAAAAGACAGATAGGATGATAAAGTGGGGCAGAACATTGGGTGATTAGATTTGAGGTCCAAAAGAGAGGGGGGAGAAAGAAATTACCAGGTATAAAACCTTTAGGCGGAAGAGATAAGTGGTTCTTGTTAGATTTGTATTGTTGATTGTCATTTATGCTTAGAAATATCTACTCATATATGCTTAGAGTTGTATAATCAATGTCATGTTGGTAGAGGGTTGATCCTTAGTAATCTGTAAAGACTCTGTGTGCATTCCAGAGTGTTCTGGCTGTTTTAGTCTAAGTGCCTTTTGTTTAGAAGAACTGCTGGATTTCCAGATCAGCACCCCCCCCCCCCCCCCCCTCCCTAACCTATGTATATTTACGTAACCTCAATAAAAGAGCAGTGTTACGGGGGAGCGGACGAGAGCAACTGGGGTCAAGCGAAGGAACGGCGTTTGTCCAGTTGGTCTCCCTCGTATACGAGAATCATAAAGAGCTCTGCTTGGTGTTCAATGCTTTTTGCTGTGTAGTTGAATTGTCTTGAACGTTCCAGCGAATAGGTTTAAGCTACAAACCTATCAGTTCTTCCCTTTGTCTTCTGCGAGATGAGCAGTTAAGATTGGATCTTAGAGTTCACGGTTGGAAATTCCAGCAGAGAGGGATCAATTGCTGCCTAACTGTGCACTTACAAATTGGTAAGTGCACTTTTTCTCTGCTCGTTTTTTGCTCGTTTTTGCTGTAATAAGGCATCCACATCCTCACCTCCAACCTCTCTCCTCTCAAAGATCAGAATAAAGTCAGCATTAGCTCATAGTAGGTTGAGTAATTCAATTGATTTGATTCTGCATTAAAAAAAGACTAAACTGCGGAATTTTCCTTTGTAACCCTTCATTAAGCAGTAAAGCTAAAAGACCCTGAGTATTTATCCACATTAGTATAAATAGCTCACACTATTGCTCCAGCCTTTTAAAACTAACAGACCGTTGGTGCTTAGTATTCCAAGCCACCAAACTAAAAGCCATCATATTCCAAGTGCACTGATCTAAACAGGAGCTGCTGTTAACGGGTGTGGCTGAGGAATGACCTGCAAGGCTACTCAGAGACAAGGGTCCCTCAGAGATAAGCAAGGTAGACATCCAAATGGCTTAGAGACAGTTACAACTGGGCAAATCCCCTCACCCATCGGCTCTGTCTAAGCTCTGCATTGGCTACTGGGTAATACCAGTGATGGGAATAACGGCGTTACAAGTAACGGCGTTACTTTTTTCAGTAACGAGTAATCTAACTAATTACTATTTCTATCGTTACAATGCCGTTACAGTTACTAGCAAGAAAATGCGGTGCAGTCACGTTACTATTTTTCAAAAGACGGTTGAAGCTGCCTTCAGCTTACCGTACCTTATATCAGTTGCATGGAAGTAGCTGACTACATAAGTAATCTGGACGCTACAGCTTCAAGCAGCTGCGCGCGCTCCCGGGAACGGTAATCACGATCACTGTCTAGCACAACACCTGGAGCTAAGGGAGCAAAACAATCGCATGAGTGCTGCTGTTTGACTGAGGAAGAATAAAATAGTTGTGGTAAGCCAATCACTCAACCACTTAAAGACAAAACAACAAGGTGATATATACTTTTTTTAAATTGTGTTGATAGGCCATGTAAAACCAGAGTCATGATAAGCAATATATACGTTTTTTCCTCAATATGTCTGTGAAGGTTCTCAGTCATCCAGGTCATTGTAGTCAAAGCAGCTTGTAAAGAAAAGTGTCTGGACTTCTTTAAGTTGCTTGAAGACGTTTGATGAAGATGACATAGATGAAGGGTAATTTTTATCATTGGACTGAAATCAAGTTGCTCATTTGATGAATGTAAAGGCTTACCAGTAGTTCTTGTCAGACTGAAAAACATTGTTTTTATAGTTTTTTTTTTTTTCAGATAACCCAGTTCTTCAGAACTGAAGAAGCTTCTCGGATGAGAGGTGAAACATCTTCAAGCAACTTAAAGAAGTCCAGATGCTTTTCTTTACAAGCTCCTTTGACTTTTTCCTCAATAGTTTTGTCACATTTCCTACAGCGGTAGCAAGCACTCTCTGCTTATGAGCATGAAAAAAACAAACAAATAAAATCAGGGGAAGTTTTAGGAGTGATGTGAGAGAGAGAGAGAGAGAGAAAGACAGCAGAAAAAGAGAGAAAGCGAGTTTTGAGATGTGAGAGATTTGTGACGTTTAGTGTGTTTGGAGTGTGTAGTTAATGTGTTGTCTTGTGTATTTAGTGTGTAGTGTTGTGGATAGTTTTGGTGTTGTGTGTCAGAACAATGAGGCGACTGCTGTCTGCAGGTAGAAACAGGAGTGATGACTATATTATTAGTGACAATGCTGCCAATATGCGGAAAGCATTCACTGTGTGCTTCCCCACTGAGCAAGGTGAGGAACATGATGATGATGGTGATCATCTTGACGACCCAGAGCTCTGGCATGACTTAACCTTGGAAGATCAGGAAACAGTATGTGCTGCTATGGCAAAGACACAGTGCCTGCAGTGTTTTGCGCACACACTTCAGCTGGTGGTGAAAGATGGTTTGTCAGAGACCAAAGTGGCATCTCCTTTACTTTCAAAGTTATCTAAGCTCAGCTCTCTATTGCACACAAGCACAACATTCAAAGATGTGTTTGAAGCTGAATTTGGTGAACAGAAAGTGATCCCTGCAGCTGTAATCACAAGATGGAATTCAACACTGAGACAAGTGAAAGCAGTTCTCCAATGTGAACATCTAAAACTCTGTGCTGTTCTTGAAATGGCTGGGCACAAGGAGTTATTATTCACAACACGAGAGTGGAACCTGTTGAAGGAGATGGTGGACATCTTGAAGCCTTTTGGAGAAGCAACAGATTTGACACAAGGTGAGAAAAATAGTCATGATCAGTGCTGTTGTTCCATCCGTGCTGTCCCTCAATCACCACCTTGAAAAAGTGAAGCCTCAAGTCCGTTTCCTGAATGGTCTGGTCAGGAGCATCTTTGAACAAAAGATTTCTTGGAATCTTTATCAATGTGTGAATGGCTAGAGCAGAAGATGGGATCACTGCCCCCTTTTCAGATCCAGTGTACCTTAAAGCAGCTGCTTTGGATCCAGCATTTTCTCTGTTGTGGGTGGAACACCATGTGTTGGGCAGTTGTGACATAAAGTACTCTTGGACACTAAAGGACTCTTTGCTGCTTACTGTAAGAGGCAGAAGAAGGATGTTGGGAAGAGTCCAGCTCTACAGCTAAGTCACTACCTGGATATTGCTGATGGACAGAACACCCTCTTGTTCTGGGCAATGAACATGCAGACTCTTCCTTCTCTGTTTCATGTGGCCACCAGAGTTTTGGCAGTACCTGCATGTAGTGCTCCTGTGGAGCGAGTTTTCAGCTATGGTGGCATCATTCTACGGCCTCATCGTGCACAAATGACTGACAGACTTTTGGCCAATTTGGTCTTTTGCAAATGCAATGCAGAATAGTTAATAGTTAACTGAAATAGTTAACTGAAATAACTTAAAGTGCACATTCTTGTTCATTGTTTATATATATATATATATATATATATATATATATATATATATATAGTCCCAAGTCCAAGTTTCGGACTTGGGACTTGACTTGAAAGTTGTCTGTCTTGACTTATGACTTGACTCTGACTTGCTTGACTTTACTTGAGACTTGACTTGTGACTTGAGGATAAAGACTTGAGACTTACTTGAGACTTGCAAAATAATGACTTGGTCCCACCTCTGCTGGTTACTACTGTTTATGCCATCATGGCACCGGATACCGGTACCCATCCCTAGACGCAAATAACTTTGTTGTTTGCAAAACTTGTACATATGATTTTAAAATTGACAATTTATATTTGCATTTAAAGTTATGAAATATGATTCATTAAACATGTTTGTGGTTGTTACAGTAAAAAAATATAACTTTTTCTACTCTGATTTTATGTTTTTTGTCTTATTTTAGATCAATTGTGTTAATACAGTATGTCAAAATCAAAAGATAACTGTAAATTCAGACACGTGAGGTTGTGCTGAAAAGGATGATACCGAACAAGGCAAAGTAAATAGTTTTTAAAGGTAAAATGTCAAAAGAAAATCAAAACTATACCCTGGACCCCAGAGGGTTAAATGTTTTTTTAAAGTAACGCAATAGTTACTTTTCAAGTAATTAATTACTTTTAGAATATTGTAACTTAGTTACTAACTCAGTTACTTTTTTGAAGAAGTAACTAGTAACTATAATTAATTACTTTTTCAAAGTAACTTGCCCAACACTGGGTAATACTCATAGAATCATATTAGTTAAATAAAGAGCCGACCCAGGCTTACTGTATTGGGGTGCTGGTCCCACAATCAACAACCGGAGTAAAGGTGAAAGTGACAACAAATGCTAAATCTACTCATTGAACACAGGTGAGTAAACTGTACTTTGGCTATGTGGAAATATAGATGCTCTGTTCTTCAAGGTTAAGAATATATGTTGTAAATAGCACTTACAGTAGAGTCACATTTTTGTGTCACACCAGTGTAGTCTCCTGTCTTCATGGCTTGGAAAGAAAGAGAATTATGGGTTTTTTTTTGCTGTGGTTGTTTTGTTTATTAATATGTAAAATATTCTGGAGAAAAAAAGATTTGATGAATTACCCTCAGGTGGATCTTTAAAAAGGTCACTTATGCGTAGACTTTTAAGGGAAAGAATATCAGAAACAAACTCCTTTGATCTTCTAAGATCATCAATGTGAACAGATATCCAAGGACCTAAAAATTCAGATAAAAAAAAAAACACATACAAGTTTTACATACTTCACTTACTAAAATTGTGCCCTCCCTGTGTGTGTGTGTGTGTGTGTGTGTGTGTGTGTGTGTGTGTGTGTGGTAGGACTAACCGCCTTGAAACCCAACATAGGAAGTCCCACCCTCCATTCGAGGTAGTTTGAAGACAAAGTACACATACGTCTTTGTGTCGTCCGTAGGATCATACTTGTTTATTTCATTGAAACATGAATACCTTTAAAAGCCAAACAAGACGTAAAAAGAAAGAAATAAGATATGTTTCCTTAAGGTTACAAGGTTATATAAAAGTAAGTCATTATGAGATGATCTTCCTGCTCACTTGGCTGAGGAAAGAATATTCCGTCTGTGGAAACTTTCATCATACTCTGCTTGGATAATGAGCACTTTGTCTGTATGTGTTGAGCCCAGAAATTCCCTAGTGTTGAGACATAGACATCATGTTATATAGTAATAAAGTGAATGATAACTAAACAATATGTTGATTCATCTCTCTCTCTCTCTCTCTCTCTCTCTCTATATATATATATATATATATATATTTATATATATATATACACATACATACACACGCATACACACACATACACACACATATACATACATATATATACACAGATATACATATACACAGACAGACGGACAGATGTATATAAACTGTAGATAAAGTAATGTTATATAATCACACCTACGATCAATTTAAAATCACCAATTACCTTAACCTCATGCATGTCTATGGGAAGAGAGCAGTGTACAGGGTGGGCCATTCATATGGATACACCGTAATAACATGGGAATGGTTGGTGATATTAAAGTCCTGTTTGTGGCACATTAGTATATGTGAGGGGGCAAACTCCTCAAGATGGGTGGTGACCATGGTGTCCATTTAGAAGTCGGCCATCTTGGATACAACTTTTGTTTTTTTTAATAGGAAGAGGGCCATGTGACACATCAAACTTATTGGTAATGTCACAAGAAAAACAATGGTGTGCTTGGTTTCAACGTAACTTTATTCTTTCATGAGTTATTTACAAGTTTCTCTTTGTTCACAGCCATTGACATGTCGAAGAGGATAACACGTGAGGAGCGGATCAAAATTGTGTTGATATCTGGTGAACGCAGTAACCTAGATGAACAGTTTCCTGGAAAGTGGATTGGTCGTCGTGGGCCAGTTGAATGGCCCCCAAGGTGTCCCGATCTGACCCCCAAGGTGTCCCGATCTGACCCCCTTAGACTTTTATCTTGGGATCATCTGAAAGCAATTGTCTATGGTGTGAAGATTCGAGATGTGCAGCACCTGAAACTACGGATGCTGGATTCCTGTGCTGGCATTTCTCCTGCGGTGTTGCTATCAGTGTGTGAAGAGCGGGAGAAGAGGGTTGCATTGACAATCCAACACAATGGGCAGCACATTGAACACATTTTATAAGTGGTCAGAAACTTGTAAATAACTCATGAAAGAATAAAGTTACGTCGAAACCAAGCACACCATTGTTTTTCTCTTGACATTACCAATAAGTTTGATGTGTCACATGGCCCTCTTCCTATTGAAAAAACAAAAGTTGTATCCAAGATGGCCAACTTCTAGATGACCAACTTCTAAATGGCCACCATGGTCACCACCCATCTTGAGGAGTTTGCCACCTCACATATACTAATGTGCCACAAACAGGACTTTAATATCACCAACCATTCCCATGTTATTACGGTGTATCCATATAAATGGCCCACCCTGTACTTGGAGAAAACACATGGAGACATATGGAGAACATGCAAATGCCACACAGAAAGGCCCCTGAATTCAAACCCAGGTCTTTCTTGCTTTAAGGCAACAGTGTTAACCACATCACCACACAATGCCACTCCCAGTAGGTGATCAGTTTCATTAAAATGAACACCAGCAGATGATGTATTTATTTATATTATGAATGCATACCTGATTTTCTTGAGGAAAGAGTACTCAGTATCAAACTGCTGCAGTGATAGCATCTGTAAAACATCTATCTTTATCTGGCTCTGCAGCTGTTGAGTATCTGTTGCAGTGAGCAGCCTGGAAAAGGTTGTAACCTTGAGAATAGAAAAGAACCAAGAATGACAAAATATTAATCTGTTTCTTATTTGCCAACAGAAAAGTCCAGCCATATTTTTGGGGTGTGTTTTTCACACATCATTGATGTGTCATTTATTATGTGTTCCACAAACAGCTTGGTATTGTGTATATACCTGTCATTACACAAAAGATATTCTCAATTTCTTTTCTTTTCACTTAAAATCCATTAGGAAACTTTAACAGGCTCTTACTGGTGTTGGCCAGAGGGGCCGATGGCGCGATATGGCAGCCTCGCTTCTGTCAGTCTGCCCAGGGCAGCTGTGGCTACAACTGTAGCTGCCTCCACCAGTGTGTGAATGTGGGAGTGAATGAATAGTGGCATTGTAAAGCGCTTTGGGTGCCTTGAAAAGCGCTATATAAATCCAATCCATTATTTTAATAATGTCAAATAAAAACTATACTAAAACCTAACCTAACCAATATACTGATTAACTCAGCATTTTCCAATGGGATAAAAAAAAGCCAAATCAAACTTATAAGTCTAATTAGAAATTTGTCACACATTAATAGCATATCTGGTAAACGTTACTTGTAAAATAAAACCTTAACTATGAAGGCCTGACACCAAAAACCAACACATGCCATTGATGATGGTTAATATTTTCTTTTGAAACTGAATTACAGCAATATTATTGGGCCTAGATATTGAAGGCATTTTTTACATACCTGGTTTTGATAATAAGGTTATGCAGTTGCTGTATAATACAAAACACAAATACAAAACTAAAAATAATTACCTCAGTGAATAGGAAGTGTGACTGTTCAGGCTGCTGAGTATGATACACAATGTAGTCTCCCAGTGAACTGTGCATTGCTTCTTTAACAAACTCTTGCATTAAATGCTGTCGTTCCTCATCAGGCAGTTTGGATTTTTCTAAACGAACCACTGAGTCCAGAGTGGCACAGTTGAGCAGAATGTCTTTGGCTTTGTTCAGAGTGACCTGAGCATCAGTCTCAGTACTCTCACTCTCTGTTACTTGCATGACCACAGAGGAACACGTGTCTGAGTGGTAGCCGATGAACACATCACTTGGATCATATTTCTTTTCTGAGGAGTAACTACTTAAGGAGACAAAATCATTAACCCATGCCTCCAGCTGTCTGGCAATAACCTTCTGTTCGTCTGTGAGGACAGTGTTGATGTCAAGGTAGTGTTTCTCCAACCTGTTAATGAGTGGTATTGGAAACTGCTCATAAACTACTTCCTTTTCTTCAATGATGATGAGCTTGAAGTTTTGGTGAACTCTGCATTTCACACGATGTGTTCCCAATCCAAGATCAACATACTTTTGACCTCCGAGGGTCACATAGTACTGATTTAGAGCATCATACAGACTTTCATACAGATTTTGAAGGTTGAGAAGCACAACTGTCTGTCCTGTCTCCATGCACACTTTGACACGGTTTATGTTCCTGCAAATCTGTGTGTATTCCTGATCCTTTGGGAAACTTGATCCAAAGATTATCTCTGGGCGGATTTGATGAGAGAAAATTTTCTCCTGTAGAATCTGAAGAGCAGCATAGTTTTTTGTGAGTAGCAAAAGATAACGACTTTCCTCCATTTGGGAAGCTGGGCAGATGTTTTGCTTAACCATATTAATAGTTGTGATACTGGCATTGGAAAGGTCATCTCTGAGTTCTTTGCTGAATATGTCAATTACATCGACATCATCTTTTCCACTGAAGTTTCGCAGGACTGCTCCGGTGATCTGATCTGCAGTAGGAGGTTCATTAGACATTTTGGTAATTGAAAATAACATTTTTATCAGACTGTAGAAATCTCGCAGACCAAAAAATCCTTTGCTTTTATCACATACTGTCATATATGCTTTTGCTAAAGGTTGGAACAGGTGACTGATCTTTTCAAGAACATGTTGCTCAGAGGAACAGATTCCTCTGGCACTTTTGATGAGCTCTTGCTTATTTAAATCTCCACGGGACACAAAAATTCCACGATTCATCTTGGCAGGGTCCAGTGCCCAGTTGGAAATTCCAATGAACCCAACCCTTTTATGAGGTTTTGGCTCATCATCAATACAACCCTCTTCCAGTAATGGGTGCAGTGCTTTCAGTGGCATTTTCAGGGAATCCTCAGCCAATCCAATCTCATCAAGAACAACAACTGAAATATATTCATCCAGGTTTTTGCTTTCTTGAAAGCGGGCACATTGCTTGAATGTATTGATGATTCCTTCAGGAGTTGAATGAGGGCTACACTGGAAAGACACCAGATGTATTTGCTTCAGCTTTTTGTAGAGGTCAGAATGTGATGTAGGACCCTGCATTGCATCTGCAACTAGAGTTTTAGATAGTGATTTGGAGCTTCCTGGTTTTCCAACAATAAAAAGGGGAATTCTCAGCTCAATGCAGACCACCATCATGAAAAAGTTTTCTTTCAAAGCCTCATTTCTGGCTATTGTCTCAGCCATGGGTACACCACTGAGCAGGAGGTCCTGCATGAGTTGAATTTCCTGCATTATTCTCTGTGGTTTATACTCATCAGGAAGAATTTGGCTGATAGTTTTCTGATATGTGTTTTTGCTCTCCAAACAGGACTGATAGCACACTCCAGTAGCCATCAAGAGTGACCAGATTACTCTGTCACTAGCAGGTAGTTTGTTTTGTTTTCTCTGTGATTGCTGCTGTAAAAAGGCTTTTAGAGCTTCAGCAAACATTGGGTGATTTTTGTGGAACCACAGAAATACTTGCATGCAACGTTCAACATCTCTCAAACTGACAAAGCTGCATTCATCTTTCCTCTCCCTCATGAACTTTTGCGATGCCGATAACACTTTAATTATTGTTCGGATATTGCTCATGTCAATCGCGCTGGCCTTCACCTGTCTTTGTACTATTTGTTCAATGTACATTTGCTCTGTTGTGTCACTGAGTTGTCCAAAATCCCAAACCAGAGGTATCATACTGGGTGGTAACACATGAACACGATACACAAGCTGGCGGAGAGGGATGGAGCCAAGTCTGTCTTCAGTCTCCTCAGCCCGAACCCGGTAGCCCAGTCCTGAAGCTTCCAGCCGCTTAATCATTTGGTCTGTATGTTTTCTGTAAGGGTTGCATGCTGCAATTATCTGTAGGCCTGTATTAGAGCCAAGCTCTTCTCCCTGCACTGAATTATCACAAAGGACCTCCTTGATGCTATTAACAGCTTCTGTGGTGTTTGCTTCATCAAAGAAAAGGACTGAGTCAAGCTCATGATTCTCTTTATTGGTCCTTGCAAGAGTTTCAGCTTCCTTCACTTTCTCATAAATCATTTCTGACGTAGTTCCTCCATGAACTTTGACCAGTTTCATGTTTTCTGCTGGTGCTCCACACCTTCTTAGTTCACACATAAATTTTATGAGCCTTGTTTTGCCACATCCTGTCTCCCCCATTATGATGACAGGAATGCCACACCTGAATCTCATATGAACTGCCATCATTTTGAGGATATTGTCAGTGGTCAGTTCATATGTTACATCGGGATCTGTTGGCCACTTGACGCCAAGAACATTGCACAGATGCTCAATCTTGTCAGCTCTAGGAAGCTGATTAAAGTCTATGTTAAAAGGAACTCTCTGAAGTTTTAAGCCATTGTACAGCCTTTGACTCATGATATTCTTCTTTATCACTTCTTCTGTCAAAGGATTTACTGCATCAACCCCTTTCTGGCCATTGGGCCTAAGGTGAAATCCAATGAATGTCATGGACATGTGGTCATCATTAAAAAAGATGTATGGATGTGGCTCTGATTCCCACCTTTTTCTAATGAGGAATGGAGCTAAATCTTTTTCTTTTAGTCCATTGATGTCAATGTGTTGCTTCCCTGGGCTCTGGTCAGTGATACATAGTGATGGTGTTGCAAAGTCTTTAGACATCAAGATCATGAACTCAACCACAAAGTTTTTGAATCCACAAAGAGTGTCTCCAACCCACTCAAATTTGCAGAAATCCGAATTCTCACAGTCTTTCAACTGAAGATTAAGAAACCAGACAAAGTTACGCAGCTCTGCCCATGATGGATCAGTTATACCACAATATCTTAAGAGTATCTGAAGACACTTTGCATGAGTCCCTTCAATGCCTCGGTAAGTAAAGTTGTCAAGACTGCCATTGTTGTGAAAACGTGTGAGGTACTGGTATGGTCTTTGATAAGCTTCACTCCTGAAACATTCATCATCCATGAGGGGGTCATCACAGGCTATGGTTGGAATTTGTTCTTTCTGCATTTCCAAAGCCAAAACCTCTTTTGGTGGACGGCAAAACGCCTTTGGGAAAACATCCAAGAATCCAAAGTTTTCCTTTTTTACCTGCAAGTATATAAAATAAAGTTTAGAATAAGCAACTATATCATTCTCTCCTCCAATCATATATTCAGCAAATACCTGTTAAGTTAGGGTTTCAATTAATTTTTCCCTAATGTTTTGTAAGTTTGCCCACTAACTAAAACCATAAAATAAGTGCCTGGAGTTCCCTTGGTTTGGCGCTCCATGCAAGATCTCACTTCGTGGACTTTCAATGATAATGATAATGATGTGGAACCAGCCCAGAACTTCTCAGGAGGATCTTGCCAATGATCTCAAGGCAGATGGGACCATAGTCACCAGGAAAAGAGTTGGTAACACACTACGCCATGAAGGACTGAAATCCTGAGGTGCCCACAAGGTCCCCGTGCTCAAGAAACCACATGCAAAGGCTCGTTTGAAGTTTGCTACTGAACATCTCAGTGATTCAGAGGATGGCTGGGTGAAAGTGCTTTTTTTATTTAAAAAAACAAAAAACAAATATTTTTTCAGCCAAGGGGATGGGACGACTGCACTACATCAAAGGAAGAATGGATGGGCCCATGTACTATCAAACCTTGGGTGAGAACCTCCTTCCATCAGTCCAGGCATTGAAAATGATATTATTTTTATATACACAATGCAATATGCTCATAAACAAGTTGGCGCTCCGTGTTTTGATGGTCAAAATCCTCGTCCAGTGGTATGTCTGGGCTGAAATACTGAGAATTAATGTAGTAGCGCAGAGGGTCTTTTTTGCTGCATACTTGCACGTCACAGTAGATAATAGAAGGATATTCTCTGGGCCAAAGGGAGTCCCGAACTAGATATATAGGATCAGTAGTAGTAGGGTAATATTAAAATGATCAAGGCTAGGCAGGGGGGTGTTTTTCTTTTCTCAAGCAGATAAAGAGGTCGGGAGTGAGCGGGTGAGTGAAGAGGAGGTCAAATAGAGACACCAGCATGGTTCCAGAAAGAAGACAGTCATAATAATATTGTGTTATTGTTGGGGTATAAAAACCTGTACAGCCCAATCCAGGGTCATCCTGTGAAGATAGATGGCTGTGTTCACAGAAAGTTTCAGTGCTGTAAACTTGTACTAATTGCCGAAGCAAATTAAATCTTTTTAAAAGACAGATATTTCTCCTGTACTTCCTTCTGAAGAAATTGAACCTGACACTGACTGTATGTCATAATTTACCAGTTACAATATTTCCTTCCTGCAGCTGAAACTAAATGCTAAAAGTCTGGCATTATGTACTTGAATATTGTGCTAATTATTTAAAAATCTGCTTTATCAAAATTGTTCATTTAAAAGGACATGATAATAAAATCCCTAAATTAAACCAACAAAATTGTGTAGTAGTATTTCATATGATAAACACTGCTCAAAAAGTAAAATTTCCACATACCAATCTGGTGGTCTGATCATTTGTGGGTTCTAGTAATTCAATGATATACCAGTGGTTCTGGCTGCAATGCCACATCTGTCCATCTGAATCCATCAGGTACCGCAAAAAGAAAAAGTTGAATATAAATTCATCCAGGCCTTTTTTCACCTGGAAAATCAAAATTAAAATTCTGTTACTGAATAAACAAAATTATGACCAAAATTATTTTATAAGTATATGTGTGCAAATGAATGCAGCTTCACTGTAAATGCATTAGAACAGACATTTTAAGAAATGTGAGTTTGCTAACAGCAAAAGAGGTCAGTTCAAGCCACAAGAGAGAAGACTGATGCAAAATGTAGAATTTTTAACAAGACTTGGAAGAAAGAAAACCTCACTGCCCATTTAGCAGGTAACCTTTGTCAAGGTAGGGTAGCAGCTAAAACAACAACCTACAGCTGCTGCAGGCCTACTTTCCACTGTGCAGGTTTGACAGCTAATGGCTGATATCAGCAAACAACGCAAGTTTTGAGCACACATCGCAGAAACATCTTTGCACCCAGATATTGTGATTCTTCAGAGATCTCTAAACAGCTCTTAACACCGGGAGTTGCCCTGGGAAGACCTGTAGAAGTAGACTGCAGTGGCTTCAGTGGCTAGTCTCTCCACAGAGCTTATCTGCTAAGCATGAGTGGACCATTTAGAACAGGGGTCTGCAACCTTTCTGATGATGAGTGCCATCTAAAATTTCCTCAGAAGTCAATGCGCCATATGATTGCATTAGCAATAAATTTAATAACGCCCTATAATAACAGTTACACACTATATAGAACAACTTTATAGAATTATATTTGTTCGCAGATGTTGGCAGCTATCAGCAAATAGTTATCAGCTATTTCGAAACAAAAAAAAAGACACTTTTTATCCATAACAAGAACTCCATAACAGCAAAGGAACTGTACAACAGAAAATGCAAGTGCTATTTATGGTCTCCTCACAACAATGATAAGAAAAATAAACTGGGCCATTATGGCATGTCTGTTAAAACAGAGATACACATTTTAATGTGATCTCTGGTCTCCGAGTGTCCAGCATTCAGACGGCTACGTGAGGACACTCTTCGTGTGAGAGAAAATCTGCTCACATAGATATGTAGAGCCAAATAATGTCTTCGATGTCGCATTAACTGCCATTAACTCAGCCAGTTAATGCGAGACTGCTCATTAAAACTTTCTGGTTTGATGCTGCGCTGAGCAGGCAGCTCCTGAAGCATTTGAAGTGTCGGAATGTGGAAATTTCAACATCGCTTGAAAAAACTGCCAGCTACCAACGTCCCTCTCACCGGTAGGCTAAGTTATTTTTAGCCAATTACAAGTTGAATCTGGTAGTTGGGGTTGTTAGCTAAGATACTTTCATTAAGAAGCGGCACAACTAATGTGTCTATGCGAGCTAATTTCTGATGTGCACCGCTGGCCGGCCATTTATTTTTTAATGCACCTTCTCAGATTAATTCACTGCGTGTCGTGCCCAGGGCTGGACTGGGACAAAAAATAGGCCCGGCATTTTGACTAGAGACCGGCCCACCAGGTATTATAGGAAAAGCCATAAAGCCTTTGAATGAAAACAAACGCTATTGTGTCAGTGATGTACAGTGGCTTGCAAAAGTATTCGGCCCCCTTGAACTTTTCCACATTTTGTCACATTACAGCCACAAACATGGATCAGTTTTATTGGAATTCCACATGAAAGACCAAAGTGGTCTACACTTGAGAAGTGGAGCGAAAATCATACATGATTCTAAACATTTTTTACAAATAAATAACTGAAAAGTGGGGTGTGCGTAATTATTCAGCCCCCTTTGGTCTGAGTGCAGTCAGTTGCCCATAGACATTGCCTGATGAGTGCTAATGACTAAAAAGAGTACACCTGTGTGTAATCTAATGTCAGTGCAAATACAGCTGCTCTGTGACGGCCTCAGAGGTTGTCTAAGAGAATATTGGGAACAATAACACCATGAAGTCCAAAGAACACACCAGACAGGTCAGGAATAAAGTTATTGAGAAATTTAAAGCAGGCTTAGGCTACAAAAAGATTTCCCAAGCCTTGAACATCCCACGGAGCACTGTTCAAGCAATCATTCAGAAATGGAAGGAGTATGGCACAACTGTAAACCTACCAAGACAAGGCCGTCCACCTAAACTCACAGGCCGAACAAGGAGAGCGCTGATCAGAAATGCAACCAAGAGGCCCATGGTGACTCTGGACGAGCTGCAGAGATCTACAGCTCAGGTGGGGGAATCTGTCCATAGGACAACTATTAGTCGTGCACTGCACAAAGTTGGCCTTTATGGAAGAGTGGCAAGAAGAAAGCCATTGTTAACAGAAAACCATAAGAAGTCCTGTTTGCAGTTTGCCACAAGCCATGTGGGGAACACAGCAAACATGTGGAAGAAGGTGCTCTGGTCAGATGAGACCAAAATGGAACTTTTTGGCCAAAATGCAAAACGCTATGTGTGGCGGAAAACTAACACTGCACATCACTCTGAACACACCATCCCCACTGTCAAATATGGTGGTGGCAGCATCATGCTCTCGGGGTGCTTCTCTTCAGCAGGGACAGGGAAGCTGGTCAGAGTTGATGGGAAGATGGATGGAGCCAAATACAGGGCAATCTTGGAAGAAAACCTCTTGGAGTCTGCAAAAGACTTGAGACTGGGGCGGAGGTTCACCTTCCAGCAGGACAAAGACCCTAAACATAAAGCCAGGGCAACAATGGAATGGTTTCAAACAAAACATACCCATGTGTTAGAATGGCCCAGTCAAAGTCCAGATCTAAATCCAATCGAGAAAGTGGAAAGATCTGAAAACTGCTGTTCACAAACGCTGTCCATCTAATCTGACTGAGCTGGAGCTGTTTTGCAAAGAAGAATGGGCAAGGATTTCAGTCTCTAGATGTTCAAAGCTGGTAGGGACATACCCTAAAAGACTGGCAGCTGTAATTGCAGCAAAAAGGGTTCTACAAAGTATTGACTCAGGGGGCTGAATAGTTA
Organism: Neolamprologus multifasciatus; assembly: GCF_963576455.1. NCBI lineage: Eukaryota > Metazoa > Chordata > Actinopteri > Cichliformes > Cichlidae > Neolamprologus > Neolamprologus multifasciatus. The sequence goes on along the minus strand of NC_140453.1, from coordinate 35,063,881 downwards.
CGCACACCCCACTTTTCAGTTATTTATTTGTAAAAAATGTTTGGTATCATGTATGATTTTTGTTCCACTTCTCACGCATACACCACTTTGTATTGGTCTTTCACGTGGAATTCCAATAAAACTGATTCATGTTTGTGGCTGTAATGTGACAAAATGTGGAAAAGTTCAAGGGGGCTGAATACTTTTGCAAGCCACTGTACACTGTCTTGTTGGTATACAGTGGGGCAAAAAAGTATTTAGTCAGCCACCGATTGTGCAAGTTCCCCCACTTAAAATGATGACAGAGGTCAGTAATTTGCACCAGAGGTACACTTCAACTGTGAGAGACAGAATGTGAAAAAAAAATCCATGAATTCACATGGTAGGATTTGTAAAGAATTTATTCGTAAATCAGGGTGGAAAATAAGTATTTGGTCACCAATACTTATTACTATACTAATATACTATAATATATAATATACTAATACTAATACAAGTTTGCCAGAGAGCACATGGATGATACAGCAGAGGATTGGGAGAATGTCATGTGGTCAGATGAAACCAAAGTAGAACTTTTTGGTATAAACTCAACTCGTCGTGTTTGGAGGAAGAAGAATACTGAGTTGCATCCCAAGAACACCATACCTACTGTGAAGCATGGGGGTGGAAACATCATGCTATGGGGCTCTTTTTCTGCCAAGGGGACAGGACGACTGATCCGTGTTAAGGACAGAATGAATGGGGCCAAGTATCGTGAGATTTTGAGCCAAAACCTCCTTCCATCAGTGAGAACTTTGAAGATGAAACGAGGCTGGGTCGTTTCATCTTCAAAGATGAAACGAAGATGATCTTTGTTTCATCTTCCAACATGACAATGATCCAAAACACACCGCCCGGGCAACAAAGGAGTGGCTCCGTAAGAAGCATTTGAAAGTCCTGGAGTGGCCTAGCCAGTCTCCAGACCTCAACCCCATAGAAAATCTGTGGCGGGAGTTGAAAGTCCGTGTTGCTCGGCGACAGCCCCAAAACATCACTGCTCTTGAGAAGATCTGCATGGAGGAATGGGCCAAAATACCAGCTACTGTGTGTGCAAACCTGGTAAAGACCTATAGTAAACGTTTGACCTCTGTTATTGCCAACAAAGGTTATGTTACAAGGTATTGAGTTGTATTTTTGTTATTGACCAAATACTTATTTTCCACCCTGATTTACGAATAAATTCTTTACAAATCCTACCATGTGAATTCATGGATTTTTTTTTCACATTCTGTCTCTCACAGTTGAAGTGTACCTCTGGTGCAAATTACTGACCTCTGTCATCATTTTAAGTGGGGTAACTTGCACAATCGGTGGCTGACTAAATACTTTTTTGCCCCACTGTACGTATGATTTCTATACATTTTACATCAGATAAAAACTTTGGTTGTAAGATTCAGATAATTATTTAATAAAAGCTAGACATTTTAAATAAGAATAAGAATAAGAAAGAAAAGTATTTCTTTTCAGCATTGTTTTTTTGGGTTTTTTACACCAAGATAGCGCTGAGTATGGCAGCCTCGTCGCGAGCTCCCCCAGCTGGTTTTTGTGTTTAATTTTACTTTATTTTTTCACGAGTAGCACATGTCTCCTTGTGTATGACCAACAAACCTTACTGGTCATAAGAAATTGACTTACTCATCACTTTCTGGAGTTCAAGTTTTAGACCCTCCGTTTACATTCATCTCACCTGAGACACCTTTTGTTCTGGGCTCCTGGAGAGCCGACGCAGAGGGAGAAAATCCGGCGTTCTGGTTCGACTAAGATGGCACACTAACAGACAACTGCTACCCAGTTTATTACTTGCTAATGTGCAGTCTCTGGAGAACAAACTGTGCGAGCTCGGGGCACGGCTCTCATTCCAGTGAGAGATGCGGGACTGCTGCGTGATCTGCCTCACAGAAACCTGCTTATTGGACAAGGTACCGGACTCCGCCATACAACTACCGGGGTTCTCCATGCACTGCGCGGACAGGTCACAGGAGCTAACTGGGAAAAGCAGAGGCTGTGGTGTGTGTTTCATGATCAACAACAGCTGGTGTGATTATGCAAACGTGGACCCGGTCAAATCCTTCTGCTCACCAGACCTAGAGTACCTGATGATTAAGTGCCGACCATTCTGGCTATCAAGGGAATTTACAGCAGTGATCATTATGGCTGTTAACATTCCCCCACAATCCGACACTGACCGAGCACTCAGGGAACTGTACAACGCAATCAGCAGCACGGAAACCGCGCACCCAGAGGTGGCATTTATCATGACCGGGGACTTTAACAAACGAAACCTGAAGAAAGTTTCACCAAAACTCCACCAACACATTCATTTCAACATTCATGGAGACCAGCTACTTGACCACTGTTACACCTCCTTCCGGGATGCGTACAAAGCCCTACCCCATGCCCCATTCGGCCAATCAGATCATCGCTCCATCCTGCTCCTGCGCAGCTACAGGCACAAGCAGAAACAGGAAGCTCCAACCATGAATGCAGTGGACCGCTGGTCGGACCAATCAGAGTCCATGCTGCGGGACTGTTTTGATCACAAGGACTGGGAAATGATTTGCATGGCTGCTGACGACATTGATGAGTACACAGATTCAGTCTGCAGATTTATTAGAAAATGCGTAGAAGATGTCGTCCCATCCAGAATAGTCAAATCCTACCCAAATCAAAAACCGTGGATTAACAGCAATGTTCGCACGGCACTGGCAGCACAGAGCACTACTTTGGGCTCCGCGAACACATTTGACTACAAACACGCACATTACCAACTCTGGAAGATGATTAAAGCAGCCAAACATAAGTACAGGGACAGAGTGGAACAACAATTTGACAACCCAGTATGTGGCAGGGACTAAACACAATCGCAGACTTTAGAGGGAAAATTAGCACACCACAGACCACAGCCTCTCTGTGCGAGGATCTAAACGTATTCTACGCTAGATTCGACACAGCGAACATCACGAGACCGGACAGTGTGATGCACCGCGGATGACGTCAGTGTGCAAACAGTGTCTGAGGAGGAAGTGCGGAAATGCTTCAGGAAGGTGAATGCATGCAGAGCTAATGGTCCGAACAGGATCCCTGGCCGCATCCTCAAGTCATGCAAGGCTCAGCTGGCTGGAGTGTTTACGCACATCTTCAACCTTTCTTTCTCTCTGTCTGTAGCCTGCTTCAAAATGGCCACCATCATCCCTGTACCCAAATCCTCCACCATCTCATCACTGAATGACTGGCGACTGGTAGCCCTGACCCCCATCGTGAGCAAATGCTTCGAGAGGCTGGTCAGGGACTTCATCTGCTCTGCACTACCCGACTCACTGGACCCTCTACAATTCGCATACCGCCACAACAGGTCCACTGATGACGCCATAGACCTGACACTACATACTGCCCTCTCCCACCTGGAGAAGAGAGACACATATGTGAGAATGCTGTTTGTAGACTACAGCTTAGCATTCGATACCATCATTCCCTCGAAGCTGGACAGGAAACTGCAGGATCTAGGATTAAGCAGCTCTCTCCTTAACTTCCTGTCTGACAGATACCATGGTCAGTCTGGGCAGCATCACCTTATCCCCCGTCATAATAAACACTGATGCTCCACAGGGGTGTGTACTGAGCACTCTCCTGTACTCACTCTACACCTACGACTGCATGGCCACTAGCAACTCCAAAATCATTGTGACAACACAGCTTACAGGGAGGAGGTCAGCGCCCTGACCCACTGGTGCAGAGAGAACTATCTCACCCTCAACGTCGCAAAGACAAAGGAGTTAGTGGACTTCTGGAGGTGCAGAGAAGCACACACTCCCATCACCGTCAACGGAGCTGCTGTGGAGAGAGTGAGCAGCTTCCGTTTCCTAGGTGTACATCTGGTGGAGGACCTCACATGGTCAGTACACACAAACAAAACAGTAAAGAAAGCACAGCAGTGCTTCTTCATACCTCCTTCACACCTCTCTGCAACCCCCCGTAGCGCTGCGGATATCAGATGAACCTCGCCTGATCCCTTTTTCCTTTTCCTTCAACAACTCTACTGCCTCCTACCCCCATGCCAGTCATCAGGAGCCACTCACCCACACCCTACACTGCAGCCTCTCCATCACAACTGACCAGGTGCGAAGTCGGCTGAGGAAGATGAAAACAAGGAAGGCCACAGGTCCTGATAGAATCAGCTCCAGACTATTGAGGGATTGTGCAGATCAGGCTCAGTCTCTGTCTGTGGAAGATCTCCTTTGTGGTACCGGTCCCAAAGACAACGCACCCCAAGGAGCCGTACCACTTCAGACCCCTTGCACTGACTTCACACCTGATGAAGACCATGGAGAAGATCATACTACACCACCTTCGCCTATTAGTCGGGACAGACCTAGACCTGATGCAGTTTGCTTACTAGCCGAACATCGGGGTGGATGACGCTGTCATCTACCTGCTGCATTGGGCCTTCTCTCATCTGGAGGGCACCAAGTGCACTGTGAGAGTCAATGCTTTTTGATTTCTCCAGTGAGGGCAGAGAGGGACAGGGGGAAACTCAAACTGGTCAAGAGGGCCAGCTCTGTCCCTGAGCAGTCCATTGAGCAGGTTGGGGAGGAGAGGATGTTGTCTAAGCTAACAGTTGCTTATGTATATAGGACAACTTTGCGTCTTCACTTTTATATTTTATATTCTCCTTGCTATAAGAGCTGTGTAACACCCAAATTTCTCATCTCTGGGATAATAAAGGTTTATTTTATTCTATTCTATAAGGTATTTTCACCGTGGTTAATAAAAACAGCTTACCGAGGATGTGACATCAAAGTGAAAGACCTTAAGATCTTTTTGTTTTGGTGTGTCATACAAAGACTGGATAATCTTGTGGTCATCAACCTCATGTTCTGTTAGCCTGATGCACTTCTTAAATGCAGTTCCTTGTTCGATATTTCTCTCCAAGTTTTCAAACAACCTTTGGATATACAATGATTTGCCTAAAATGACAAAAAAGAAGGCAATCTATTGTTTGACAGAAATGAGTCCATCAGTAAGTCTAACAAAATTCAGCATGCTCTTTTCTACAAAAATAAATCTTAAATACTACTATTCAAAGGTTTGGACACACCTTCTCATTTAATGGTTTTTCTTCATTTATACTACTTACTACATTGTAGACACATATTTAAGACATCAAATATATGAAGCAAGATATATAGAATTATGTAGTAAAAAAAACAATGATAAACAAATCTAAATATATTTTATATTTTAGATTCCTCAAAGAAGCCACCCTTTGCTTTGTTGACAGTGCTGCAAACCCTTGGCCCTCTCTCGATGAGCTTCATGACGTGAAAATGTTTTTACTTCACAGGTGTGCTTTGTCAGGGTTCATTTGTGGAATTTCTTGCATTTTTAATGGGGGTTCTAACAACTGATAGAATGTATATTATGACAAGAACCTATCCAATCAGCTAAGTAAAGAGAAATGACAGTCCATTATTACTTTAAGAACTGGAGGTCAGTCAGTCCGGAAAATTGCAAAAACTCTGAATGTGTCCCCAAGTGCAGTCGCAAAAGCCATCATGATAAAATCAATGGTGAAATCTATATGTAATGTTTTTATCCCATTACTTAGAAATAGTGCAGAAAGAATTTACTCATAAGAAAGTATATTGCACATGCAAAACTCACCAACTCCTGCACGACTGGAAGAAACAATACCAAAGGAAAAGCCACCTTTGAACATAGCATTCTTGTAGTCTGAGGTAACAGTGTAATGCCTCAACAAATACTGTTGAATCCTTTCCAGTGGCTCTTGTGGCACCAAGTCTGTTTTGTATTGACTGAATGCAGTAGGAATGTAAGTGTGCTCTCCATCAGAGCTGCAAAAGATCACTAGCCTGTAATCCTTTTTATGGGAATGCAGTTTCTGAAAACACTTTTCCATTGCACAGCTAACATCATAGGAAAGCTGGTCTGCCCACAGCATTGTGTAAATCTTCTGGCCAATTTCACCTGATGTGAGACATCTTCTTAGGAAAAGCTCTACTTGTTCATGAGATGTTGAAGGGGTACACAAGAGCACTTCATCATAAGCTGGCAATGGCTCGTAGTAGTTGTTCATGTACAAGCAGATACTTGAAGTCAGGATCTCATCATGTTGGCAGATAATGAGATTAGGTTGTTTTGACTTTAGGCCTTTTGGAAACTCCCTTCTGAGTGAATGGTCTTTCGTCTCTGAGAGTACCGGTTCATCTTCCAACTCATTCTGATTTTGGTTTTCTGTCATCAACTGCAAGAGACATCCTAAACTCCTAATGTCTAATAGGTCATGGAAAAATATTTCCTTGTTCTTCATGTAGCCATTCCACAACTCCTCCAGTTCTTTCAAACCCACAGCCCGGGGTAGCTCATCTGCTGGGTCACTGTCATGTGCAAAATGGCTAACATTGGGTGAAGATAGTTCATTGCATTCTCTATTGCTTATTGCATGAAGTCTACTCCATGTACTCCAGACATCTGATGTTGTGCAGTTTGCTTTGATAAAAGAAAGCATCATCAGTGCTTTGTCTTCGAGTTCTGCATTCATGTTTGTTGGAATCAGAACACTGCACAAGTAGAATATTTGTTCTGCTGTGAAGTAGTTTAAGTAGTAGTGTTTAGATCTCTGTGTGTCCATGAAGTCTTGCCAGTTATCAAGAAACATCTCCATCTTCTTGGATAGAGATGTTAGCTGTTCAACTAAACTTCCATTTACTTGGAAGCTGTGCAGGGTTCTGCAAAACTTTATTCCCATAATGATATATGGGTCACTCTGAGTTTTACAAAAAATCTTAGCTTCCCAACACCTGAAAAGTGGATTCCCTGCAGTGTGAAGGTCTACAAATGCTTTTGCAAGTCTTTGGATGCTTTCAAACACCTGAATATGAAGAAGAAATTAGATTACAGGTGATATAAAAAATATAAGTTATTGCTAAACCATCAATGTAGCAAATGATAAAAATTTAAAAAAAAAATCATACCTCAGTGAAGCGCTTCACCTCGCTCTGATTTTGTTGTTTTTTTCCAGACATAAGCATAAGTTTATTTTGCAGTTCTTTCAGGTCCTCATAGGTATATGTCATGTTTGTATGTCCATCCTCAATTTGCAAGGTCAGTGAATTCTCTAAAGTAATCTAAAACGGGAAGAATAAAAAATGATTACCTCAAATGTGTGTCCTTACACCTCCAAAGTTTATATGGTATTATTGTCAAACGGTCTCTTTAAGAGAATTTGGGTTAAAAGGTAACAGTATCTCAGGAAATAACTGTTCATTCCACATATAAACTTTATTCCTCTGAATCTATTTAACAATAGCTAGTATATGATATTATACCTGCAATTCATTCAAATGTAAGTATAACTTTCATGTCAGCTATTTATTGTACCTTTTTCTGTTGTTGTGCTTTGATGATATATAACCCTCTCTCATTCATGGATGTAGCCAGAGACAGCGATGACAGTTCAACAGATCCATGGCTTTCTCTAACAGTTTTTAACCATTCTAGCTGGCGTGAAGTATCCCGCTGAAACAAAACAATGAAAAAACAAAGAAAAAACAAAACAAATGTTGAAGTTTTTTACCTACTGCAAGTCTTATTCACCTGATCACACACATTCCTACAGCACTTTTATGCCTAAACACTTTCTAACATTTACACAAACACTCACACCCCAATGAATTTGTTGGGGACAACTAAGACATGGTATAAGTGGTCAGTTTATCCCTTCTACTACATCCCCATGCTACAGTATTGTTTGGCAGGTGAAAGAACTTCTTTCTAATGCTGCCCCCACCATCTGGACCCCGACCAGAAAATGGGTGTATGGAAATGGTTTTATCGTACTAGTGACATTAGTTATATTCTTGTGCAGTGGAAGGAATCTCACCAGTTTCTCTGGTATCTTTCTGTCATTATCAAATGCATTCCATAACTTTGACAATGCATCTTTGAATTTCTCAAAATCAGAGTCCTGTTTCAGATCATAGAGCATGGGTGAGTAACCAAGGACAGCATCGTGGAAACAGGCTACTCGATCGACATCCATGTCATTTTCTCCAGCAGAGATCGATGCCAGGTCAACAAAAACTTTCAGCTCGCTGATTTCTGAAAAAAGAAATTTCCTTTAGCTGTTATGAGAGTGTGTTTAATTTTTGGTTGCAAGGAATGGCATACTGTACCTTCAAGCTCTTTTTTAACCCACTGGACAAACTCTTTACTCTCACTGAGTGCCTTAAGACATTCCTTGCGGTCATTTGTGATGCCTTTCATATTATTTTTTGCTTCTATGAAGGCCTCATCAATGCAATTCAGGTTGTTTCCTTCTTCTGTCTTTCTTGAGTCTTCTTTCTAAAAATATTCATTTACAGTTAAAGAAAAAATTACAGTTACTAATACAGAATCTAAGTATCAAGCATTTAAAGATAATTTTCAGGTAACCAATTGAATTATCATTTCATTAATAATTGACAGCACAAAACTCTAGAATATATTTTCCACAGCTGACCATGACTGTGCATTCTTCTAGAACTTTTTCTTTCTTTTAAAGGATATAAACACAGATCTAGTCTTCTTACATAGTGATAAATTATTAGAAAACATACCATTTGAAGAATTTTCTCCAGCACATTGAAATGACCTCTTGGACATATTATGTTTTTGATATCCATGATGATTGTGGAAGAGTCCAATGCTAGATGAACATCGTGGTATTGCTGAATTTGGCCAACCCTTCCTTTGATCCATTTTCTGTCATCAGATAGGTCTACTCTGCACATAATGTCTAAGTCTTTCTGCAAATCTTCATACCTTCCTTTATAGTCTTCAAAGATGCTGTTAATTTCCTGCAGTGGCAGTTCTCCACTCTTTAAACTATCATAAAGACATCTGTACTTGCTGTAGCAGGTTTGAAATAGTTCATAGTAGACCAGATCAAGAGTATAGATTTTTTCATCAACGTCAGTATTTTCAATGTCATCTTCATGAGGCTGCTCTCTTGAAAGGTCCTCCAGGTTGTTTGCCCAAAACCTTTTGAAGATTGAACTGTCTTTAATAGCATGCAGCTCTGAAGCCATTTGATGTGTTATTTCAGAGAGGCTAAAATAAGTAACCTTTGCAGTTGTAGGTGAAGTCTGTCCATCAAGAGTGTAAACCTTCATAAATTCATTCAGATTCACTGTTTCGATGTTCTGTTGAAGTTTTTCGTCTAGCCCATTGAAGTCAACTGCAGATTAAAAAGATGTTAGTTATCATCTCAGTACTAATCATATTAACTCAGACACACTTCTGAAATAGAAGTTCTTGGATTCTGAATTTTTTGATAGGTAACTTGATAAAATCGTATTCTTATACCAATTTAACTCATCCTTAACTCAGCACTTTGTGTTTTGCCAACCTTGAATCAGTGAAACTGATCACCTAATATCATTTGATACTGCCTCACATTCATGTTTTTAAGGGTGTATGTAATGCAACATAATCTGTAATAGGGAATTTGTATTGCAATGCAAATTCTGTATTACATATTATATTTGTAATATTATTTGGATATATTACACATATATCCATCATGTCCATTTTTTCCCATTATTCTACACTGTATTAATTCACTTGTAGCCTCGGATGAAATTTTAAAGGTTGCAATGTGTAAAATGAATCACAAAATGCTAAATGGATAGGTCATTAGCACTTTTCTACTGTACATTAGCATTAAAACTGTTTTATACAGCATGGCTCATTCATGCAAGCACTTTTTCTATGTTTAAGTACTCACACTTCCACTTCCACTTAGTAAATCAGAGAGCAACTTGGAGTTATTATCTTAGCAGATATTTGGCATTCAGACTGGAGCAGCCAGAGATCAAACCACCAACCTTCCAACTGAATAGATGAGGTGATCTACCTCCTGAGTTACAGCCACCCAGAAGTTATTCATTCCTTGTTTTACTATGTAGTTTGTCTCTTTAGTCTTACCTCTAGTTTGACTTTCTGACAGTAATTTTCCTTGATTGAGTTCAGTTTTGTGTATATCCCTTTTTTTTTTTTTGCATTTTCTTTATTTCTTTCTGCATTTGTGTCATCAGACAAAACATTACACAACAGTTAGCATTTAATCTATTTGATATTAGAAGGTGGAAAACAGTTAAGGTATCTGATAGAAAAATTAAAGTTATGCAACAAGTTGAGGAAATGTATCTCTCTCTCTCTCTGCCTGTCCCTCACTCCATGTTATTCTAAGCTATCTTTTATTCAAGTACTATTAGCATTCTGTTCCAGCACGCTGTGTAATTCAACTAATTTCTTTTGACACATATATTTTCCCTGAAAAAGTGTGTGATTATGTATATGTATGTAAAAGTATGTGAAATGTATAAAAAGGCCCAACAACATCGCCCTGATGAGCACTCTAATACACTTTTACATTGTATCCTGTCACTCCCTTGCAAGTAAATAAAACGCATTAAACTCACTATTCTGAGTGTTTCTTTATTAGAAATTTTTTCTGACAGTATTCTTAAATAAATATTTTCCAACTTTGTTTATTATCAGTTTTTCTATATTTTTTTCCTTTTTTTATCCATATTTGACGATAAGTTCCACCTTTGCAAATGGTTGGTCAGAAGATGCCACCATGTCTCTAAAAGACACACTGTCTTATTAATATGTCTTAATGCGACATCTAGTCTTTGTGGTGTTCTTTGTGTAAGTACCAGAGCATACCAATGAGACATGCATGCCCCCTTACAATTGCTAAGCGATTTGTAAGAACTGGTTTTACAGTGGAAAACTTGCATAAGTCAACTATAAGCATGTCATACGTTTTTAGACTGGACGAATAGCGCATAAAATCATCGATTTAGACTGTAGGAAAAACATGATTTACTGTGCTGCTCACAGGCAATCAGCAGCCACTAGCAACTTGAAAAATGCAATCTTTTGTTAGAAATTACTCAGTGCATAATTTGATATTGTGAATGAATGAGTATAGCACAATAGCTACGACATGACCATTCAGTTTATATTTAGGGCTCTCTTGCATGTTATACTTCAGTGAACCTCAGGGCCACACCCAACAACCTTCACGAGGGGTAAAAACTTGTGACTCTCCACCATTTACTTTTAGAATTAAAGAAGCCTCTTGGATGAGACGTGAAACTTTTCAAAAACCTAAGGTAGTCCAGTTGCCTTTTTTTCAGTTGTAAAAAGTGGCAAAGCATCGATCTAGTGTGCTCTGGTAGCTTTACATTTTATTTTTCCACCATAATTTACCATCCTTAAAAACTCTTAAGCCTTTAAAAGTTCTCTTTACCAATGTTAGCAGTTTTTCACTGGCTGAGATGCTGCAATGTTACCAGTATTTGGTCTAGACTTTAAGAAGACAACTTAAGAATACAACTTCTTAGACAACTTTATCATTCTGGGAATTTTTATAGAAAAATAATGGACAGACTAGAAACAAAAACATTGCTTATACCTTTGAGGTGTTCTGGAAGCGTCTGGCAGATTTGTAGAAGATCTCTGACCAACTCTATCTCATTCTTGACAGCTTGTGATTCCTTTTTTCTTTCTTCAAGTAATGCTGTTATATGTATGTCATCTTTACAACGACCATCATCACAGAGGCCATCTGGGGAAACATAAACAACAATCAGAAATACTACAAAGAACAATTAAAGAGCCTGCATTTTCAGGTCCAGCTGCACAAATGTATTTTTTTCTGTCTTCTCTATTTTTTTTTTTAATGGCACCTTTTATAGGTAACTCATATGTAAGGGCAATTAAAAACTTGTACATCTGACCATTGAAACTGACAACAGCTACATTTGTTTGTTTTTTTTGCAATTTTAATGTGAATATTTGGGTTGGAAATCAACGCTATAAACAAAACCAGCTAGAAAAAAGATCCAACTTTAATCATTAATTAAGCATCGCAAATTATTGATTTGCTCATGAAGCTAATGCGATGAAGAAAAGACATTACATTTAAAAAGACACCCTTGTAGAGTTCCAGCTTCAGCTTCATGTTTCCTTTGTTAGAAAATAAGAAAAGCCCTACTGATTACTCAACAATTTGTGGGATATCCTAATTAGAAAGACCTTAGCTTTTAAAACTTTACATTTTTAAAATTAAAGAACCAGTAATGCAATTTATTTAGTATTTTAGACTTGCCTCAAAGAAGTCAGTACTGGAGATCACAAAACCAGATATGCATATCACTTGCCTTGAAGCGACTGTTGTTGTGATTTGGCGCTGTATACATGAAATTCATTTGAATTTTGAATCACTAAGTACCACTAAGAGTAGAGAGTTGACCTGCTTTTAAATATTTATATACTGCAGTATTGTCATGAACACCTATATTCCATTACTACTGTAAGACTGAAAGCAGAATTTAAAGAATAAACTACACCTAATTTACAAGTAAACAATTTTCATACCTTATAATACTTGTAGAATTTGTAATTTAAATACACCAGCTAAAATGAGTGGACAGACAAAGAAAAACATATGAGGAATTGAGGACAAATGAGAAATGAAATATTTTTATTCACCTGTCTTGAGCAAATCCACAAATTTCTGTTCCTTCTGAAAAATTAAGTTTAAAGTTTTAATTTGGATATCTCCTCTGAGGAACTGCTCTGACATTGTTTTGAATACTTTAGTTGCCAGAGTAATCCTTTGCTCTGCTTCATCTGAGAGTTTGTTGATCAGTCCCCCTCTCCCTAAACCAGAGTGAGAAGAAAAAAAACAAAACAAAACAAACAAACAAAAACATCTTGCTATGAGTTTGTACAGGAAAAAAAAATGTAATCACAAAAAATTCATGTAAAGAGTTAAATAGACAGACTTGAGGTTAGCCCAAAACTCTGTATGAAGGCCCCTTTAAAAGACTAACACTAAATTTATACACAGCTACTGTTTGTCGAAAATGAGTCTTTACCCTAACATTAGACAAAAATAAGTAATATTATACATTACATACTCAAAATACTTTTGTTAATATTGCAGCATTTACCAGGCGTTTCAAAGACAGTTTTGGCAATGGAAGAGTTTAAAAGGTACTGAAATATCAAGTCTTCGTCTTTGATGTAATCTCCGTTGGCATCTGAGGGCCATGATTTTACCACAACAGCAGACATCAGGTTCCCAAACTGTGTGATGTCATATTTTGCCAAGAGAGCTGAAATATCTTTTCCAGATTTATCCTGAGCAAAAAAAATAAGTAACAGGAAAAATTCATCATTGATAGCAATTAATATTTTTGCCCATAAGTTAATCTTTGTTTCTCATAGGACTGAGGAAAACATCCAATATTTGTCAAACAGATGTTGAAGAAAAAAAAAGGAATTACTGATTTAAACAATTCTGTCCTTATAATTGTACTCTGTGGAAATCTTTTTGACCAAGTCCATACTTTTTCTTCTGAGCCAATGTAGCTTCTTTGGGTGTTTAGGGTATTTAGGATACTTAAAGCCAATCAGAAAGAGATTTTAAATAATGGTGTTTAACAACACAAACATGGAACAGACTTCTAGATTTCTGCACCCCATAAAATTAACAAAAAACAGAAACTGAAAGTTGATAATGTACATAAATTGAAACTGAAAGACAGCACAGAGGCACTAATCATGGCAGCACAAGAACAAGCTCTGAGTACAAGATCCATAGAGGCTGGGGTCTATCAGACCAGGCAAGACCCCAGGTGCAGGCTGTGTAAAGATGCCCCAGAGACAATCCAGCACATAACAGCAGGGTGCAAGATGCTAGCAGGCAAGGCATACATGGAACGCCATAACCAAGTGGCCGGCATAGTGTACAGGAACATCTGTGCCGAGTATAACCTGGAAGTCCCGAGGTCAAAATGGGAAATGCCCCCAAGGGTGGTGGAGAATGACCGGGCTAAGATCCTGTGGGACTTCCAGATACAGACGGACAAAATGGTGGTGGCTAACCAACCGGACATAGTGGTGGTAGACAAACAGAAGAAGACGGCCGTAGTGATCGATGTAGCAGTTCCGAATGACAGCAATATCAGGAAGAAGGAACACGAGAAGCTGGAGAAATACCAAGGGCTCAGAGAAGAGCTCGAGAGGATGTGGAGGGTGAAGGTAACGGTGGTGCTCGCGGTAATCGGAGCACTAGTGCTGTGACTCCCAAACTAGGCGAGTGGCTCCAGCAGATCCCGGGAATAACATCGGAGATCTCTGTCCAGAAGAGCGCAGTCCTGGGAACAGCTAAGATACTGCGCAGGACCCTCAAGCTCCCAGGCCTCTGGTAGAGGACCCGAGTTGGAAGGATAAACCACCCGCAGGGGTGTGCTGGGTGTTTTTATATATATATATTAAAATTAAAATTGTCACAGCTTGTGGAGCGAGCCGTGTAGAATTTAACAAAGGACCCAAGATGCAGATATGCAGTAAAGTGAGAGGGCTTTGTTGAAACTGAACATGAGTGATTAACAAAAAAAAGGTGAGAGTGGCGAAAAACAGAACTTAGAAATAAATTATACTGGGAAAACTAAAACCTAAACAACAAACCTGAACGAGAGAAGGCAACTTGCAGGGGGAACAGCGCAGGGAGAATTTACAGGATGACGGAGGGAAAACTGCAGGGAACGCACACAGGATGACAGAGGGAGATACGCAGACAAACCAGTAACGCACACAAGAAAACACAGGGCTTAAATACACACAGGGCAATCAGGGAATGGCAAACAGGAGGAAGACACGGCTGGGATAAATTGGACATGCGAAACTAGAAACACTGATGAGAGACACAGACCTACAAAATAAAACAGGAACTAGTGATGTACGGATCGATCCTGAAATATCGATTCCTCCGATACCAATCATTTATGCTCTAGAATCGATTCTCACATTAAAATATCGATATTTTAGTAATTTAGGGTAAATTTGTAGTTAATCATTAACAGGATTACAGTGGAATGAAACTATAACATTCGGATTGTCTACATTCAAAGGAACTACTTCCTCTTCCGCCTTTCATAGTCATGTGCGAAATACGGCTGTATAAATGTCTCACAGCCCCTTGGCGTACGCACTCACAACAATGGCTGCGCGTAATTGGAGTCATGTGCAGACTAATTTTACCTCCACAAACAACTGGGACCTGGTTTGCGATACATGTGGAAAAAAAGTGCTCCAAGAGTGAGGTGCTGTGGCCATACTAGCGAGACATTCAGTGAGGGTAAAGACATTTTACAGGGTTTATTTATCAGATAAAATACATTAAATGTCACCGTTATTATTGGAAACCATGGGGGTGTCCAAATTCAGAGGCTGCTTCCACCTGAGGTTCCAGCCTTCGCGGTCTAAAGAAAGCCAGGTAGTATGTCACAGGCTCCCTCGGTGGAGTGAAACACTGCCACTAGCTATCTAAAATATAACCGGGCACTGACGTAAACTCTCGACCGCCTCACACTTTGTTTAATTTTCTGTTTGACGTTTATTCAGCTGTGTGAAAACCCCGGAGGAACCCTCCCAAGGGATTAATAAAGTTAAATTTAATTTAAACTAATCTAATAACTTTAATCTCAGCCAAACCGATTTACTCACGAACAAATAAAACACTGAAAAAGCCAAACAATAACATTTTTAAGTTATTAAAGTGACTTATATATCATGTTTAACCCGAGTAATGAAAGACCACGGGGATTTGAAGACGATGTGTCGGTCGGCTCAGATATTTGAAGTTTACACAGCTACATTCTCACCTGAAAATATGTTAAATGTTTTTTTGCGACCCAGAAAGAGAAATAAGAGTAATATTAAAACTAAGTCGCTGCCGCAATTGTTGGAAACTGGAATTGGCTGGGCCGCGCTATGAATTCTGCAATATGGTTTCTCAATTTTGTTGTCCGGGTGGAAATTCGGGAGAATGGTGGCTCCAGGAGATTTTTGGGAGGGGCACTGACATTCGGTATTCTCCCGGAAAAATCGGGAGGGTTGGCATGTATGGTTGTGGCAACATCACTAACCTTGTCAAGCACTTCAGAGTAAATCATATCACAAAATATGACGAGCGTATGTTGAGGTGAACTGAAGAGGAGGAGAGGGACAGGTGCTGCTAGGGCGAGACAGACGTCTCTCACGCAGTCCTTTAGTGCTGCAGGCAGGCAAGGTGTTCAAATAGCGCACAACTTCAGTTTTTTTTATTTTTATATGATGAACTCTGCATTATTAAGTGATAAGAACAAGTAACCCGATGTCCTGTAATCATTATGATGCTATAATTTGAGATACAATAAATAAAATGAGTTTTTGTACAAAGTATCAGTATCAGATCAGTATCGTCGATACCACCCTGAATATTACTTGGTATTGGATCGGAAAGAAAACCAGTGGTATCGCACATCACTATCACACATGCAAAGACACTAAGAAACACGGACTTTACACAGAGGAATACACACGCACAAATGACTATAGGCTAAACTGAGGAAGAACAGAATCCAAAACCAAAGAGCTAGAAAACCAGAACCAAAATACATCACAATAATAGAAAACACAAAACGCTGGTCAAAAGACCCAGGATCATGACAAAAATAAATGTATAAGCATTCATAAACTATTTATTTAACATTTTCTGAAATCATACCTTGCAAATCTGTGCAATAGCCTCCAACGCACATTTCTCCATTGAGGTGCATAGTAATGTTTCCCTTGGGTCTTTCATTGTATGACAGTATATACCAATTTGATCCATTTTAGATTCCTAGTTCAAAAGCACATATTCAGTTTTGTGTCTCAGATGCTTGGAAAATACGCATACAGCACAAAAATATTTGCCCCCGTCCTGATTTCTCTCTCTCTTTTTTCTTTTTCCATACAGAGATAACCCAAGTAAATACAAAATGCAGTTTGTAGATGAGGATTTTGTTTATTAAGGAAAATGCTATCCAAAACTGCAGATCTAGCCACTTAGAACTGTCAACTCCTTCTCATGTCCACCATGTGCATGTCCCTTGCACTTGACTACAGAGTGTCACCAAGATATGGTGGTTTCTTCAAAAGTTTGACTTTTATTCTTTCCAAATATTTTGATAACATTTAATGCTAAAATATTTAACACCTTTTCCACTGCAAATGACCCAAGCTATTCCTAGCAAATTTTTGGACACAAATTCAAAAAATAGTAATGCTAGTAATATGACAAATATAGGAAAAAATTCGGAAATCAAGAAGGGAATATTCTTTTGTGACATTGTAAATAAAGTCTTACCTTTTTAAGTTTTACTTCAAAATCTCTCCTGAATTCCTTCCTCCAGAATGAAGTGTGTTTCTCATGACTAAAGGATGCTTTGAGTAACTTGTTCCATACCTACAAAAAAAGAGAGTCAATTGTCAATGAAATGTTAGCATGAGTGTGGGAAAATGTAAGAGTCAGTAAATAATTATTTAATACTTTTTACAGTATTATGAGCAGAGATGGGAATAACAAGCGCTTTTTTCAGTAACGAGTAATCTAACTAATTACTATTTCTACCGTTACAATGCCGTTACAGTTACTAGAAAAAGCGGTGCGGTCGCATTATTATTTTTCAACAAACAGACAGTTGAAGCTGCCTTCAGCTTACCGTACCTTATATCAGTTGCACGGAAGTAGCTGACTACGTAAGTAATCTGGATGCTACAGCTTCAAGCAGCTGCGCGCGCTCCCGCGGACGGCAGTCACGATCACTTTCTAGCACAACACCTGGAGCTAAGGGGGCAAAACTATCACATGAGTGCTGCTGTTTGGCTGAGGAAGAATAAAGTAGTCGTGGTAAGCTAATCTGACCACATGACCACTTTAAGATGGCAACAAGGTGATATATACCAGTTTTTAAATTGTGTTGATAGGCCACGTAAAACCAGAGTCATGATAAACAATATATACGCGCCGTTTTTTCTCAATAGTTTCGTCACGTTTACTAAGGACAGCGCTAGCAAGCACTCTCTGCTTATGTCCCAAAAACAAAAACACCCCTGCCCTTTCTTCTTGGTGGAAAAATGCACCATGTCGACCAATCAAAAATGATATGGTAACATGACATTTGGTTGTTTAGGAAGAGGGGGACGTTTTAGGGAGAGAGAGAGAGAGCAGAAAAAAGAGAGAGGGAGTTTCGAAATGTGAGAGATTTGTGACATTTAGCGTGTTTGGAGTGTGTGATGCCTCAAAGGCATTTATGTCATTTATCTTTAATGTTTGCTTTAAAATAATTCTTTTGTATGTCTTTAAGTTAAAAAGAACAGTAAAAAAAAGAGTTAAAAATGTTAAAAAGCTTTAATTTTGAAGGTGAACTTGCTAATAACCTCACTTCCTTGTGGGTTACCTGTATTGCTTCATTTCCTGTTTACTTGCTCTTCCTGGTTGCTCTAAGAGGGAGAGTGACATGCGGTCTAGCTCTGAGGCTTATCCACAGCCATCCACTTGGGATCATTGTTCAGGCAACGCCGTAAGTGTATATATTTCATGATGAAGGTGTTAAAAAGGCATAAATAGCGGTATTTGTTAAGAATTATATTTTATTTGTGATTCATGGAGGTTGATTTGTACATGTTAAAAAAGGCAGTTTTGATGATCATTACTGTTGCTAAAGCTAACACGAAGGTGTAAGGTCACATTTTGAGTTATTTCGTGATGCAATATTTATGTAAACGATCATTTTTTCTATTCTGTATTTCTTTTCAACTACAGTTTTCACCGCTTGTCAAATGAAGATTCTGAGTAAAAAGTCAACTCTACTCGGACTCGTGTATTCATTGACAGAGGTTTAGGCAAGGCAAGGCAAGGCAAGTTTATTTGTATAGCACAATTCAACAACAAGGTGATTCAAAGTGCTTTACAGAGACATTAGAAACAAAAACAAATAAAAAGCATGATTTAAAATTGATTAAAACAAGCAAACAAACTAACTAATTAACAAACAAACAAACAAACAAACAAAACAGTATATAAAATCAAAACAGATAAAATCAGAACAGTAGATAAAATCAGTAGTTAAAATGTAAGCTTTGAGTGCGGATTTGGTGCTTTATTCAAATGCAGCTGAGAACAGGTGAGTCTTCAACCTGGATTTAAATAAACTGAGTGTTTCAGCTGATCGGAGGCTTTCTGGGAGTTTGTTCCAGATATAAGGAGCATAAAAGCTGAATGCGGCTTCTCCGTGTCTGGTTCTGACTCTGGGAACTGATAAAAGACCGGATCCAGATGACCTGAGGGATCTGGAAGGTTCATACTGGGTCAGGAGGTCACTGATGTATTTTGGTCCTAAACCATTCAGAGCTTTGTAGACCAGCATCAGAACTTTAAAGTCTATCCTCTGACGGACAGGCAGCCAGTGTAAAGACCTCAGAGCTGGACTGATGTGGTCCACTTTTTTGGTCTTAGTGAGGACTCGAGCAGCAGAGTTCTGAATGAGCTGTAGTTGTCTGACGGATTTTTTAGGTAGACCTGTAAAGATGCTGTTACAGTAATCAAGCCTACTAAAGATGAATGCATGGACTAGTTTTTCCAGGTCCTGTTGGGACATCAGATCTTTTATCCTTGATATATTCTTGAGGTGATAGTAAGCTGATTTTGTTATTGTCTTAATGTGTTTTTCTAAGTTTAGGTCTGCATCCATCACTACACCCAAATTTCTTGCCTGGTTTGTGGTTTTTAGGTGTATAGACTGAAGTTCTTTGGTGACCTGTAATCGTTTTTCTTTGGCGCCAAAGACTATTACCTCAGTTTTGTTTTTGTTTAGCTGGAGAAAATTGTGGCACAACCAGTCATTAATTTCCTCAATGCATTTACCAAGAGCCTGTACAGGGCCTCGGTCTCCTGGTGACATTGTGATATATATTTGTGTGTCATCTGCATAGCTATGGTAGTTTATTTTGTTGTTCTTTATAATCTGTGCCAGTGGGAGCATGTAAATGTTAAACAGAAGAGGTCCCAAGATGGAACCTTGGGGAACTCCACATGTGATACTTGTCTGCTCAGATGTGAAGTTACCTATTGATACAAAGTATTTCCTGTTTTCTAAGTATGTTTTGAACCAGTTTAGTACAGTTCCTGAAAGACCTGTCCAGTTCTCCAGTCGTTTGAGTAATATGTTGTGGTCAACTGTATCAAATGCTGCACTGAGATCCAGTAAAACTAAGACTGACATTTTTCCACTGTCTGTATTCAGACATATGTCATTGAACACTTTGGTCAGAGCGGTTTCAGTGCTGTGGTTCTGTCTAAAACCTGACTGGAAGGCATCATAGCAGTTATTCTGTTTTAAGAAGTAATTGAGCTGTTGAGAAACTGCTTTTTCAATGATCTTACTTAAAAATGGGAGATTTGAGATCGGCCTGTAGTTGTTCATTTGTGTCTTGTCGAGATTGTCCTTTTTTAGTACAGGTTTAATTACAGCCGTTTTTAGTGATTCTGGAAACACACCTGATAATAAAGAAAAATTGACGATCTGTAACAGGTCTGACTCTAAAGTCTTTGAGACCTTTTTGAAAAAACTTGTTGGCAGGACATCTAAACAGCAAGAGGAGGAGTTCAGTTGACCTAAGATGTCCTCCAGGTCTTTGCTGTTAATCGGGTGAAACTTTTTCATGGTGTTTAAACTGTTTTTCGGTGGACACAGTACATATCCTGGATCTGCTGTTGATGTACCAATTGCTTGTCTAATCTTTTGGATTTTTTCTGTGAAGAATTTGGCAAAGTCATTGCAGGCCATGGTCGAATGAAGTTCAGCTGCCACTGACACAGGAGGGTTTGTTAGCCTGTCAACTGTAGAAAATAAGACCCGAGCATTATGACTGTTTTTGGTGATGATGTCAGAGAAGTAGGACCTCCTTGCACTCCTCAGTTGTAAATTATAATTGTGAAGTTTCTCTTTATAGATGTCATAATGAACCTGGAGGTTTGTTTTTCTCCATCTGCGCTCAGCTTTCCTACACTCTCTTTTTTCATTTTTCACTAGTGTGGAGTTTCTCCATGGAGACTTTTTCCTTCCAGAGATAACCTTCACCTTAATGGGAGCAATTGTATCCATTACATTTAACATTTTAGCATTGAAGCTATTGACGAGCTTATTGACTGAACCTCTGGACAGGTCAGGTGTTAATGGGAAGACCTGGTTAAATATCTCACTACTGTATTCAGTTATACACCGTTTTGTGATCACTGCTGTTGATATATTTGTGTGGGCTGAGATTTTACTTTCAAAGAAAACACAGTAATGATCAGACAGGCCCACATCAGACACAGTAACCTTTGAAATGCTCAGGCCCTTGGAGATCAGTAGGTCAAGAGTGTGTCCTCTATTATGTGTGGGCTCTGTTACATGCTGAGTCAGCCCAAAGTTGCCCAGAGTGTTACTCAGGTCTTTAGTCCCTTTATCCTGAGGGTTGTCCACATGGATGTTAAAATCCCCAACAATAATTACACAGTCGAAATCAACACAGATCACAGACAGCAGTTCACTGAGATCATTAAAAAAGTCTGTGCAGTATTTGGGAGGCCTGTAAACATTAAGAAACACAACTTTGGATGGGGCCTTCAGCTGTAAAGCCACATATTCAAAAGACTGAAAACTTCCAGGAGATAGCTGCTTACATTGAAATGATTCATTAAATAAGACAGCAACCCCTCCTCCTCTCCTGCTCACCCTGGCCTCACTGATAAAACTGTAGTTAGGAGGGGTCGTCTCGATGAGAACAGCTCCACTGTTACTTTGGTCCAACCAAGTTTCAGTTAAAAACATAAAATCAAGGCTGTGCTCAGTGATTAAATCATTAATTAAAAATGTTTTCCCAGCTAAAGATCTAACATTTAATAAAGCCAACTTAACTGTTTTAGAGGCATTACTTGTCCCCTCATGTTTGGGAGCAGTCTGTGGCACACAAGGTATGTTTACTATATTTAAAGATCTTTTAGAGTGCAGCTCTCTGTGTTTTGACCAGGCCACATGTCTCCTTCTGTCACCTAAAAGTACAGAAATTTTAAAACCTTCTAGTAAACAGGGTCCCAGCTTCTCCTGGGAAAAGTCACCACTGCCATAATCCTCGCAGCCCGGACCCTCCACACATCACACATCAGACTGCGGAGACAGGGCATGAAGGTGGTAAGGAGGAACTAAGGGGGGCGAGGCTGGGCAATGTGACTTCGATTGCTCTGTTGAGGGTGGGGCTCGATGGCGAACCTTTGGCTGCTCTGGTGGGGGGTTTATGGGGGACAAAAAGGGATTGGGCCGGGGGGTAGATCTGAGCCCAGCATTGACCCGCTCCATCATCTCCTCAGTGAATTTCAGGTGTGGGGAGGAGGGAGAAAGGGAGGGGGAGGAGGGTGATGGCCTGTCAGGGGTTTGGGGGACTGGGGAAGATTGTGGTCCCTGGTCCTGGTCGTTGGTGTTGTTAAGAGAGTTGGAGGCAAATAGGGACCCCTCTTCTTGCCTCTCATGTCTCTCCTTTCTGAGGCTCTTCCCGGGTGGGGGCAGATGGAGCTCCTCCTCAAGGTTTCTGCTGGGCTTTGTCTGTTCTTGGAGTACTGTTTGTTCCTCTTTATGAGATAACTCCTCGTTTATCTCAGCCTTGGCACCAAGCACAGATGGATGACGTATGGAATAAAACAAGTTGGAGGTGAACAGTTTCACCCCTGACTTGTTAAAATTAAATCCATTTGCTTTAAACAGATGCCTGCGTTCCCAAAAAATATTAAAGTTGTTGATAAAATGCACTGAGTGGTCAGTACATGCCGATATGAGCCATTTATTCAGTGTAAACAACCTGCTGAATCTCTCGTCTCCTCCTCTGACGGGCGGTACAGGTCCACTGATGAATACAGCTGCATTCAGAGAGTCTACAGTATTTAATAATCCAGTAAAGTCCCGCTTCAGAACCTCCGACTGTTGTTTGGACACATCGTTTGACCCTGTATGCAGAACAATGTTTGTCACAGTTGGATATTCATCTGCAATTTGAAGAATTCTATCCTTCAGGTTGTTGACCATATCCTTAGGAAAGCAGAGGACTTTAGTGTTCTTACCGCACATTCTTTGTACATCCTTTACGGCAGAGTCACCCACAATCAGAGTTTCAGGCCTAGCCTTTAGCTTTCCCTGTGGCCTTTTACTTTTCAGTAGATTTTCAGACCTTACTTCGCTACTTTTAGATGGATGGTTGTCCGATATAGATCCAGGGTCCTTTGATAGTGGAGCAAATCTGTTCTGCAGTTTCACATTCAGTTGTTTTGGAAGTTTGTTGTTAACCTTCCTATTCACGGTTGTCCAGTCCTGTTTCCTCTCGTATACAGGGGTAGAAGAGCTTCTCTGTCTCGTAGGAAGTGAAGGCCAGTCGGTTTCAGAGATTTCAGCTCGCTGTGCTCTGGCTGTGATACGTCCTCCCCCTTCCAGGAGACATGATTTATGTCTTGGTATTGCACCAAGACAGTCCAAGGGGGGATTATCGCTTGAGGATTTATAATAGTGCACAAAGTCTACTTTCTTGTTCTTGTTATCTGTGCTCCTTAGCTGTGTACTAGCTTGCTCATTGCCATTGTTTTGAATCAAAGGCAAGGTTGTTTCATTTCCACACAGTCCATTTACCTCCACGTTTACTTCTAAGCGATGAATTTTTGCCTCCAGTGCTGCAATCTTCTGCAGGAGGCTGTGGTAGTCATCTGTGGAGAGGGAAGGCATCTTGTTGCTAGTTAGCCTAGCGGTTAGCACCTTTCCAGGCTATTGAGGCTGTTCGGTGCCCAGACGCTGTAATCAGGCTTCAGCTGTGTCTAGGCCACAGACACACGGAGCGCTGAGGATAAGGTAACTGTAAAAATGTTGCTGTTTCTGTTAAGAACACTTTAGTCCTAATGATCTATAAGTGTCCAGAAGCTATCGCAGGTAAGCTCATACGGAAAAAAGGGAAAAATCAGCATAAAAATCAATAAAAGAAGCAAAGCATTTAGCTTGGTGTTTAATCAGAGTTGCTACACTCTGCAACAGAACACTACAGTGAAAAGGCGGCACTCGATGGTCCTACGTGTTCGTGATGGCAGCAAGCAACAAGTCATCGGTATCAAATACCAGGAGCAACGTGACATCAGCATCATCTGTAAGTGCGGCTCGCACCAGAGCTAAAGCAGAAGCTGCTAAGGTACGAGCATCATATGCTAGCCAGGAGGCTAAATTAAAACTGGAAAAGGCTGCTAGAGAAGCAGAAAGGAAAACTAGAGAAGCTCAAAATCAGTTGGAAGCCGCTAGAATTGATACAGAGCTGGAAGTGCTAACATTAAATCGTGAAGCAGACGCAGCCATCGCTGAAGCACAGGTGTTAGAAGATGTAGCAGAAATGCATGGAAACGTAGAAAATGTGAAATCTGAGTCAGAAGACAGGCTTAGATTGCAACGTATTAGTGAATATGTTTGCTCTCAAAATGATCAGAATCAGTCCACCTTTGCACCAGTATCTGTCCCACCTGTTAAATCTGTAGACCGTGCAGAATCACAAGACAGTTTCAGAACATGGCATCCACCTACAAGCTTAGCGGAATTCCAACATAGCAACAGCAAGCCCAAGCCTGAAGCGGATAATGGGACACATCCACCCACAACAAACCTGTCTAAACTGACCAGAGCTGAATCGAAGACCGACGTCGAAAGGACAAACCCTCGCACGTATATAGGTGCTCAATCACAAACACCCCGGCATATGCTTCCAGTGAGCGTGTCACAACCACCAGACCCTCTGGCACAATATTTGGCGCGACGTGATCTCGTTACATCAGGACTGTACCAATTTGATGATAAGCCAGAGAATTTCCGTGCATGGCGGTCCTCATTCACTAACGCTGTTGCTGAGGTTCAACTTACAGAAACACAAGAATTAGACCTCATGACCAAATGGTTAGGAAAAGAGTCTGGACAGCAAATAAGATGCATACGCTCAGTGCATGTCAATAATGCCAGTTTGGCTCTGCACAAGGCATGGGAGAGGTTGAATGACTGCTATGGCGCCCCTGAGATGATCGAGCAGTCGCTGTTTCAGAGACTTGACAGTTTTCCAAAAATTGCAGCCAAAGATCACATCAGATTACGTGAACTTGGGGATTTGCTTATGGAGATACAAGGCGCCAAGGAGGATGGATACCTCACTGGGCTGTCATATCTAGACACCTCCAGAGGTATTGGACCCATAGTAGACAAGCTCCCATATGGGCTCCAGGAGAAGTGGGTGTCATCTGGGTCGTGGTACAAAGGGGAGAATAACGGCTGCTTCCCTCCCTTTAGTTACTTTTGTAACTTTGTCTGTCATGAGGCAAAGAAGCGAAATGACCCCAGCTTTATTCATCAAAGCAATGGCGCAAACCCCACAAGACCAGAAAGATTACCTATGAAGAGCTTTAACACCAACAAGTCTATCGCGGTTCACAAAACGGATGTCTCTACAATCAACAACGACCCTAACAAGAACTGCCCATTGCACAATAAACCTCACCCACTTAAAAAATGCAGGACATTCAGAAACAAGTCCCTCGATGACAGGAAGGCCTTTCTAAAACAGAAAGGAATATGCTTCAAGTGTTGTTCTTCAACTTCACATGTCGCCAAAGACTGCAAATCTTCCGTGAAATGCTTAGAGTGTGAAAGCATCTATCATGATGCAGCCATGCACCCTGGCCCACAACCTCAACTCACCAAGGCTCCTCCACCACCACAAGAGAATGGCGGGGAGGGAGAAGATGACTCTAATGTAACTGATGTTAGAACCAGCTGCACAGAGGTTTGTGGCCCCGGCCAGTGGGGTCGTTCTTGCTCTAAGATCTGCCTTGCAAAGGTCTACCCCAAACATTCAAAACACAAAGCCATTAAGGCTTATGTAATTCTGGACGACCAGAGCAATCGCTCTTTAGCCAGGCCAGAGTTCTTTGAGCTGTTTGGTGTGGAGAACAAACCACTCTTATACCATCTCAGAACATGCTCCGGCGTCATCAAAACGTATGGCAGGAAGGCAGAAGGATTCCAGATAGAGTCGTTGAACGGCAACGTTCTCATACCTCTTCCCCCACTCCTTGAGTGCCCTGAAATCCCTAACAATCGAGCTGAAATCCCAACACCAGGTGCAGTTTTGCATCATCCTCATCGCTACCATATAGCCAAACACATCCCCGATCTGGACCCAGAAGCAGAGATACTCCTGTTGCTCGGGAGAGACGTGCTTAGAGCACACAAGGTCAGGCAGCAAGTTAATGGGCCACACAACGCTCCCTTTGCACAACGTCTCGATCTAGGCTGGGTGGTGATAGGGGAGGTGTGCCTAGGTAATGTGCATAAGCCAACGGTTGACACATTCAAGACCCATGTGCTAGACAGCGGTCGCCATTCCATATTTCAGCCCTGTGCAAGTTTCATGCAGGTCAAAGAAACACAGCCAAGCTTCAGCAAATCTAACAAAATGCCAGAGAGGATGCTAGGACACACAGTGTTTAACCAATCTGAACATGATAACAAACCGGCCCCATCAATAGAAGACATTCTCTTCCTAGAGATCATGGATACAAATGTCCACAGAGATGACACTGGTAGTTGGGTTGCTCCATTGCCGTTCAAGGAGCCACGGCAACGTTTGCCAAATAATAAAGAGCATGCAGTTAAGAGGTTTGAATCCTTGCAACGCCAATTCAGGAAGAAACCCGAGATGCAGAAGCAATATGTGGCATTCATGGAGAAGATCATTGCCAATGGTCACGCAGAAGTGGCACCACCCTTGAGGGAAGATGAAGAGTGCTGGTTTCTTCCATCATTCGGGGTATACCACCCACAAAAGCCCAACCAAATCAGGGTGGTTTTTGATTCCAGCGCTCAGTACTGCGGGGTCTCCCTCAATGACGTGCTTCTGACTGGTCCCGACCTCAACAATTCTCTCTTGGGTGTCCTTCTACGCTTTCGAAGGGAGAGAGTAGCTATCCTCGCCGACATCCAACAAATGTTTCACTGCTTTTTGGTCCATGAAAGGCACCGCAACTTCCTCCGGTTTTTGTGGTATGAGGACAACAACCTCACCAAGGCAGTTATCGACTACCGCATGAGGGTTCATGTCTTTGGCAACTCGCCATCTCCGGCTGTGGCCATCTATGGTCTGCGAAGAGCCATTGCTGAAGGTGCCCAGAAGTACGGTGCCGACACAGTGAAATTTGTGGAAAGGCACTTTTACGTGGATGATGGCTTGGTGTCTCTCCCATCTGAAGCAGAAGCAATCAACCTTCTCCAACGGACTCAGGCTTCAAACCTGGAATCAAACCTCCGCTTGCACAAATTTGTGTCGAACAGTCCAGCAGTCACTGGAGCTTTCCCGCCAGAAGATTGTGTCCTGCTCATCAAGGATCTGGATTTGAGTGGGGAGACAGCACCCATGCAGCGCAGCCTGGGTTTGCTTTGGGAAATCAGAAAAGACACATTCACATTCTCTGCATCAACTATTATCAAACCTTTCACCCGACGTGGAGTCCTCTCTACCGTCAATAGCGTTTTTGATCCGATGGGTATGCTGGCACCTGTCACAATCCAGGGACGAGCTCTTCTTAGGGAACTTAGTTCGGAACTGACTGACTGGGATGCACCTCTCCCAGAAGACAAGCTGAAGAAATGGGAAACCTGGAGAGATTCTCTTCAAGTCCTAAAGGAGCTTCATGTGCCACGTGCATACACATCAACCTCGCTCACCAAAGCTGTGCGCACAGAGTTGTTTGTATTCTCAGATGCCTCAACTATGGCCATTGGGGCTATCGCTTACTTGAAAGCCATCCAGGAGGATGGAAAAGTGGAAGTAGGATTTGTTATGGGCAAAGCCAAATTAGCACCCCAGTCTGAACCAACAATCCCGAGGCTCGAACTCTGCGCTGCTGTCCTTGCAGTAGAAATGGCGGATCTCATCCGGGAGGAGCTGGATCTGAAATTGGATGCTGTCTGGTTCTACACGGACAGTAAGGTGGTACTCGGGTACATTTGTAACATGACAAAACGCTTCTACACATATGTCCATAACAGAGTCCAACGTATCCGACAATCTACCAGACCAGAACAATGGCGTTATGTGTGCACGGAAGAAAACCCTGCGGACCATGCATCCAGATCTCTGCCTGCATCACATCTGGCACAGAGTTCTTGGTTCACCGGACCTTCATTCCTGCATCAGTTATCTGCAGAAACAACACAAACCAGTGAGACGTTTGAGCTCATCGACCCGGGAAATGACTCAGAGATTCGATCACAGGTACGCACCTACACTACTCACCTGAAGGAACCTGTACTTACCCCTGATCGCTTTCGCCGTTTCTCCACCTTTACCTCTCTACTGCGAGCAGTGGCTTTCCTTATCCATGTGGCAAGATCTCATAAACATTCAAACCAAAACAGCAGGTGTACAGGATGGCACACATGCCGCTTACCTCGTACTGTGGATGAAATAGCTCAAGCGAAACATGTCATTCTGCAAGCAGCACAAAGGCCAGCCTTTGCCAAGGAACTGTCGGCCCTCCAAACAAACAAAGTGGTGCCCACAAACAGCCCGTTGCATAAACTCAGTCCAACTTTGGAGAGTAGTCTCATCTGTGTTGGAGGCAGACTGAAACATTCTCAACTAACGTGTGAAGAAAAGAACCCAGTAATCCTACCCAAGGACAGCTACGTTTCCTTACTGCTCGTACGACATCACCATGAGCAGGTGAGACATCAGGGTCGACATCTCACAGAAGGTGCAGTAAGGGCAGCTGGACTGTGGATTTTGGGTGGGAAGCGACTAATCAATTCAGTCCTACACAAATGCGTAATCTGCCGGAAGCTGCGTGGAAGACCGGAAGAACAACGTATGGCTGACTTACCGCCAGAACGTCTCAAGGTTTGCCCTCCCTTCACATACGTGGGACTTGACGTCTTTGGACCTTGGTCTGTTGTAACCAGACGTACCAGAGGAGGACAGGCAGAGAGCAAACGGTGGGCCATGATGTTTAGTTGTTTGAGTTCAAGGGCCATCCACATTGAGCTGATTGAGTCTATGGACACATCTAGCTGTATAAATGCTCTCAGGTGGTTCTTCGCTCTCAGAGGCCCTGCAAAAGAACTTCAGTCTGATTGTGGGACCAACTTCATTGGAGCTAGCAAGGAGTTGGAGATGGATAATACTGTACGGGGGTACCTCAGCAAGCAAGGATGTAGCTGGAACTTCAGACCTCCTCATGCTTCCCACATGGGAGGCTCGTGGGAACGGATGATTGGTGTTGCCAGGAGAATCCTTGATTCAATGCTCTTGCAGCAAAAGAGTCGCCTAACCCATGAAGTGCTGTCAACACTAATGGCAGAAATTACAGCTATCATCAATGCACGTCCACTCCTACCTGTGTCTACAGACCCAAACCAACCTTTCATTCTTTCACCAGCCATGCTCCTCACACAAAAATCAGGAGTTCCACCTCCTCCAGGAGATTTCACAGATAAGGACCTCTTCACAAAACAATGGAGGCAGGTTCAAGCGCTCGCGAACCAGTTTTGGGCCCGTTGGAGCAAAGAATACTTACCATCTTTACAACAAAGACAAAAATGGACAGTGACACGCAGAAACCTTCAAGTTGGGGATCTGGTCCTCCTCAGGGACAAGCAGACCATCCGCAACTACTGGCCCATGGCCATAGTCACAGCAACCTTTCCTGGGAAGGATGGACATGTGAGAAAGGTTGAAGTAAAAACGACCGACCAAGGTGACACAAGAACCTTCCTTAGGCCAGTTGCAGAAGTAGTTCTTCTTCTGCCTAAGGACTGATTAAGGACTGTTGTTTGGACTCATTCAAGTTCATAGTGGCCTCACATAGGCCAGGCGGGGAGTGTGATGCCTCAAAGGCATTTATGTCATTTATCTTTAATGTTTGCTTTAAAATAATTCTTTTGTATGTCTTTAAGTTAAAAAGAACAGTAAAAAAAGAGTTAAAAATGTTAAAAAGCTTTAATTTTGAAGGTGAACTTGCTAATAACCTCACTTCCTTGTGGGTTACCTGTATTGCTTCATTTCCTGTTTACTTGCTCTTCCTGGTTGCTCTAAGAGGGAGAGTGACATGCGGTCTAGCTCTGAGGCTTATCCACAGCCATCCTCTTGGGATCATTGTTCAGGCAACGCCGTAAGTGTATATATTTCATGATGAAGGTGTTAAAAAGGCATAAATAGCGGTATTTGTTAAGAATTATATTTTATTTGTGATTCATGGAGGTTGATTTGTACATGTTAAAAAAGGCAGTTTTGATGATCATTACTGTTGCTAAAGCTAACACGAAGGTGTAAGGTCACATTTTGAGTTATTTCGTGACGCAATATTTATGTAAACGATCATTTTTTCTATTCTGTATTTCTTTTCAACTACAGTTTTCACCGCTTGTCAAATGAAGATTCTGAGTAAAAAGTCAACTCTACTCGGACTCGTGTATTCATTGACAGAGGTTTAGCTTGGTGTTTAATCAGAGTTGCTACACTCTGCAACAGAACACTACAGAGTGTGTAGTTAATGTGTTGTCTTTTGTAGTTAGTGTGTAGTGTTGTGGATAGTTTTGTGTTGTGTGTCAGAACAATGAGGTGACTGCTGTCTGCAGGTATCAGGCGGTATGTTCTCCTTTATAGTGGACAGAAATTTTTGGAGTGGCACAAATAATTTGTGTGGCATCTTATTGAATGCAGAACAGCTGATTGTTCTGTAAATAGTTAGAAATGGTTATTTTAAAAAGGGGCAAAAGGTAAATGGCTGAAAATAACTTTGTTGTTTGCAAACCTTGTGCATATGATTTTAAAATTGACAATATATATTTACATTTAAAGTTATTAAACATGATTCAATAAACATTTTTGTGGTTGTTACAGTAAAAATATTACTTTTTCTACTCGGATTTTATGTTTTTTGTCTGATTATAGATCAATTGTATAAATACAGTATGTCAAAATGAAAACATAACTGTAAATTCAGACATATGAGGTTGTGCTGAAAAGGATGATCCCAAACAAGGCAAAGTAAATAGTTTTTAAAGGTGAAATGTAGAGGGAAAATCAAAAGTAGTTAAAAATGGGCAATTATATCCTGGACCCCAGAGTTTTTTTTTATTTTAAAGTAACGCAATAGTTACTTTTCAAGTAATTAATTACTTTTAGAATATTGTAACTCAGTTACTAACTCAGTTACTTTTTTTGAAGAAGTAACTAGTAACTGTAATTAATTACTTTTTCAAAGTAACTTGCCCAACACTGATTATGAGCGATTTTAGTTTGACATTATTTGCCAAGTCAAACATAATGCCACAGATTATTTCACAGTGCTGTTGATGTTAACTAGCAACAGGAAGAAGATCTAAAATGTTAGGTTGATCGTGCACATAATAAGTGCAGTGTGCACATATTAATTAGCACATAGCAATTATTAACCAGTAGTTTGAAGGAGAGTCAATAATTGCCAAAATAAGCAAAGAACAGACAGAAAAACAGAAATTCCTTGATGTTTTAGAGAGATGTAATGTATAACAGATGAAATGTTACATAACATGTGCAATCCATGAGGACAACAGCAATTACACTGTCACTGAAAACAACCTTACCATTCATTTCTGCTTACCATCATTTCATTTGGTGCTGAAAATGTAGGGCGTTCGTTAAGGAGGAGTTTGTTTTTGAAGGTCTGTCTCTGCCACTCTCTCATTGTGGTGAATGTTTCCCCAATGGACTCTTCATGAATCCTCAGTCTTGTCTGTAATCATTTGTAACGTTATTACATTTATCTTTATGAAATCAAGTAATTAATTATAAAGGCACTTTAAAATTAACTGTGTTTTATCAGAGAAAGAACAGTTGCACTGGTCCAAAGAATTAGAGGAGGACTTTTTAATCAGAGCATTTTATTCAAATCAATCAGTCTAATACATTTAATCAATGTCTATTAATCTTGGTCAATTATGCAGCAGAGGGGGTTGTTAATCAGTTTCAGCTGCTTTGGTGTTAATTTCATTAACACCAGGTGAACTCAAAGGGCAACAATGAGACAACACCCCAAAACAGGAATTCAGTTCAAGGCGCTAAATATTGTAAGGTAAAGACCATACAAAAATACAAAGAAAACAGAGAAATCCCCAACAATTATATGAGAAAGTGCTTTAGCCACAGTGGGAAGGAAAAACTCCCTTTTAACGGGAAGAAACCTCTGGCAGAACCAGCCTCAGAAAGGGGTTTAGTGGAGGAAGAAGGGACAAAGACAGGAGGTGGAAGAGACCCAGAGATTAATAATAACTAATGATTAAATGTAGAGTGGTGTACAAACACATAGCTTTCAGTGTATCTTTTTTACTCACTGAGGGCTCTGCCTACCGTTCTACTTTTAAACACTCTAGGAACCACAAGTAAGCATGCTCTAATGGGGGTGCACGGCATGAATATGGTAAATATAAATACACATCCAGTCATCCACTCATTCACGCATACATTCACACACTGGTGATGGCAAGCTACATTGTAGCCACAGCCACCCTGGGGCGCACTGACAGAGGCGAGAGAGGTGTGTTAGCCACGGCTCTCTGTAGCGCATCATGCTAACCTCCCGGTACTCCTTTTGGAGTCTGGTCAGCGCCACCAATTCCTCGATCTAACATTTCCCACTGTGACACTAGCACCACCGGGCCCTCTGACCACCACCAGTAGGCAACAGGTGAAGTGTCTTGCCCAAGGACACAATGACCGAGACTGTCCAAGCTCGCCGATTACAAGGTGAATTCCAAACCCTTGAGCCACGATCGCTGTATATGTATTACGTTATTCATTTTTATTTATGGTATGAATAAAAAAAATTGTTTATGTTAAGATATTCATTGTGTGTACTCATGTTGTACAGTGTTTAACTGCATTATGGTGGTTTAACAGAGACAGTATTTTAGTTGTCACCATAAGGAGGCACTGTTTCATTGTAAGGGCACGGATGCTGCATCATCACGCCCCTAAGAAGAAAAAAGTATACCACAACAAAATGGCACCCATGAGGAAAAAAAAAGGATTTGCGCATGTGAAATAAAGTTCCCAAAATATTAAGGACATTTTTGCCTCCGTCGTCATTTTCCTTCGAGTTGATCGCTGTCGATGCTGCAATACTCAACAGTTTATTTAAATGCTTGGACCCTATTAGCATAATGGACAGGTTTTGTTTTGTTTTTTGCGGGGGGGGGGGGTTGCTTTCTTTTGGTCAATGTGCATGATTGACACCTCATTTTAATCGTTTGAGCCATTAGGATCACAGTAACGATCCCACGTCACTTCAACCAATCAGACGTTGCAAGGCCAAAACCCACGTGGGCCCAAATTACTGCATGTGACGTCTGTCCAGTCACGTGTCTGTAGGTGGGTCTAAAATGAATATTGGTGACGGAAAATGGCTCTGATGCGGCTAGTTAGGCGTGGTAACTGCTGATAATCATGTGGCTACCGGCTACCAGGGAAAATAACGGAGAAAATTGGGATGGTAAGCCAAATTTCTGTCTTAGCGTATTTGCGTATGTGTTTTTGTGGTCTTCTTTTGCGTCTCATTCAGTGAATTCTGGACAGAGCGTGGTGAAACTTGGTGTTTGGAGTCAGTAATACCTCTGGAAGATAACTAGCCTTTCTTTAGCCGGTTGCATTAAGTTTGAAGAATTTCTTGTTCGGTTTTGTTTGTTTAGCGGACTTGTGCGCATTTACGTAACTGCTCGTTTAATCGTGGCTTGTTTTCATTGTGTTTGGTGGTTGTAGAAATGGTTTATATGAGATTTTACCTGAGATTCAGAGGTTTCTGTGGATACCACACATGTCGGGACTTATATTTCTCACCCCGTTTTATAACCGATTAAATGTGATCTCTTCCTTTTTGCCCCCATGTGGTGGGGCGTGGTCTGTGGTGCCGTGCAGACGCACCTGCACGGCATCTGCAGATCACGCCCGTGGTGTTAAATCACAGGGAAACCGGGTTGAGAGTGTTATTGTGGTGTGATGTACGGCTGGCAGCTTGGGAGCTGCAGCCAATGTAAATAAATGGCTCAGTGGTTCCCAAACTTTTTTTGCTGGGCCCCCCTTTGTTTTACAGGAAAAATGTTCGTGCCCACCCCCCCCCGCCCGCGTGCACACACACAAACACATTCTCCAACCACACACACCCATATTTTGCTCATTTGCGGTTTATTTCACACCTCAAACATTTAGTAAAGTAATCTGCAATAAATGACAGGTAGTAATAAAATAAACTACCAACTCTTTTACGCTATGTCTGCACCTACACGGGTATTTTTGAAAACACAGCTGTTTCGTCCACACGTAAACGGCGTTTCGAATCACTGAAAACTGAGATTTTTTTAAAACTCTTTTTTTGCGTTTACGTTTGGACGAGGAATACAGAGTTCGTCACGCAACGTCAAAGGTATGTGAATTTTTTCACGTCAGGCAGTGCGCCACGTTATTGCTTACGTGAGAGGAATTGCAGAATGGCAGATAGAGACGAAATACTGTTACTGTTAATCTGACTATCTTCAGTTTTTACACGCTTACATATACACACGCAGTTACTGTCCCTCTATTTAGAAAGGCAGAGGCTATTTACGTGTAGTTGTTTGTTTGTTTTTTCCTGTGTAATAATATTCAACATTGCTATCAATACATTTTTCAAAAAAATGCCTCTCTGTGCAAAATGGGTTTAAAAACATAAACAACTATGGGACAATGTTTGTACGTGATTTGAACAGAGGGAACAAATCGTGGCAGGATCAGCCTGATATTATTTGTATCCCACTGTAACTTTACTGTATAAAGAGCTAACATCTCCAAAATGTCAGTAGTTAGTCATTACAACAAGTGTTTGTGAACTAAAAATCAAGAATCTGGGATACTGTTTGCCCGTGATTTGAAAAGTCTATCGCATGCTCCTGACGAAGGAAAGACCAATTCTGCAGGGGAGACCTACCTCGGCACTTGTGCAGGTGAAGCCAAAGGGAAGATATGCCTCACCATATTTTCTAGTCTTTGGCTTACAATGAAGTTGGTTTGGAAACATATTCAGCTATGCTTCAGCTCCTGCTTTGCGTTTCTGTGGCCGCCCCGTGCTAGCAGTGTCCAAGCGTTTTGTTCCCCCCCCCTTTCATACCGCACCCCCCCCCCCCCCTGCAATGGCTCTGCGCCCCCCCCAAGGGGGTGGGCTCTGCGCCCACTTCCCACTTTGGGAAGGTCTGGGCTCTAACACTGAATCTGTGGTCCCGCTGTGCCTTATTCACGCCACACTGGTGCTGAAACCCAGGATGCGGCACAATGGGCCCACAACAGAGCCAGGGAAGGGAGGAGCTGTCCCAGACAATGGCTAGCACGGCGGCTATCCTTTTCTTTTTTTTGAACAATAAAAATATTGTTAAAAAAAAGCATGCCGGCGATGGAGAATGAAAAGGGAGAAAGCGGATCGTTGAATGAAATGGATGAACCAGAATTGGTTTGTAAAAATGCTGCAACTTCACTGGTGTGGAACTGGTTTAGCTTTTGTCCTTCAGATACACATCAACAGATACAAATATGGCACACTTAAAATCAATAATTTGATTTTGCTGAAAATCTGTCAAATGTTTTAGTACGACTTTGCTAAGCTACGAACCCGCACCGCTTGATGGATTGTTGGAGCATTACGGCTATCGTATGCAGGAGCCTCGTGGAGTGATACCTACTGTGCTTCAACATAATATTACTGTACTGTGTGTGTATAACCTCTTTTTAAGTTTTGTGGATATTATACATGGTTATGCTGAGGATATGTCGGCCAATTTCCACTGTCAGCAAGGAATTTGCACTTGCACTGTTAAATTTTTATATAACTTTAATGCACATAAAAAAACAGCTGCTTGTTTAAGTGAAAATACATTGATGTTGTTGTTTTTTTTGCACTAATAAAGTTGTGGAGGAACAAAGTATTTTGTCTAGTGTCAATTATATCGTCAGTTATGTCCTTACCGCAAATTTTCAAATGTATATCGTGATAAATATTTTTGGTGATATCTCCCTGCTCACATGGCAGCTGCACTGAAAGAGTCCTGGATTCCGGCCGTGGCGAGGAGTGGTGACAATACGAACGTCACTTTCTCCTGTAAGACGAGGCAGGGGAAGCAGGCACCGCTGGAGCAGAAGGCGATGTGGCGGAGAACTCCTTATCCTCCTCTCGCAGTCTAGCCCAAAACAAGGGTGGGGGGCATAATCCGAGCACGGCAAGTGAGAGTGGACCTGTTGCTGTGGCCAGTAGTGATGTGCGATACCACTGATTTCCTTTCTGATCCGATACCAAGTAATATTCAGGGTGGTATCGACGATACTGATCCAATACCGATACTTTGTACAAAAACTTATTTTATTTATTGTATCTCAAATTATAGCGTCATAATATAATGATTACAGGACATCGGATTACTTGTTCTTATCACTTAATAATGCAGAGTTCATCATATAAAAATAAAAAAAACTGAAGTTGTGCGCTATTTGAACACCTTGCCTGCCTGCAGCATTAAAGGACTCCGTGAGAGACGTCTGTCTCGCCCTAGCAGCACCTGTCCCTCTCCTCCTCTTCAGTTCACCTCAACATACGCTCGTCATATTTTGTGATATGATTTGGTGTTTGACAAGGTTAGTGATGTTGCCACAACCATACATGCCAACCCTCCTGATTTTTCCCAGAAGAATCCCGAATTTCAGTGCCCCTCCCGAAAGTCTCCCGGAGCCACCATTCTCCCGAATTTCTCCCAATTTTCCACCCGGACAACAAAATTGAAAAACCATATCGCAGAATTCATAGCGTGGCCCAGCCAATTCCAGTCTCCAACAATGACGGCAGCTACTTAGTTTTAATATTACTCTTATTTCTTTTTCTGGGTCTCAAAAAAACTTTTAACATATTTTCAGGTGAGAATGTAGCTGTGTAAACTTCAAATATCTGAGCCGATCGACACATCGTTTTCAAACCCCCGTGGTCTTTCAGTACTCGGGTTAACATGATATATAAGTCACTTTGCTAAGTTAAAAATGTTATTGTTTGGCATTTTCAGTGTTTTATTTGTTCGTGACTAAATCGGTTTGGCTGAGATTAAAGTTATTAGATTAGATTAAATTAAATTTAACTTTATTAATCCCTCGGGAGGGTTCCTCCGGGGTTTTCACACAGCCGAATAAACGTCAAACAGAAAACTAATTAAGCAAAGTGTGAGACGGTCGAGAGTTTATGCCAGCGCCCGGTTATATTTTAGATAGCAAGTAGCAGACGGCAGTTTCACTCCACCGAGGGAGCTCGTGACGTACTACCTGGCTTTCTTTAGA
This sequence comes from Neolamprologus multifasciatus, assembly GCF_963576455.1. NCBI lineage: Eukaryota > Metazoa > Chordata > Actinopteri > Cichliformes > Cichlidae > Neolamprologus > Neolamprologus multifasciatus. The sequence continues at coordinate 35,026,498 of NC_140453.1, read as the reverse complement.
CCGCGAAGGCCGGAACCTCAGGTGGAAGCAGCCTCTGAATTTGGACACCCCCGCTGTTTCCGGGCCGGCCAATAATAACGGTGACATTTAACGTATTTTATCCGATAAATAAACACAGTAAAATGTATTCTCCCCCCCCAACAGCCCTTTTGAATGTCTCCCTAATTCTGAGGTCTCAAGGTTGGCAAGTATGGCCACAACACCTCACTTTTTTGCCACATGTATCGCAAACCACGTCTCAGCTGTTTGTGGAGGTAAAATACGTCCGCACAATTATGCTCAGCCATTGTTGTGAGTGCGTACGCCAAGGGGCTACGAGACATTTATACAGTCGTATTTCGCACATGACTATGAAAGGCGGAAGAGGAAGTAGTTACTTTGAATGTAGATGTAGCCGGATGGACTACTCGTCTTTCTTTTTCTCTCTCTCACTCTCTCTCCTGCGCTCGCTCTCTCCTGCGCTCATTCTCTTCGCTGCGCAATTAGGTTAATTGGGAACCCACCTGCATATTGATTGCAGGGTGGCGTCAGCCTGTATAAAGCTAAGCCGGTGTTTTTCTGGATCATTTCTCCCGTGCATTCGGCGCAAAGCAGCAGTAAATGCTGGCACACTGTGACGGACTGATCAGCAAGAGTAGATCATATGACAGCTACAGGTATGCTCTCGCTTAACCTCCGATTCCCTCCAAGTACCGGAATTTGTATTAATATAGTTTTTGCGGCCTGTTGTAGCGCGGCAGTTTCTGTTTTATTTCGGCGTTGCAGAGAGAGGTGCTCGTGTTATCCCCACCAGTGAGAGTATAGAGCCTCCGGTCCTGGGGTAAGCCATGAAAACTATATTAGCATTCCCAGCTACAAGAGGCTAAGGTTACATTTATCTGTTGTTTTAGGGTTTGATCGCTCCCCCTCACCATCTCCGTGGCAACTCGCCCAGCCTTAATTGGAGAATCAAGACCCCTGCCTAGCCGCTGTTGTGAGGGCTCCTCCTCGGTGGAGCCTGCTGTCTTGTCTTGTCTCTTGTTTTATCTTGTCGTGAGACTGCTTTTATTAAGTAGGCCTACCTTTTCCTGGTTCGCCTGGTTTTATTCTATTTTATTCTGGACTGTTGCTTGTACCCACGCTTCTGTGATGGGGCTGAAGTGATTCTCTGCCCGGGTGTCCTGCCGGGAATTTTAAATCGCCTCATTTGCTGGTTTCAGCCTGTGGGGAGCCAGACCAGCTTGCGATCGAGGCTTGGACAACTACTGCCAGCACGAGTGGTAGTTTGACCCGTGGGGCATAAGCCTTCCAGTGTGGTGTGTGTGCATGTGCGATTTCTTTTATTAAAGTGTGTTTTAGTTTTTTTATGATCTGTAGCGAGCCAAATGCTCAGTGTCCTTTTATTCCTTTAACATATTTTTCTGTGTTTTATTTCAGTGAACGGAGGACGTGCCAGTGGCCCTGGGACCTCAGGTGGTGGGTTGTTTTCACACTTTCTTTTGTACAGCACCGGGTGGGCTGCAGTGATTTTCTTTTTGTGTGATTTTCTTTTGGGTCCACGGCTGCTGGTAAGTCAAAGTTCCTTTATTGTACTTTTAGGACACTGTCAACAAAGACGCTACATTTTGTTCTCCTAATATTTTATTCTTTATTTCTTTTACTGTAAATAAAACTGTTTTAATATTGGAGCCAACCTGCCTCAGTGTACATCCTTGAATGCACACTGAGGCAGTGTGCATTCAACCTCTTTATTCTTTATCTATTTTTCTTAAAAATATATTTCTTGGGGGTGGAATTCCCCTAGGTGGCGTTGTCATTTTATTATTTCTTTTAGAACCCCGCCGATGGCAAGTATGGTCACAAACACTGAGCTTCAGGCTGCCAATGGGCTGGCCATTCCTTACATTGGCCTCAGCGACATTAACCATTATGGCTTTGCTCTTTACACCGGGTGCTGTGAGGACGCAGTTGAGGATCGCTTGGATCTGAGCTATCCCCTTCATATGGCGTTATTTTTGTGCCACTATTCTGAGCGCACGTTTAAAAAAAATAAATAAATAAATTTGCAGGTGCAAGTGTTGCATTTTGAGCAAAGGAAAGCTAAATTTGAATGAACAAAATTCATGTAAAAAAAAAAAAAATGCTATTGTGTGTGTATATGGATAATAGCAAACACTGAAATACATTTTTTTGCACGCATCAATGAATTTTGTTCACTCAAATTTAGCTTTTCTTTGGTCAAAATAAATTTCTCCTCAAAATGCAACACTTGCACCTGCAAATTGTTTTTATGTGCGCTCAAGTTTTTTTTTTTGATTTTTTTTTTTTTTTTTTTTTTTTTTTAATTTTATTTGTATAGTGTTGCAGTCCCACCGAAGTTGTTTGCATGGATTTTCCCATATGTCATCCCTTGGAGTTGAAATGTATCCATTTTTTTTATGAGTGCTTCTTTTGAAGCACAGAGGACTTTGTTTGAATTTTGTCCACCACATATGGAAAAGATATATATAAATCTTATAAAGTTTGTATCTGTCTTGTATGAAACTTGTATGAAAAGCATACAAGAGTGAAAACACATAAGATCCCTTGAAAAATTATATAATGAAACTTGTATGTTTTGAATACGTACTAAAAAAATATATGAAAGTAATGAGAAAGTGGCCACTTTCATGAGTAAATAATGTAAGCCTTATATGATTTACTCATGAAAGTGGCCACTTTCATGAGTAAATCATATATGTTTTTACTATTTCTTTTCCATATGGGTTTCTTTGTCATCTGTTAAGCAAAATTTAAAAATGTGATGTAGTACTGCTATAATCAACTGTAATTCAGCATCCTTAAGTGGACATAAACTAACTTACTTTGATACACTGCTTTGAAGTAGTGAACTGAAGTTTTGATGATGGCTGTTGATCATGAAATCTAGTACATCTTGGCCCTTTCAGGTAACATTGACAGTTACTTAATATTCACAGTTCTAAAGGCTGTTTGGAGCCTTTGAGTGTCCGATTTGCTGAAACACTGTAGCGGATTCCAGCTCCAGAATGGAGTATGTTAATTTTATACAACTTGCTAGTGATAGCCCACATGCTAATGTCAGCAATTTAGTTAACATTAGCATTTTAGCTAACTTTGACTTAAAAGCTACAGTTTACATACTATTTGGTTAATGTTAGTTAACATACAAGTGATAGCCTGCATGCTGCCTTTAGTATTTTAGCAATCATTAGCTTTTTAGCTTATATCCCGCTGTTGCGGGATAAGCCAGGGGCAAGCCAGCTCACCTCTCTGAGCACTAGTGCGTTGTTGTACAAATGTATCAGTGCCCATTGGAGGTGGAGTGATGTTTTTTTCATTCAAATTTTATTTGTCACATACACAGTACAATATGTAGTGAAATCCTTGTGTTTGAGCTGCTTGTGTCAAATCAGGCAGTCTACACAGAAGTCTTCACCTTTCTGCACTCTTTCATGGCTTAGGAATTGTAAAATTTTATTACTTCTATAGTTACATAAATCTCTATTTTACTAAAAAAAATGATGATTTATAACTAGTTGACAGTGATTAATGGTGGAGGAATTTTTCAAACTATTCCTTTTGGGAAAAGAAGCAATAAAGCACAATGTAAACACCTCACTACACAAAACTGTATTATTCGAAAAATGTAGAAGATCGAGCTCAGTTTAAATACTTTATATTCTGTTTAATATCAAGCATCATATTCTTTAAATCATATGTTTGTAGTGGCTGTCCTGCGAGCATGGTTGGCAGCAGTCCATATGAACTGAATTTTAACAGGGAGGGCGGAGGGATGGCTTAACAAACAAACACAATTCCTTTGAAATTGGTAAGGTTAAAGGACTGGACTGAAAATGAGTGAAAAAGCAGTCAACTTCCAAAGAAAAACCTTAAAAGACCTTCAGAAAGCTAGAAAACAATTACTTAAGACCACTTTAACAATTACAAGACAGACTGGCTCCTTGGAAGCAAAATATAAAGAAATGAAGGTTGTTTAAAGACTTTTGCACATTTTTGTACACACAAGAAAAAATAAAAAAGATTAAAGCTAAAATTATAGTAATTTCTGTAAATCAGTCCAAACATTTTCAACCTATACTATGACTTGGTAAGGGAACTTAAAGCTGTCCCGTTCAGGCCAGGTAACAGGTAAAGCTCACCTGGGAATCAGTGTGGCCATACGCTTTGTCAATCACACAAATGAGATCGAGGAAAAGAAGAGGAACATCATAGCAGTTTGGATCTTTTATACAGTTGCAGGCACAATGAAGAACCATTACGGCAGTCTTCAGGCAGCACTCTCCATTTTTGTCATCAAAACTGTACAAATGAAATCATAATATTAATACAGAAATTCAGAGATACTTCTTAAAAGATAAAGCATTAGTGTTTTACACTTTACCTTTGTTTGAAACTGTTTTCTCTTCTGATGAGATCACATGCCAAATCTTCCAAAGCCTGTTAATGGTATTACAGATGATTTTAAACATTAAAATGCATACTAGTTAAAGCTTGGGTATGCAAATTGTTTTTGGCAAACAAAAACAGATCTGTATTTTGGGCATATTTTAAATGAACAAGTCTGAAAACAAGCTGGCATTAGATATTACAGCTTATCAAGATTTCTGCAGCTCACGTAAGTCTGCATAGGCACTGAGCTAGATACTTCTGGCTGCTCCCTTATTTCATAAAGAGGCATGAAAGCAGATGGATCATCATGTTTGGTTTAAGAACAGATTTTATGTGCCGAGCTCTTTATCCAGACTTGGGACTGAGAGTGCATTAGCTTGCAATCCCGTGAAGGTGGGAGGTAGTGAGATGCAGATAGTCAGTCAGTATTTTTAGGGAAATAAGTATTTGAGGACCTGCTGAATTTGTAAGGTTGCTCACTTACAAAGATATAAACAATCCCTAATATTTAGCAGTAGGTGTGTATGTCTAGATTTATGCCAACTACCGCTTCCAAAACTGATTAGGGTGTCCAGGGAATGGTATGTAACAGTAAGAAAGAGGCTTTTATTCATTTATTTTCAACCTAGGGGCAGTTGTGAATGAAAGTTGAAAAATGTGAGCCCAATATTGAGTTTTGAGTTAAAACATCTGCAAGCAAAAACAATACTACTAGAGCAGTAAACAAAAATAGTAACACTAAGCTTGAAAAAAACCTTCAATAAAGCTGATGAAAAAGCATGCTCCTCGTCGCAACTCTCAATAGATATGGGGCGATTGTGGCTCAAGAGTTGGGAGTTTGCCTTGTAATCGGAAGGTTGCCGGTTTGAGCCCCGGCTTGGACAGTCTTGGTCATTGTGTCCTTGGGCAAGACACTTCACCTGTTGCCTACTGGTGGTGGTCAGAGGGCCAGTGTCCTCGCCTCTGTCAGTCTGCCCCAGGGTGGCTGTGGCTACAATGTAGCTTGCCATCACCAGTGTGTGACTGGATGTGTGAAGCACTTTGGGGGCCTTAGGGACTAGTAAAGCGCTATACAAATACAGGCCATTTACGGCCATGTATGTCACTTTGATGCAATGTGAAAATACCTTTCATTTTGTTATTTGATAATTTGTTGATAAATATTTATTGCTGCTTTATGGATACATACCTTGTAGATGGAGTTAGATATTTCAGATTTGATGCTGAACTTCAAGTAATGAAGAATGTCTAGTAGCTCCACACGAACAGTGGATTTTAAGCTCATTAGGTCATTTACACGCAGCAGAGACATCCAAGAGTGCACGAGAAGACAGTCAATGTCAGCTAGGTATGCATGGTTCCTCATGATACTGACCAGATTGCTTAAAAAAAAAAAAAAAAACCTGAACTTATTATGCTGATCAGGGAAGTTTAACTTAATGTTAAAATTCTGAAGGAAAAAAGCATTTCATGTACTTACTTATAACTGTCCTGGAAACGTGTTCCGTCTTTCCTCAAGCATTCCTTCAAGCCTGTCCAGGATTCAAACTCTGGATTCAAGACTGGGGTAACTGGCTCAAATGGTTTACTTTCTCCTCTCAAGAGATGAATCAGAGGGATGACCAAGACCCATTCATTAATATGTTGTTGTTTAGCATCATTGCAAAGCATCACAGCCGCATCTGCAACACTATACAAGTAGAAAAAAAACAAAAAACAGTGGTTAGACAGACTGAGAAGTCAATGAGAAGTTCACATCAAGTAGGACAGGAGTAATTCAAAGATATTCTGTCCTAAACAACCAAGAAATAATCATTTAGAATAATATAATGTGTAGGAGTGAATTCATATTTCAGTTCATTTGCAAAGATGTAATTTGAAGTGTTTACAGACCTTCACTCCATGTATATTTGGATTTATATTTATTGTTTACATGTTCCAGTATTTACATATTTACATGTTTAAAATGGCATAAAAGCGCATACAAACGTGTGCATTTCAAAAAGTGTTGACTCTACCTCTGTGGTTTTCCTACATTTATCTTAGGCTAAGACCTTCTAGCTTCTAATTGGTTGGTTTAATCATGTGACACAACAGAACAAGGACGTGGTATGTTGAAGTGTAGTAAAAATAAAAGGTGCTGCTAAGAAAGTTATCCTTCTTCATCTTGCCGTTTCTTTCAACTCAGAGAGAAGCACTACTATATAGCAAATTCTCATGTCACAATAAGTATTGTAGGAAAAAAAAAAACATTTGCAGAGTTAATGATTTTTGTTGTTTGTTTGTTTGTTTGTTTGTTTGGGGGGGGGGGAGGCTGTATGGTATGTGAATTAGGAAACACAAAATAGCTCTTGGTGCACATTTATGTTGCCTGAAAGCTACGTCATGAGCCCTAAAACAAAGGCCACTTCTCCAGAAGTGAAATGATAACACAAAAGCCAGTGGGTTTCCTAACTGTTGATGAAGTGCTTCTTTCCAAATAAATAATTGTTTTAAACGTTTGCTAAACCTGAATTGATTGTCTTTTTTTCTTCTGTTGTACATTTTAATTATTACTAACTTGGTTTATGTCAAACTTGAAGCACATTTCAGTTACCTATTTTTGTCCAAAGGATTTGCAAATTCTGTCCAGAAAGTGGAGAAACGGTGCTGTGGCATGTTGGGCAGGCAAAGAAGTTTGCATAGACTAAAAAGATGATCTGTCATCCTGTCCATTGGATATGTTTTGTAGATCATCAAACGAACAACTCCAGCATGCAAATGTGATAAGAAGGATGTTTTTTCTATTCCACTGCCAGACATAGGGTTGATGTTTTCCTCCAGATACTTGTTGATGAGGTCTTGCACCTAGAAAAGGTGAACGGTTATGATTGATGTCAGTACACAGTGTGTTAAGTGGAAAACAGTTTTGATTGTTTCATTCACTTTTGAACAGTAATGTTCTACACATGAATATGATCTGTTGTACAACAGAATTGAATATTTACCTGTTCTATACTATAAGGTAATCCCCATAGTTTTTCGGTACCATCATGAAGTAGAGGACAGCTGTATGTATCAATGAACTGTTCTAACAGGACAAAGAAATTTCCCACATTCGGATCATTCCACGTTTTGAGAAGATCAAAGATTGTTTTTAACATTTCCCTGCCTGCTCGGTTTCTCCACTTTATCACATTTTTTTGGAGAGAATTCCAAGGCTTATTCTTCAGTTTGAGACGGATCGCATCATCATATTGGTGCCACTCGCCTTTAAACCAAACAGCAAAAAAAAGAAGCATAAAACACATGCACATCAACATACACATTTCTCTCACTCATCTAAATATAAAGAGTCTTGAGCCCCCCCCCCCCCCCTTTTTTTTTTTTTTTTTTTTTTTTAGCAAAATGGGAAATAAGAGTAGCAGTTTATTGAAGCATGTAAAATATCAATGGAAACAGAGTATATCAGGTAAAAGGTTTGTACAATTTGAATTACAATTTGAGTTTAAATGTTAATATTTGGCATGACAACTAGAGTCTGAACTACCACCAGCTGCTAGTTGACGAGAGACACCCTTTTCTCAACGAGAAGTCTGGGCTCGGGAGAGCCCAAGTGCCCTGGAGGGACTTTCCCTGCCGGGTACACGATGGACAGGTGGCAGAAATGGAGGGTCGTGGGCCGTCGATCGAGGACGCTGAAGATATCTACCTATTCGGAACCATGATAACAGGGTTCTTGCTGATCGGAGCTGGCTTGGCCCTGGCTTATCTGAGAATTAAGAAAGCGGAAGCGGATTGAAATATTGGGACGAGGCACAACTTCTCAGAAAGGGCTCACTGAATGCAGCATGGTTAAGAGCTTGGAGGCACTTACGGCCGCAGTGAATACTCAGAATAACACCTCTGAGCGTATATTGGATTACATCAGGGAAGAATCCACTCGGAACAACACCTCTGGGCGGAAGCTGGATTACATCGCGGATCGGTTGGCTGCGGTCGTGAGGTCTCAGAATCTGCTCTGTGAGCAAGAGTGAAAAGACCACGGAATTGAAGGTAAATAACATCATGGAGAAACTCGCAGCTATCCAACGCGAGATTGAGAGACCAGTGTCGGTGTCGGAGTGTTAAAAACAGCTTGAAATTCTCATGAGTTGTTTGTAAAAGAAAAATCACCATTATAATGCGGCTACCCCTTCGGTGCCAGCTGTGGGCTCAAGGCTGGAGCTGAACAAAAACTTCCTGATAACGACTGTGTTGAGTCTGTTCCTTCCCATTCCATGCAAGGCCACCTGGGTTGGCTGGTAGATTGTTTACTTAGCCTGACAGGGCGGAGGACACTGTCTCAGCTGAACTATGGACACGCACACACATACATTTACACTGATAAGCACTCACACATCCCGCCTCCCCTTCCAATGCCTTTGATGCTTGTTGCCTCCTGGGAATACGAGGCAGGTCTGGGCCCGCGCTGGAGAGTCGGCGCAGTGGCAGGATGGCTGCTGTGTTGCCTGGGATTACTTCTTATCCCCTACCCAACCCTGTTGCTGGTCACGTGCTCTATAATGTTGTACTGTGGACATTTACGTGCTTTTTGTGCAGAGGAGGTTTTTTTTGTTTCCCGTTCTCATGCTGTCCTCTATAGCCCAGCATGAGCAGAGGTCTCTTTTTTCCTCTTGTACTTTCCCATTGCAGTGTACATTTCAGTGTTTTTTTTTTCTATAATGCAACCATTCTCTGACTTGTATCCCCATGTGATGTCTGTGTTGTGTGTATGGTCGGGGGGTGGGTTCAATCCACTGCAGGGCAACCTGCCACTGCATGTGGCGAATAAAATTTGAACTTAAACTTGAACTTGAATGGCTAACCAAAGGCCGGACAGTCCTGATCCTCAAGGACCTCCAGAAGGGACCAGTCCCCTCCAACTACCGACCAATAATCTGCCTCACCAGCACCAGCTACTGGAAGACTGAGCAGTTAGCTGACACTGCAAGACTAAGCTGACCAACCTGTGCACTGCCTGGAATGATTACAAGAAGGCCTATGACTCAATGCCCCACACCTGTATAGTTCTAGGCATTCCACTTGGATCCTGGAATGCCTAGAACTATACAAGATCAACAGGACCCTAAGAGCCTTCATCAGGAACTCAATGGGGATGTGGCGTACAACACTAGAGGCCAACTTCAAGCCCATAGCACAAGTCACCATCAAGTGTGGAATCTACCAAGGAGATGCTCTGTCCCCACTGCTGTCCATTCACTGATCCACACCACCAGCAATGATATCGGAATGTCATTCGAACTGGAGAAGTGAAGTCGGATGATAACAAAGAGAGGGAAGGTAGTCAGAACTGAGGGGATCGAACTACCAGAATGCAACATTGCAGACATAGAGAACAGCTACAAGTACCTGGGGATCCCACAGGCAAATGGGAACCATGAAGAGGCCGCTAGGAAAGCTGCAACCACCAAGTACCTGCAGAGGGTCAGGCAAGTCCTGAGAAGTCAGCTGTTGATACACCTACTGTGTACACAGTACACACCTACACCTACTGTGTAGGTATATCAACACCTACACCCTGCCCGTGATCAGGTAACCTGCTGGGATAATAAGTTGGCCAAATGAGCAAGTAAGTAAGTAAAGTTTATTTATATAGCACCTTTCACAGACATATGTCACAAAGTGGTAAAAACATAATACAGTCATAAAATACATCATAAAAACCCTGGTCTAATTAAAAGCTTTTTGAAATAAAAAATGTCTTTAGCTGCTTTTTGAAGGTCTCCACTGAGTCCAAACCCCGTAGAAATAGGGGAAGTGCATTCCACAGTCTGGGTGCAACAGCTTGGAAAGATCGGTCCCCTCGGGTTTTAATACGATTGTGGGGGACCACTAAAAGGTTTTGGTTTGATGACCTCAAATCAAATCAGCAATGTACGAATCAAATCAGCAATGTAGGGGGGGTGGAGGGGTGGGACCAACCACCAGTTCGGTTGTGCGATGCAGGCTGTGAGGGCGCAGTGGTGGGGAGATAATCGGCAAAATCCAGAGCATCGAATGGGCAGGATCCACGCTGTAGTGGCTGCAAGTACGTGTTTCCAATCAAATCCGGAAGGGTAACTGGCAGCAGAAACCGGGGACGCCTGCAGACAAGTCGGGAAATCTCCGATCTGTGGGCTCGTCTGATGTGTACCTGGATGCCTGTCCCAGTCATCATAAAGACGTTCCATAGACTCTTTGATGTGGAGCAAGGAAGAACGATTGTAGATCACAGCAGCATAGCTCCATATATTAAACGTCAGGGCTGATATAAAAGCATAAAATACAATACAACGTAGGCAGGTAGAAGTCAGCCGAGCAAAGGCGTCATCTTCTTGTCACAGTCAGCTGATCCTGTCACAGTCAGCGCCACAGTCAGGAGGAGATAGAAGCCACTGATATCAAGACAAAGAAGCTCCTGACCATGCATGGAGGGTTTCACCCCAAGTCCAGCACCCTGAAGCTGTACATTAAGCGGAAGGAAGGAGGCCGGTGACTGGTGAGTGTCAGCACCACGGTCCAGGATGAGACAACGAACATCCACGAATACATCACGAAGATGGCCCCAACCGACCGCGTGCTCAGCGAATACCTCAGGCACCAGAAACCCAAGAATGAGGAGGAAGAGGAGGCACCATCATGGAAGGACAGGCCCCTGCATGGTATGTACCGGCAGATAGCGGAGGTGGCTGATACGCAGAAATACTACCAGTGGCTGGACAAAGCCGGACTGAAAGACAGCACGGAGGCACTAATCATGGCAGCACAGGAACAAGCCCTGAGCACAAGATCCATAGAGGCTGGGGTCTGTCACACCAGGCAAGACCCCAGGTGTAGGTTGTGTAAAGATGCCCCTGAGACAATCCACTACATAACAGCAGGGTGTAAGATTTCACCCATAGATTTTAAGATTTAAGGTATTTCATCTCCGAGCAAGCTAGTGTGTAAGTTCATCTCTAAATGTTTGTAAAGCATTCCCACGTTAAGCTTATCAAACAATATATGGAGCTCGGACGTCTGTGCGACGTCTGTGCGAAGTCTGACTGTGAAACTATGAAAAACATTTTTTTTTATACTTGTGTTAAGTGTTGTACGGAATAACACAAAATTCAGTCTCAGGTTAAATGTGATAGAAACAACTTACACTGACGTCCATCTTGATAAAAGATGAGTATCATAACAAGCCATGGTTGCATTTATTTGCACTGCTTTCAACTCTGGATCTCTATTTATGTTAAGTATAAAAGGGTACATTCTACAACTTGTTAGGTTTTTTTTTTAAGTTGTTGAATATAAAGATTATTTTGAGCTCATATTGCACTTCTTTTTTGCAGAATCAAAGAGTTTTTCAAATCTGCATAACATTTCATCTTAAATAACTTTTTGAATATTACTTTAAATACGTAGATTTAAAGTTCTGCTGAAAGTTTAAATAAAAAGATCAGTATTGCTCAACTGTGAAATATTTTGGGTGCAGTGTATTTTTGCATACAGGTATAGTAGAATAGCTTCAATGATTTGTTTTGTTTTTTTAATTGGAGTATGGACTTATACAAAATGCAGCAAGACATTTAAAAAACTGTTTTATTCATTATAAAATACACTATATCGGGTTTATATCAGTATTGGCAGATATCCAAATTTATTGTATTGGACATAAAAAAGTAGTATTGTGGAATCTCTACTGAAAACCCTGAAAAAAACTGAAATTAAGTTAACTTGAGAAAATCAGTGGGTCTTAATAATGTAGCTTGATAATGAATAGAACTATATCCCTCGTAATCATGGCCCCTTCTTTGCCCTCAGACTATTAGCTAGCCATGTTGCTGCATCCATACTATATAAGCAAGGTTTCAGCTCCTCTTGATTGTTATTCACATTCGTCCAACCTGTCCATTTCAGACTCAAGATAATGCGTCCTGAATCTTTTGTTTTGTTTTTTGTTTTTTATGTACAATATCTTCAGTGTTCACTTTTCCTTTTTTCCCCCCTTCAACATTTATTAAAGTAAAACAGATTATTGAAAAGGTGAGACCTTACACAAATTGTGAAGACAGCTAAAGGCCCTGTGATCTGTCACGCATGCTTAAATGTGTCTAAAACTACCCCTGCATACTTAATACTAATATTTGCTGAGATGGGACAGGAAGTAATTTTGTTTGTAACCCTCCTCAGAGGAAAAAATGTACTTCAACACTAAAACACTCAAATATAAACTTTTTACGAGTGAAATATGAAAACGTATTATAATGCAAACAACATTAGAAATGTTTTTTCACTGTCAGTGCTCCTGTAACAACAGAGACAATATCGCATTTAGGCTACAAAATGATCAGGGTCCATTTTCAAATGCCTTAACACAGGCATGGCTTTTTATTTAGGGGATCTATAAAGCCTGTTTCTCTTTTCATTTTTTAAATGCTGGGATTCACCTAGAATGTGTATGTTTTTCAGGCCCTGGGTCTGTGACCCAGGGTTTAGATTTTGGACCGTGTTTGGGGTTTAAAGGATAGTCTAAGTTTAGTTATATTTGCGGGATTGTCTATTGTTCATTGTTTGCTGTCGTCTGCTCCTGGTCACTTGTTTTCCAGTGTACACAGTGGTGTGTGTGTGCTGTCGTGTTTGTATTTTGCTGCTACACCAGGCCTGGGGAATTTTCCCGCATGGGGGCCCGCCACACCTGGAGTAATTGCACTCACCTGATCAGCTTCATCAAGTGAGCACTACTTAAGAGAGTAGCTGAGCGGCAGTTGGTTAGCATCGTTGTAAAATAAACACAATGCTCCTACTCGTGAGATGAAAGTGTTTCTGTCAGCCGGTTGTTTGGGAATGTACTTACTGTAGTGTCTCTTGTTTCCAGTAGGATTGCAGAAACATGTGGAGGGAGCTGGTACTAATGTACCAGAGGAGGGAGGAAAATTCACCACAAACCACAGGAATTGGGAACTGACACGCAGAGAACACTATTGGCACTTTTGTCGTGAATTTTGCTGTAAATAAACACATCTGACTCATTCAGAAAGTCCTGCCTTTGCGTCCTGCTTGTGCCAAACCCTGAGAATGTTACTGTAAAGGTAATTTTAAATCACTATTTTATCTTTTGTTTTGTCTATGGGAACAAGTGAAAAGGACAAGATGTGAGACCGAAAATACTGCAATAAATCAATTTATAAAACTGATTAAAATATTCTCCCTGTCATGTGTAGCTGTGGTAAGCAGGAAGGAGGTGGACCCAAATGCAGAACTCAGACACAAAAGATGAACTTAAGGTTGCAGCTTTATTGCTGGAAAATTGTTTAAAACATAAACTAATAAAAAAAACAAACTAAACTTAGAAAAATCGAAACTAGAAACAAAAACACTGAGAAAAGAAAACTCTAACGTTAGGAAACGAGAACCGCAGGGAGATTTACACACATGATTTACACACAAAGGAAAACACAGGGCTTAAATATTCAGGATTAATGAGGGAATGGGAAACAAGAGGGAGACACAGCTACGATTAATTAGACAAGGGGAAGCAAAACTAGTCACACTGACGTAGGACACATGACTTTCAAAATAAAACAGGAAATGACACAAACACACAACACAAGTCACACAAGGGAGGCACTGAGACCAAACAAAGAAACACAAAGCCAAAACCATGACAAAGAATCAAAACAAAGACTGAGCAAAACCTAACCACGAAGTCATCCGACTCCAGACCCTGACAGCCCCAGAATGTCATGGTACTGGGTCTATGACCCAGTGTTTCTGTGTTTCATATGTTCTCATTTGGTATTGTTTAGTTTCCTTGTTCTTCCTAGTTAAATCACTTGTATTTCTAGTTCTGAGTTTCATGTTCATTTAGTCTGTTCCCTTTTGTGCCTCCTTGTGTAGTCTGTCATATCTGTTGTGTGTGTTAAGTTGTGTCTAATTCATGTGTGTTCCAGTCGTGTGTCTCCTCCTCTCTTTTGCATGTGTTCAGTCATTCCATGTCTTAGTGTGGGTCTCATGTTTCCTGTATAATTGTGATAGTTATTGTGTTCAGTACGTTCAGTTTTGCTTTCTTCCCTGTCTCATTATGTCTTATTAGCTCCAGCTGTTTTTCGCTCCTTTTTCCCATCCCCTTGTTATCCTTTGTGTAGTTAGTCCTCTTTCTTCCTTTGCCTGTTGTCGTGTCATCCCATGTTCCTGTGTGTTTTTCTTCATGTTCCTGGTTTCCTTAGCTTCTAGTTTCTTAGTTCTCCATTCCTAATTCATATTTCAGGGTTTGTTTTCGTGTTTGAAGTGTTTGAGTAGTTTTTACAGCAATAAAGCTGCTTCCTTTAGATCACCCCTTTGTGTTTTAAGTGGGCCCTTAAACACAAAGGGCTTGTACACTGGGTTTTAAGTATATTCTTTAGATTATTAAAATACAGCAATCCAGTCTATAAGCACTGGCAAACATAAAATGATTTACAATACCTTTGTTTGTTAAAAGCTCCTTTCTGATTCTCAAGCATCTGTTGATACGCTCCTTTTTCTCTTTCTGGTAGATAGTCTCATAGATGAGCTCGTTGTCTTTGAAAATTGCATATCTGTAGGGTATGCCCTCCAAAACACTTTCCATAGGAATCATAATACGCCTTTCAACAAGATACCTGTTGCCCCCAAGAGGCCTGTTAAGCAGAGAGTTATTGTTAGGAGTGGGATATGCAGAGAACTAACAAATGCATAATTTAAAGTAGGCTAATTAATTAATTGTAGTGTCTATACTGAAAAAATGGAATATGAGTAAAAGTAATCCCATTCAAATTTGTTATTTATTTAGTTTGCAGTGTAAAATGCATAAAACTCATGAAAACCAGTAAGTCATACCTGAGCTGCATTGCCGCATTTTTGTCCGGGATTTGAAACAATGCTTTTGATTTTAAAACAACAACATCTTTCTCTGGATCAAACGGGGACTTTTTAGTAATGATGGCATGGAAGTACACATCAATTTGTCCATGGACTGATGAACTGGTAAAAAAGAAAAAATATCAATGAATGCTACTATAATAGTTCAATAGTAAAATGCTGTATGCATGAAGTTACATTCTCTCTCTGTGTTATTTACATTTCTGGGATCTCAATTTCAGTGGATGGCAGCATATTTGCTAGCTTGTCAGTTGGAATTTGATGTACATCTGGGCTGTCATCATTGCTAGCATTTAATGGATGCTCTATTTGTTTTGCTGAATAATTGCCATTGGCAGGTGTTGTGGAAACAGACAGGTTTGTTTCAGGTGCTGCCTTATCATATGACTGAGAGTTACTTTCAGCAGCCACAGCAGTTAGCTTGTCTTTCTCCTGACTAGTCTCTAAAGCTTGTAAGGGCACATCTGTGGTTCTGCTTTCCACTGTTGCTGGGCTTGTAATGATATCTGATGGTGTAGCACTCTCTCTGGGTGGCTGTGATTCATCAGAAGCCAACTGTTCCTGAAAAGAATTGTATAGTTAGCTCGACACATACTCTTTAAATTCTTACATTTTTAAGGGAGACTAGACGCTTTGTTGCTAATGCTGATAATATTTTATCTCATGTAAATACAAAGTTGAGACATTCATAATTAACTTTAACTGATAAGTTAGCATGTTGTCAGAACAAGATAAACAGGTTACTGTTCAAGCTGTACTTGGCCTGCAGAAACCAGTTGATCTAGTTTTAAAAGCGTGTTTACTGCACCTGATAATCTTGGTGCAAAGCAAGCAGACAAAATGTTTTCATTATCAGCAAGATGAAGTTTCCATTTCCTATTTACATTAATGTATTTCTTAGCCTTTTTACCTGTAATTTGCCTTCACTTTCTTGGTTTTCTTTAACATATTTTGAATTCTGGTCTTGATCCTCCTTTTGGTTTTTCTCCTCAGCAGTGGCCAAAATTTGACGTGCTGATGTGGCACCATCTGTTTAACAGTTATTGTCATGTAAGTTACAAATATATAATCACAGTGAATATGACTGTTTTAATGTGTAGGGTTTTTTTTTTTTTAACATACAAATGTGTATAATACCAGGACAACCATTTACACCTTTACGGTAAAGACATCAAAGTCTTTGTTTAGTACAAATTATATTACTGATCATAAAGAAGACTATACTTGTCTTTTGAGGACTATCAGTAAATTTTAAGCGCGTTGCTAGGAAACCTACCTTGATCCTTTTTTTCTGTCAAACCTGATAACTTGAAGCCACATTTAGGACAAAAGTTGAATGACCTCTCCACTTCGGTTTCACAATCAGGACAAAACATGATGTGACTGTTTGAAAATAGAACATTATAGATAACAGATAACATTAAAATTCCTTTATTAATTTTTTTTTTACAAATGCATTTCCATTGTCCAGCCTTATATTTATAGTAATCCTGTAATGTGTAATAACTAATGTGGCTTAACTTTAACCATTTGGCAACAATAGTGGTGAATGCAAAACACTTAACCTCATTTAACCTTATTACCAATGAACAAAATGGAGACTGGACTGTAGTGTTATTTCTCGTATTTAACATATTTACTCTACTAACAGAAGGTGTGTCTGTTTGTCTTTGTGTATCTGCATGTGTGTGTATATCTGTGCCTTTACGTCAATGCTAAAGAGCAAAAGAACTGCCACGTCTCCTAAGAAAACAAGAATGGCCGCTGCCCTTAACTTCAAATAGTTTCAGACCTCACAAACTACATTACAAACTCTTTTCAAACACAGTAACGGTGTGGGGAAATTTTCAGATCTTGTCACTTTCTTACCTTACGTTAGTAGGGTACAGTGAAAAGAGTTTTTTATTTCAGAAAACTTTTTTAAAGCTCATCAAGCTCAGTCTTTTATAGAAATGTTATTATATATAACTGAGGTCACAGTTACAAGTGTGGTCCTGGATGTCTTGATGCATGCTCAATCATCCAAGTAAGGAAATCCTAAAACATTCATTTTGTTCATCTGGATGTGGCGTTTTCAGTGGCCATTGATCATGTGGTCTTTGATTAGGCCCATTGTTAGGTACTAGTTCCAGTCATTATGCAAATGTATTGTTTATAAGGTTGGGGAAACCTGAAGAAGTCACTTGGATGAGTGATAAAACCTTTCTCCCACTGAGAACGCTACGTCCAGATGAACAGAATCAACCTTTTGTTGTCCTGGATTGTTGCAAAAGCAGTAAAAAAAAAAAAGGTTGCTGGAAGAAAGAACACACAACAATGTAGCCACATGACATTAAAACTTTGAAAGTGTACAGGAGGGTGGCACGGATGGCCCCCTCCTTGGGCTCTAGCACTCTGGGGCCTCTGGATGTCTGGGGCCTGGATCTCCTCCATGCCTGCTTCATGCCCTGGGGGACAGGGCTATGGCTCTCTACATCCTCTAGCAGACCATTACATGGGGAAACCTTTTGAATACAAGCGCGCTGATCCACACAGGTGTGCACACGGGTGTTCACTGTTCATAGACATAAACTACACCTCTATTGACTGCTATTTCCAAGCACATTGTGCGCTGTCGGTCCTGCTTGCTACACAACAATATTCAATATTTAGTATTTACTGCTGTTTACACTTAGCTAGATCAAAGTGATGGTGTTGTGTTTAGTATGTTGCTTTGTTTTTTTGCTTGTTTTCTCTTCTTTTTCTCTCAACAGGTGATCCAGGAGATTTTTTTTCTTCTTTCTCTTTTTAAGTGCCCTCTCTCACTGTCCCTCTTCCCTTCTGTTTTTCTTTTCCTTCATCTTTCTTTCTCCCTTTCCTATCCCTCAGTCATGTCTGTCCCGTCTTTAACAACTGAACATAAAATAAAATAAATAATAACAACAAAGGTCGATCAAATGGACCAATACGGCAAGGCCATGATGATTCATTTGGCAAAGTAAATCCATTGGGTATCCTTGTTGGTCTTCAGACAACAATTCTGATGGCTAAAGAACCAAATGGGACAGGCAAAAAAAACAACAACAACAACTTTGAAAGTGCAGCTGGTTTGTTAATAAATTATGATACATGGCTTACAGGGATGACACATTTACTTTCATTTACATTAATAATTTTTGTTTCTTTTTCTTTTTCTGCCATGCCTTAGTAAGCAATAAATAATCACACAGAATCAAAAGTGAAATCTTGTCAGTTTGTTTTTTGCAAAGATATTTCATTAACTAATATAGAAAAAGTGTTCACGTTTCAAGGCTGGAAAATGGAAATGTTTCTAAGTACACAATCCAAACATCAAAATCAGATATCAAAGCAGCTTCTGATCACTTTTAATAACGTAGTGTCATAAAACAGTGGAAGAATATTTCAGTAAATCCTACATATGTTTTTCTATTATGTGTTTATCAGAATCAGAATCAGAATCACATTTATTGGCCAAGTATATGCGCAAACACATACAAGAAATTTGGTTCCAGTAGGTGGTGTCTCTCAAGCACAGAAATGTAAATACAAAAATATGTAAACGACACAATATATACACACACACACACACACACACACACACACACACACACACACACACACACACACAAAGGTGTATAAACCAACCATATAATACCAATTTAAATCTTATATACAGAAAATATAGGGGATTACAGAAATGAAATGAATACCACAGAATGTGCATTTATTACTGAGGTCATGGTTAAAAGTGGTGTTTGTACTGGCTCATACTGTTCCCTAATGCTGTTATAGAGGGAGTGAAACCTGAAGAAACCTGTTGTAAAGAATGTGACCAGACGAAAATAACACTTTGCAAACCTAGCAGATTCGTCAACAGCTGATGTTATCTAAATAACTGGGTTCACAAACAGTACAGTAACAGGTACGTCTGCATTAAAACTTTTACTTCCCTTTTGTGTACTCAAAAGTTGTTCCAGACTTTTCCCAGAGAAAGATTATTTGCAAATTAGTTTTTATTTATAGTTATATTCTGATGTTATGCAAAATTCTACCAAATCATTTAGGTTATCCTGCGTTATGTGTGTAGTAACACTGTAAATTAAAAAAACAAAACAAACAAAAAAAAACAAACAAACAACAAGATTAATTTCAAGTAATTTTATATTACTCTGTTAATTATAACACATTACCAGATATACTGGAGACCCACTCAAATTTACTAGGAAGAGTAAAGTTAGATTATAAATTATATTATCATAAAATATAACTACAAAAACACCTTTGACTATGGCTAACCTCCTTTAATATTACAGAAACAACACTTGAATCTTGCACATAACCTAATGCACTATAGCCTGTAAGAATAATGATTGGATAACCTAGCATTTTTGCTCTTCTCCTTACATCGTTAACACTGTATAGCCAAGGTAATGACTGATTCTACAAAGTTAAGCTGTCACAGTTGAAGTAACAGGTTTGACTGCTTTGGCTTTCTCCACCCTACCTACTGAGCAAACCTATTATAATTGCTCACACAGCAAACAGCAGCTAACATTCACATTCGAGGAGCTGGGAAAAAGGAGTATCGTCCTTGTTCCTGAAATATTAATTTCATCATTTTAACTGCTTATTTATTGTCACCTGGAATAAAGTAGTAACATAAAAAATGGGATGGAATTCAATTCATGTGTGTGTCACTACATGGTTTTTTTAGCGCTCTTAATAGAAAATTGAGGCACAAACTCATACAGACATCCTCAGTTGTGGTCATTAGGTGACAATACTGGAACTGACCATACCTGTTTATAGAGCAGGGATAGCCAACTCCCTCATCTTCAAATAATCCTACACCTTATGTTAGCTGTGTTTCAAGCTAAAATGTTCAAAAACAGTATCAAACACAGCGGGACTGTGTTTGTCTCTGGAAAAAAAAAACTCTTATAGAAAAGCAGCAGATATTAGGACCTTCTTGCTGTTAGGCAACAGTGCTCACAACCATGCCACCGTGCTGTCTTTGAATTATTAATGTATCATCAAAATAGCTTCTGATACATTATCGCCTTTAATACAGTAGTATTAACGGAGGTAGTTGTATCTTTTCTCCCACTCCCTCATCTTATCTTTCCTGCTTGGGTTTTCATGTCCTCATCTAGTCTAATCTAACTTTAACCCTCAGAGAGTCGCTCAGTCTTGTTCTCTAAAACCTAAAGCATATGGTTATGATCAACTGGTCCCTCAATTGACACCCTTTTCTCAACAACAAAGCCTGGGTTCGAGAGAGCCCGATTGTCCTTATTGAAAGCTATATGGAAATGATCTTGCTGGAAGGCTCCCAAGGCCGAGGCTGGCTGAAAACAACAAATTCCTCTCCTTGATAACGAGACTGTGTTTTGACTCTTTGAGCTACACCCTTCAAGGCCACTTGTGTCGGCTGTAGGACTGTTTACTTTTGCTTAACTGGGTGAAAGGACACTAAGCAAATAAGCACTAAGAATATATATTAAATACATGACATCACTAATCAAAGGTGAGTTTTTGGCAATAAAGGACTGCATATGTAAAGTATATCATAAGTGGACAGACATGGGTGTAAACCACACCTTAACTGTTTGGCTGAGCCAAAACAACTACAGCAGTGATTCTACCTTAAAGGTACTCTGGATATTGTTAAATGTGCAAATAGCCTAAATAGTACAGAGAATATACTGTAAAGCTACAGAATTTTCTATTTTACTATTTTACTATTTACGGAAAGTCCGTCAACATAAAAAAAAAAAAACAGAAAATGTACTTGCAGAATTCTTTTTTACACTGTGTTCCATCAAATTCATTAGCTATTTATCTTGTTTATTTACATTTGTATTTTTTTATATTTTACAAATGAATTAAAGTCATCTGACATTTTGTGTGTAGAAACACTGTAACAGTTAACATGACTGATTTATATAAATTTTGCCTCGCTAACATATTCCTGTTTATTTGTCAACTAGAATATAGGACAGGATGAAAGGGAATACATTACGTTTCAGTTAGTAGTGTAATGTTAAGTTTAATGCTAACTAAAGATTATGAGTAACCTAATATTTAATATTACATACTCGAATCTTAAAAGCAGCCTAATGCACTATTATTGTTAGTAAAGATGATTGGTATATAACCTACCTCGTTTGTGCATCTTCCTTACATAGCTGGCTTTGAATATTTGAACTGGTATGTGTGTTTGTTCTTTACTCAGTCACATATTTACTTTCATTTTCATTTACAGTAAACGGTTGGTTGTTTTCCACAACAGTCTTGTCCGGGCATGCTGCAATTGCATGCCTTAAACCCTAACAAAACACTTTAGAAGGCAGGATATTGTTGAGTTCTTGTTGCTAAACTATTAATCTTTCATTAACATAACTGCTAATTCATTGTCACCTGTAAAATAATCGAAGATTATTTCAGTCAATATTAAGAATTAAAGCAACAACACATGCAGACATTTTCAGTTGTGGGTATTAGGTGGCTAGGTGACGATATTGATTAATCTGGAGTATTTGATCAGCTGTCAGGTTTTTTTTAATGAAATATATCAAATCAAATAGCGCTACACTTTATGTAAACTGGATTACATCCTAAAAAGTTTTAAGTTTTTAGTTTAGTTGAATTGAAATGAAATATCTCCCTCTGCTGTTACTGTGTCTTACAGCAGCTTCTGTCTGGTGTCTTCATGGTTTGGAGAGGCAAAGCGGGAAATGGACACAGTGAAATCAGTTTGAATGGAGCAGTGTTAGAGTGCTGCAGCTGTAACGCAATTTCTTGTGATTGAATTGTGCTGTACTTTTCTTTCTTTGTCAGGATAAGTAGCATGATGTTGTTATGTTATTGCTGTTGTCATAACTGTTATACTGTTATAAATAATGAATAGATTATTTATAGTACTCCTGATGCTATGTTGGTAGGATTGTGTTTGAGCCTTACTTTTAGCAAACTTGTAAAGCATGTGCTATGGAAGCAAATTTATGGTGTATAGTGACCTCTTGTGCTGATAAGGTGACGTTATTGTGATTGTTTTTATAGTTATCTATGACTCTACTAGTTGAGAATTGCCTGTTTCTGTCTTCCAGAGAATTACACTCATACTTACCTGTATACTATAACACATGTGTTCAGTCATGGCTGCGCTGAATTTGTATTAAGATTGACAAGCAATTTGATGTAAGCAATGATTCAGTAAGACATTAAACCATTGACCAACTGCAGGACTGCTGCAGTCTTTCAGACATAAGACTTAGGCCAGACTTGAATAGCCCTGAATTTCAACATAACAAAAACTAACATCATCTCAACTGGTTTTTGTTTAAAACACAAAAATATTTTCCCTCACATACTAGCAGAAAATGATTATACTTGATAGCACGAAAAGAGAACGTTCTTACATCCATATTCATTTCAGGAAAATAGCTTCAATGTCTATAACAAATCTATCTTTGGAAATAATACTTTTTTGTGTTTACTACTGAAATTAGATGGACATCAATTACAGTAATGGTTTTGTTTCATGCATTTAGAGAAAAATTCTCCAACTATCTGCAGATATTTTCAACTGTGGCCATTAGGTGGCAGTATTGATCAATCTTAAATTCCCCTCAACTATATAAAACATAAAAGCGTTCATATTCAGGAGTCATGAGAAGTTAAAGTTACATTGCACAAATAGTTGAATATACATACATACTAACTGCAGCTGATCAAGAACTGCAATTTCAGCTAAGCAAAACAAAACAAAAAAAACCCCTAGAAATGATCACTTACCTTATCTTCAAACATTTTAACATTTAACATTCATTTTTATTTGCAAGCTAAAACTCTTTTCCAACACAGTACCAAACTATTGCAGAGTATTCTGGAGTGACTCGTTACCTTCTTCATTATATTAAATGATAAGAATATAAAAACAAAAATGACACATCATTGCAAATGTCACAATGTTCAGCTTTTTGGCAACAGTGTTGATAATTTGCAAATTCAGTTATATGTCTAACACGTTAACATTAAAAGCATATTTATATAAGACTGTAATGAAAATGATAAAAAATGAAGCTATTCTACAAGAAAGGACAGCAAAGAATGTGACACAAAGCTTTGTAAAGCTAACCATATTGTCAACAAGGTGTAATTTAGGAGGACTGAAACAGAACATAGAACATCTGCATAGTTTGAGAGCATGTAATTGGAGTGTGGAGATTATTTCTTCCTAAATGTATGCATGCATAATATCCAGGATGGTGTTTGTGAGGGAGGGAAATAACACAATTTTCCTCTGCCTCTGAAGTCACTGCTCAAGCAGCGTGCTAAATCACATCATCTCATTCCTAGGCTGAATTGTTGACCGTGCTAACAGACTTGGACACTGAATGTGTGTGTGTGTGTGTGTGTGTGTGTGTGTGTGTGTGTGTGTGTGTGCTAATCTCAATTCTGGGCTACTGAGTCCTCCTCCTCTTCTTTACCACCCACACATACACACATAAACACACCACAGCAGTTGCTAGCCAATCACTACCTCTTTTCCTTTCTATTGCCTTTACCTGCGTCACTCTGCATGTGTTGCCATGGTGATCACTGATGCTCCCTCCCCCCCACAAATGTGTCTGTGCTGTTCCAGTATGAAGATGAAGCCGACTCGTGGCTGGTGATGCAGGCAGGCTGCAAACGTCATCACTTCCCTTGGGAAGAAGGCCTATTTTTACCAGTGGGCACAAAGTATACCAAGCTGCCCAGCATATTTATGGAAGCGCATCTAATCCCAGCCTGCCAGGAAATATCTCTCCCCACGCTCTCTCTCTCTCGCTCCATTCATCTCTCAGAAAAGCTGTTCCTTTCAAGGCACAGTTTTCCCCTTGAGCTGAGGTGACAGTACCTGTGAAGGTTTTGAGTGATCTTGTTAGAATATCTGTTCTTTACCTATGAGACTGAGATGTGATGAAGATCAGGGGTCAGTAGAGCTCCAATCTTCTGTTTTGCACAAGGTCACTTTAGCTTAATAACTTCCTATTTGCTGTGACAGGAAGGATAACTGTGAAGGAAGCCTAGAAGTCACTGACTCGTCACTTTGAAACCAGGAGACAGTTTATGCGGTTAGTTTTAGTGGAAGAACTGAAATAATGATGTGAGGAGATAAAGGTGAGTGGGATTAGAAAATGTTACAAAAATACCACAAATCAAGGATGAATCAGGATCATGGATGCAAAACTGAAAAAAGTCAAAGCAGCCACATACTGCATCTTGCTGTTTATCTTATGTAGCAACAATAGCTAGTGTGCACACCCTAAACCCAGGGCGAAGCTAATCATTTAACACTTTTGTTTGTTTAGTCTCCCAACAACAGTAACTGGCAAATGTTATCAATTGTGGTCACTCTGATTATGGTATAGTATATGATTCCTGTTATAAAGGACACACCCTGACATTCTTCGCAAATGACAAGTAACACTTTTATGAGCAATAGTTTCCAAAGGAGTAGGCGAACACCTGAAAGAGGAACCCTAGCATCATGTTTATGCAGAGGCTAATGTTCCTTTGATTTTACTACAAAATAATGAGTCTGTGTTTGTTCCATTTTCTCCTGTGTGGTTTAATAGTTGAAAAGCTAAGCACTGATTAAACTGAAGAATATACTATACTATACTAGTTTATACTGTTATATACTCACAGCATAATTTAGTTATCATTATGCTATGCTGGCCAATTTAAGAAGAAAAAAAATGAGCAGGTATTGGATGATAAAAAAAAATATGTTACAGAATATTTTAAAGTAAGGTGATGTCAAATCTACAAATAACAGAAAAGGAAAATGGAAAGTATTAATGTGTGTATCTTGGGTGTGTATCAGTACAGAGAATATTATCACCTCAGACTGTCTAATTTATTTGTGTATCGTAATTATGTCCTTTGGTCCTGTTTGCCTGCTGTGGTCTTTCTGTGATAACTTGGTCTTGGTCTGGACAAGTACTCATCTACACTGCTTCAAAGGCAATCCACATGTAAGGACTTCATCAGTATTTTTAGATGATTCCTTTAATTCCTTCAAAATGATAAGTTTAAACCAGCACAGGCCCATGTAAAGTCTTTTTTATTTATTTATGTTTTATAGCTAACTACCTACCTACATCAGTGGGTTGCTAACAAATGTTGGTTACTAAATTTAGATAAGGTCAACTCACCCAAGACAAATCAATGCTGCTATCTTTACAACCTACACAAAAATTCCAAGTATAAAGAAGCCCATGGGAAACCAAGAGAATATTCAAATGTACGAAATAATTATAGCAAATTTGTTTTGCAAATGTCAAGTGAAATGCTTTTAAGTCTGCCTCATGAGCTAATGATGACCTTTTTCAGTAGCTAACTTCCCAATAAAGTCCACTGTGCACTAAAATCAGTCATGTTGGTATAATCGGTAAGCTATTATTAACTGAATAATTAATACATGCTTGGCTGTTCCTACAGTATTGTTTTGGCTATTTAATATTTTAATTATTAAGTCACGTGACTTAAATTGAATTGATATTTGTAAAAGTACATCAGAAAAATCTGAGGGGATTAAATACATTTAATAATGTATACTTTTTTGATCCCCATGGGGAAATTCCTCATTGGGTTTAACCCATTCACTCAGGGAAGCAGTAGGCAGCCACCAATCTAGTGCCTGGGGTATTTCAAGGTGGCCATTCAGTGGATTTGAACCCCCAACCTTCTGATCACGGGGCATCTTTAAGCATCTGTAGGATAAACTTTAATAACCTAGTGCTGTATGCCCCACAGATCAGAGCAGTTATGTTCCTCTTTCAATGGTTCTTTCCCTTCTGATATATATACATATTTACACATACAGGGGTCAAAGTCAGCTGGAAAGATCTGGCACAGCATTCAAGTAACTTCAGTTAATAAATTGTTAAATCTGATAGGTAGGTTTTGTACAAATTACTACTGAATGATTTACAGTCCTGATAAAAAGTTTAGTACCACATGCCTTTAAAAGGCCAAATCTGTGCAAAAATGTGAATTCATTGTCATCTTCTGTCAGGTAGTGATGGTCTACCTGATCTGATGGCAAAGGCAAAAAAAAACAAACTTTCCCTTGAACATGGTTGGGTTATTAAAATGCATAAGCATTAACTCCATAACCATCTGACGGCATTTTGAAGAGCTTCAAAAACAAAAAACGTCTTCAAAGGCCTCGTGTCCTTGAACGAACTGACCCACAGAACTGACCGTTTGGACTTTGCAAGAGGGCACCAAACTTGGGACATTGAAAGGTGGAAGAAAGGTTAAAGTTTTTCCTTGATGGTCCTGATGGTTTCCAATGTTACTGGCATGGAAAGCAGATCCCACCTGGGATGGTTTCTACGCGGCACAGTGGACGGGGGCCATAATGGTCTGGAGTGTTTTTTCCTTCATTGGAACAAAGGAGCTTCAGGAGGTGCAGGGGCGTCAAACGGCCACTGGATATATCCAGATGTTGCAGAGAGCATCACTCATGACTGAGGGGCCTCATCTTTGTGGTACCGATGGGTTTTTCAACAGGACAATGCTGCAGTACACAATGCCTGCAGGACAAGGACCATCCTGCGTGTTCCCCTGTTTAAATCCAATTGAGAACCTTTGGGGATGGATGGCAAGGGAAGTATACAAAAATGGGCAACAGTCCAGACAGTAGATGCCTTTCATGCAGGTTTCCATGAGGTTCAAACTCACCTCATGGAAACCTATTTTTGAAGTGATCAACAATAATGGTGGAGCTACTCATTACTGAGTTCATGTTTGGAACTTTGATTTCTATTTTGGGGATTTATGGGGGTTTTTGGAGGTGTGGTCCTAAACTTTTGATGTAAAACAGCCTGTTTCAGTTTAAGCGTTGTTTTCAATAAACTGCATGCTCAAAAAAATGTTTTGTCTTACTCACAGTTCTTCTTATTGCATGTTGAAGCTCTACTTGGAACCTTGTTAAGATCCAGCCATGCAAAAAGCGGTCTTACACTTTTGATCTGGGCTTTATTTCATAATATGCTCCAGTCTGGTGTTGTTTTCATTATTACTGAACTCTACTTGCTCAATAACAAGAAAATAATGGCATCTCATAGCCAGTGTAGGGATTAACACGTTACAGTAACTACGTTATTAAGTAACGCGTTACAGTAACTAGCACGGTAACTAGTTATTAGGCCAAAATCAGGAATGCGTTAATCGTTACTGGGATTTAGATAGGGTCGTTATTCGTTACTTCGTGTGTTTCATTCGACCTACCTCAGAGATTGGAACACGGACCCTCGAGTAAACGGCATTCTGGTTAGCCTCGTCAGAGAAGTCAGGATTCCAATATGGCAATGCCCTCGAAAACGGTTGTTTTGCTAGCCCTCTATAAAATGAAATTACTACTTAACACATATGCACCATAGCTGGATTTGGTGGGCCGATGGTGGAGAGGAGGAGAGAGCCGAGGTGGCCGCCAGTCCGAGTGTCAGGTGAACTGAACTTCAGATAAGAAGTTATGACCTGCAGTCTATCTGGGTCAGATATGAACCAAGTTTAGGTGTAGTTTATTTTCGTTGTGCTGACTTTTTACAGTCAGTTACAATAACTTGTACTGTGTACTAGCTAGCATGACGGAGTTTATATACTGCTGGGCGGGTGCTATGATGTTACTGATAGTGAACTTTATTTTGTTCATAAGGTTAGTTATTAGAGTTGCCAACTGTGCTGTAAAAAACAGAATCGTCTCACAGAAAATATTATGCGTTTCGTATTGAGCTGAAAAGGAACCGTACTTCAGCTACAATGAGAAAAAAAAGACACAAGCTTATCGGCAGTCTGGAGTTACCTACATCTTCCTACTCGAAAAGCAGAATTTCCGAGTTCTGAGTACAATCGAAAGCACCACGACTGCATTTTTCGTGTTGGATGTAAAAAGCGCACATGACGCTGTGACGTAGGCTAGAATCATGGCGGCAGCCGACGACGGTCCAGGCGTGGGATTTCTCTTGTGGAAATATGCACATTAGTTTTTCCTTTCTGTTGGTAGGTGTCACAGTGCACTTGTGGCAGGATAGTGCTAACATGTAAGTAAGCTAGAAGACTGTCAATCTTGCTGGGTATCCAGTTAGGGAAGCAACACATTAACAAGAGAATTCTGAGTAAAACCAAAGTTACTTTCCCTAGTAACTAGTTACTTTGAAAGTGACGAGTAACTTGAAGTAACTGAGTTACTTTTGATAGAAGTAACTAGTAATGTAACTAAGTTACTAATTTAAAGTAACTTACCCAACACTGCTCATAGCTGACTTCACCACATTCCTTTGCACTTCTCATCCCTGTGATTTGTTCACAGTGCAGATGTAAAGTTGTGGTTGTTGTAGTACTTAGCGAACTACTTAAAGGGAGTGAGCATAAATGCAGTAAATAAACAGCCTAACAAACATTACCAAGCACAGAAGCGGCTTCTGTGCAGTTTGTCACAAAATGTTAAAAGCAAAATGTACAGCTGCTGTTTTTGACTAATTTTTTTAGTCACACATTTTACTAATGTGGGACTGTAAGAGAGAGAGGTGGCAGATGCTCGAGAATGTTCTCACTACTTCGGAAGAAACTTTTATAAAATGGAAATTAAAATATAAAACCTAAGGTTCACATTCACTTTACTTTTTTAAATCTGATTTTGGATTTATACATGCCATTTTCCTGTCTGATGTTGTTTTTGTGAAGAAAAAAAAAAGAACTTTCTTTAGAAAAAAAGAAATTAAAGTATACCAAAGTCTCCATGAAGATAGTGGTTAGTGGTTAGTTTACAGTACTGTGATAAAGTTACAGTCATCCAGTATGTTAGACATACTTAATAGCAGACATTAGAATAGAATAGAATAGAATTCAACTTTATTGTCATTGCACATGTCACAGGTACAAGGCAACGAAATGCAGTTTGCATCCATCCAGAAGTGCTTTAGCCATGATATAGATATATTACAATACATATTAGCAATAATATAAATGTGTAAGTATATTACAGAAATGGGTCTATAATGGTATGTTATAATGTACACGGTATGAAGGTATGTTATGAATATGCTATACCTATAAGTATGTACAGGCTGTAGTGAGTACAAGCTATGTACAGGCTATGAACAAGATATAAATATGAAAAA
The DNA here is from genome assembly GCF_963576455.1 of Neolamprologus multifasciatus. Lineage (NCBI taxonomy): Eukaryota > Metazoa > Chordata > Actinopteri > Cichliformes > Cichlidae > Neolamprologus > Neolamprologus multifasciatus. Next base: position 34,997,003 of record NC_140453.1, on the reverse strand, counting down.
CTATACAGAATATGAAATAAAAAAAAAACTATACAGAAATATGAGATATACAGCTATACAGAAATGGGAACTATGCAGGTTATAAACAGTTGTAGAATTAAACATTATTGTATTGTACAGAATGATTATTTACACAGAATTATACAGTAGTGCAGTTAAGATAAGTGAGATATGTGGATAATTTCTACAGAGGCTATATAAAGTGCTAGTGGTTGTGAGTGGTGGTTCAGTCCATGTTATTATTGTGTGTATGAGGGTACAGTTGACATTAATATTTGTAATGATGCTGATTAGATTCACTCACTGAATCCTGCCAAACATCTGAGCATAAAAACGTGACTTTCAATAACAGAAATAAATACATACAAGTGAACAAAAATATCACTGATAAAAGTTTTGAGGATTTGCTTTTCTGCATTTTTAGATATTTGAGTTAAAGTTAAATCAAATTTACTGTTTGTAACAAATATCAGGGACCTCAAGTCAGCTCCTCTGATCAAGTCAATTCCTGACCGTTTTATCACAATACTAAAAGGAAAATTTGTCAAAACCACAAGCAACATGAAACTAAGATATAATTAATATAAACAGAAAAAAACATGCAACTTCTGCCAAAGGGAAGCTTTACTGTTATCGCTCTCATTTATTGCTGAGAACTTGACTTTAAAATCCAAGAGTTGAAACAACACCCCCTAAATGTCATGATGTTGTCACACCTGATGAACAGCAGTCCACTCCCACAACAGACTGTTATCATGTCTGGCAGAGCTGCCGTACAGTAATGAGAGAAAACTGATCGACTGATTGATTAAAGCTATTGTCATGCTAATACCACGTTATGATTGAACAGAAATGTGCCAAGGCAAGCCTGCAGCCCTATAGCATCACAGCAAATAACTCGTAATATATTATCAGTTCAATGAATAACAGATAGCCAACTGAAGGATGGATGGTGGGCCTTGCTAAACTGCTACAATAGACTCCTATGAAAGGCCTATGCTAAATGGATCGGGCCGGTTATACTGTCTGTAAAGATAACTAAAGGCATAGATAGGCTACATATTGGAAATAATAGGCATTATTTTTAAGAAGCTGTGTATATTGAGGAGTGACATACTGAATCAACAGATTAAAAAAACAAACAAAAAAAAAAGCAAAACACACAGCAAATCGTCACTTCAGGTTGAGTTTATTGACAAAAGAAGAACATGGACCGGGAAATTTATTGTAGGCTGATTCTGGCAGAGAGTGGGAGGATGTAACTACTTTTGTGATGCACTGTGATGTGAACCTATATGTGCCAGCCTGTGGGCGACTTAAAGTAGTCATATCACCTGACCTGCATGTCTGTGGATTGTGAAGGAAACCCACATGAGATGCCGAAACACAGAAACCATCTGGACCGATTCTCAAACCCAATGCTTTCTTGTTGTGAGGTGGCAGTATCAACCACTGAGCCACTACCACTGAGCAGTTGAGTTTCTGTTCACACGTGAGAGACAACCTGTTATCGTCCTACTGTTGTTCTCGAGGCTTTAATGATCTTTAAAGACAATCACGATAAAGACGTGTGGAGCAAAACCTGTGGCTGTTATTTTTAGAAAGCGCTAAATGTCTTTGGGCTGACATTCAGCATAAAAGTTTTGATTAAAAGCCTCAGCCTTAGATTATTTTTTTCACAGAATGCAATTTACATTTTTCAGTTTCAAAGCTGATCTGGAAAATGGATGGAAATCTCTGTCTGAGATCACTGAGACTCTTTGTGAACACCTTACCGCTACTAAGGGAAGCATCATCGAGAAAAACAGTAATGCTGTACCAGAAACATAATGTAATAAGTATCAGATTGGACTGTTAAACTAAAAGGTTGAACCCAATAAGAACTGAAAAATATGACTGGTTTGGGGTTAAATGTTTTGTTCCCTCATAGCAGAAAAAACATCCAGTGGAAAACAGTAACATGTAGTGGAAAATAATAATAATCAAATATCAAATGCTACCTTTTTCTTCATCACCTAATGCATAACTATGAAAAGGTGTGGGCCCGTGAGGTTTTGTGGTTACCTGCTTGAAATTGTCAGAGCGTGTTTTTGTGGATGCCGGTGTGTTTTATGCCGAGCAGCGTTACAGACGCACGCACACAGTTCCTACATCCCCCGTGAGTGTGGAACTTCACCTACACTTTGAAACTACGTCAGTAGGTTCAGAGGAGCAGCTTAGTGGAACTTGCATGCGTGTCTGTATTATTAAGGATTGTTACTGAACTCCATCTAATGCTGAATGTAGAATACTAATTAGACACTAAATAGATGAGTTTATTTCAGGAAATACTGGAAGCGAATCTTTAAGATGCTTTTAATCACATTTAAAATCCCAGGCACTTCAGTAGGGAACAGAAAAAAGTCAATATACAATTCTTAACCACTTCTCTAACTTTGGGTCATGGAGCGCTCGAGCTTATCGTCGTGTTCGTAGAGGAAAACGTGATGTTTATATTGCATAGGTAACAGATTATTGGACTGGGGGAGGAAACTATACACGGGTACTGTGAAAACATGCAAACTCCACACAGAAAAGTTCCAGTTAATCTGGAGGTTTATACCAGGAACCTTGGTGTTGTTAAGCATTAGTGCTAACCGCTTTCCAACACACTGAACCTTTGTTTCTGTTTAAGTGTAAAATATTTCAAATCTATGATTTAAAAAAAGCGCATGTGATAAGTTTGAATCCTGCTAACTGTTCACCTCCACATGCCTGGCTCAATGCCCTATGAAGGGGAACGGTATATTTGATGGTTGCTGGAAATTAAATTGCCTGCCAATTTTGACATTTATGTAGGAGGAAGGCAAATGCTGTCACAGTACCACAGATACTAGTACAGTATATTTCTATGAAACCAGAATGATTACGCATGAAAGATAAGTGCTACAAAAGGAAATGAGATCTGAGATATGTTTTTTTTTTAAACATTTGTTTTATTTTTGAACACAGATGCCCACAGTGTCACATGCAACGCAGGCAGTGTCGCACTTACAGAGATCAGCACGAGCAACTACAAATACAAACGTATGCATCGTTTAATAACATTTCAGTTACGTTTTTCCAGGAGAATCACATATGTTTTCATTTATTCAAACTTTACAGCAGTTAAATGAAGGAGTTGTTGAAAACAGGAGGTCAACACAGATTTCTTGTAAGACCTTCAAAGGGCTCATATCTGTGCTACTCTTCTCCTTTATTCACATTTAATGTTTAAAGTGCAAACCACACATCAATCATATTTTGCTCAATGCACCAATGAGCTCTTTGGCGCACAGAGGAATCATTACAATAAATAATACCAAGCATTGCTGACTGCTCATAGTGGTTTGCCTTAACATGCAGCCTTGAAAATTATTATTGGAGACCTGAGTTTGCTCCACAGCGTCTTTGTTGACTCATGCTGAAACACTCCAGAGCATTCAGAAATCACATGACAAGCATGTATTACAGTAAAAAGGCTCTTAGCCAAGTTCTGTTTACTGGAATACTTTCCAATGAGATGTGAGGAATCTGTATCAGAATGAGGTTAGTGTGTAAATCAATATGAGATTGGATCCTGGATCCTGCATGTATTTATCTATTCATTTATGGTTTAGTCGACACTATATATATTTTTTTCTAATTTTTAATTTTTTTTAGATCAATTTCTTACCTACTGACCTCCACATGGCAGAAAGTCAATGCTCCTTATCTGGACGTACTGTTTTCAGCAGGAGAAACCAAGTGACTTTGAGCTCAACAATTATTAAACCAGTTTCATCAAACCAGGTAGCCGACGTCAATCCGTATGTCCAGGACTACTTGAGGACAGACGGTGCTCCTCCAATAATACAGGTGAGATTTTAGTAATTATTGCGCACAATGCCGCCCCAAGGATTGGGTCCGCCGACACAAACAGAGTAAAAAAGTGTATGCAGTTTGGTGCCAGGACGATTGCCATGATTTATACATCAGGGAAACCAAACAACCTCTGGCGAAGCGGCTGGCACAACACAGAAGAGCTACCTCATCAGGCCAGGACTCCACAGTCTATTTACACCTACAGGCCAGTGGACACTCTTTCAAGGATGAGGATGTACACATCCTGGACAGGGAGGAATGCCGGTTTGAGCAGGGAATCAAGGAGGCCATTTACATAAAAAGGGAAAGACCATCTCTGAATTGAGGAGGGGGCCTAAGGGTACATCTTTCACCATCTTACAATCCTGTGATTGCAGCCATTCCCCAACTCTCTGTGAATGGTACTCATGGCCATTGATCAGTGGTCTTTGATCAGTGAGCTTTGATCAAGGGTTGTTGATTTATGGTCATGAGGATTTGCATATTAATGATTAAGGAACTGACGTCCAAGCCCATTGTTCACCAGAGAATAGCTAAACACACTGATGCCCATCCCCATGAGTTTGAAGGCATTTTTGAGACTCAAAATGTGGTTTTAGTGTCAGGCATTCATTTTTGTCCTCACTAAGATATGAAAACGTGTGTGTGTGTGTGTGTGTGTGTGTGTGTGTGTGTGTGTGTGTGTGTGTGTGTGTGTGTGTGTGAAAGAGAGAGCGAGCTAGAGAGAGAGAGAGAGGTACATCCTTTCCCAGCTAGAGCCTCCAGTCTCAACACCCCCACTCACTTCTTTCATACACAAAAATATCTCTCCTCTGTTGGTTTACTCCCCCCCACCTCCATTTCCGCCAAGTTAAGAGATCTGACATCACAGGGTCCATCATGTGATCCACCCGCACAGAGCGTTGCAGTGATGGATGGGGCCTACCGGTGACGCACATACCCACTTTCTGTAACCCTTTAAAAGCCAGACAACTGCCGATGAGTGAAACCAGGGTTTCTTCCTCAGCTGACTAAATCATGGTCGGTTCAGTCGCCCCTCTGTGTTTTTATGTACAAAGCAGAAATTATCACATCTACCACATGAAAAGGAGGGCAAACAATACAGGCTTCTTTGAGCCATAATTACTCAAACTAATTTATTGCGTCGTTTTCAGTTGCTGTTGAAGTGGCAGCACTGTTGTTTGAAGTGTTGTTGCTGTATACAATATTGATTTTATGGAGATGTTTAAAAACTGTCTGACTTTAAAAATATATTTACAAATAAAAAAAAGAAAATTGGGGAATGTGTGTCAGAAAATGGAAACTCCAAAGTAGAGAAGAAATGAACAAAATGCGAGACCAAAACCAAAAGCAGGAAACTGTTCACTGACCAGAGGAAATGTTGAAATTGAACCAGTTTCAGATTCAACTTCCCCTAATTGATATGTCCTAAAATCGCTGACTGAGAGCACAAAACAGAAGTGAACGCTCTTTTCTGAGAAAAGCATTAAGTCTGAGCACAGAGATTCACCAATGGGTCACCACAACTCGTATCCAGAATTGTGCAAAGGGACATTTCCATTTTAATGTGCAGTGTTGCTGTTATCATTTTTTTAAATATATTTGATAGAAAATGAACCTGGTACAATACGATCTTTAATCATTACTGGGTTTGTTTTACATTTGATTAAAGTTTAGATCATATTAAGCTTGAAGTGCAGCTATCATCAAGTAACAATATTTGTTATTTACCATGGTACATGTTGTGTTTTTGTTGACTTCGTTTCACATGCAAGAGGAATGACGTGCACTCTGTTATTGCCACTGTTGCTGTGTTTTGGGAAAACCCACTAAACCCCTTTGCTCAGTGAGTGGTTTAAAGGCCTGTCCAGCTTCCTTTCTACAGCAATAAACAGCAACAATTGCAATAACATTTAATCCAAGTGTTAAAAAATAATGTGGCATGATCACTTGTGGACAGCAGGGTTTCTGTAAAACCCCAACAAACTCATGGTTCATTTCATTTATTTATTCATTTCAGGCACAACAAAATACATATATTGAACATAAAGTGCACAAAACAAAAAACAAAAATTACCTGAAAAGGAGTGGGACGAAGAAAACTTATTCAATCCCACCCCTATACTCACTCATCAACAAAAAACAATAAGCTTCCCACAGCTACGCCCATCGTTACAACCAAACAAACCATCAACAGCCCCGGGCACTTGCAAGCATCTCAACGGCAGCTCGCAACAACAATTAGAACCATCATAACTAAATACAGAATATATAATAATTATAAATTGCGTTACCACAGGTAACAGGCAATAATAATTACATAGTGACAAACACACATACATATACATACATACATATATATCTACACACACATATACATACATACGCACACACTTTTTTTTTTTTTTTTTTTTGGAATCCATACCAGCAATGGTAAGAGAACAGACATTACAGAGCACACTAAAACCATCATTGAGTACACTGTGACCAGACCAACTGTTTGTAGAGGAATTTAAATCTATGAATATTTTTGCATTGTTTCAGTTGTAAACTCAGACTGTTCCAGATTTTCACACCACATACAGACACACAAAAACCTTTACGGGTTGTTCGAGTTCTGGGTAATTTGAATTCCCCGAAGCCTCTCACATTATAAACCCTTTCTCGAATTTCAAATATAATTTGTAAATTTGTTGGTAGAAGTTTATTAAAGGCTTTGTATAAGATTATAGATGTATTGTAATTAACCAGATCCTGGAATTTAAGTAACTTTGCCTGATGAAAGAGTTTGTGAGTATGATCACATGTTTAATCACATAAGTTGACTTTGTCCCTCGCTGTGACTGGAGTTTGTGGTAGAATGAGAGTAAAAGCACTACATGTTTAACAGCATACAGAAAATCTGGAATATTATATAAGGCTTAACATATTCTACTGTTTCTCTTGAAGACTGAGTTAAAAAACAGAAAACAAAGAAAAGACCAATCAATCAACGTTTACAGTTTGTAGACTTTAAGCTGTTTGAGAGGTTTTACAAAAAAAATGCTGTTTTGGAATTAAAGCCATTTTTACACACAGTTCCCTCGTTATCACAGGTTCACCCTTCATTCAGCAACTTAACATGATTTTAAATATAAGGATTGTTTTCAGTGCGTGGATGAAAATTCTTTCCTCCCTTGAGGTGCTCTGTCAGGCCTTCATTGGAGCCACTTTTTTGCTGATTGGTTGTGGGGTTTTGTGCTTTCAGTTTTGTATTTAATAACTGAAAAGCATGTTGGGTTGTGATCAGGTGACTGACTTGGCCATCGAAGAATATCTCATTTCTTTTCCTTGAGCAACTCTTGGGTTGCTCTTGCAGTATGCTTTGAGGCATTAACCATTTGATATCCTTAATACTATGTCCACAGTGTTTTACAGATAATGTGTTACTCTCCTGATCATGAGCGGTTTCTTTTCTCTTCCCATCATTCTTGTCCAATTTAACTCTGGTTTCATCTGTCATGTTTATAGAACTGTGAAGGCTCTTCGTCTAAAAAGTTTGGTTTGATCTGGCCTTCCTGTTCTTTAGAACCGCTGGTTATATATATATATATATATATATATATATATATATATATATATATATATATATATATATATATAAAGCCAGGTTGGTCAGTGCATTCCTTTTTGACAATAATAAACCAAATAGTTTGTTAGTTTATTTGTTTTTCAGCCTCATCCAGACTTTTTTGACTTTGGTCCTCATATCTAAAATTCCAGTCAACAAAAAGCTATAAAATCCAGTTAAAGTAAGATTTTTTAATCCCTCAAGTTAGAGCTGAAAGTCTGCTCTTCAGTCTTATATTGATCATTTGATTTAATAATCCACTGTGGTGGTGGACAAGTGCACAACTATAAAAGAGTGTGCCTTTATCTTATCCACCTAACTGTAATTACAAACTACTTCACTTTTAACAGGGTGACTCAGTCTGTCCACGGCACACATTTCTGAGCCACTTTTGTTAGTGATCTGCTTTTAGGTGTGCGTAATGCTCGATTTAAACTGGATGACTCATAAATCAAAGTGGAGACTAAATAAACAGGGTGGGAGAGAAACTATTGAAAACAGCGCAGAGTGAGACCTCTGTCTGCATCCTCTGCTCGGCTCGTCCTTTTATTCAAATATAAGACTGGAAAACGTAATTTCTACCCAATACGCGCGCTCCGGCGTGACATAACGGAACGTGCCAGGCTAGAAAAGCTCGGGGCGGTGCGCGCGGGCGTGTATTCAGATCCTGTAGGAGAGGAGAAGAGCGACACGGGGTGTTCACACAAGTGTTGCAAGTGTTGTATTCATTTTAAGAGCAGATCATTCCCAGCGCGGTTCGTCTCAGTGAGGTTATGGGCAGGACACAGTTCTGAGGGAGTGTCGAGCAGCGCCACTTGTCATTGTACCCACGGAAATAATGATGAAGAAGGATATTAACTTGAGCTTGGCGGACGACGCAGACCTGAAACCGCACCTCCGGGACGCTGAGAGCATCCTCAGCTCCCCGGACCTTGGGCTGCTCAAGCTGGCCTCTCCAGAGCTGGAAAGGCTAATCATCCAGTCCAACGGAATGGTCACCACGACTCCGACCAGCTCCCAGTTCCTCTACCCGAAGACGGTGACGGACGAGCAGGAGTTCGCCGAGGGCTTCGTGAAGGCGCTGGAGGATTTACACAAGCAGAACCAGCTGAACGGAGGCGCGCCGCCCAGCAGCACCCTGGATCTCGGGGCTAACATCGCCCCAGTCACCGTGCAGCCGGATCTACCGGTGTACACGAACCTGAACAGTTACGGCAGTGGGCCGCTGGGAACCACTGTCAACTACACCACGGACACGGTCCCTTTCCCGCCTCCTCCGTCACATCATTTAGGGGCAGCCCCGCCGCAGCCAGAGCTGTCTCGGGTCCAGCCGCTGAAGGAGGAGCCTCAGACGGTCCCCGACGTTCAGAGCTTCGGAGAGAGCCCGCCGCTGTCTCCGATCGACATGGACTCTCAGGAGCGCATCAAAGCCGAGAGGAAGAGGCTCAGGAACCGAATCGCAGCCTCCAAGTGTCGGAGGCGCAAACTGGAGCGCATCTCCAGGCTGGAGGACAAGGTCAAATCGCTGAAAACCCAAAACACCGACCTGGCCTCCACAGCTAGCCTGCTGAGGGAGCAAGTGGCCCAGCTGAAGCAGAAGGTGCTCACCCATGTGAACAGCGGTTGCCAGCTGCTGCCACACGAGGTTCAAGTGCACTAGTCGGAGGGACTAACCTGCTGTTGGGCCACTGACCAGTTTATAAGCTCCTTGGACTTTGTTAATGTTGGGGTTTCCGTGTGTGTCGTAGCCCAGATGTGTGCCGTTACGCGCAGGGGATGAATGCCAGGCCACGTAGGCCAAAACTGTACATTCATGTTCGTCTGTTTAACAAAAAAATCGAAAAGAAAACTGAACTTTTATGATTGGTCAAACGTAAAACACACCTGGCACAAAATACATCAACACATGGACCTCAGCGCGGATACCAGCCAGCAGCAAGTCAAACTGTGTTTGCGTTCCTCGACCATTTGTTCAAACTCGCCCCCACTTTGCGAATAGAACAAATCAATATGATGTATTTGCTTTTTAAGTCAAATTGGTGTATTTATTTTGGTGCCGAAATGAAGGGCATTTGCCTCTAATATATTCTACATAACTAATTCTATGTATGTTTACTGATGAACAAGGCAGCTTTAAACTGCCAGTATTTTCAATGAAATGATGCCATGGGCTTTCCTAATGGGAGAAAGAGTCGCGTATACGTGTTTACTGACTGCTTATATGCAGTCGTCAGCTGGACCAAACAGACAGACAGTCTTTCTACGATAATATACACATTTATGATTCTGATATTCTTAAAATATGAGGGATTTGGTTGTAAAAAGAAGAAGGGAAAACGCCAACCACACCCATATTTGATACATGAGATCTGATCTACACTTATAGCCTACATGCTGTGTATTTCTGTAGGGAACAATTTGCATGTTGCTGACAAACTCGAATGTTGCCCGCTGCTGGGTTCACATGAGGAATTAATCAGTGTTTATTATCTGTAACCTGCACACTTGTGTATTTCTCTTTCTTCCTTTCTTTTTTTAATACTCTACCGAGTCTTTACTGCAAATGTGTTCTTGTTTTAAATGTGAAGAAGAGTGTAATCTTTCTGTTTGCGCTGACTGTTGCGATCACCTCTAGCCTACAGTTATTCGGCTTTATGCGGTTGTGTTTGAAATAAATGCTGCTGGGCAATAAACACTGTTTCCTCCATATTTTAGTCAGCCTCGCTGTTTTTTTATTGGGGGTTTTTACCTGCACATTATGAAGGTCACGTGTAGTCTACAGTAAACAAGGTGTTAAACAGGTCAGGCTTCATGGTCAGTTTCATGAAGGGCAGTTACATTAAAGCGCCAATGCGGAGCCGAGATTAGTTTTCGAATGATTGTGAAACTACCTGTTGTTTACCTGTTATTTTTTTCTCTGCCACTTTATGGAAATGATCCCTTTAAGGAGTGCAATTTTATCTTGCTGTTCAGAATTAGTGATTCAGTGTTGCATTAACACATTTTTGGCAGCATAATTTCATCTGTTGTTTAGATTTCTGTGTAAAAGCATCAGGCTGGAGGATTTCCCCCTCTGCTGGTTATTTGTGCAATTACAAATGAAACAAGAGCATTTTAGGACAAAATGTTTTTGACTTTCGTGGCAGTGGACGAGATTCATCCAGCACATCTATTCAGTTCAGTTTAATTCAGTTTTATTTTGATAGCTCCAAATCATGACAGCTGCCTGAATCACTTATTTGGATGTTGTCAACTCCAGGGCTGAGCAGAACTCAACCAGCTGTTTTGTAGATATTTGTACCAATATTTTATTCTGAAATTATAAGAATCTCCCACACCCACAGGTGCTTCCAGTGACTGTTATGAGGTCATGTTCTGTAATGTTAAAGAAACCAGCTTAAGATGATTTGACCTTTGTGACATGATGTGTTATCCTGCTAAAAGCAGCCATCAGAAGATGAGTTCACTGTGGTGATAAGGGGATAGATGGTCAGAAACAATGCTCAGGTAGGCTGTGGTGTTTAAATGAGCCATCAGTATAATCCTCTCAATCTTGCAGCAGAAACTGAGTCTCAGTAGACCAGAGAACATTTTTTGTAATCTTCTGTTTTCCAGTTTTTGTGAGCCTGGGTGAATTATAGCTTCAGTTTAATGTTTCTAGCTGACTGAACTGCGATCTTCTGCTGCTGTAGCCCATCTGCTTCAGGACTCAGTGTGTTGTGCACTCAGAGATGTTCCTCTGCATACCTTGGTTGTTTAAGATGTAATCATTTTAATTGCTGTTTCCCTCTCATCTCAGTTATCATTAAGGCTTTTTGATAAGAGAACTGCTGCTCTTTTGGAGACCATTCTCCAAAAGAAGGCTGCATGGCAAAATATTAATAGCTCAACAGTCTCTTAAAATACATCAGGCCCGCCTATCAGCTGCATTTACAGTGACTTATATTACCTTTCTTCCCCGTTCAGATGTCTGGTTTGAACTGTATGCCTAAAATGCATTGAGTTGGTTCTATGTGACTGGATGATTGCACATATATGTTACCAAACATTTGAACAAATGTGCCTAATAAAGTGGCAGGTGAGTTGTTTAACATTTAAAGGCCCTTCTCTCTCTCTCTCTGGGTCTTTGACGGACACTGACTAGTTTCTGAGATTTTCTTCAAATTTCTTTCAAAAATGAAAAGTGAAAGAGTGACATCCTGAGGATGTTGAAGCTACTAGCAGCTAGATATTTGCCACCAAAATGACAATTTCATGCTAAATCCTGGTGACTCAAGCGTCTGTCATATGTTATTATTTTAAACTAATCTGAATCTTAAGTGCAGAGTAAAAACCTCACTGGATGCTGAAGAAGCGGCAGGTAAAAGCATTCACTGAGGGCAGAAACACTTCAAAAACCACAGTAAACTGAATGTTAGCAACTTTTTTTTTTTAATTATTGTTTTACCACAAAGTACAGATAAAAACATCCACAGCATATTCTCTCACTTTAAATGGCCCAAACTGAGAGGGAACTGAAGAGGCAGTGATACAAGACCAAATCAAGTCACATGTTATTTCTGCGTGCTAGTAGAAGCTCTACAGTCGGCAACCTCTACCAAGCTGGATGGCGTTTGTTTTTGTGTACATACTGTAGTGTGTATTGCTTCGTAGCTGAGTGACACATTCATTCACAAGCAGGCCTAGAAATGAATGCAGAGTACAGTACAACATGGCTCTTTGGGGGATTTCAGGTCTTTTTTTCTTCTTCTTCTTTTTTAAATGCAAGCCTGAGTCAATACAACACAATCCACACATATGACTCAAAGGTAGAGTATTTACAGACAGGGTTTATATGGACAGGAAGACATATTAGAAAGGACAACAGTTCAAAGTTTTGGATTTTACCAGAAAGGAAACAGTCACAACCAGTAAGAAGTAAAATGTATGCAGGATCAAAATCATCTCCCCAGTTTATAGTCATATTTACTGGCCAAATCACTTCCTGTTCTAATAACACCACTCTGAATGGAGACTCAGTTTTTTATAGTATTGAAGTTCCTGCCAAACATGAGACACCAGCTTTACAAAGTCATTCATTACTGATTTTCATCCAGTAGCGCTTTGCCCTCTCAGTCCATAGATGGCATCCCATTCATCAATATGGGTTAACGCTGATATCATTTTGATATGAACAGGACTCACAATATATCCCTGTGAGGAACTTGTTTTATTACCTGTTTAAACGTTTAAAATTGGTTACGCTCCTCAACCTGGCACCCCACAGCAAAAACAGCGAACTGCTTCTTAAGCAATCTTTGGTGAAGTATAAAGAAGAAATACCCAGTAAGCCAGTTTTAACCGTTAAAACTGTAATAAAACCAAAGTGCAAATACTTTCCCAGTACTGAATATTTAACTCCTGCATTGGCTCGAGCCTTCAGCTGCTTTACCCTTGCTTCGTATTTAAACAGTGCGGTCCATAATTTACCTGAAGACTGAGATCAAACGCAAACACACAAATAAACCGACGCCCACACAAGAGCCCACATTTATCTGTAATACTGAGGTGTTAGTGGTATTAATCGCGTAGTGTTTTTTTTATAAGCAGATAAACACGAGGAGTCAGCATGTTCTTTGATACGCTGTCTCCGTCCAGAAAAGAAACGAGTTCTCTTTCAGAATAATGCAATCAAACACATATAAACGGATATACACCCCACACATGTTGCCATACATGTTTTCCCTGTCTTGAATCTCGCTACGGCGCTGTACCATGTGTCAGCATGACCTCTACTCTCTGTAAGTCTCAACCAGCAAGACAGAAGCTCAGGACTGTAGTTGTTGAATGATTTTGAAAGCAAGCCAGCATACTGTACTCACCTAGAGGTCAAAGATCAGTAGATCTGCCAAGTAACCACAACAAACTCCAATCTGGCCGTTTTGGGAATCATCCTAATCTATCCTGATGTTTCTTCCACTGCCTGCAGGCAAGCTACCAATAGAAAGCAAAATACCCTGGAATATCAAAGAAGCAACATCGCTCTTGTCCTTCAAAGATTGATGAAATGTTTCAGTGTCTTGATATTTGAGGACAGCAATCAAAGAGATGAAAGCCTGAAGTCTGAAGGTTTTCGCTGTTACATGACGTCAACTTCAGTATTTTACAAAAAAAGGCATCTGCAGAATTTTCTCCACCTGATGGAAAATACTTTCAACTGTGTTGCACAAAGATGCTTTTTAGACATCCTCCTATTTTCCCTTTATCTTCCAGTGACAAAGACAAAGACACATTAAAACCTTTTTCTATTATACGAACACTGAGAACCTAAATGGCTTTAAGACTATTCTGAAAAAGAAATGCATCTCCTTCCTCTAAAATAGAACTTACGCAACGATGCTACGCATCACAGCAGTGAAAACCACACCAGACGGATTTAGACTTGTTAGTAATTTAGCAGAAAGTTTCGATTTATGATGGTGCATTATTTCTGAAAGTAGCACGAGACATAACCAAGAGGGAAATTCAGCGGCTCGCAGAAGACACGCTTCGACACGCTTCGACACGCTTCGACACGACCTCCAAACAAACAGGCCTTTTATACCAGATACTGTCCTCACAGAGCTTCGTACCGTCTTCATACTTATCCAGAAATGCATACCTGTAGATGTTATGTATATAGATATATATATTGCACAACATTTATATGTACATTTGAAATAAATATAAGTAAATAAAATGTGTCTCTTCATTTTTTGCTATTTTTCACTTAGTTATAATTTGTTCGCATCCCTCTCACCCCCCTAAGTGTTTTGCTGTAGGAAAAAAAAGGGGGGGAGGGGCCAAAGTACAAAAAGAAATGTAAAAAATGAAAAAAGGCGAAATAGTCAGATGAACAACGGAAAGACAGAACGCTTGCTATCTGTTCTGAAACTTGGTGAGACAACAAAAGAGACATTTAACAACATATATGAAATTCATTACATTGATACCGAGCAGATCTCAGCTGGATCACCACTCCTACGGAACTGAGCAGTGTGGCCCTCTTGGTCACCAAATCCAAGGCTGGCATCTTTTCCAAGATATTCAACTGACATGAAACAAAGAACTGTAAACATGGGAAGGATTTTAATGGCACTCTGAGGGTGTACGTTACGCCGTCAAATCCTTCTTGTAAAACCACACCGAGGATCAGAGAAACAACATACGACGGGTTGAAAAGCTTCAAGAACCAGGCTGCAAAGAGTCTGAAACTGTAGCTTGATTTAAGGTGCTTTGGCATCATACCAGCACCTGCACTTTTTGAATGGCCTTTTAGCTCATTTGTGCAGAGAAACCAGGAGCAACCACAGTAAAAACACTAACTCAGGCACTTTTCAGACACTTTTCAGCTTGATTCTTGTGACCTTTAGCCAATCTTCCTACAGAGAAGAGCAGAAAAAGAGGAGAAACGGGTGATGAAGTACAGACCCAAGGACCTGGGGTCCAGCTGAAAGGAGGACAAGGAGAAAGACAGTGGAAAAGGGTTTTGGAAAGGAGTCAGCTTTAACATGCACAGTCCTGGTGAGGAGGAGCGGGCTGCTCTGTCAGCTGGGGCCCCTGTTTGGCCCCTGTGACAGCGGGATCGCCGGCGTCCAGACTCTCAGACATCTTTTCACAGATGATGTCGACCAGGCGCTCAAAGGTCTGCTTCACATTGATGTTGTCCTTGGCGCTGGCCTCGAAGAACTCGAAACCTGGAGGAGAAACAGAGCATGAGAGAGGTCGCCGAGCTGTGTTCGGTCTGTCAGTCAACAAGGGATACACCTTGCTATCTGCCGGGCAGATTACATTTGGTGGTGCGGTCGCAGATCATTCCAGTGACTCACAAAGTTAACACACAGAGACAGATAACCTTTTAAAACAATTTGACCTGTGGGAGGAAGCCAGAGCAGCCAGAGAAAACCAACACGGGAACAGGGAGTAACATGCAAACTCTGCACAGAAAAGCAACAGCTGGCCGATAGGTTTGAACCCAAAGGGGCAGATAAAGTGCAAACTGCGAACTCCTTCCTGGCTTATCAGACAGTACCAGCCTCAGAGAAGACTCCACTCATGTTCCTAAGACATCACAAGCACTATTAGTCTGCAAAAGAGCCATTTGAATATAAAAAGTTACATATCTTGTAAACTCGCAAGGTTGAATTTTGTGCGTGTGTGTTCAGCATGAACTCACCAAGGTGTTCGGACAGCTGACGGCCTCTCTCTGAGTTCACCACTCGCTCATCCTCCATGTCACACTTGTTTCCTACCAGCAGCACTTGGGCATTGTCCCATGAGTACGTCTTAATCTGAGTCGACCTGAGGGCGGGGTCAGAGAGGAAAGTCAAAGGCTGGGACGTCTGAATGCAACATTAAAGGGTTTTTTTCCCCCGATATTCAGGATCGCACTGATTGAAGAGGTAAAAAAATGAATCTGAATCTAAAAACTCTCAAATTGTGCTTGCAAACAATAAAAATCAAAGGATCAGTGTGATTTATTGGATTTTACTGTAAGTCCGTACTGAAACTTAAAGACTGAATTGCCCATAAACACAGGCAATATCAACAACAAGGTATGACCGAGTAGGTGGAAAATAAATGGAATGGTCCTCTGTGATGTGCTGGTCAGGTTATATCGCACAACAAAAAGGAAAAGATATCACGATCGCATCTCATTACTCTGCAGAGACAGAAAGCTCATACTGTGGTCTATTAAAATAGACAGAAACCTGAACCGGATCAGTGGCTCTGTTCTTCTATCCCCCTGTATCCCTGCATCTATTTCTAGAGAGATGCTAAATCTCTAGATGCAGTTTCATTCATCATCTGCACAACTCTTTGTCTTACCAGAAAAACAGCGATAGAGGGTGATTTTTGGAGCCTAAACCGCACCAAACAGAAACTTAAAAAGAACATAACAGCACTGTTTTACACAGGATACAGCATCCAAATAATAATTTTTTTAGTTGTCTTTATCCTACTCGCTTATATGTTGTAGTCCCCCTTATCATCAGCACTACCCCAGCCAATGACATACCAGTCCTGGACAGCGTTGAAGGAATCCTCATTGGTAATGTCATACATGAGAATGAAGCCCAT
Source organism: Neolamprologus multifasciatus (assembly GCF_963576455.1). NCBI lineage: Eukaryota > Metazoa > Chordata > Actinopteri > Cichliformes > Cichlidae > Neolamprologus > Neolamprologus multifasciatus. The sequence goes on along the minus strand of NC_140453.1, from coordinate 34,980,412 downwards.
GGCTCCTCGGTAGTAAGCTGTGGTAATGGTGCGGTAACGTTCCTGGCCAGCCGTGTCCTGAGGAAAGAAAAGAGCAATTTAATTACAGTGATTGTTTTTATCATGTTTCTGCAGAGTGGCTCAAACAAAGAGAGTCTGGAGATTAAGATAGATTGGTTTTAGACATGTGGAGAGGACAGATAGTGGACATATTGGGCAATCGGTGTTAAAGACGGAGCTTCTAGACAGGAGAAAAAAGAGGAACGCTACAGAGGAAATTTAGGGATGTAATAAAGGAGGACATGGAGAAGGTTGGTGTGACTGAAGAAGATGGCAGAGTAAGATAGATAGGGTACAATGAAGACAGAGGATCCACTGTGGCAGCTGAAAAAACAAGAATTAAAGAAACAATTTGGTTATCCAGGAGCAGAAACGTGAATGATATTTCCTCATACTTCACACAGCAGTTTAAATCAGGTAAGAAAAGCTGATAACATGCAATACAATTACATCATCTATATTGCTGAATAAGCAGTGGCAAAATCCTGCTGACAATATGACACAGTGTATCGCTCAGGTGTGTGTTTTAATGTCACAGTGCGCTCCCACAGCACTGTGAGTAGAAGTAGAAAAAGCAAACAGCAGCTCCGTGTGTGTTGGTGTAATTGGGGAGTTTATCTACAGCCCTCACTGCTGTTGGAAAGGTGCTGACGATTCAGAGCAGAAAGTATTAGAAAACCTATCTTTACTTACAGCTTTGACACATCAGGCAAGTACATAACTGCGTTTTAAAGGTTTAATTTAATGTAATCAGTCACTTTTGCAGGTAATACAAGTATTACCCTGATTATTGCTCAGGGAATTAAAGCACAGTGTTACTGCTAGCCAACACCCTGCCTCACCTTGTAAGCTGAGCGGCTTCTGTTCCAACAGCATCCCTCAGCTGTCGGTGCAGAGATTAAAAAAAAGTCTCATGCTGGTTTACACTTCACAGGATGAACTCTTTGTTTGACACTTTGGCATTCAAAACCATTTGGATAGTCATACAGCCAGTGCACACAATCAGAGATGTGTGTGGGGTTTTTTCTTCTGCAAGCACACATATGGCATTTTGGGAAATGTGCTTATTTAGTTTCTTGCCAAGAGTCAGTTAAGGTGACCGATGCCTCTCTCTTGTCTGTTAGGTTATGGTGAAGGGTTATTAGCCAGACAAATGCTGTATTTGGTCAGGTTACAACTTCACTAACTAAACACTGACTTAACCCAAAAATTAAAAGTTCCCTCTGTGAGCTTAACCATTACACGCTTAAATGAAGACATATTTGGCCTATCGACCATGAGTCTGGTTCTACAGGAGATTTCTTCCTGCTAATATACTATTTAACAAAGTATATATTTGGTTTCTTTATGATTGTATTGTTAGCTTTGCCTACAATCTCTTTTAGTTTTCAGATCCAGTTTTGTTTGTAGTTATAGTTAACGCTGTGTTGTCACATACTTAAATTTCTTAGACTTTGGTTTTCCTGCCTCCTGTGTCTCATTGTCAAGTTTCTAAGTGGTTCTTATGTTACTTCCTGTTTTGGTTTGTCTTTTCTTCCTTGTATTTAGTTGTACTTCCTTTGTCTCTGATTATTCCACCTGTGTATTTAATGGCTTTAGCTTGTCTTTGTTGTGATGACTGTTTATCTTCCTGTTGTTCCTCCCTATGTATTTGACAAATTTGGATTTTTTTCTATATTCTATCTTGAATTGTTGTTTCTTACACCATTAAACATGAGCTGTTTGTTGAACGGCCTGTAGAGTCTGCTTTGAGTCCTTACACCTGTCTGTTAGTTAGTACTGATATTCAGGTACATGTGTTACCTGTGTTAAGTTTGCTAGCTGTAGCTGATAACTTAGCACTCGCCCGATATAAATCATATCTCAAAGGTTTTATAAGTTGAGGGGGTTTGTAGATAACATAATCATGCATAAACCATGCTAACAGGTGAGCTTTTTCCGATTTAAGTGTTTTCTCTCTGACATTAACACACAATCATACTCTGATGGATGCATCAAAGGGTGGAGTTTGGACATTTGGCCAAAGGACATTTGGCATGCTGACTGGAAACGACAGGGCTCAAACCACCAACCTTTCTTCCTGAGCCTCAGCCAATCCAAAAAGAGCTGTCAAACCTGCAACAGTTACTTTCAAACAGAGCAGAGTTAGCTGTTTTCATCTGTTTTTTTCTCACGATGCTAAGCTAACCAGCTGCTACCTGAAGCTTCAGCTAAAGATATGATAATAGTGTCAGACTTTTCAGCCAAGATTTAATAAGAGAGTGAAAGAAAAAAGTGAATTAATCTTTTAAGTAAACCCTTATAATCCTTATTAAGTCATTTTAAGGGTTTACTTAAAGGAAAGACAAAGATAATCTCAACAATCAGCTATGGAAGAAGCTGAAATTGTGTCAAAAGAACTCGTACTTTTAGCTAAATCATTACTGCTATAGGTACATTTTATCACACACGCTCCTATAAACTAAATGCCTACCTTTCAATAATCTGTTGAAAAATTCCATTTCAAGAACACATTTTTAATAAATGTCCTGATAACCAGATAAATACACACAAAAAAGCATCATGTGCACAAAAAACTGATGAGTGCCTGTGTGTGTGCGTGACATGAATATATCTATTCGCTCAGTCATACATTATCACTCTCGGGTCACTAGAAAATTGCATTTTCAGAGAGCTGTCCCTTTGATCTATGCTTTCCAAACTGATGGTTACTGTATAATGTTCTGCAACTGCAGCTTGCACCCTATTTTTGCTCACCCACTAAGTGTGTGCTGCAAGTTGTTCTGGATAAGTGCATCAGCTCTATACCTAAAATGTCAGTGTAGGTAGCACTGAGTGGTGTTATATAATGAACACTGGACTATTCATATTTGAGCTAAGCATCAAATTTAGAGTTAAGGGCTTACTACGGAATATAAAATGATAATCTTTCCAACTGGCAAGAGATAATGTAGCCTATAGCATTTTAATGGAGAAGAGAACGGATCATTTTTGTTACTAGCTGCAACATTATCATCTCTGCTGTTTTCCCCTTGTGTGTGTGAGCCTAGAGACATCTAATGGAGGAGCTCCAACTAAGGAGGGTCTGAGTACTGGCCGGCGTGTATATGTCTGTCTTACAGGATGCCAGCTAACAGATTATATTAGTGTCATCATAGTTCATCCTATCTGTCTACCTTTATAAATCTGGTAATTCTGAAGCTCTATTTTTTTTTTCGTCGCGTTTAACCAGAAGTCTTTACTTTGGACTGCAGCTGTCATGAGCGCTGTGAAACCAGCTCCACACGGCCTTTCAGGCCTTCAGTTTTATCTGCAACATGACGCGTTCTCAAACGTGGCCATTTAAATAACATGTATGACATCTAAGTATATGTCACGGGTCTGCACAAATCAACATACGCTGGAATAACTGCACACTGTGGCACAAATATATGCACTGTGCGCTCATGCCAACATTTTCATTTTTACTCTGCTAGCTGAGCAGTGGGGGAGGAAGTGTGTGTGTGTGTGTGTGTGTGTGTGTGTGTGTGTGTGTGTGTGTGTGTGTGCGTGAGACAGAAACGAAAGGGAGGGGGGCATCTTCTGAGATGTGTAGTAATGGGGGAGGGGAGAGCATCACCCAGTCTTAGGTTTATTCTTCTCCGATTGGCCGATTGTGTCTTTCTTACCAGAGGCAAGACCTGGGAAAGGCTGACAACAGAGGCAGCCTTACACACAAAACAGATCCACGTGTGCACAGCCACACAAACTCAATGCTCTGCTCACCATCACAGCTCTGGTTGCTGCAGAACTTTGGTGCGAAGGTGGAAATGATGTAATTGTCTACAGCATGGCACCTAAACACCAGTTTCCTGCAGCTCAGACCAAAGAGGCTGTTTTCCCAGGGCGCTCGTCTCTAGTCTGCAGTTTAGAGCTTCAGCTGTCGTTAACCCTCGCGCCCGTAGAAGCAAACGCACGTCTGAGGAAACACCTTATTGTTTACTCCCGGGGACGTGTCACCGTAACCGTCTAATGTATTCTGCTCTGTTGGTGTTCATCTGCACGTGCAGGCTGCAGCGAAGGCACCGGTGTGTGCAAATCTGTGTGTTCACTGGAATCTGACTTTGCATAATAAAACAGCAACTCCCTTTTTTTTTTTTTGCTCAATTATGAGAATCAATTATGAGAATCCATCGGAAAACATGAATATCTACATTCCTTAATCTGACAATGACAATATTTTTAAAGGCAAGGTTAAAATCCTGACGTCATAGACAGGAGCGAAATGGTCTGAAAAGTGTGTGCGTGCAGGACGATCCTTCCTGGAAGGTATTTGTGGCATTGCACTTGCTTTCAAAAATAGTTGGAGAATGGAGAAAAAAAAAGACTTACAGGGAACTGAAACCCAGCTTTATTTCTCACATCCACACACCCTGTTTATGTATTTGACATGTCAGTGCAGAGGAAACATTTCATGCTTGTCTGTAAGCCCATCTGGGCATTGCTGTGCAGAAAAGCTAAGTGGAAGAAAGGAAGCATACATGCTTTGACCAACAAATGTGTGTGAAATGTGTGATGAAGTGCAGTGCTTCTTGCATTAGCTCATTCCTCACCACAAACACACACACTTCAGATGCATTTCCTTGGTGTTGCTAAGTTAACCTCTCATTGGACAGCATCTGTGTGTCCTAGTTTGAAATAACTCAAGGAAGTGATCAAATCAACACCACCAAATATACCAAATACCAAAAGCAAACCAGATGCATTGACTTTCAAAAATTCATATAGTCGTACTAATTATGGGCAGACTTTGAAAACAACGTGAAAGAAATTATCTGTCATCATCCTGGGTTTTGGTGTGTCTGGGCTCTGAATCCTTGTTCGCTTTTTAGAGATACTTTATATCTTAAAAAAACTTGATATAGTCTTTAGTTCTTGTTACCTTTGTAACAAGTTTAGTTACTTCCTGTTTTATTTTGACAGAAGTTGCTCACTGTGTCTTATGTTAGGTTTAACTTCCTGGTCTCATCACTTACCTCTCCCCATGTTATCTGGGTGCGTATATATTGTCTCCCCGTGTCTGTTGTCTTGTTTTCCCTCATAAGTGTGTATGTGTGAACCTCAGTTTTTTCTTTACACCTGTCAACCAGTATAATATAAACTAACCAGATACTAGTAAGCAAAGTAGGTGTACTTTTTGGTTCATAGCACTTTTTTTCTTTTCTTGTCATCTTACCCAGATCTGTAATTTAATCCTCTTGTCATTTCTGTAGATAGTCTTCACCTTGAAGTCGATGCCAACTGTGCTGACAAAGGCCGGCGTGAAGGAGTCGTCGGCGTAGCGGAACAAGAAGGAGGTTTTTCCAACGCTGCTGTTGCCGATGATGAGGATCTTGAACATATAATCAAAGTTTTGGTCAGAGGACTCCTTCTGCCCGTAGGTCGCTGTTGCCGAAGCCATCTGTGGACAAAGACAACAGAGAAAGTCTTAAACCAAACTCCTGCAGTGGCCTCACTGTAAGATCACAGTAAATGTTCTCTGAAATAGAAATGACATTTTTCTGTTTCTTCCATTTCTAAAATACTCTGTAGAGTGACAAACTGAGCTTTCTGAGTAAGAGAGATTCACACTGTTCAGATATGGTGCACAAATCATGAGCAACAGAACAAGAAAGAGCAAAAATTGATATGAAGTAGGTGTAGATATGAAAATAGAAGATGGATATCAGAAGTCAGGATAATACTCAATATAAGATTTTCTTGGGGTTACTAGAAAACCAGAGTAGAAGATCTGATAAAGCTTTAGAGAAAACAATGCGTATCGTCTTTGGAGTAGGAAAATGCAGAGATTAGGTAATTAACAAGGAATTAATCAGCTTTAATGTTTCAAGCAAAAATTAGTTTGCTGAGTTATTATTTCCAAAGAATAATGGGCTGCTGGTAAAACCTCAAAAGCCCCAGATTGAATTTCTCCTTTTACCAGCATTTTAATAAGAAAACCATATATGACACGTTAAAAATAGTTGCATGTAAGATGTGGAACGGGGTGGCCATCCTTCTTGGTGATGGCAGATGGACCCCCAAACTGTGGGGCATCCATCTGCACAGTGCAAAGTGCAAAGAACCACAGTGACAATAAGAACAAGGATGGGCACAAATGCTACATTCTGGGTCCGAAAGATACACAGACTAGTAAATAAAAATGCAGGCATTCATTAAGACACATTAGCAGCTTCTACTGTCAGCCAGGACATTACGCTAAATTAATGAGCATCGATTTCATTAAACACACACAGAAGAGGCTGCTGAAACAACAGCAGAGGAGCTGTTTAACACAGAAGAGGTCGTACGTTTAATGCATGTTAAGACAAACGACGTTGTCAGCATCTGTTAGACTCAGCATAACAGAGGATAGTGATTAACTGGTATGCTTTACATAATGCACATTTGCTTCATGGGCATTAATCACAACCACATATTGCAATATTCTCATCGGTGGATGGAGGTGTATGAGGATGAACTTCATGCTAGCATAGAGTTTTGTACCCACTAGCTAGCCATGTAGTTTAAAGCCAGTCCCGTCCATAATTTTCTATTTTAATTATTTATGTAAAACAAGTTTGATCAAAGTTACACTCTATTAAAAATCCAGCCTAACATTTACACCAACAGCAACACCATTAAGGAGTAAGCATATGACAGCACACTGCACAAGATGGTTAGCCATTTTCCTCAAACAGATTTCTGGGGGACTCTAAGTCTATGTTAACCATGAACTATGTACAGCATGAAACCTTTACGTTCAAAGGGATAAACTTCAGATTTAATTAATTTCTTGGAAAGCTGTAGCAGGGTGTGAGCTCGAGTGAGCACCGAGCTCACTTGCAACAAGTCTTGTTCAGCATCCTGACTTCATTGTAAAGCCGATATAGGATCTGGTATGGTGCATTTGCTAATACTGAATTACCGTGTTTTACTTTAAACGATGGATGAAAAAAATGTAGTCATAATGGTCCTTTGTTCCTTTTGTCTGAAAGAGACCGTGCGAGCTTCTTTTAAATGACTAACAGAGGCATTAAAAAAAAGTCCACATAGGATGCAGACAGGCGAAGGATGCAGGGACAGATGTGTGGGACAACTTTTAGACTTTGATTCACTGTTTGCCTCTTTTTTCACTCAAAGTTTAGTTGGGTTTAGACACAGATATTCCTAATTAAGAAAATAACCTACTCTAGTCCTTAGATTGGGGTCTAACTATGATTCTGGTTACTATCATAGTTAGATCACAGTTTAAGTTAGCATCTAACCTATGGAACTGTAGACACCTCCACTCTCTTGGTTTCCAGTATAAGGTGTTAGGTTCAAACCCATCTAAAGGTGTAACATGCAGTTATTAATGAGACCATATTTCTTTTGAGGAACACAATCTCATAAAAATATAAGACTAGCACTCACTTTAAAATCCAAAATTTCCTCAAAGTTCCTTATTATACATTGAACCTTTTTATAAATCTTATGCACTGCATTAGCCAGTTCTACATATTTATTCAGCAAGGTCAAACTACTGGGTTTTACTTTGGGCTGCAGATCTGCTCTAACAGTCAGCCATAGAACAACAGCAGCTTCACTGAAACTCACACTGCTGTTACGTTACTGCATTAGCTGTCCAGGACTACAAAGATTCAAACCTCGAGACCTAAAAGGATTTAGAAAACAGAGTGAGTGACTCTTCAGAGCATGATGACTGTAGCCCACAGGACTCAGTCCCTTCACCCGCCTCTATATTTAGACTGTTATCTCGACTCGGCTGCAGCGGAACACTAGAACTCAGACAGAATAAAGAACAAAGAAAACAAGTGCACCGTCCTCACAGCTCGGGCCTATCGGCTTACACGCAGGAACACAGAGATGCTTGTTAAATAATGGAGAAGCCCCGACCCTTCCTCAACACATTCTGTTATGCAAACGAGGGCTGAGCAGGTGGGTCGAGATGTGATAAACCTACTGTGAGAACGCTGCACAGAGGATCACAGAAAACATTCATAAACATTCATAAAGCTGTTTCATGTAAATAGGATTTAGTCAGGTTGCTAAATTGAGAGCATCGGAAAATGCAGCAGCCACATGGCTGCCAGTATCTTTTTAGTTGATGGCTTCTGTTCTGCCTGTGACGTCAACAGCTCCTCACAGCTTGGAGGATCTGTGAATACTTCAAGAGTGTGCAAAAATAAGACGTGCATACTCTTCAAAAGAGCCGAACCTAATCAATAATAATTATGGATATGCAGGATTAACTTAGACTTACTGAGTCACAAGTAAAGAAATCGAAACTTTTACCTTACAGTATATATTTTGCAAATACTTCTTTAGATATTAAAGGTTTCTTTTAAAAACATACAGTATTGTGCAAAACCATGAAGCAGCCGACCATTTCTTTCTATTTTGCTGGGGAAACAGGAAATGGGTGCAGAGATTTATTGAAAAACATGAAAATATAGAACATATGGCAAAAAACATTTTGTACATTTTCACAAACTTAGTCAGCTTTCTTGTAATTTCCTTAAATAGTCTTCAGCAATAGTTCTCCAGGCTTTTTGAAGACATTCAAAGCTCTACTTTGGATTTTGGCCTCAACAAAATGTTGAGATCTGGGCTCTGGGAAGGCCAATCCATGACTGACGCGGTTCCATTGTGTGTGTTTTTTCTATCCATGTTTGCTTTTACTGCATTTTTAGGTGGACTATCATGGTGAAAAATCAGTACTGGCTGAAACAGCCCCAAACCATAACAGAACCTCCACCATGTTTTACCTTTCTCCTCATCCTTCTCCATGTTTTTACCCTACAACCATAACCATACTGAACAATGAACTCAAAAAACTCTGACATATAGACTGTGTTTTTAATGTGCAATATTTATCAGTTCTACATTCTTATTATTTACCTCTGCATGCAATTGTTTTCATTTGCTTGTATTTATATTAATACGCATGAGTCCAGGATCCAGACACTCACTGGAAATTGGTCAGGTACAAGGACTGGACTGAAAATCTGTGAAAAAGCAGCCAGTGTCCAAAGACAGACCTTCAGAAAGCCTGAAGCCCTGTTGCTCAAGAAAACTTTAAAAAATGCCAAAATGGTCAGACTTCTCCAGAAATCTTATCCAGACTGACTATATCCAGAAACAGTCACAAAAAAATAATAAAGGGAATATTTTTCTTTTTCCAAATAACTGACAAGCCCATCATCCGATGAAAGTCCTACTTACTGAACATCAGACAAAAGGAAAAAAGACGCCAAACAAACAAACGCAAAGGTAGCAGTCAGGAAAGACAAGGTGACAATTTAACTGAATAAACAAACTGCAAAGAATATGGAGCAAAAGAGGTAAACACTTCGGTTAACTTGTCAAACTGATTTAAAATTGCGTAAAAAGGTTTGTTTTCAAACTGAAATAGACACATAAGCACATTGAACTCAGAGCCATTTCTTCATTTGGACTCTATTCTGTAAAAGCTCACAGCTAATAAGTAGTTTAGGGTTCACTGATATCATCACTGTTACAGCTTAATCAACCCTGTTCACTCAATCTGGGATCAGCTGACTTCAGGTGAGATTGATGCTGCGCAGTTGTACCGTACACCGCTCAACTCTACCCCACTCAGCTGACAGTCAATAGTTGGAGTTTCAGTCACAGCAAAGGCACTGGAGTGTGACTCACTGAGTGTGATGAGCATAATCTACACAAACATTAGAAAATAAAAAGTAAACGTGCAGCTGAAGAGGATGAACAGCGTGTTGGATTAACTGATCTGCAATCAGTTTGGTTTAGTGTTGCTTTTCCTGCCCCTTCCTGACAAACGGAGGTCCAACCTAAACAACAGGAAACGCTTCCATCTCAGAATTCCTTGCAGAGGTATTTAAAGGAAGACACACCTACAACTAACAGCACTTCATTCTACGGAGTGGTGTCTGTGAATTTCTCTGAGCGAAAAAAGCCCCAAAAATATAATTTATTTATTAGTCATACAATTGCATGCTCATATTGTTTGCTATGCACACAATTCTGCTTAGCTCTTAAGGAAACTGGGTATTATTTGCAGGCTTAAGTCAAAGCTCAGCCTCAGGATTGGCCCATATGTCACTACTTTGATCTTTTTTGTTATGTGGCCTAGTTTGCATTAAGACCCCGCCCTGGACCTGTGTGAGGTTTTCTTCCTGATTCCTGGGTTTTTACTTCCCGGAGACAACAAGTGGACTTTTTTTGGTAGTTTTTGTCTTTACAATCCCGCATATATTTCATCTTACTCTTACTATGGTACAGTAGATGGTATTTATTATGATTTGGCACTGACACTAACCATCCCCGACTAAACTGATTGACTTCCTGGTTTAAAACATCACATTTTGCATGTATTTTTTTTATCTCAAAAAAAAGAAAAGCTGGCTACTAGCATGCTTACCGACACATCCGATCAGAGCTGTATGATATCAGCGTCAGGTTGGAAGAGTCTAAGATTTGACACCTATAACTTAACAGTTATCTTTAGGCTAAGCTCCGGTGAACCAGCCGGAGGTGAGATGGCACTTGATCACAGTCAGGGTTTGGTGTTTGATTTCCTCTTTGGTGAGCCTTATTAAAAATGTAGCTGCTCTTGTTACCGCTGCACGACAGGGTCTGCTCAGCTCTGCAGATATTTCTGCCCACGTGTTCGTTATCGATGAGCTTCTCCGAGCCGAGTCAGCAGTGTTACAGTGACAGCACGTCAGGCAATTACACAAAGTTTTGCTCTTAAAAACATTCGAATACAGGTCGAATCAGTTTAGATGCATTACTATATTTCCTTCCACTGGCTGTACTGTAAAAACCCACGTTCGCTCATATTTCTTTTAACCCCCTCTGGAACATTTGCTGCATTTATCCTAATGCTGTGATTCACAACCTGTTTTATAACCTTTTCATAAAATCCGGGCTCCTAAATTCTTATTGATTCTTTTACAGTGTTGTTGTTTCCAGTATTCACAGCAAGGATTCCAGGAGTTTAAAAATGACCAACCAATGCTGGAAGTGTAGGTCTTGCCAAACACTACCGCAGGCTTTTTGCTTCTTTTCTGTGACGGTGCGGTGAGATTATTGCTGCTTTTCCTCTGCGTCTCTGAGATTAGCTGCAGAGAAGAGAGTTGGTTTAACCTTCACTAATTCGATACAGAAGCTTATAGAGAGAGGCTTTTGTGTTTAATCTCAAAGTAATTAACAAATTCTCATTATGCAAATGCCTTTCAGCCTCCAGAATGCCGCTGCTTTCTTTTGGCTTTGCTAGCAAACTTCCAAGCAAGTCAGGTGTATGTGCACTGTAAGAGCTGCCTGGATATTTGGATTTCAACCCTTGAAGGTTTACAAGCCCATGCCGTGACCCCTGTTGTTATTGCAGCTGTAGTTTCTCCTAATACTGAACCATCAATTATTTGTTGCGCCTGTTTAGGAAATCAATATCTTCTACAGGCCAGAGTGACATCCTCAGATGTCTTGACCAACAATCCAGCAACAGTCTGAAAACTAAAAGAAATAGGAGATGCCGGAGAACCGGGAACTTTTTTTCTGCCACTTTTGATTAAAAAAAAAACAAAGCTATAAATAATAATCAAACTTCACTTTGACCTTTATGTAGGTTATTGAGATGAAAGATGGTGACATCATCTGTTAAGCACATGCATCCCTTCCCTCTTCCTGTTCCCTTTCCTTTTTTTTCTGGTTTAATAATATTTCATATTGAATTTTTGAGCATATGTTCTTTGACCTGCTGATTATGCTGACTCACATCCCTATTTCCCCACAGGGATCAATCCAGTCTAACATGACAGTCATCATCTGCATTATCTGTTAAATAATATAGACATATATATAATTATCAACAGAAATTTGAAGCCAAATGGCATCAAGTATGATATAATAATATCTGAGTCTAAGTCAAGGCTTCACACAGTGTGTTTTTGATGGAAAACTACAATAGCATGCCGATCCACACGGTCAGTACATTTGCACATTTAGGGTCCCATCAAAGTGGCTCTGAAGTTTCCAAATCTTCCCTCACAATCCGAAAAGTAGCAATGGCATTCGGTCTCGAATAAAGGAGATGAGACTGAACGCCAGGAGGAAAAAAGGATTTCAGAGTTCAAAGATAACTCCTTCCATCGTGGAGAGTGCAGGGAAGATGGAGGAAGGGAAGCACGCTTTATCAGGCAGAGATGGCTAATAATAACCAAATCTGTTACCGCAGCGACTTCTGGTTTTAATATTAGATCGGCTGCTCAAGTCTCTGTTTGTATATATATATATATATATCCATGTAAGATCAGGATGAGTCACTAAGAAAACTGTGATATAAAGGAAGAGGATAAGCTATCTTTATAAGTCACAGCTCTGGGAAGCTTGGTTTTCTGAGTCTTTCTGCTTTGCTCAATAGCACTTTGTCAATAGTTACACCTTAACGTCACAGGCAAAGTCTTTTCCATTTTTTTCCCCACACTAATCCAATCAGGACTAAGAGTTATAGGTTTCACTGCTGGACAATGACATCACTGAGCTCCCCCTCTAAACCTGCCACCTAAAGGAGATTGATGTCCCTGCAGGAGCTAAGTGCTCCTGCAGCCAGCCAGTCAGGTTCATCTAATCAGGATTGGCTGGCTTAGTGCAGACGGACAGCTAATCCACAGCTGATCCCAGATCACCTAAACACATTCCTGCTTTAAGATGGTTACTGAGATGACTCACTCAGAGGTTTTCAACATCTCTTAACAACATCAGAGGACGGTTATGTGAACCTAACATCCCCAGTCGATTCTATTACAAATAACTAAATCAGAAACTTAAGAGCGTCTGTGATTTTTACAGAATAAAAAAGTCGTCCTCCCTGCAGTTTCCTGTAGCAGGACAGGTTCTATCTGTTATAAAAATGGCTTCCATTTTTCAAAGCTTGTCAAGCGCTCAATGAAGAAGCCACGTGTCACTGCTCTGACTGATAGCCGCCTGCTTTGTTTTATTTCTGTTCCATCAAACTGAATCAAGCTGCATTTGTTTAGAACATCTTTGTGAGTGTCACAGAGTGATTGTTTTTGTAAGGCTGACATTCAGTTTCTGATTTGTGGCTTTGGCAGAAGCATAAATGTCAGTTTTTTTTGGAGTTTTTCCAATCTTCGTCTGGTGTGCAGATGGGGACGAGGAAGTGGATACGTGTCACTTCTCCATGAAGCTAAAGGTTTTGACCTTTATTCATTGAGGACATTTTCTCAGGTGGGTAAAAATATTGTCTTGTCTAAGGGTTCACGGTGCTTTCCTCCATAAATCGGTTATTTGGATCTTTTTGTGTTTGGACTGGTACTTCAATAGTGGGGACGATGTTTAACAAATCTTCAAATCAAACTCTTATCTGCTCTCCTGCTCTGCAGTCCCCACCTTGCAGCATCCTTCTCGTCCTAGTACATTACCTTGAAAAGGCACCATCAATACTTCTTAATCGAGGGGTCAATGCCACCTTCCTCTTTAACCTGATGAAAGTGGTGAGATCCCCATATCTGCAATACGGCAAGCTAATGCAACTCCTTCCTTCCTTTATTAGAACAAACAGACAGTGATGGAAACTAATGAATTACATTTACTCAAGTGCTGCACTTACTGACTTAGCTACATTTCTCCATTACTTACTATTCAGATTACAATGCATGACGCATTTATAAACGGACACATTGCTGTGAATCCAACAAACAGTCACATAATCAGCTTCGTATAGACCCAATAACCAAATCTATAAACTGACTGATAAAAGAAGATGTTGTTTTAATGTAGCATTATTACTTTTACAAATTTTCTTCACCCCAGACTCACAACTAGGAGCAGAAGCATTTAATGGCTCCAGTGTTTATCCAGCACTAGACTGAATGCAGTGCGATGGGTGTGTGGACGCTGCAGCAGAACTCTTTCCTTTCACTGACACGGTTCACACTGGCCAAGAGGCTTGTTAAACTCAAATCTGCGTGATCTGGCTGGATGATCACCATTTGAAAGTGAACTCAGCAGCCTTTTCACCTCTGACCTCTTTAGCAAAACGCTGCTGTCTGCATCTTTCCTCCTGCACTGCCGTCTTTCTGTGCGGTGCTTTTGATGCAGTGGCAGTTAAAGAAAAATCCAGTGTCTCATCAGTGTTTCTCAGCCTAGAAACACTGATGTTTACTAAAACCAATGTGATGCAACATTTACAGCTACTAACCAGCCTTATGTGTGAAACAATAACTAACAAACTACTGAAACTGGACAGCAGTGGTGTTACTCCGCTGCTGTGGCTCTCCTAGTTTTCCTGAGACAGCATTTCTCCCCCCTTTTTCCTCCAATCACGTGCCTCCTTTCTCTAGGAAGCGTGGAGATGCAGATGAGAGGAGGGGAAGCTAAAAATATCATCACTTCATTCTCCACCCCAACCCCCCCCCCCCCCCCCCCCCCCCCCCATGCACAGAAAACAGAAAGCAGCAATGAGAGCAGCCAGGATGTGAGAGATGGTTTTTGAGGCTAGAGTCTGCAGGTGAATCCGGGACATTAAAAAGTAGTCATGTGTGTTTGTACACAAGTGCATTGCTTAATTTATAATGTTGATTGAAAATGCTTCTTCCCACTTCATGCTGAAAGATGCTGTATTTGGATACATCTTTGAGAGCTTGTTACAGTCATTAAAATAGTCTCGCCCCTCTAAATCTGCTGAGCTATACTCTGCTTATGTAGAGCTTTTGTTCTCAGACATTGTGTTAATGTGTGTGTGTGTGTGTGTGTGTGTGTGTGTGTGTAATGTTCAAAAGCATCTATAATCATAGTTTAAAGCATAATAATCACGGATTAGCTCAAGAAATCTGATCTTTAAGTCTGTTTTTCTGCACATGTGTTCAGACAGGCACCTCTCAGACTACTGCTGACAAACTGACTGAAATGTAATAAAAAAAGGCATCCACCCTGCATATCAGTGGCATCTCTCCCAGGCAACATTAGTGTGTGTTTTGCCATGTGAAGCAGCAGATGCGTTACTTCTGCCTTCAGCCAGTAAGTTTACCGTCTGCGAGGACATTCAGATTTGGTCTGCAGGCTGTGAGCTCACTTTGAGACTCTTTAAAAAAAAGCCTAAGAACATGCTTGCAGTCTTATTGTATTATACTTATTGATTAAGCTTAAAAGCCAGAATGCAGACTGATAGGCTGACACAATGCAACTGCACTGTACAGTTTTCAGTAGGCTCCTGTATAAGATTTGAAACAGCAGCTAAACCAGATGAAACTCTATGCATTTCATATGTGTGCTTTCATCCATATCCTTCATTAGCTGCACATAATTAAAATATATAAAAACGATATTTATGATTTAGTCTGTTTTTTTTTTTTTTCTTGTGAATGAATGAACAGATCATTCAGTACTTTATCCCAGAGATCTGACTCAGTGTTTTACCTCAGCATTGGAACACAACAGTCCTCCATATGGCTGCCGCGTTTCACGGATTAAATACTCCTGTAATCCTGGTATTCGGATTGTTGAATGATTCTCTGTGCCGACCTTTAGTTATGTCATGATGCTTATTTAAATATTAACCTATTAAATGTGTAACCTATTAAAAAAAAGGTTTAAAAATCCCCCACATGTTTCATATGTTTACTCTCGTGCAGTGTGCTCTACGTGTGTTTGTACTGTATTCCACTGATCCTGCCTCAGATCCATTCAAACCTGTTTTCTTCATTTAACCCATCGGACAGCGTGAAACGCCTTTTCCTGCAGGACAGGCCGTGAGTCAAGCCAGAGATCCGGGACAGCAGCAGCAGCAGCCCTCATCCATCCACACAGATAACAACAATCAGCCTGTTTTTACGGGTTATTCTGACGCCGGTTTATGGTTTTTACAATGGAAACAGCTGTTAAGGCAGGCATCTCACGTCAAGGCTTCTGTCATCTGAAATATTTTGCTGGATGATTAAAATAAACTGCAGCTGAGACACTAAATGCGCTAAATTTAATGTACGATTTTATCTCCATTATCTCCAAATTAATAAAGAAAGAAAACCCACCTTTATATATTTCTATCTGGCTGCTATCCTCCACGTCCAGCACCCGCAGAAACACCACCACTCACTGTCAAGTCGGAATGGTTGCGCGACACAACATCCTGTTGGCTTTTTCAAAATAAAAGCAGATTGGTTTAAACGGCACAAAGTGCTTGAAAGATAAAGACGATTCTGATTAACTGATCCGACTGGATCTTTTACTATATATATATATACAGAAGTGTTTGTAAAGATTAAAATTTACAACAAAATGGACTATTCTTTGTAATGTGAAGAGAAAAAACGTACAGTCCTACATCAGAACCGACATGCTTTTCTTCCTTTGCAAGACCTGGTACCCGGTGAACTTTTTAAACAGGGTTGGAAAGTACTCAGACCCTTTACACAGGCAAATACCTCAGCTTTCTGCATTAAGACTGTTACATAAGTGTGTATGCGTTATGAGGTACGTGTATTTGTAGTAGTAAAGGTCAGGATACAGGAAAATAATAATGAAACAACGAAATTAATTGACAGAAATGAGAAGCCACAGCGCTGGTTTTTAAAATCTTTCTTTTTTTTTTATTCCTATACCTCACGTGATTATGAAAATAGTTACTTGCTATTTAGTAGAGTGAAATGCCTCAAAAACCAACTCATCTCATTTAACTGCGTCCATCGGTTGAAAAAACTGCTTCATACACGCAGTTGTAATCCCAGCGATTGGTAAACAAATAACGGATATCTAGGGTTTTTTTTGAATAAACAACCTCTTTGAGCTTGGCTTTTATTTTGAAAAGGAAAAAAACGAGTTCCAGTCGTTTTGTAACTCGGGTTGTGAAGGCGACATAAATGAATGACAAGTGGGCGGGGTTTAGGGGTACGAGAAGGATAGACGTCCTGTCTAACGAATCCGGAGCCGTAATCAGCATCCTGAAATATTCCACCTCAAACACTGAAGCGGTCTTTTATTATTGATGAAAGCTGCCGGAGAGGCTGAATTATTGATTACGGGGTCAGCAGTAACCACTGAGTCCATTCCCACCCAATAAAAGACACCGGTCCCATAATGCACTGCAAAACCATCACACTCATATACGTTTCACACGGATGCGGTGTAAGGTACAACGCCTGTTTCATAAGACAGCTGTAAGCGCTGCAGAGCGGATTTTGTAAAGTAACAAGAAACTGATTTTAAGCACAGCTGGATCTTTTATACTGAAAGCATATCACTGATTATTAAAGAATAGCCTACATTTAGTAGGAAATTGCAGGCGATGACGATGTCACTGAAATGAAACAATTGCCATTCAGTATTTTTTTTTGTTTTGTTTCTTAACTTATTAATCATGCTTAGTATCCACACAGACAGCAACGTTCTTTATCTTAGTGTTTAACTGTTTACATTTATGAGCCAGTGAGCTGAAATGAGACACAATAACATTTTTAAAAGGATAATAAGGATAAAAAAAAAAATAGAAATGTTGCTTTCCTTTAGTCATGAAAATATGTACATGTAGCATGCCACATAGTCACCTAATTGTGTTTTAGTATTAATGCAAACAAAAACATTTTGAATACTTTAAAGGGTTAACGACCAAAAAGATTAAAACATTTTATTAAAATAGTATGTAAGTTAAAATGATGCTTTTGCTTTTCAGCCCAACTAAACTTACTTTCTTAATGACTCAGATAACAAAAATGTAATATAGGCAAAAACGTAGTATCCTTATCTAACAGCGTACATACACATTTCCACCTTCACATGAGATTAGTTCTGTAATAAATAATAATAATAATAATTTATAAATAATAAATAGTCCCAACAGCCCTTTATCTGTGTCCAAGGCAAGAGAAAATACAGTTGTAGGCACTGTGTTCTAATATATATATTCTTAGTATTCTTGCGGCTGTCTGCCACAGTTTCTGCTGTGCTGTTACTATGTCAGCAGGTGACAGCATTTTGGAAAACCTGTTTGCTGGAGAGGAGTAACAGGTTGTCAGTGTTGGGGAGTAACGGAATACATGTACCGCCGTTACGTATTTAAAATACAAAATATGAGTAACTGTATTCTGTTACAGTTACCGTTTAAAAAGGTGGTATTTAGAATACAGTTACTTTGTTGAAATAAATGGATTACACGGCGGTAATTCCCTGTTTCATATTGTCGCGGGTCAGGCCTGTTTGGGTTTTGTTTGACAGCTACCTTCTGTTGTTCCAGGTGGCAGCGTTACGGTTGCCATGGTTACAGGGTGACGCTCTCTCTCTGCGTGTTTCCTGGGTGAGAGAGCGCCTGTTGTTGTTGTGCTAAGCTAATAGGCAGAATGCTACCGGTATAGCTCTAAAGAATGTAGCATCATAGGCAGTGTAGTCCGTGCTGCAGGGAGAATGGACTGCTGTACCCGTTATGTGTCTGTGAGCGAGGGAGGGAGAAAAAGGAAAAGTACGAGCTGTCATCGAGCAAAAACGGGAGCTGGAAGCATGTAAATATAATAATAACCACTGCAGTCAAGAAGAGTGCCTGACGAGCCCAGTTGTAAGTAAGCTATTAAGACTCGACTGTACACCGTGTTCGTGTTTTCCTCCGAAACAATAAGTTCCGTTGGAGCAGCCTTTCAACGCCTCTCTCTGCCTCTCGCTAGCAAAGTTGACCCAGACAACAAAGTAAAGCTAGCTTTCGGCTACGAGCCCGACACAGAACCCACCGTATTAGCCAGAGGTCCCTTTACTACGGTTCGGAGCCGCGGACCTTCAGTAACAGTAATAAATCACAGCAATAGTACATTCATGTAGTTGTAAACAGAATGATAATATATTCAGTAATTCAAAGTATTCAGAATATGTTACTCTCATTGAGTAACGTAACGGAATACGTTACAGAATACATTTTGGGGCATGTATTCTGTATTCTGTAATGGAATACATTTTAAAAGTAACCTTCCCAACACTGCAGGTTGTATCCACATTCTGTTGAGATGACCTGCTGCCTGAAACATGGTCAGCTGTAAAGTCGATTCAGTGTTATGGTCAGTGTCTCTTTATGAGCATGTATTAATGCACTTATGTTGCTGTTATTTTCTTCCTTATTAAATTCCACAAACACACTGCAAGTGTTCCTGAGCGGACAAAAGCGTCTTTTAAGTGACAGATGTGCAACAACTTCATAAACGATTTTCAGCAAAGTGAAAATGCAGTTAATCGTCAAGTTTCAATGCTTTATGTATTGTATGTAATTTTTATATTTTTGTATTTAGACACAACCATCAAATCATTTGTTCCCAACAAGCTACACGTCCTCATCTAAACCTAACACCTAATGTTCTCATTTATTTTACTGTATTTTGTTGTCAACTGACTGCTTGTCTGTGAAAAATGCTTTATAAAAAAACCTGCACTTTACTTATTTATTTACTATTGTATGTAATCTATATAATAGTAATATCATATATATAGTATGTAGTCTATATAATAGTAATATCTGTAGTTTACATCAGAGTTCAAAATATGGCTTTCATTTCACAATTTTTATTTATTTATATAAACATAATTGGAGAACTCAAACAGTGTCCTGTCCTTGGTAACGACTGAGTGAAATATTAATGTGTTTTTTATCGCTAGTGTTTGCACCTGCAAGTGTTGAATTATAGCGATTTAAATGTTTGCATAATGGTGTAATAAAAGGCTTTGTTAGTGTTGTGTCTGTACTTAATGGGGCCATTGTCCTGTGTGGAGGCTCACAGACATTTGAATAAGGTGATGCAAGAACCATTCACTGCTGTTTAAAGAACTGGGAGCAGCTTGAGAGACACGTTTTACTCTTCACAGCTTATTCAGCCTGGGCAACAGTAGTATGTTGTAAAGGAGAGGCTGATAAAGTGTTTTACTAACACTTTCAGACCATATAATAAAATATAAGCTATCTAAAGCAGTGGAGTCAGACATAAGGGCCAGAAGGTTCCCGTTCTCTATGGCTTTGCAAAGTGTGAATATTAACAACACATTTATGGGTTGTTTTTTTTTTTATTGTGGTGCTTAAACTATTTTTTCACAAGATGTAAAATATGTGGAAAGTTAAAAGCATTTTCAATAAACAAAAACATAAAATACTACTGTTGTTTCTGTATAGGTTTTTCCACTGTTGTCTGTAAATTGTAATGCACGTGTCAGGGCAGTTGCTTTACAGAAAATCTATTTATTTTGGAAGTTGAAACATGTGTAAACATAAATAGAAATACAGTATATCTATCCATCTATCCATCTATCTATCTATCTATCTATCTATACATACATATACATATATATGTATATATATATATATATATATATATATATATATATATATATATATATATATATATATATGTATGTATGTATGTATGTATAGATAGATAGATAGATAGATAGATAGATAGACATGTGACTGAAGAAGTCACTTGGATGAGTGACAAAAACCAATGAAATCGCTACAACTTTTTGGGATTTCCTTACCAGGATGATTGAACATGCATCAAGACATCAAGACTTCATAACTGCACATTTTTCTGTCCAGTTATGCTTTCATAGCACTGGCAGTGCTGTAGTGATGTCATTATGAAAAATGATGGTCCAAACTAATGACAGTCTTTTGTGCGTGTTCAGTGCCCACACATAGCACTGCTGTCACAATTTTTGATATTTTTTAAGAGCACGACTTTCAGGTGCTGTTTTAATGGATGTAGTTTTAGGCCTGCTGCTTCCTCTTTTGTCCTCCACCTGTCCAGTTTGATCAAAACTGCAGAGCGTGCCAAGATATGCCAACCTTTCAGCTAATCATTATTTGAGAATCATCTTATAGGCATAACAAAACTATTTTATGCTATAAAAATGACTTTTTACTTTCGGGGATTCAACTAAAGAAATGGGAATGAATGAATATTATGCAACTAGATGTTTTTTTCATTTCCTCCATTGTCTCCCTAACCTGTGTTCACTTTTGAGAGCACAGGTTAGGGAGATGGCAGGGACAATATACACAAGGCTAAATTTGACATGTGTCAGATCACTGTCTTTATTCAAGGATAATTCATGTTAAGTATAAAAACAAGAAATGGGTAATAGCTACATGTGTGTTTGTGTGTGTGTGCATAATATGCATACTTTGCTTGTTGTATCCAAATCAGGTAATTAGGAAGATGCAACACAGCTGGGCAAAACAAGGCACAGGTGAACTGACACAAACGACAGGGAAAGCAAAACTGAACATAACACAAGCAGCACAAGAGACTGTCAAAATAAAACAGGAAACTACCGTGGAGACATACAGACTTGATAAACACAAAGCGAGAATAAACAGGCTCAGAGAGAGTCTGTTGTACTTTGTTGTGCATGCCTTCTAACTGCTGATTTCTCCTCTGGATTTCTTGAAGAATACAGGTCTTCCTGTATTTTCGCTTCTTGTTGCTTTTGTGCCTGCATTTCAGTGTATTTGCTAGCCTTCGTTGTGTTTCTCGATGTTCTGAAGCTTGCAATCTATTTCTTTCGGTTTTAATTCCTGTCGCTCTTTCTCTTGAAGAAACTCTTTGTTTGTTTGTTTTTTTCTGTTCTATAAATCGGAATTTTCGTTCCTACTTACCTGTAATGCCCTTTGGACGGATAAGACGCCATCTGGGAAAATTGGTTTGATACTGATTTTTCTTTTTTGGTTAAACAAACGCAAATAAAGTGTAATAAACTTTCCATCTCCTCATCATCACTGTTACAAAAGCACCGGTTTAATTAAGAAGAACCTTTTTACTAGGGTTTAACACATTTTCTCTCTCTCTCTCTCTCTCTCTCTCTCTCTCTCTCTCATACACACACACACACACACACACATGCAGGTCCCCAAAGACAGGGTCCTGCCAAGGTGGCATTTTTTGTTAAAAAAGTAAACTTGACGACAGCACAAAAATTGTTCTATAGTTTTAATTTTTATCTCAAGCATATTCATCTTCCTATTCCATCACCATATTTTCATGACCATATATTTTTGGGACATATGATTATGGATTATTACCGAATTATGAACTATCATAATTTTATGATATTCATAAAAAATATGACTGTCATAAACTTTTATTACTTCCTTTATTACTGTCCTAGGTCATAAATGATTTGACAGGGGGCCATAAATCACTGGTTTGACATAAAGTACCAATATTCCTCCTTGTGTGGACAAAGCACTCGTTCATTCACTGAATTTGGTAACTTCTATGACTCAGTGATTTATATGTCAGTGTTAACTGGCTTAACAAACAAACAGCATCCCTCTCAAAATGGTCTGGAACAAGGGCTAGACTCAAAATGTGTGAAAACACGGCCAATATCCAAGAAAAGCTTTGAAAGACTATCATAAAGTCTGGAAAACGTTTACTCACAACCACTTTTTAAAAAAAAATTACACAAGAGTCTGGCTCCTTGGAAGCAAAATATAAAGAAATGTGGGTGTCCAAGAACGTGGGTGGCGGGTGTTCTTTGTACAACGAGTTTTCGTTGTTCCTCCCGACCAGCAGGTGTCGCCATCACATCACTGCGCTAATCAGACATTTGCTCACCCGTCAGGTCGTGGATGCAGTCTGCGGATACAAGCAAAAAACTTCTCTTTCCTGTAAGGTTTTATCGTCGTTTCGCTCGTCATTGCTGGTGGATTAGTGTGTTTGACTGTGGGTTTATTAATGTTGTGTTGTTAAGTCAAGGAAACGCATCATCTACGCGGAAACGCACATACCGGCTCAGGTTTGCCTCATCTGTCTCTCTGTTGCATGTCGCGTTCACGTATCATTGTAAAACCGAATGTAAAATTTCATGTAAACGTCAGTGCCGACCGGGACTGGATTGTTTCAAACAGAAAACATAAAGTGTTCGTCTCTGAGCTGTTAGACCAGAAACTAGCTAACGAGCAGCAGCTGGAGAGTTGAACTTTGAACTCGGAGCTTTACAGCTTTTTCAGCACTTTCGGAGATTAATAAAGTCTGTAGTGGTGTTTAAACTACATATGTGGTATTTTTCTCACAGAGGTTCGCAGTTTGTGTATATATAATATACGTTGTGCACATAAAATTGCATTTAGGGGTTAAGTGAGAAAACAGTGCGGCGCAAAATCAACAAATAATAGGGACCAAGTAGTGTTCTCGCTAAATCTCACGATATTTTAGTATTTGACAGGTAATTTACACAGGCACGTGCATTTACACTCACAGGTGATCAAACATGCCTCCACGTGTCAGCTAGCATTATATTTCCTCTCTCCCTGTGTTGGAAGATCAAGTTGTGTCATTTGTTTTACTCCTTTTATTACAGTTTGTTTAGTACAATGAATCTACCCATCCGCTGGCTTTCCCTGCATGAACCCTAAATGTTTGTCTTTTTCCTTCTTCTCCACAGATGACTGTACTTTCTCCTGTCTGAACATCATGCTTCCCCGTGCGGGTAAAGAGTTTCTGGTCCGGATACGGTTCAACTGGAGGCCGTTCTTCCAAGGCCGCTACCTGCTGGTCACCAATATCATGAGTGGAGGGGTGATGCTGTCTCTGGGAGACATCCTGCAGCAGACTCGGGAGAAACACAGGGATCCTGGCAAAATCAGAGACTGGAGCCGAACAGGTGACACAGAGTTTTATGCATTTAATGTCATACGTCATTTTCTTATTTTGGCTGATATGCAGGAGAGCTCCAGATCTGTACAGTTTCTAAAATAAAAATGTAATGAACTCAAGTAATTTTGGACAAAAGCATCTGCATTGTTGTTAGAATTATCTTTTGATTTGGGGATACAGAGGAGAGCATGCCAAAGAACATATGCAAAAACAAATGTAGTTGTCAGCAGTAAAGATTCTGCCTACAGGATTATGCTTAAACACTTTTTAAAAAAACAATTCTTACAAAATAAAAAGGAACTCCTACTATTTTGTAATAATCTCATGTTGGGCTATCATGATTTATTTCATGCACGGCTGTTCTCTGTTTGGCTTCAAAGCTCACATGTTTGCCGTGGGCTGCTCCATGGGTCCTCTCCTGCACTACTGGTACATCTGGCTGGACAGAGTGTACGCGGGCAAAGCTCTCAAAACCTTGGTCAAGAAGGTTGTGGTGGACCAGCTGGTTGCTTCCCCGACTCTGGGCATGTGGTATTTTTTAGGTGAGAAGGATTTTACTGGTACTAAGTACGCTCTCCTCCTCCTGCTTCTCACATGTTGTTCAGGGTGTGAGCACCTGAACAGTTTGTCAGTGACGCACGCACACTTGAGAGATCATGTACAGAGGCAAAGGTTGCACATAAAGATGTGGGTAAGGAAAAACCCCGCGTATGTAATAATACGTATATGGGGTTCAAAGGGTATCTGTTTCAAGTACGCTCAAGTTTAGCAGTTCATGTTTATAAGTGCGCTTATCTGAGGGTGGTTTTAATAAAGTGTGGCACTGACGCACGTCTGACAGAAAACTGTTTATCGCAGGTATGGATCTGATGGAGGGGCGCAGTTTATCCGAAGGATGGGCGGAGTTTAGAGGCAAGTTCTGGGAATTTTACAAGGTAAGTAAACCTGGAGGTTGAACATTAATTGTTCTTCATTCATCCCAACTGAAATTCTTCTTTGTCTTTAACAGAAGATGAGAATTTAGCGTTTAAACTGTAACTGAACATTGAGTAACATAAAATATAACTGTGCTCTACACAGCAAACAGAGGATCTTTACGAGTTACGACTATAAGTTTCATATAGTAATTTAGCTCTGTGCTCTTCTGTCTTAAATCTTGAGGTCGTTGTTGTTACTCTGAAACAAAACCCCAACCCAGCAGAGCAGATAAAACCTCCCAGTCTCAGCTGGTAACCTGCCGAGCAGACGGAGCACACTTCCCCCCCCTTGTCTGTTTCTGCAGTGTTTGCTCTGATTAATTAGTACCTGCTTGTTTATCTTAATGTCTGTTGTTCTTGCTGACAGGCAGACTGCTGCGTTTGGCCCGCTGCTCAGATGATCAACTTCTACTTTCTCTCGCCCAAGTTCCGTGTCGTGTACATCAACTTTGTCACCTTAGGGTGGGACACCTATCTCTCTTACCTCAAACACAGAGTAAGTCAACCACACAGGAAGTTTCTGGTTTTGTTACCTCTTATTTTACCAATTAACAGCTGTACGGTGCTATGTGCAGCTCCTCCCAGCTGTGTGTGTTCTGTCTGCATACACATTTCCTCTGGGATGGCTAATGGAGCTGAAACTGTGTGTCGCTGGAAGCAGATGGTATGTTTCTGCTCTATGCTGATTGGCTGACAAGTGGGCTGAAATAGGGAAGAGTGTGACAGTGGAGTTCACCAGGAATGGAAGAACTATGAAGAAAATTTCAAAGATTAAGAAAAGCAGCATGGAAAGCGCAGGCAGCTACAGTGGACACTATTCATTGTTTGTAACAGTTTCACTTCAGCTCTTTGAATGTCAAATGAACTCTCTCTCCACGGCTGGTTGACCAACAACAGCACAAGAGAGAATGATCTACAGACGGGTTGCACCACATACTTTGTACGCTGCCTCTATCATACAGCAGAGCTCCCTGCAGATAGACAGGCCATCCCTGGACTGCCAACGCCATCCCTGCTGAACCATAGGTTCCAGTATACAGGCAGCCAGTCGGAGGAAAGCTGCTTTAAGCAGGAGGCTGACAGTGGGTGAATTGAGGGGCTCTACAAAGGCTCAATATGAGCTCAAAAGGATTAATATGGTATATTGGGACTCTTACTCACCAGCGCTGCCCATGAGGTTCATTGCATCTCTGACTTTTTTAATCACTTATGTACAAAAGTGATGTTGATCATGTCAATGCATCCACTGATTTGTATTGTCTTGACAGAAAGACGACCCCCATGCTGAGCTGGCATTAGACAGCAACATTGCGGATATACAGAAGGAAGTGCTGCCACAGTCCGAACCGTTGGAGGAGAAGGCTTAAAGAAGCTCAGTAGAGATGATACGTGTTGCTGTTTTTATGCATTTATACTCTTCCTCCCTTTGGAACTGCTGTCGGACTGTTGTGTGCATGCAACAGTGTGTGTTCCTGTGTTGGTCACTCCGATTTAAGCTGATGCGTCTCTGGGAAGTTTGAAGTTAAAGTGCTGGTACACGTCTTCTTAACTCCCAAAGAGTTTAAATGTGTCTGTTTATGTGTGAATGATGTGCGCATGGATGAGAAGCAGTTTCACTGCCCTCAGGTACAGCACTTACTGTCAGAGTGAATTGAGCGGCTGTTAAGGGGAAAGAAAAAAAAAAGTCCCAAAAGTCATTGGACCCAAATTTTAAATCTGATTCTAGTAATGCTTTTACTTAATTTTTTTTAATATGCTTTATTAAAAAAAAAACAAATCAATATTGATGTGAGGGAGCTCTACTACATAACTGCTTCAACAACAAACCATGTCTTTGAACATTGCCTTAATATATCATCCAGTGCTGCGCTTGTTTTAATGTCAATCGCTCCATTTAACTTGTCCCTCTGAGGTCAAATGAAGCATGATTATGGATCTATTTGTATTTTGTCATATCAGATAGAATAACTGTTGAAAAGAAGTAATTTTAACTGTGCAGTAGTTTTTCATTAGTTAATGTAAAATTGACTGTATATTTCTACCAGTTTAATTTATTGATGATTTTTATTTTTTAGCTTTGGCAGGTCCAGTGATGATTTAGTTTATGTGATGATGGGGTGAGAAAAACCAGTATAAATGGTGTCAGCATAAACACTGAGGGTGGGGAGCGACACAATCTTCAGTGCTGCTGCTGTGTTCGTATAATGTATTTATTATATGAAATATTTTCCCAGAGTTCTCCACATAAAATGCATCATTGGTGTACTACCTGTGTAAAAGAACTGAGAAGCCATGTATCTGAAGTCTAAGATTTCTGAAATGCTGAAGAATTTATTTTCACATAAATTCAAATCAAATAAAAAAAATCTTTCTTTTGGCACTTTTGTGGTTCTGTCCTAATTAGCCATACAGTTTAGTTCGGACACATTATGTTACATGTTATCAATATTGAAGCAATGGAGAATTAAATGGAATAAAGCCCCCCCCACACACACTTATTTTTATAACCCAAAAGTAAATATGGTGATGTTTGCCCTCTTTATAATGGAGGAGGCTATTACCATCACTGTGTTAGTGTCTTAACAGGAAATATTAGGGACAATGTTACAGTTATTCTCATGAATGACATTTTAAAAATGTATTCTTTAATACTGTGCAAAATTCTTGAGCCACCCCTCCTTTTTAAATATTCTCCTTCACAATAACCAGACTTTCTTGGATTTTTAAAGTGGCTTTAAGCAATAGTTCCCTAGATCTCTTTCAGTTGTTTCCTTTGGACATTGACTGCCTTTTTACTCATTTTCACTCCAGTCCTTGTTCTGTACCATTTTCAGAGGAAACATTAGCAGGGCATGTTGTTGCTAGCAGCCCATCACAACAATGCATAATTTGCCGAGTCTGAAATATGCCAACGATAACACCGCGTGTTGTGTTGTACCAGCATGGAGATTCCTAAAGAGCTCTAAGTTGGGAACCCCTGGATGGCAGTGTGACCTAAGAAAAACGAAGAGAAAACTGAATATCTACAGCAGATGAACGATGTCTGAAAGTCACGTCCTTTTGAAAAATGAAAACATCCAGAAAAGACCCGAAACATGACCTGAGAGACACACCTGACCCTTCAGCTACTGTTCACTGAGGCCTCATCAGAAATGGTCTCAGGGGAAGGATGGATGCCAAGAAGTCAAATTTACACAACAACTGGTCTGTATGTATAAAGTTTAAGCGATGGACACAATATCAAAAACCTTAAAACAGCATAAAAATGAAAGAAAGTAAAGACTCAACTTAAAAAGAATAACATGTGAGGCAGAAATAAGCTCCACTGCACCTGA
This sequence comes from Neolamprologus multifasciatus, assembly GCF_963576455.1. Lineage (NCBI taxonomy): Eukaryota > Metazoa > Chordata > Actinopteri > Cichliformes > Cichlidae > Neolamprologus > Neolamprologus multifasciatus. The sequence continues at coordinate 34,952,401 of NC_140453.1, read as the reverse complement.
TTCAAAAAAAGTGTCAAACGTGCAGTGGACAAAATGATTTTCTTGTTGCATCGAAAATTAAGTGTCGAGCTCTGTGCTGCAGCATAAGCAACCTGCACAGTGCAGAGTAAAAGACCTGGGATAGCATAGGTCATTGCAGCTGGCAGCATGAGGCAACTTTCATGTTTAAAATCTATTTTAGAAGTAAAAACTAATCTGCAGCTGCCTGCAGCAGGAATAGAAGCAAAAGCAAACACACACAACCTTGTTTAAATATTGACTGATAGTGTGAAGGGTTTAATGCTTGATATGCAACAGCCCGTGTTTGGAGCACATCCTGCTGTCAAGGATGTAGTTACTGTGTGTGTGTGTGTGTGTGTGCGTTTGTCTGTGAATGTCACTGATATGACTGCCAGCCACTTCCCCTCTCAACATGCCCGCAACGATGCACCTCACTCTGCTGGTGTCCCTGTTAACAGCGACAGTCATCAGTGGTAAGTCAGCATTTTTCAAGTTTTCACTTCTCAAAATTTTGTGTTCAATATGTTTGAACGTTAGGCTGAAGTCTTGTAGAAGTGCAAATTTATGCAAACAGGAAGCTTCGTGCAGTGAGGGACAGTCGGCCAGTTTGCCTGTGGCAGCGCTGCTCTGGCTCTTGTTTTAAGTGTAATAAGAAGCAACCGTGTGTTGTCACAGAAACATTTGTATTCATTCTGTTGCTGTTCATTACTACAAAATTCATATCATAAGTAAAGCGTGCATCTGTAAAACATAAGGGGAAGTTCACACCTGAGTGTAGACTGGGACTAATATTTAATCAGTGATAGTGAGCTGAAGTCGAGCCTCCTGTGGCAAACACTTTACTGAACACACGTTGCAATTGCTTTAATATTACCTGACCCACTGCTACGCGCCGACACTTGCAGCATGTCGTAGTTTTCTGAAATGTACTTTGTTTTTGTTCTTTTGTCAAGTTTAAAGCCGTTTCTTGCCTCAGAAAGTTGTCACAGCATTCTTACCTTAAGCTCCTCTGGATCTTTGCCCACATGGCTGCGTACAAGTACAGTTATGTGATTTAAAGGTCCTAAACGCTCATATATTTACCACTTAAAATCTCAGCTTTGTCACAGTTTGAAGGTTTTCCGGTGTGTTTTCTTTGTACACAAAGCGGATTTTAGGGGTAAAACAGTAACAGGTAGAGCAGCTACAGTGTTGATGGGGACCCCAACCTGAACCCTAAAGTGCCTACACTCAAACACCTGCCAAACTTCAATCCCACACGGCTCCGTAAAGAAATCTAAAACCGTCTTCATAAACAGTCCGAGGCCACAAAGATGATGCACATATAGATTGTTATTGTCTCAGAGGTGTGAATCTAACATACGTAGCTTCCTTAACATGATTTTATGATAAACGTGGCGTGAGTGGGTGTGGGCAGTGACTAGAAGATGAAACTTACAGAGTTCCATGATGGAAGTGAACTTTACGTAATGCATCATTACTATCGTGTTAATTACGTGTGACTTAAGTAATAGTGGCAAAACTCCAGAATAGTGAATTTAAAGGTGTAGCATTCAAAATTTCAAATCTGTGATAATAAAGCTTATATTTAGGTTAAGGTAGGGTTACTTGATTAAAATGAATCAAATGTGAAATAAGAGCCTACATGACCACTTCAGAATCACCTGGGATATTTTTTGTACTATATTTTGCTCTCAATAAAACAATTGTTTACCCCTGTCAAGCAATAATTTTGAGTAAAACGCAGCTGAAATATATCCTTATTATAGAGTTTACCAAAAATTTAAGTACCAGCAACGTTCTGTTAGTCTGTGTCAGACATCAGATATGTATTTTGCTATTCAAACTCTGGGATATTCAATGATCTAAAAGTTGGTTATAGAAAAAAAAAAATCATACAAAGCAATTATTTTGTGTCAGAACTTTTTGATGATTACAACAACACCATGCTCTGTCAATAGGAAGGGCTAGGGTTAGTGCACAGCATTAAGCCATGCTTGTCTGCATTAGTGCTCTCATGCATTAAAAACATCCAGTGCAAGTATGGAAAAAATGTAATTAAAACTTTCTTTGTGGTTTGTTGGCACCTTTAAGATGCCAACAAACCACTTGATCATTATCTCAATAAGGTGTGAATGCAACATCTTATATTTATGTGCTGTTTGCTGCTCTGCAGAAACCACCACTTCCTTCAGCTCATCCACTGCACAAACAACCACTAGCAAACCACAGTCACAAACAACAACAACACTCCAGACTACCACTGAACGAACAACACATCCAACTACAGCTGAAACGACAACACGTCCAACTACAGCTGAAACGACAACACGTCCAACTACAGCTGAAACGACAGTGCAGTCCACGACCGTCATCACTTCGGCTTCACCAAAAACGCAGCAGACAGACGACACCACCCCCAGCCCACCTCCTCAAACCACAGCAAACAACCAGACATCAAATGAGACAGCTTTGCCAACTGAAACAACGCTCCCATCTGCATCAGCATCACCAAACATCACTGCAACCACCACTGTGAACACAACCGACACAGGTCAAAAAACATCCAGTCTGCTCTTTTTTGCAATTTTAAAAGAAATTAATGCACTTTTGGGGGTTCAAGGACAGTGAGAAACAATACAGATGGACAAATTTATACATAGCAGTGCCATACTTTATGACCTAAAGCAAACAAAATGCTTTTGCGTGCACGGAAGATTAAATTCATTTGCATGTTATGGTGGATTTCTTCTCAGGTTTCAATGAAATTTTGATGACAAGACCCAGATAGCAAGAAGACATTGACTAAACATTGTTTCAATATCAGATGCTTCTATTGAATCAACGTTGAAATCTGACGTTGACCCAACGTCACTTTTGCACCCTTTTTTAATATTGAAACAACGTCAGGTTTTGACATTGATTCAACGTCAAATTTTCAAACACTGTTAATGTTGAAACAATGTCAGATTCTGATATTGAATCACTGTTGAACTCTGATGTTGATTGTCCATCACTTTTGCACCCTTGGTTACTATTGAAACAATCAATTCATGATTAAAAATCAGTACTTAAAATGTATTTGTATTAATAAAAAACCGCTGCAAATTACCAGCAATACTTAAACCTGCAAAAAAGACAATTGTATATGATCCACAAATAGGAAACCCATAATATGCTGGACATTGTCTTACAATTTGTCATGTCCATAATAATATTCCTATAAAATGAAGCATCTGGCATTATGTAATAAAAATGACAGACATCTCTGTATCAATTACAAAGTAATTTATTATATTTTTTAAAAAGTTTCTTTGTTACATGTATTGGATACAGGTCACTTATTTTTTTTTAGTTTACTCAGGGATCAAACTGGATATCGGGCATCCTGCACCACCCATGTTTTCTGAAGGGTAGCGGAGACATTTCTGCACTGCTTGGGCGAAGGCAAACTTAGAAACAGCGTTTACCCCACCCGCTGAGTCAGGCCATCTAGGACACAAACAAACACAAAAAGAAGAAAAAAATGCCAAATTAGAGCTTAAATATGAATAACCTATTGTCTATTGTCTTCAGCAGGGAGAAAGCATCTAAACTACTAGGCTGATTAATATGAAAGTCACAAGGCAGAAATCAGGAAACTGCTGCCTCACTTTGATTCTCAAAGAGCCATTAGCTAAAAAGCTCAAAGCCTATAAAATGAATAAACTAAACTATTTGCAGTGAAATGCATTTCTATTCCTATGTGTTGGATCTGATAGCCTGCTGTTGTCTATTCAAGCAGAACATACAGGAAAAGGCCATTTTTAAACAGTTTAACCAAATTTGACAATTTCTAAAGTTCAGGGCTACTAAAGTCCCGCAATCTTTAAGAATTTACCATTGCTTTATTTGCCTCCGGTCATTGCAGTTCATCCCGTCTATGTTGTTAAATGGCTAATCCAGAGGCAATACTCTAGCATGAACAGGGTCAGTGCTGCAGGATTAACGGAAGGCTCTGAACTTCTCACGGAGGTCCCTGACTTCTCTGATCAGCTCTGTTATCATGATTATAAGTTTTTTGGAAGGCTGCATCTATTGAAAAGAACAATAACACAAAGAATACTGGCTTGTGATAAACTGGATAAGCATTGTGACGAGAAAAACAACTATATCCATAAGTGACAATCAACTGCCCAGGGGGATTTATTTGTCATGACAAATAAATCCCCCTGGGCAGTTGTTTGTTTAAGTCAATTAATAAATGAGGCATAAAACCAATGGTGTGACTTGTGCAAAGCAAATATGATTTCTTCTTACATTAGAATAATTTCAGCTGTGTCCAGCAAATATTGCATTTGTTTATCGTTTCTCTGTTTGTCTCCCCCTCAGGTTTGTCACCCGACTGGGAAAAAGATGACCTGGCGTCAAACCCCGGCCTAGTCGCTATCATTTGCATCTTCTGTATCGTCCTCGCCCTCGTTCTCGTGGTACTCACAGTGAAATGTATCCGATCGCCGAGATCCAATTTTGAGAGGCTCGAAGATATGCCGATGGTGAGATAGAAAACGTGACAGATATTCACAGTTCCAGAGGGTGAATCCTAATCTTAATCTTACTGTAGGTCTGGTATACCTCTTAAAAATCAGCACTGAAACACACAAAATGACAAACTTCTTGAATATTGTTTCAAGAATATAATTCATGAGTAACAGTATGAGGCTCTGCCTGCTGTAGGTTACTCATCCCAGCAGGGGGAGGCACGTGGTTAACACGTAGAAAACATGGATTTGCCCGTAACATGGATTTGGAGCAAGGCCAACACGTTCCAGGATTTTGCTTCACGGGGATGTTAACTGTCAGCCCCGCACCATGAGTAACACGTAAAAGTTTCCCAGCATTAAATGTCTTCTTCTTCTTCTTCCTGTCTCCTTAGTAATGAGGACAGTGGTTTCTCATTTACACGAACAGGAAGTGTGAGTGGATTGTCAGTGTGTGAAAAGTGTGGTGAGGATTTCTCAAGAGAAGCTTATCATTAGAGCCGCATCAGTGCGTCACCAGATACTTTTAAACTGTTGGCATCTCTCAATCTCAGCAGCAAGGGTCTAATCAAGAATGAGATTTCTGAAAAGCAAAACTTCTCTCACACACTTACGGAGCACTTACAAGTTCATGTATGTACTCTGGTGTGCAGAGAAAATATCACAAAGACTTTTCAGATGACCCACAATGAGGATGCCAATATGTGTGAAATAGAATAAAATAGGCTACTAACCGCTGTACGGACCAGTGTTCTTTATAAGGTGTTCGACGAGTGTAAATCTTTATTGCTGCATGACTGGCATTGTGCTGGAGTGTACTTTATACCGTACGAGCTATATATCCGACAACATGGGCTGAAAAACAACTGATCCTCCAAAATGAGCAGGTTGGGACTTAATGATAACTTGCAGGGTTAATAAATGACAAACAATCCCCTGTAGAAATCTGATAATATGATCTAGATCAGGGGTAGGCAACTCCAGGCCTCGAGTGCCGGTGTCCTGGAGGTTTTAGATGTGTCCATGATCCATCACAGCTGATTTAAAGGGCTAAATGACTCCTCAGCAGTTCTCCAGAGGCCTGGTAATGAACTAATCATTTGATTCAGGTGTGTTAACCCAGGGTGGGATCTAAAACCTGCACCGGCACTCGAGGCCTGGAGTTGCCTACCCCTGATCTAGATAAAGTCCATGTATGACCACATCCATGACGCTTTTTTCTTCACACATTCTTAGCTATTTACTTTTGATTATTCCTGACATTATGAGAAAAGAGAATAAGATAAGTATGAAACATTTAAGCTTCCCTTCCCAGGAGTTTCTCAACCTCATCTTCACATGGTAATCCCTTCTGACATTCACCAATTTAACATTTAAAACGCGTAAAAAAAATTTTTTTTAGACGCTTGTCTCCGTCAGCTGATTATCAGTCCTTAACGTTAATTACATTAATGTGCCTAAAGCGGGACAGCAAAGACTTCACCTATTGTTAATCTGAACGGAAAAAATAAAAATAAAAATATGCCTACAGGCAATCACTGTAATCAGATAAAAGAAAAACAACAGAACATATTGTACTGTAAAAGAACCACTTTAGTTCAGATGGTAAAGCAGGTACCACTGGACATTCAGTTTTTATCACCACGCTGACTGCTGGTTAACTGTGAATGGGTTGTTTGTTTTCTGTGAACTCTCAGGGCAAAGTGAACGAGGAGTCTCCGTTCGCCCACTACTCAAAATGACAGAATGCGCTTGTGGACGCCGAAGGCCCGGGACGGGTCCAACCTGCCGAACGACTCTGACATCATCAGGCTCGTCTTTACGTAGCACTTTATTCAATGCCAGTGAAATATTTTGGCCTCAGCGTTAACCTTTGACCTGCTTAATTCATTTTGGTTTTAATTAAGTGTAATCAGCTAACTACAACTGTCGCTTCCTCCATAGTAAAATCTGAAAATCAGCCTGAAAGGTAAACCTTCATACATAACGCTTGCTAAACTGGTGACATGTTTACTCTTGTAAGCACTACAACTCAGAATTACACTGGTGATTTAATAAGAGTGCAGATTTCGATTTTACATAACGCTTTAACAAAGTCATAACTGGAATGCACAAGTGTACAAATGTGATCTTATCTGGAGTGGCATATATGACGTATGAATTGTGGGGTCTGAGGTCTTCTGTGCAAGCAAAGCTCAGACGCAGAAAGTCACAGTGCTGAGCAAGTTTTAGACCACCGGCCAGTGTAAGGTTTATGCCATAGCTGTTATAAATTAACAGTTCTGGTACTTACCAAAATCATTTTTTAATGTTTCTGTAATAGTTAAACCACCAGTGTGCTCTTAAATTAAGATCCTATTTTTAATGCTAAAATATAAATATTGTTGTCATTATTTTCAAATTTACTGTTATAATAATATAATAAAAAGAGTAAAGGCATCATTAGTTTATGATTAAATTAAATTTGATTAAATTACAGTTAGTTACTTGCATTCCTGAACAGAACAATTACTGCTTGAACGTCATGCTTCCTCTCCCCTTCTGTTTTTCTTTTCCTTCCTCTTTCTTTCTCCCTTTCCTATCCCTCACTCATGTCTGTCCCGTCTGTAACAACTGAAAATAAAATAAAATAAATAATAAAAACAAAGGTCGATCAAATGGACCAATACGGCAATGCCATGATGATCCATTTGGCAAAATAAATCCATTGGGTATCCTTGTTGGTCTTCAGACAACAATTCTGACGGCTAAAGAACCAAATGGGACAGGCAAAAAAAAAAAAAAAAAAAAAGAACGTCATGCTTGATTAATTTCTGACTTCCTACAGACATCCTCAGTGTGGCTATTAAAAAACTGAATACCATTTTTCCATTTGCCTCAAAATACATTTTTTTTGTTTTGTTTTAAATGAGCTTTTGGCATATTTCAAAAATATTTTTCTTTTGTTTTTCTAATGGCAGGTAGTCTAATAAATGTGTTATGCACTGGAAATATCAGAAAAACTGTGGGGCCACTGACAGAATCTTTATGGCTAAAAACACTAAACAATAGGCTCATGTTCTTATTACTGATAAAAAAAATACTTGTGTATTTGTATGCACTAAAACAGGTACCGCTAATTATTTCTATGTTCACTATAAAACTAATATTAGGCCATTCACATTAGTCACATCAGAAATGTTTCCAGGTTCAGGAAAATCTCGGGACTCTTTTCCAACAAAAACACGTGCAATTCTACTTTGTCTTGCTAATCTTGATAAATGTAAACAGATTTGCTTATGCTTATAAACAGATTCAAATATAGAATGGGATCCTTTCTGCTTTAAATGTCTTAATAATTAATATCCCTGAGGTAGCCTGCACAAAAATGATAAAAGTCATATTTCTAGACATTTTAATTGTGGCTCAAAGTAACTTTTTTCATGAAATGCTGTCACACTGAGTCTGTGTGGCAAATCTGCTATCCTACATTCAATTTTGCAGTGACTTGAATGCTTTCCTGCCATTTCAACAAAATGATTTAATAAGTCAGTGTTTTGTAAATCGGGACGATCACATGCTGTACCAAGTACATAATTGTGATGTTTTAATGAAAATAAAAACATTGATGTGGTGTTTTTCACTTTCCTGTAATGTGTCCCTTGTAGCTACCTCAGGTTAAGATTACGTAAACCTTTTACCCAGCCAGTTATCTGAAAAACCCCACCAGCAACTTCCTTTAACCTACTGTTGTCTTCAGCCATGTACCAACATGCCAGAGCTCCTCAGACACATGACTCACACTCCAAAGATAAAGAGAAACATCTCCAGGGCTCGAAGGTGAGGATTACCCAAAAAGGCCATGACTATTTAAGAGGACTGGAGATTGAGGCTAAAACAAATGAGCGTCTGGGTAAGAGTGTGACTGGGACCTCATTACCAAGACATGCTGCCGATGAAAATATAAATGGGCTACATGAAAGTGCGACCACTCAAGCGGTTTTGTTTGTATTAGAACTGTAAATGATTCATATTTTGTGAGGAAACCCTTTAACCCTTTAAGAGAGACACAAAAACAAGCTGTGAGAATCTCAGATGTGAGGCATTAACATGAAAGCCTTGTTTGGTTAAAGCACAAGACCTTTTATGAGTGTAACTGAACTTTTTTGGATCTAAAGAGTTGCACAAGCTGACAGTGGAAAGTAAAAGAGAGGTTTAAATTCCAGATAGAAAGACACACTCAGTGAAAAAGACTATGTGTGCGACCCGTGCAAGGAAACAAACAGGGCAAATTAGGACTGGCTAAAAGATCGATCTCGTAAAATTCCTCAGATACCACTGCACTGGTCTTGTTTTATTGTTAATGCTGAGATAAGGACAGGGGAAACAGCACTGCAATCAGGTCAGATGGCATATTAGGGAAAGAACTATTTGAGCATCTCTTAAACTTTGATCTTTTGTTATAATGATCCAAATCTGCTGATGAAGTTACTTTGTGAAAAGCAATTTCCTCTAATATTCTGAGAATGGGCACAATCATTACTCAAAAGGAACGCAAAACAAACTTAGTAGTCTTAACGCAAACAAGTATTTAAAACTTTTTTCTTTTTCTTGTAAAATCTTCCACTTTTTTTTTCAATACTGGACTCAAACATAGACAAATTCACAACGATGGCTGATGGTCTGTAGTATACACTCACTGGCCACTTTGTAAGGTACCCCACAAATATCTATTTAGCCAATCACATGGCAGCAACATTTAAGCATGTGTACATGCTCATGACAACCTGCAGAAGTTCAAACTAAGCATAAGAATGAGGTAAAAAGGTGATTTAAGTGACTTTGAACATGGTTGTTGGTGTCAGATGGGCTGGTCCCAGTATTTCAGAAACTGCTGATCTGCAGGGATTTTCCCACGCAGTCATCTCCAGGGTTTGATCGTGCAGCCGACAGTTCTGCAGCAACCGTGTGTGACGCTCTCGTGTCAATACGGACCCAAAATCTCACAGGAATGATTCCATCACATTATTAAATATTCATAAATCTAAATAAATCTATGCCACGTATTAAATGAATTATGAACACGTGTTAATGCAAAAGATAGTCTTATCCAGTACTAGCAAGGTGAGCGCAGACTGACAGAGTCAATAAAACGTAGTTTTAACCAAAAACATGGAGAAAAAACAGAATCATATCACCGCCGATAAGTTTAAGTGACCTAAATAAATGACAGATAAACAAAACAAACGGAATCAGGTGTACGTGCCAGATCAATGGAATAGTAAAAAGGTACAAAGGCGCTTCAGCAGCCAGGTGCACTCAGCTGCACCGGGCGTGAAGCTGGCCTGCCACAGACCTCGTGGCCGGCGTAGTGGGCTTGTTTACGTCTCGCGGCTTCGCTTCCTGCCATGTGATCCGCTGGCTGACGTCGCAGTGACGGAAGAGCGCGGACCTCTGCATGCAGCAGAGTTTGAAGTCTAAAAGTAAGTGACTAATTTGCAGCAATAAAAATGGATAAGTGCAGTAGTGTTACCTGAGCAAGTTCGAGCAGTACTTCACTGTAAAGGCAGACGAGACGAGACAAGACGGCGGGTCGCTGCGGTGAGTGTGAAATAAGACTTTAACTTCCAGACTAACTGTAACCTCCACCTCAGATGCGCTCAGATGGGTAACTCCTAAACAGCTTTTTAACGGAGTAACCCGACGTTAAAGACTTCAGGGCTGACAGTTTTCTCATGAGAGAGGACATTTAGAAGAGCACCAGTTTCCTTTTCACACTCAGACTCTTGCGGTGGCGATCAGAACCCTGCCCAGATACTCAGCATTGATTTCAGAGCGATCAAGTAACGTCGCATCTGATCATATATAACACACTCACCTACTTCTAATAATAGTCATTGTGTAAAAAAAAAAGCAAACAAACAAAAGCAAACACAAAAAACCGTCTACTCCATGAATGTTTCCATGGATGTTCTTCCTTGTAATCATGATAAGGTAGTTCTGCTCTATTATATGTCAATAATACTTTGAACGGCAGGATTTATTAAGCAGTTCGAGTTTCAACTGTGTGCGTTAAACTTTCTGAATAATTCATTTTCCCCAGCAAAGCCACAAGGAATGTTCCCTCCTTCTACCTTTATCTCCTTCCTTCCTCCATATCTGCTTCCTTCACTCTCTCTGTGTGACCCCCGCAGACACTCAGAGCGTCTTCCTCGTTTTCACACAGATCTTCCTTTCCTTCTTTCTGTCTCTCTTGCTTTCGCCCAAAAAAACTGACAGCAACAGCTGAAATACTATCTCGCCTGATCATCACCTCGTCGTTATCTCCCTTTTCTTTCTGACTTGTTTTCTCACAAACAAACGCATAGGCCTACTTTCCAAGCTACGAGTTACAAGGAAAGCGGTCTAGACATCTTCATGTCTCAGCATGCACACTTGTTTTTGCCTTAAGCTTCTAATTGGATCTTGCAAATGTGGGTGATTTGTTATTTCTCTGCTGTATTGCTTGTACTTTGTTTACCACTTTGCAGCATTTTAGTGCCTTCCTGTAAGTACTAATATAATTACATTCCTGAAACAGACTGGGGTTTTTTGTTATAGAAAATGCAGATGCATGCAGCTGTTACCGATTAGGAATGACAGATCAGAAATTACTTTTCTAAATATCTGAGTTTTTAGAGAAACTCATGTTTCCCGCGTTTAACTCTACTGGAGTATGTTTTATGTTTCCCTTTTAAACACCATAAAACAAATGCTCTACCTTTACAAAACCGATTTTTAACAATAAAGGCGTGTGCGCTTCCATTTTTTCCCCATTTCTGTGAGAATGTTTGAGATGGGGTGAGTTTTTGGTGGGTCAGCAGTGATTCTCTCAGCCTCCCTCCATCAACCCATTAACAGGAGTGATAAGGTCTCCCCAGTGTGACATATGAGAGAGTTTTTCTCTGTCCCAGAGTTTTCATTCACACAAACAGGTTACATAATTCTGCAGTTTTCTTCTTGTTCGGTCAGACCCGTTTTTTTGTCATGGGAAACTTTTGAAATCCTGCAGTGTCATCGGTTTGAGAAACAAAGATAAACAAGGAAGAAAATTTAGAATGATCCGTGCCACCTGGAGTCATCCAGAGCAGCTTGGAGTTCAGCGTCTTGCCTAAGGACTCCTGAATCACGGACCCTAAAGTTAGGGGGCTGTACGACTGGAGGCACAGCCACCCGAGGGAGACCGTTCTCTCTGCATCCATTAGATGGCAGCCTGCCACACTGCTAATCCTCCTGCCTTCTGCTCTCCTCATCTGAGCAGAATCGCAAAGCTTGTGCCTGAAACTGTATGACTCACTCTGTTTGACAGAAAAATGAGATTTGTCTTGTCGCTTTATTAGAATTGACAATGGTGAGAAGACGAAGGGGAGGCTTTGGAGAGAGAAAAAAGTCACTGTGCCATTTATTGACATCTGACTAATTTACAGTCTTAATTTTATCAGCAGCGTTTCTTTCATGTAATTACTATTCTTAGGAATTACGTCGGTCATGACTTGATTCTGACCTATGTCACATTTATTGCGAGGATCTATTTGCGTCATTTTTCAATCATTTTAGAACCACTTGATTTGGGTTATAGCGCCGTTTGTAAGTCATGCATGATTGTTGCGCAGTCTTATCAGCCTAGATTGAAAGAAGCCTGTCTGCTATCTGCTGTGCGTCACCACAAATACCAGCATCAGAAGACGCCTTGAGTGTTCACTTTATAGTAGCAAGATTGGAGGATGTATAAGAAGGTGCCGCCGCTCTTATAGTTAATCATTACATGCTGTGCCGCGCAAGAGTGGGGAGTTCAACTAACGTGCAACGTGCGATCTTTTGCAAGGCTGCGTCGCAAAGTAGTGTAAAATGAGAGCTGTTGATGCTGGGTTTACTTAAGCGAACGGAGAAATGTGCGCAATATTTTTATGCATGATTGCACTGGGTAAAAGCGTAACACTCGATTTTGTTATGCTCACTTTGCCTGATAGCAGACAGAAGTTGCAACTTGTTGCACTTCTACCTTCAGTCTGGCGTCGCTTCCAGTCTAACTGATGTTTGCAGAGAAAGATGATCACCTCACTCCTTGGCCCAACCCCACAGTTTGACAAAAATAGTGACGGGTAATCGTCAGCCGTCACCCAGCTTCCATTGGGTCAGCCATGTGTGGTTTCGGCCCAATTTTATGTGGCAATCCTGGACCATCAACTCAGTGGAGTGCACCGATGCAAAGGTCTGGAATCACTTTTCAGCGTCTTTAAGTGGTTTAACCTTTCTACCACGCCTGCATTTAATGAAGCACTTATTAAATAGTCATTAGGGCTCTGATATTCTGCCAGCTATGCTTATAAACAGACCCATCTTCCAGCACACATTATAAATAGCCATAGCAGACAATTGCACACATAACTAAAAATGCCATTCGTGGTTCTATTCAGTAATTTTGTCAGGGAGCCCTGCTTTTTAGAAAGTTGGTAGCTTACGCCTTACTTGGGGTCAGGGTGTTCCCAAGTAAGGATTCACAAGAGATTTGTGCCTGAGAAACCCATCATCCTCTGAGCTGAAAGTCATCTCCTGTTAAGTAAAAAAGCCACCTGACATTATTTCAAGAAGCGACAGATTGCCACAAATAGACAGACCTTTGAAGAATTGTTTCTGCACTCTACCAAAAAGCATCCTGAAACCAGAACATCAAAAAAAGAAGAAGAAAAACCCTCCTGTTGGGGTGCGCTTCAAAGGACAGAGGGTTTTCAGGTCTCAAGAAGGTCCTTTTTACCTTATTGGCAAAAGCAAATAAAGACTCATCACAGTGAGCTCTCCAAAGATTAAAAAATTTGGAAAGATCCATTTGCTGTTCCAACTTGAGATGAGAATCCTTCTGTCACAGCGTCTATCTTCAATGATTCTCAATAGCAGGCCTTTTTCACAGCACACATCTTCATTTGTCATGCAGTTGTAAAGTGGAAGCAGCTATTCTGAGCATAAAACTCCCATTCATTTTTCTTTTTCCAGTAGGTAGGACTTCATGACTCACACAGAGGCACCTCTGCAGCGCTCTTGGTTGAATCATCGGTGCAATTAAAAAATATATTGACTGTATAGGAATCTATACATTGGAGGTGGGGTTGGGGGGAGGGGGGGCATTAAACGATCTCTTCCAAGATGCATTTTCATTGCAAACTGCTGCCTTTTAAACCTTGAGATGTGCCCTAACGACACGCACACGCTCACTTTATTGTGTTGTGCTATCTCTGGATGATGGCTTCCCCTCTATAGAAATTTTAACTGGATCTCCACACTTTCCTCATCTATCATATTTGTGGTTATGATGGTGTAAAAAATACCCTCAGATACAGCAGGTGGATGCAGGGATGATGAAGGGGTGGATTTAGCGGGCGCACACGTCACAGGGAAAATTTGCAGCTCAAATTGAGAAGTCGTGTTTGGTCTATTGTTTGAGGGTAATGAGGTGTGGTACATGGACGACGCAGCTCAGTTTGATTGGGCCATCTTAATTCTGGTAATAGTGGCTCTGTTTTATTCAGTAATGAGGTTGCTTCGGTCATATCAGCATCCTAAAACTGATGCGGTTAAATGGGATTCAACCTTTCTTACTGTGATGTGTGAAAAAGGCCCATAAACAAGTTCTGGTGTACATCAAAACGAAGATCACATCCCCAGAACTAGTCCACATGCCCAACCCCTACATCCTTGCTCATGTTGCTAATGACCCCAGTGCTTGCCCATGTGGGTGGTGTCTTTCAGGGAGAGAGGCCTGGCTCCAGGCATGGTCAACCAGCTCCATTTCATTCCGGCTTTCTAAGTTGAGCTTTTTCCGGCATCTGGATGGGATGATTCCTGGTTGCCTGTTTTTGGAGGTGTTCCTGGCACTCTGAGAAGAGACCCTGGGGTAGAACCAGAACGCCTTGTAGTGGTTATATTTCTCATCTGGCCTCCCTCGGGGGGAAGTGGAAGGTGTGGTGGGGAGAGAGATGTCTGGATTTCCCTGCAGCATGACTGTGGATAAGCAGAAAATAATGGATGTATCAGAACAGATCTGAGTTTCTGTTCTGAGAAACTCAGATCTGTTTCACTCACATCAGTGTAGTTGTGCTTTCTCTAGTATAGTAGTGTAGTAGTACTTTCTCATAAACCGCTAAACTGAATACACCTACATTTTGTGTTTTTGTTAACAGTCATACCTGCTGCTTTATTATTTATAGCTTTACACACAGCAAACTTCACAGAATTACTCCTATCAAACAAACAGAAAAGCCAGCATCACTGAAACTTTAGACATCATGCATTTTTACCTTTTTAATTAAGTTTAAAGTGAAACTATCATACTATTGTCTGTGCAAAACCCACAAATTCTGATAGTACATGTGTGTCTCAGAAGAGTTTCCTGTTTAGATTAATGATTAATATGCTGAGCACAGTTTGTTTTTCTCATTCTGTACATTCCCATCACTTTCATCTATCAGAATGTGCACTTAAGCACAGCTGCCTTTGTAATGCTGCTCAGTCTAATAACTACTTCCACATCTCTGGATCGGAAACCTCAGATGTGTATGCATGTTTTATAGGATTGCTAAAGGTGCATACACATCTGAGGGAGGAAAGGACAGCGCCTTGTGGACAGGAGAGCTGTTCACTGAAGCAAAGGTCCAGGTTGGGCTAAAAAGGAACACGCTGGTAGAGCATTTTGTCTGACATTGCTGGAAATGTGAAGTTGGCATGTGTCTTAAATAGCTGCACTGGGAGATGGTGGAAAAATTAAAGGCACCCCATGACACAATATTGTCACAGTACTTTAGTCACAATTTTTTTTAAATTTTTGCAGTATGCAGAGTATTGCAGTATTGCAATAACACTATCTACGTATCTATGTATCTATGTATCTATCTATCTATCTATCTATCTATCTATGTATGTATGTATGTATGTATGTATGTATCTATCTATCTATCTATCTATCTATCTATGTATGTATGTATGTATGTATGTATGTATCTATCTATCTATCTATCTATCTATCTATCTATCTATCTATCTATCTATCTATCTATCTATCTCTAGACAGATAGACAGATAGACAGATAGATAGATATTGTGTTATTGCAATACTTTTTTTTTACTGCAAATTATGTCCTGAAAGTTAAACTTTGTCACTGTTGGTTTGATCCAATAAGATAAAGTTATCTCAATTTAGTCATTTTCCTTTTGGTCTTGCAAAATTGTTGTTGAGCTTGTCAAGCGTACCAACACTGTCACTAAAATCCGCCATAAATGTTGATATAAGATAGAGTTTATAGCTGCAGGGAGGGTGCTGTCCTATTTTTACGAGCGTGACTGAGCCATTAGCTTGGCAGCTCTGTCAAGCTAAGTGTGTCCAGTGTTGGATGGATGGTTTTTCAATTGAGTCAATTTAATGTAAGTCTGCTCCGCTAACATTATGCATGAGATGAGCACTCTGGTTTTGTAGTATTCCCAGAGTATTTTCATTTATTTAATAAAGTAACAACATTTGGCGTCCCTGCATCAATACAATATTTTCAATTCAATTTATTTTATTTATACAGCTCCAAATCACAGCAACAGTCACCTCAAGATGCTTTATATTGTAAGGTAAACCCTACAATAATACATACAGTGAAAAACCCAACAATCATATGACCCCCTATGAGCAAGCACTTTGGCGACAGTGGGGAGGAAAAACTCCCTTTAATGGGAAGAAACCTCCAGCAGAACCAGGCTTACCACAAAAATATTTGAAAAGTATGTTGTCTCGACTTTTTTTTCCTCCACCCCTGGTAAAAGTAGACCATCTTGGATATAGAAATCTAAAAGTAACATAAAAATAATCAGAATAATTTTTATTGGCAAGTTTGTACACAAATCAGGAATTTCTATGGTACAGAAATAGAATATAGAATATACTAAATTTACAGTGCATATGTAATCTATACATCTCTATGTAAATATTAATATAAATGCACACAATAGGAGTATGTACTAATTACTTCAGATATTAGAATGCAAAAGAAATTGTTGGGTGGGGTGCAAAATGTGACAAGACTCTAATGTGCAAAGAGCACGTACTGAAGTTTAGTAAATGTGTGAAGTAAGTGTGTTGCTTAACGGAGCAGTGAGCAGGGTGATGTTGGATTCTGAGTTTGAGCCATAGTGTCTTCACAGTCTCCCTCTGTTTATGTGAGCTTTCTCCAGCAACCTGTAGCAGTCCAATGACGTGCATGCTAGGTTCCCTTGTGATGTGAGTTTGTGGGTGTGAATCAGCCCCAGTGTTCCTATCAGCCAGTGTAAGCTCTATTCCCACTGTGACCCCAGTTAAACACGCTGTTAAGAAAATGTTGCACAGTGTTCATGTGAAATGCTGCAGGAACAGTCACCTAAAATCAGCCGCAAGAAGATTGAGCTCAATCTCTGTCGCCTCTCACCTACACACACCTGGCCAGTTGCAGTGTGAAGTGAGTGCCAATGTTAGATTGTCAGTTTGGGGGAAAATCATAGAAATAATCAGAAACAATCTGAAAAGCAGCTCAGACTGACTTCCCAAATGTGAGCATGCAAGGGGCTGGAAAATTACAAGAAAACAAAAATTGCAATGCATGCTTAAAGTTTGGCAAGGCTAAAATTTGTAAATACATAGTCTTTAAGCCAGAATTATAGTGCACATGTGCACTCATCAGTTTTATAATTCTATGAAATCAGTACAGGAAGGTTTTCAGTTTTGTGGCAAACTGAAACGGAAATGTACAAACTTGAAACAGAGGAAACTCTGGTGTCAGTAAAACAAAGAGCACAGAAGAAACAATAGTTGTGACTCCAGTTTAATCATAAATTAGTCACATTTACCTGCAGAGATAAACCAGAATTTACTGTCATACTCAGCAAAGGCAACGAGTCAGTTTTTACTTTATAACACTTAAAATAAAAACTGACAATGTTCAGGTAAAATAGGGTAGCAACACACATTTACTTAGTTCAACTCAAAAGAGTAGCACACACACACACACACACACACATATATATATATATGTGTGTGTGTGTGTGTGTGTGTGTACATTTATATATGGTGCAATACTACAATATATAAATAAATATGTGAAGCTCTTTGATGAAAGCCAGTCCATGTTCAGTGTTTAAATTATATGTATACCTGTGCTTTCTGGATCTTACAGTCAGCAGAAAATAGGACAAAGGTTAGACTGATGGGCAGATTTAGCAACACAGAGGAAAGAAATATTCAAAATCTTTGGTATTGATTGGTTCTGACATCAGGGGAAAAAAGTGTTGTTATTACATCCTGGGTGTCCGCGTGTGCCAGCCCCACTTTTTAGGAAGCTAGGTGCTACTAAACATTGGTACTGACAGGTCTACACATATTGTCTGGACAAACATGAAGCCGAGCGGTAGATTGAATTTTCTATTACTGCCCGGAGGGAAGTTTAATAATCCATGATATTCTTTCTCTCAAACCGACTAACAGCAGGAATTACAACAGCTCAAACTGATGCTTGAAGCACAGTTTTCCAGTCCAGCTCTCCACATCTTGTCCCCCTGAGCTACTGCAGCTTGTAACTGACGGGCGTAATGGCAAAGCCGAGCGGCAAAGAGTAATAATCCGATGAAGTCTAATCCAGTCAAATGCTGCTCGAGGACGAGATGGCTTGTGCAGCATGCAACTTTGAAAAGGCAGTAGGATCCTCTGCTGAGCTGATGATTTTACCAATTTTACACATTATGAGGAACACTTATCCATCTTATGGGTCAGGAAGAGATAATGTTACAGTGATGAAGGAGCAGAGTTTAATCAGGAGATTTCTGATTTCATCTTTAACGCCCAGACTGCACTACAAACTGGAGGTTTGAAAGAGGCTCCAGAGGGTGAATGCCATTTATGCTGTGCTAAGTTATGGGGAGTGTAAAGACTCGGGTTTCGGGAACTTGACCTACACTCACTAGCCACTATACTGGGCCAATACTGACCACAACCTTCTTAGTAGTCAAAAATGGACCCCCTGCATAGATTCATCAAGGTGCCAAATACGTTCTTCAGGGAGTTGTGCTGCTGATTTGCCAGCTGCAAATCCATGATGTGAATCTCCTGTTCCACTGCATCCCAAAGGTGCTCTGTTGGAATGAGTTCTTGTGACTGTGGAGGCCATGTGTTATCCAGCTGAAAGCAGCTATCAGATGTTGGTTACACTGTCATAAAGAGATGGACAGCAACAATACCCATGTAGGCTGCCAAGTTTAAACAATGCTCAAGAAGTCCAAAGTGTACCAAAAACTTTCCCTCTTTACAGATCCCTATCAACCTGAACATTTGACACAAGGAGGATGGATCCATGCTTATATTTTGTTTACGCCAAATGTCGATCCTGC
Source organism: Neolamprologus multifasciatus (assembly GCF_963576455.1). Classification (NCBI taxonomy): domain Eukaryota; kingdom Metazoa; phylum Chordata; class Actinopteri; order Cichliformes; family Cichlidae; genus Neolamprologus; species Neolamprologus multifasciatus. The sequence goes on along the minus strand of NC_140453.1, from coordinate 34,933,475 downwards.
AATCTGTACATCACACCAGAAATCGAGACTAATCAGAGGAGACAACATTTTCCAACCTTCAGTCAGCTGGTGTGGTCTTCTGCTGCTTTAGCATTCAGAGATGCTCGTTTTCATGCCTCGGTGGCAACAAGTGATTATTTAAGTTCCTTATGCCTTCCTATTAGCTCAAAGCAGTCTGATGCTTGGTTCAAACTTCTGAGTTCTTAGCCTGTGATTGGTTGATTGTGTGTGTGCATGAACAAGCAGATGAACCGGTGTACCTAATAAAGTGACCGGTGAGTGTGTACCACAGTAGAAAAGTAAAAGCCAAAGTATCTTAACTTTAGCCATTAACTAGAGTTTAGTTCAGTTTGAGGTGCTGGGAGTCACACACACACACAAAAAACACTGAATCCCAACACCAAATTAATGTTAGCTTTTTTAAAAATCATGTATTTATTTTTTATTACCTCTTTACTTTAAGGCCGCCTGAGTTATTGTAGCTGGTTGTGTATGTCCTCAGAAAATTAAAGCGCATGGCTGGAGGTGTTTTCACAAAGTAAATTCAGCAGCAGTTTTGGATCATTACAAGTTTTAAGAGAAGTTTAAAGTGCTCATCTGCCTGATATGCCATCTAACGTGATTGCAGCGCTGTTTCCTCCTGTCCCTATCTCAACATCAACAATAAAACACAAGAGTAGGGCAATGGTGTCTGTTTATGTTGTTTCAAAGCTGATTAGGTCATTGCTAGATGTACTATTCAATCTTACAGGTAAAAAACACATAAGCTCTTTGTCGTCTCCTGCACAGTGCTTGAAAAAAGGAAAAGGATCAGTGGCTTAAGAAGTACAGGAGAGTCATTTAATTGAAAAACATCTGTAAATACACAGTGTGTTCTCTTAACTGCGTAACTGTCAGTAATAAAATAACATTTGTCGGCCTGAATTCCACCCATAAGTTTATGTGTTGAGTCTAAACATTTATTCCTGAATATGAGATATTGAGAAGCACTTTGAGTCAGTTAGAAACTTCACCCCAGCCCATTGCCAATTTTTTTGATTTATCATAGTTTATATGAGGCGCTGAGGAATGTCCACGTCTGCTAATTTAATCTGCCTTTGAAGGGGAGACGGCACATATTGTCCCTGCTGTTGTTTGTGCAATATTTTCTGTTTATTGTGCTAGGTTTTATTATTATCGCAGCATCCTTGGAACCCACATGGGCTGAACACTCTGCGAGAGAGAGAGTCAAGAATAATAATACAAAAAATCAGCACATCAAAGTAATAAAAGTGCTTTATCAAGCTCTTTTCTGGCTAGATAGAAAGGCTCATTAGGCCTTTTGATGCCTCTGGCATGCTCACCGATCATCAGCACGTGGTAATGCCAGGTGGTCTTAATGAGTCGTGTGAAGTTCAACAATATTTTTTTTTATGTTTTTATACTTTAAATCTCTTTTTTTATTAATGGGCTACTATATTTGATTTCTCTCATCTCTCTTTGGAGCCGAACCCCTTCTGTTAGTTTAATGATCAACTTGGATTTATGTTGAATGTAATAACAAGTTTGATGAGTGTCACTTTAACACCTCCTCTCTATTGTTTGTTTCTTTCTTCCAGCTACTGTTTGGCTGTTGCAACGTTCAACCAGCATCAATGTCTCGGCTTGAGGTAAATAATTTGGCCCTTTTCTTTGTGCACACACACAAATGCTAACACACCCTTTCTACTTGCCTTATCAAGTCTGTTGACTTTAGCGATAAGTGTATAATATCCAAACCTCATTGTGACTGTGCTGCATGCGTGACACAGCACCTTCCTGTCAGATGATGACTGGTTTGGACTGCCCCGCAGACGTAAAAAGGTTTATCTGTGCTTCAGGGCTTTGTTCACAGTTAGTTAATAAAGACACTGAAGAGGGGGGCTGCTAACAAACGCATGCACATTTAAAATCAGTTGAGCGTAGAGAGAAACACTTCAAAAAGGCTTTTGATATCATCTTAATGTAAAAAGTGTGAGCTTGCTTCAAAAGCTCTTAAACTGGATTGCAGCCACACAGGAAGGTTTAAAAGTTACACCAGTGAAAATGAAACTCCACAGAGAGGTTGCATTAATACTGTGAGATTATTGAAAGCTGACTTTCACACTCACTAAAACTTCACAGCAGTTCAAACTGAAACATTTCATATTTCCACCTACGCACCTACCTAACATCTGGACGATCTGTTCGGTTTGGATTTTATTGCACAGCAATTTTACACCTCAAGAATAAGAACATGAGTAAAAAGGTTGAAAACTGGTATTTTGTATGTTTTCTGAAGCTTTAGTTGCACCTTTGTCTAAATGACACCTGCAGCAATAGAAGTTAGTTCACAAAGCTGGAAACATGACAGCTAAGCAGTAAATCCTGTTATAGTCAGTGTATTGTAATGTAATGTGTCCAAGGACGTGTCCACGTGTCCACAAAAAACAGGCACAGAGATGTCTGCGCGGACCCTCATGCTCACTGTCTGATAATGAAGTTTACTTAGTAACTATGATCTGATCTGAGGTTAGAAAACGTTTGTTTTTTTGTTCTTAGGGGTTTTTGGTAAAGTTGGACGCTTTCACGTGAAAAGAACACTTAACGTGTCGGCTCTGACAGATAAAGTTGATTTCAGGTCATCCCAGCAGTATGCACCATGTGTTTTCTGCAGTTGTCCTCTGCAGGCTCGCAGGAAAGCCACAGCACCTTTTACTTGAAGCTTTACAAGCAGTGTTAAGGTGTTTGCTATGTGTTCATGTATACACACACACACACCCAGCAGGGCAGCACTATGCAAGGTGCTTTCCTGCCATCAGTATCAGTATCCCGTCCAAGAATACTTTGGTACACTTTGAACTTGGAATTGAACCAACACCCCTGCAATTAAGCAACTGAGCACAGACTCCTGTGCTCTGTGCTGGACTGCACACTGGTACAGTTAGACACCCAAATCAGAGCCTAGTTGTGATCTGTTACGAAAGCACTGCAGGTTGTTGCAGAGCTGCACATGGAATAAAACTACTCTCAGCAACAAAAACAACAAGTCTTTTTCCAACAGGTGGAGGTGGACATCTGTTACTGGCCTCCTTTTTCCTCCCAACTATCACTAAATCCTTAGCAAAGAGTAAATTACTGGGTTTCTTTTGCTAAAATTGTAAGATTTTGACCTCATTATGCAAAGAGCTTTCAGATAACAGATGGTATCTTACTGTAAAACAAACTATAGCATCTCCCTGTGTAAGTGTTATTTAACCCTACGTGCAGCTTGCTGTAATATTTCTAAAACTAAGCTTAGAAAGTAAAATTGCTCTATGTTTGAATCCTGTTTACAGTTGACTGAATTACAGACGAACAAGCTACAAAACACTAATCTGAGAAATGTAACCACCCTACAGCCTCTGGCTGTAGCCGCTGGCTTTCATGTAAGTTAACTTTTGAAGTGACGTCTGGAAAATTTCAGCTTTCATGAAAACATGCTGTTTTTCTTTTTGCCTGCATAGTTAAGCATGACATACACGCACCTCCAGAGGCAAAGAGAGGTCTGAGGGGGAGATGTCTGATTGGCTCTATTTCTGGAGCGATGCTAATCACGCTCTTTGCACCTCCAGGTGGCATTAAGCGTACAGGTGAACGTTGCCAGTGCAATGATGCACAGAACACACAACGGGAAGGTTTGCTGAGCTCCCCTCCCCTCACTGTTATGATGGTTGGATTCAGTATTCATTTTGAGAAACAGCATTGGCTGTGATTGCTTTCATAAGTTCAAGAAGGATCAGTGTATCTTGTTATCTCTGATTACATCATTGTGCTATTAACAGGATGCGATGTGCGAGTGCTGTGTTTCTTTATGTACCTGTGTTTCACGTGTGAGAGCACAGTGCATAGATGCTTTGCTGTGCAGAGCAGATGGGAGCCCAGTGAATCGTGGGATACCTGTGGTGTTAAGCATCGGATGCTTGTTAGTCTGTGGTCAGAGCAGCAAGGTGTCTGGCCTGCTACAATTAGCACTCTTAACACATGCTAATACACATTCTGAATATCAGGTCCTGCCTCGCTGTATGAAACCCCCTAATGTGAGATTATCTGACACTTCACAACCTTTGTTTTACTTTATTTGACCTGGGCATCTAAATTTGTTCAAATACTGTGGCAAATATACATCCTTCAGTAAGCCATAGACAAAGCCTGCCAGATCCTAAATAACGCACAGCGTCCTCCTGATGAAGAATGACACCCTTGTTTGTTATGAACACCAGGAGATGGATTATGAACAGCATTCAAGTGTTTATCTGGAGGAAAGTGATTGGTGGAAGGGGTCCAGAGCCAAATTACAAGGAGCTGTCATGTGACACGCAAGTTTTGATTGACTGCGGTTGATGCTGATTGCCTCATTTACGCAACAGGCTAATCAAGTCATTTGCCTAATCAAAAGCTAGACAGGCAGAGAGAAACAGAAGGGCCTAGATGTAGTTTCAGTTTATAAAACAAATTATAAGAGCATAAACCCAGAATAAAAGCCCACACAAACTATCACAATGGAAATAAATTTATCAGCAAGACTTGCTCGAAAAGCCACAGCAGATTGCAGACAGTCTTTCTTTGGATCTTTCCACTTGGATCATTTTAACAACAGCACAGAGTGTAATACTGAGAATTACAGACTGAAAATTTTACTTCGATGTTCTGGGTAGATTCAAATTTATAACGTGTTGTGATATGTGTGAAACACCACATCATGAGCAACCATATGCGTGAGATGATGTCAATGCAGCAGTATGCTTGATGATGCATTGGCGCAGCCAGTGGTTCCTCTTCTTTTTTTTTTTTTAAGTGTAAATGACCAGAAAACTCTTTTTTTTAATCTTTGCTGCATTGATCTAGAAGTCTGCCTCTCAGTGCGTCAGCTTACCATGACTGCAGCTGGGTGGTAGTTGCATTAAAGCACACTTGTAACTCCAACCAGCACTATGTGGGTCACATTGAGGTTCACAGATTTCAACTCATCACCTGCAGCTGTTTGTATAACCAGTCTGGTTTTAGCTATCAATTTTCATCATTGTTAATAGACAAGGAGACAAATTATCTTAAAGCGCTAAAAAAAAAAAAAAAAAAATTCCCCATTTCAAAAAGAAATTAGCTGGTGGTGAGTCATTTGCCTTCTTGGCCTTACTGTACAGTGGAAGTCTCCAGTGGCTTTTTGAAGGCAATTATTGTGAAGAAGAAGTGGAAAATCTTGAGTTTTCTATAACAGCCCACAGTGACTAAACTTATTCTAGTACATACTGTATTATAGTAGTACTAGAGTATTGTTTGGCCACTGTTGTACTCAGTTACACTGAGAAAAGCAATGCAATTTTTGCAGGTAAAAAATATTCATATACCGTTTATATGCTAAAAAGGAGGTTATTTTAGCCTGTTGCTAGGCGGTTGCTAGGCATGAATCATACATTTTTTTTTTATGGATAAGATGTTATAGGATGGCGTTGCAGGTGTATTAAGGCTAAAAAAACATAATTTTTGCCTCTTGCTAGGCGGTTGCCAAGCAACGTGATGACATGATAATATCTGATATAGATGAGAACCTTCAGGGTCCTAATATGTACCTGTGGGCCAAGTTTGGTTGCTGAGTTCCTGAAGGTCTTGGAGGGCTTCATGGACAAAGGTGCAAACACACAGATATATAATATTGTTGTATTTTATATGATGCCTAATATTATTGTTTTCCAAGTGTTTAGTCATAAATTGAAGTGTAGATTAGAGATGGCACGATACCACTTTTTTATGTCCGATACTGATACCGATATCATAAATTTGGATATCTGCCGATACCGATATGAATCCGATATAGTGTTTTTTAATCAACAAAACGTTTTTTTAATATCTTGCTGCATTTTGTATAAGTTCATACTCAAGTTTAAATAAATAACAACACTAAAGCTATTCTGTTATACCTGTATGTAAAAAATACACTGCGTCCAAAATATTTCATAGTTCAGCAACACTGATCAATCTAATAAACTTAAACCTACTCCATCCTCCCTATTCTGGTATTTTAAAGAGTACTTAGAAGAAATTTTAAGCAACCTAACTAATAGGGTTGCAAACTCCCAGCAAAAAAAAAAAAAAGGGAACCACCCTCCACCTCATGATGCTTAATCGATGTAATCAAATTTAATTTGATGCAGGGGGAAAATGCACAAAATAAATTATTTTTCAAGAATAATTAAATAGATTCAACATCTTTCTTCAACAGAATTGCAGACTGCACAGATGGTATCTTCCCAAAGGAAAAAGTAGTATAGCTTACTAGGGTATATTAGACTTAACAGTTACTATATACAGTAATGGACTTCTATATATTTTACACAAGATTAAAACTTTGGGTGTAAGAGTCAGATAACTATTTATTAAAAACTAGACATTTTAAATGAGAATAAGAAAGAAAAGTATTTCTTTGTGCCCCCTTTTCCCTGTTCATGCCCTATCGGCCCCCCTGGCTAAACTTTGCTAGATCCGCCCCTGCACAGTTACCAGCCGTCAGCTTCATAGAAAAAGATCCTGGTGTAGAAAGTTATATTAAATAAATTCTAACAACAGCTTATCGAACTTAAACGTGCTGCTGTTGTTCAGCCGCTGGTTTCCTCTTTCTGGTGAGAAGTGGGCCAAAAACTAAGAAGAGAGATGGACTCGCGACAGAAAAGGCGATCAGCTGTTTCAGGATTGAAGCAGCAGCAGCAGGAGGGAGAGAGAGAGAGAGAGAGAGAGGCAGTCGCTCCAGGTATGGTTGTTAAGCTTAACGGGGAATGCTTTACAGACATTCAGAGATGAACTTACACACTTGCTTTACTTCTCTCTGGGAAAACTTCCTCGGAGATGAAATGCTGGTTTGCTAGCTAGGCTACAAATACACACAGCTGCTCTATCACGTGATGCACACTGCTGCTACGCGCTACGGTTATGAGCCGAGTTACGCCCTGTAGCAAGTTTTGTGAGGTGCTTTTTTGATATTTAATGGATCGGATTACATTTTTTATTTCTCGCCGATATCCGATCCAGTAATTTGGGTCAGTATCGGACCGATACCGATACGTAATATCGGATCGGTCCATCTCTAGTGTAGATGAGTAAAAGGTTAGGTGATTTAACCTCTTAGCACCTTGAATGTCTGTAAAATTTCAACTAATTGAAAAGTTAAAAAGATATTTCAGTGTGGATTAGTGGAGGGCTGGGTTCAGATTCATATTGGGAGTTTTGCATTGTGTCAGGCTTGGAATTGATCAATCACAGATTTGTAATTCATAAACTATTAAACCAGTAAATGAATACTACTATATGAACTAGCTGGTCTCCCTGAAAGATGAATAAGCTTGAGCTACAAACAAATCTGTATGTAACTCAAACTGCAGTTTTTGGCCCAATAATCTTTTCTACACTGGAAGCTTTAATGCACGACTGTTGATTTATCAGTTCTACTGTTCACTACAAATCCATCTGTACTTAACACTGAGCTGTGTTGAAGCCCTACTTGAGCACAGATGCAGTTGTGCTTTGGGTTTTGATTCTCGCCGTGTCCTCCCGCACTGCACCGAGAACACGACAAGCACTTCCAGAGAACGGGTGAGTCATAAGTGTTCATTCGTACCCTTGATTAAAGGGAAAGCGTGCCGCCATTGGGAATCAGCTCATTGGTTCTTTAGCAGCAGAGGCCTGCTGAGAACCCACCATCCCATCTTATCATGCACGAGGCCTACCGCCACCAACTCATTTTCACTTCCTGTGTGTGGCGTGGCAGGAGATCTGCCAGGTGATAACAGAGCCAGATGCTTCCTCCCCGGTTCCGATTGGCTGCGGGCCATGTGTGTCATGTCAAAAAACGTGTTTAGGAAAATCAGAAAAGAACTGCTGTCAGGGTAAATTTCAGCTTTAGAAGAAAAATATTAGATTTGTGTAAAACTGGCAAATGGTTGTGTGCAGGGACCAGAGAGAAATTTTGTTTTTGTTGATCAAAAGTCTCCATTTAGTCAACCAGGTTAATACGAGCAGTTAAATAAGTATTGCATACAGGTGTAGATGTTCCAAACCTCTGTGGTGTGCTCACAGGCCCTTAGATAACCGGGTTACAGTCCACCTTTTTTGAACATGTCAACACGAAACCACAGTAGACTTTATATTACACAGCTGGGCACAGTCTGAACAACACAGTGTGCGAACACTGTCAGAAATGTGGGACTTGTTTCTGATGCCTGTGCGAAACAGATTTCCTATAGCTGCTCGAAGAAAGTTAGGAAACAGAGTAACTGACAGGGAGGAAAGGTGACAGGTATTTCTTTGGTACCCAATCCAATCGTCCGCCCGTTACCACACATCCCGCGTCAGTAGAGGAAGGGAGGCAGTTCTTGAAGTTTGCATTTTCAACCACTGAACTGTGGTTTTAAAAGAGCCAGCAGCTCTTTTAAACAGCAAATGACAAACTGATTTTAATTCGAGGTCTGCACTCGCCAGGCCAGCAGGCACAAAGAGACAAACCAGACTTTAGATGCAGCACCAGGTCCACAGTCAGGAACATTTAAGCTGCCAAGATCTGAACAACATGTCAGATGGTTGGGCAGCTTCAGAATCCCCCACATCTTTACAATCTCTGTATTCTGCCAAAATCAGCTGTTTAACATTCACGCCCGCTGTCTATTGCAATCCCATAAATGTGTGCAGGTGAAAAAGGAGCCGTGGATTTGAACTCCTGGTAAATGACATTTCCAACGGGGTCAGCTAATGCCATGCGGGGTACATTTTGAGTACGAGATGCATCAGTTTCATATCAGTCTGATACAAAGGTTGAAGCTGTTTGTTTGTATTGATTGGGAGAAAATAGGCAAAGGTAAGACAGGTGGAGAAAACCAGATCACTGGAGGCGAAGCAGTCTGCAATGATAGGTGGGCAGCAGGCCTGACAATCATGTCATGTTTGATGCTTGACAGCACCGATCAGGGAAAAGAGACTTGCTGGATGGCAGATCAATATCCATCAGCTCCCACCGAACTCCACTCGTGAACTCAGTTGAAGCCCAAATTACAGCAGCGGAGGCTCAGAGCGACCAAAATGGACATGGATTTTTAGAGAATGTATATTTCCCAGGGTGCCTCATTCTCATTTGACCTTTTAATGGGGAGACTTGCTTATGTACTGTTTAAAGAAGACTAACAATCATACGTAGTTGTTTGTCAGGCAGAGTAAGCTGCTGTCTGCCTGCTCGCCTGTTGACTAATCACTTTCCACTCGTTGGATATTAAATGGTGAAAAAAAGTCAAATTAATGCTCGGTCTGAAACCTGGAAAGAGTTCGTGCTGTGCCTGCAGTACCCTCGGGGCAGATTGGGCAGATGCCACGTGTCCCTGGAAAAATACACATACATATATTTTAGTTATTTATTGAACTATTTCTAATTGCGACAGTGAAATAATTTCAGCTTTCAGTCTGTCACGGGTACACGCTTATGAATCCTATTTTCCATCCTAAACTGTGTACATGTCCATGCATCAACTGTGACGTATTGCAAATATATGGTAATTGTAACTGATGAGATGATACTTCAGAACATTTAGGCTATTAAAGTGTCGTCTCTGTTCTTTTATTAACGAATATTTGAGTGATTTGTTTGCCTAATTTCATAGAGTTCACTGTGGAGGCTACTCAGCGGGAACCCTGTGTGGCCATTTGTGAAGCAAATTTAAAGTGGTATACAGAAGGCTTTAAAATGTACATTTCAAACGCACTATGGGAGGTTTATCATGAGCAAGAGCAAGCATCACCAGGAAAATGTAGACTTGCACGTAGCTCTGTGAACGCTTTCAGCTGAAGTCCAGGATGCTGATTTTATCTTTGCAAATCATCATGAAACACAAAATTTGGCAAAGTCTGATGAGCGTTTGGAAAGGCTACTTTTTGGTTTTGGCCTATTTACAGCTTGTTACAAAGTATTTCTAGGCAGGGCCAATTTCTTGCCAGTCCTCTCGGTGGTTTCACTCAGAATCACAACTGCAGCCTCCAGTGGCTGTGCTCCAGTTAGCTAAAGCATTAAAAACAATATAAAAAGTGAGTAAAATGATTACCTCATTATGATGACACTTTTTAAGGTCTCAGAGTTGTTATCCACCAAGTGCACAGTCAGTTCTTGTAGTTAATCTTTGAGAAACGCAAAGATCTGAGTGGTGAATCACTGAGCCTCAGGCATCCATCAACAGCCCATCCTTGACCATTTTTGGTAGCCTCTGCATAGGCTTCCAGTGAACTGTTGGTGGATGCCTGAGGCTCAGTGATTCACATTTTAGCATGCACCCTCTGACACTTTGGTCAGGAATGGATTGAGGAGCGTGACAAAGAGTTAAAAGTCTCAACTTAGTCATCAAATTCTCTTGAGCTTTAGATGATCTGGAAAAGCAGCTCAGCTCTATCGAGTCTTTACCTTGATAGGACTTAAGGCAGGGGTGTCCAAACTTTTTTCACTGAGGGCCACATACATAAAAATATAGGGGGGGCTGGGCCACTTACTAGAAATTAGGTATATAACCTTAACTTTAGTGTATTAAAGTTAGAAAAATCACTTACATGTGGTCGAATATATTATATTGTTGAATATAATTAAAGACAAAACTGCCTTCATCACAGCTTTCCATAAATGGATCTTTATTGATTTATTCAGAAAAAGCTTTGGTAGCTCATTCTCAGAACAGCAGCCTCAGATTTCCTCTTAGACAGAAGATTTACAGCACAGAGAAAAAACAATAAAGGGGAAAATGGGAGGGGCACATTTCAAGTTTGTTATTTAAGTTATTGGGCTTAGCAACACACCTATTAACGTTCGTTTGAAACCGTTATCAACATTAACAGACTGAGCTGGACTTAATAACAGGAGTGCATATAATTTTAGTAAATTATTCTGGTGAGTATCAGCTGCGCTGGGTATGTAAATCGGGACATCCAGCCGCGGTGCTGATCGCCACTCGTGCCAAAAATCCAGACAAATGTCACTTGATCAAGGAGCAAATCTGCATCAGATGAGATCAGCTGACTTTGCGTGTACGTGGGCAGTGCACAGCGGTGTGTACTCTGTGTGTTAACAAGAAAAGCGCATATAAGAAAGTGGTGTGCAAAAGCAGGGTAGTGACAGAATTGATGCGCATTATTGATATTTGAAGCATGTGTACCTGCACATTAACACACGGGTACTGTGGAATATATTTTTTACTCACCTAAAGTGCTCGTCCACTCCCCGCAAAAAAATAGCAGCTGTGCGGTGTCTGTGGCATCAGTGCTCTCATCGCATGCGATGGAGTAAAAATCAAAAGCACGGCTTTATCAGACATTTGCAGTTTAATGTTGGCTGACAAGTCTTCAACAACTGGATTTCTGGACATGCTGACGTTGTTGACGGGCGCATTATTTCGGTGACTTTAACGAGGCCGTGTTTTATGAGGTCTCCATCTGAAAAAGGCTTGCCATGTCTTGCGATGAGTTGGGCGACCTCATAGCTGGCTATTGTAGCCTTTTCCTGGACCTTTTGCTTTTGAGCACGAAAAAATTACTGTTGCTGACCCCGCAGGAGAGATACCCTTTGCTTTAATTTCTGCTCTCGATCAGCACCAGTGTAGGATGCATAGGCCTGATGTTTGGTTTCATAATGACGTCGTACATTATACTCTTTCATAACTGCCATAATTTCAGTGCAGATCAAACAGACACACTTCCCCTTGAATTCTTTGAAGAAATATTCACTCTCCCACCATGTCTGAAATTTTCTGCATTCACTTTCTACCTTTCGCTTCTTTGGTTCTGCCATGTTTAGTAACTAACTTGGGCTAAATTTCTTCTGTGATTGTCCTTTTTGGTGGAGCAACTGCCTCGATCGACAGTAGCTCCCCCTGGTGTTAAAACTAAGAAGTGCAATACACTCAAGCAAAAGTTGAAGTGTGGGCCATATTCGATTCTATTTATAAAATTACTTGCGGGCCAATTAAAAATGGATCGCGGGCCGCAGTTGGCCCGCGGGCCGGAGTTTGGACACCCCTGACTTAAGGGATCTGCTGCTAACATCTTATGCACACTTTCAAAGGGCCAATGCAGTCCATGTTTTGGCAGCACAGTACACCGTAATGGGCGTTTTAATGTTGTGACTGATTTATGAGCAGCTTTCAAATGGCTTAAGTAAAATGGTTTAATCCTTTAAAGAGGCGTTCTGGACTCTTGTGTTGTGCTGCATTAGTTTTACTGGCTGTGAGTGATTAAACTTTCAGATGAGTACGTATTCTGCTTGTTTCCACACACGTCACCTTGACTGGAGAATAATATTACATTAAAACTTACCAATATGTTTTTGCTTTTTCCTTTGGGATGCAGCATTTTCGGGATTCTATACCAGTGGGCAACCATGTGGTGCGGCGGCGTTTCTCAGGCCCACTGCTGCTGCCTCCGCTGTGGAGGAGACACTCCCATCAGGACCACTCATTCGATACCCGGCGAACATCTCCAGGACACATGCTACCGCTAGCCCGGCTAGAAGAGCTGTACAGTCTAGCACTGGCCACCCATGATGAGCACCGGTCAGTGACACACACTGTTTGTTTGTTTGTATGTTGTTTGTTTTGCCTCTGAGGAATTCCTTCAGTGAACTGTGGATGTGGTTAAACAGGGAAAATTGCTAATCTTCCTTTTTCTGTGGGGCTTTGTTTATCTGTTAAGCTTCATCAGATGAAGCTTAACGCACAGATGATTCACACAGATGATGAACTCTGTGTGAAATGGAGAATAATATTAATAATTTTGAGACAACTTCTTTCTCTGTTCTGCAAAAGTTTTAACACACCCATAATTTCATTTTATTTTGCTTCCAAGCAGCCTGACTTTCTTACATTTTTAAGTGCACTTGGGCGACAGCTCTCAAGGCTTTCTGAAGGTCTTTTTCATTCATTTTAAGTCCTTTCCTGTTTAGTTGCTTTTTCTCTTGGTTAAGCCACTTAACACTGACTCAAGGAAAGAACATGTTTGGTGTCTAAGCATAAAAGACAAATTGGGAAAAACTGTAAATTATATCTTTAGGAACTTGTTACAACCAGCCGGTAACAAAAAACACATCGACAGGCATGGCATAACACTTTTGCACCAACAAGTTAAAAAAGGCCATTTTTAAAGAAGGGAAACAAAGAGAAAGGCTGTCATGGTCTGTGTTGCATTTAGTCAGTGGTGATGGGGATCTTAAAGGACAGAAAAATACAGTGAGATTTTGATCCACCATCCAATACCATCTGGAAAGCAAGTCATTGGCAGCGGGTCATTTTTCAACATGGCAAAGATCCCAAAAACACTGCCAGTGTATGCAGTAAAAGCATACCTGGATAGAAAAACACACACAGTCATGGACTGGCCCAGACCTCGGACCTCAACATTATTGAAGCAGTGTGGGATCATGTTGACAGAGAATGAAACAAAAGGATGTGAACATTCAAAGACGTCCTTCAGCTTGGAGAACTATTCCTGAGGACTTCTTAAAGAAATGACAAGAAAGCTGCCAAAGAGAGTTCAGTCGCATTGAATACTGAATTTTGCGTTCATTAGAATTGCACAAACTCGGTATGTGTCTCTTTGCGCGTTTCAACAAATCATCATAACTTTCCCAGCAAAATATAAGTAAGTAAGTAAACTTTATTTATTAAGCGCTTTTCACAGACAGACAATCACAAAGCGCTGTACACAAATATTAAAATAAACAGTAAAATCAATAAACATTATATTCAATGTATAAAGAAATGAGGAGTGACTCCAGACTTTTGCATAATACTTTAGTTAAGTTTTTTTCATTCTAATTAAAAGTTTTAGGAATCATGTTTTTCTTGTTCACGAAATGAAGTCTTGTGTGTTGGTTTGGAGCAGCTGTTGTTACTGTTTCATTAACACAAATTATGTGAGTCAAGCTCAGCAAATAGACATTTGCCTCGTTCGTCTGTACCACATTCCTGTCACACGGTCATGTTTTGGTGATTGTCTTGGTAGGTCAGTGCTCGTAAGCAGCAGACAGAGGCTGTCTGTGTGACACTGAGACAAAAATAGAAATGTGGACTGTTGTTTTGTGGTTTCTGTGATAATGAAAGGCATCTCCTGTGTTAAAAAAAAAGAAGCCTAGTAATTGGAACAACAGTTAGAAACCTCCCACTGAAAGGTCATGCATGTGCATGTGGGTGTGCACTTGTATCTCCCCTGACTCCCTTTTAGACATAAAGGCTGACCATTTTCATGTTTGAACATCTACAAACATGTGTGTGCTGTCCAGGCATTAATTACCAAAAAATAAATAAATAAATAAAACGGCTGATATTTGTAATGTAATCGTGCTTTTTTCAGACTGAAAATCCTTTTTGGATAAACAGCTTGTTAGCTAATGATACAGCCCCTATTTTTCCTACATAATAAAAATAAGTGGGTTTGGTGACATCAGTAATTTGAACCAGCCCTGTGTTGTTTTCCTGTTGTGCCTATAAACCTGAATTTATTCGAATTTATAAAATGCAACCCAATCTTCCAGCTGGTAATGAGATGTAGGGTACAGAGTCTGACATATAAAATTTACTGCAACCTTATAGGACGCTGCACTGCACATTAAACTATAGGCTTGTATACTGTGATTTCCTGAGACAGGGTTAATGAAATATGTTAAACCAGTGCTGCTCTGACCAGTAAACATATCTCTACCCTCATTGTGTCAAAAATCTGTCTGACTGCTCAATATCTCTTATATGACACAAAAGATAAAAGATGGATTTTTCCAAAAATCAATTACAAATAATGAACAGGCAGTTTTGCTCTACCAGAGCAAATACAATAAAGATAAGGCAATGTTGTGTAATGCTGATGATTGGCGGTTTGACAAATAAGACAGCGACAGACAGGGAAACAGATGGAGATGGCAGGAGGAAGCTGGTCGAGAGAGGCACAGTAAGAGGTGAGGATGGAGAGAGAGAGAGAGAGAGAGAGAGAGAGAGAAAAGAAGGGAGAAACTGAGAGGGAGAGAGGGAGGGGGAGGAAGCAGGAGGAAGCAGAGAGATGGAGAGAGAGAGACTGGGGGAGCTGGTACTGACTGAGAGGCTCACAGTCGTTTCAGCACTCCGCCTCGTGGACAGCAGCGCACCATGACGTCGCGCGCGCCTCTCTGAAGCGCGTGCCTTCCTCCTCACAGTCCCTGCAGACGAGCTCTACGCTGTTCTCCGAGTCTGTTTGTAGCTCCGAAGTCGCTTTTTTACAAAAACAGACAAAAAAAAGAAAAAAAATCCAGCGAGCACGTAAAAGTAAAAAATGGAGTGCACCACGCTGAGCAGAGAGGGAGCGGGGCTCGCCAAGCCGCCCAAACACCTGTGGCGGCAGCCCAGGACTCACATACGCATCAAACAGCGCTTCAACTCGGACACCGAGCGCTACCTGTGCCGCAACCGGACCCTGGAGAAGCTCCGTCCCGGACTGAGGAAACCCCGAATGTCCTGGCCCTCCTCGCTGAAACGGTAACCTTCTTTAATCTCCCGAGTCACTAAAGTAAAAGCAAGTGAGTTGTTTTCCACCGCTTCAGGGATGAGAGTCAATTTGAAAAGCCTAAAAGTTCAGAACACCCACTGGAGCGTTGCTTTGACTAATTACACGATGAAATAATGGCGTGACGATAGTTTTAATTGTCAAGGTTCAGAAGAACCCGCAAACCAAAGCTCTCTGAAAGTCGATTAAGCTCGACGAGCTGTGTAGCTAAAGTGAAACTGTGTAACTTGTCATAATCTTTACACTTAACAGTGCTCAGTTTGACAGCTGCCTGTTTATGTAGCTGAGCAAAGGGGTGATGGCTAGATGTTAGTGTCTGAGAGATGATGTTAGGCCATTAGTCTTTGCTGCCTGTTGCAGTAATGGGTGTGGGGCTGGGGGTTAGGGGGAGGCTTCCCCCCCCCCCTCTCCTCCCCTCAGTGTTGTTTCCCACCAAAACCTTTAATGCTGCTGACACGAACGGGTGATGACTGTCAGACCCTGAAGCACACAGTGCAAACATATTAAATGGGTTTTAGATTCTATTCCCTAAAAACTCCCTTTAACATCTGAAAAGGTTGATTCAGTTCATTTGGATGTTTTCAGTGGGAGAAACGTTTCATCCAGGTGACTTCTGCAGGTTTCCCCAAACTTATAAACAGTACATTTGCACAATAACTGAACCTAGCCCACTGAATGAACAATGGGCTGAGAGGTCAGTTCCTTGATCATCCCTGTAATGTCATTATAGATAAAGTTTCATTCACATGTAGAAAATATAAGAGCTGTGAATCAGTAATGGACCTGCAACAGTGTCTGTGTTGTTGAAGAGCTTTTTCTTTTTTCTATAGTGACTTGTTGAAAACCTGGATAAATTGTATCCTTGCAAACATTTCAGAGATAAGGCTCATATGACTTTTTAGTTCCAGGCTGTTTCTGACCTGTTATGCATTTCCTTGTACGTAGGAGGGTTTCAGAGGTGATTGCTGGGGTCTTTGATGCTGTATCCTCAGAAAACTTAAAATTCTGCTCTTTATTACAAGTTCATAAAAATATGTAACATGCAATTTTTGAATAATCTTCTCCCTTGATTGCTCATCTTAATCTGATTCTTAACATATAAGAAACTCAAACATAAAGCCTTTTGATCATGCCATGAGAGGCGTTTTGGATTATTCAGCCCACGAAATAATCCCCTGTGACTGAGTGGGTGTCTCCTGCACAGGCTGCCTACCTGTTCTTCGAGCTTGACTTTGTGTTCTGCACCTTTCACTTTTTAGGAATGATGGAGGAGGGAGGATGTAGTTAACGGGGCACTCTGTAAACCTGCTCAGCCGGGCTGGGAAAAGGTTCTGACTTCCTCTCCCTACTTTTGCACCCAGAGATTGCCAGGCGAGAGATTGATGGCTGGTGTTTGTGCCTCACCCTTATTTGTGTGATTTTACAGTACTGAGTTTGAAAAGAGCCTCAAGGATGTGCTTTTAACTCAAGGAGAAGAAATGAAAAAGCACTAAACTTGAGAGCCTTGTAAATTGCATTTTATTTTAAACGAGTTTTGCAAAACTAATTTTTTGTTCATTACTATTTCACTTTCTCTGTCGAGATTTAGTGCCACGATAGTTTAGACCCCGGCTCAGTGTCTTTCCATTGCTAATAAGACTGTAGGGAAACATTAGCGTGTTTATGTAACACGCGCTGACCCTCGGTTTTCGGTATTTCCTATAGGAAATAAAAAGCTGAATTATAAAGTTCATAAAATATTTTGGTGATTGGATGCAGCAGAGCTGAACAGGCATGAAAACCACTGTCAGTTCAGCTCCGTTCCCCAGAAGCTGTCAACAAGCAATGCGGCAGCTCGTCTCGCCTCAGAGCTTTCTCACACTACACTGAAGTGCTTTGTTTTTGTCCCCTGGTAGTGCACCAAGAGAATAAGAAGAAGATAATCACCAACAAACAATTGTTTCTGTAACAAGACAGAAAAAGGCCGGGGTAAGATGTGTATGGCATGAGCTGACAATATAGACTTTGTATAAAGATGGCAGTAGCAACAACTGGTTATGGACTTAGGTTTTTGAAGTCTCAACTTTAGAGCTTCTTGTTTTCTGAAAGCAGAAGTAACAAGAGGGTGGAGTGCTAACTTGGTTGTACCCTTGGTTTGGCACTAATATCTGCCAAATGGTCAATTTTCAAGCATCAGAACTGAAGTATTGAGTCACTGGATAGTCTGAACCGTACAGCAACCCATATTCGTTTAACACCAACAACACGAATACACTGAGAGGCTCAGTTCAGCCGTGCCCAAAATTCAAACAGGTAAGTATGTATGCCTCCATCTGCATGCATGCTTAGTGCAATATTTGGTCGGCGTGTTGACATAATGTAGCTGAACTGAGATTAATTCAGTGTTTAACGTGCCTTGGGGTAACACTGGGAAATTTCTCCTGCACTTGCTTAATTTCAAACAGACAATAAACACCTGCTTGGCTCATTATTATATTCTCGTTTCCCTTTTTCATCTCTCATTATCAACTGAACATTTCTCAACAGCTCGTGGCAATAATCGTTAATGATTCAATTTGTTCCAACAGGTCATTTTTCCTTTTCTGAGTAGAAGTGCATGCTCTGCACTTGATGCTTGATGGCACCATTCGATACAAAAATTCTGAAAACATAACAGCACTTTTTTTGTATGTGTGTCTGTTTGATTTTGGGGGTCTTCACAACCACAGCACCATATGTACTGAGCAGTAGCCTCAAAACAAAGCATGATACTCGACAACTAGCTAGTTTCAGCGGCTTCTTTGTTTAAAGTGGGTCACCACAGCGGGTGGCTACACATTTGAGTTGGCAGGCTTTTTATATAGAATGCTACTTGATACTGAAAACTACTGTCAGGTTAGATATTTGCAGGTTTGGAGGTTTGACACCAACAGTGTTGTCTTCACCTTCACCTCTAGCTGGCACACAACCTCATTGCTGCTGATAGGTAGCCACACAGCCACTCCCCTCACTAGTAGCTGAACATGTGAACAGCAACTCAGCAGAGTGAAGCATCTTAAGGACTGATGTCCAAGTCTTTATGAGGAATTCAGGAGGTCAGTAAAGCTCCTGTTTCAACAGCATTGAATAGTTAATAAGTGTTAACATCAGCTGTTTAACTATTAGCAGTTACCCACATTGACTGTTAAGTTACCATTAACCTTCTAAGACCCGAACTCTTCCACAGCATGCATTTTTAATTTCTCTATGATATTTGGGCATATTGGGGCCCGATGAATGTAGAAACAAAGAATTACCAGATTTTTTTTTTACCTTATTTTTGTTTTTAAGAAAAATGAGAGCCATGAGGGTATTCATTTAAAATATTGTTAGAACAGTAGCAGTATAATGTCCTCGTAAGTGGATATCAGGCCCTTGTAGAGCAAAATTGAGTATTTTGGTCTAAATAACCCAAAATGTGATGTCCACATATGTGGACGCCAGGTCCTAGGAGGTTAAGGTAGTGGGTAGAGGTTAATAGCAAAATGGTAGCATTAATGTGGGAGTTAGGCAGCAAATGTGAGAGCAGCTAAACTGAACGTGATCTATTATGAATCGACGGACAGAAAAATAAGAAAGGCCACAAGCCAGACAGGATTTCTTTTGGGTCACAATCTGACATTAAAGTGAAGAAAATATGACAAAGGTTCAATAAAGACTCATTGTGAAGCAGAATGGGAATTCTTTTCTGACTTTTCTCAGTGAAGCCACATCAATTTGTAAGTGTCAGACCTCAGAGTACCTGAAAAACTAACCTGAAATGAAAAAAGACAATTATAGTAGAATATGTAAGAAGAAGGTAGTACGTGCGCAGACTGGCAGGGATACCGTATGCCGTATGTGTTTGTGGAGGTTTCTGTGTATATCCGTGTGTCTGTGAAAACAAATTATAAATTAAAATGGATTGTCCAAGTTCACTGCACTGTAGAGTAGAGTCATGGCACAGTGGACTGGACAATGAAGCCTGCTGCCGTCTTACCCTCAAGCTCTTCCGTCACTCTCACTGTAGGCCTGCTGCTTTTACCGTATCCGTTAGTTCCCCATACGATCCTGCCAGTGTGAATGCCAGCTTCTCATCTCGGGGTGTAGGTAGGAGTAAGAGCAGTGAGTCAGCCCGCTCTGTAGCCACCAACGACAACACCGCTGGCACTGCCTTTACCCTGCTCTGAGTACGTATTTCCTTTTTTCTTTTTTGTCCCAGAATGCCTCTGATTGTGGATCATTCTGGATGACTCAGATTATTTTTAAAAATAAATCATCTACAACACACGTGGGCTAAAATTTTATGTAAGACCCAGTAAAAAACATAATGAGTTATGAAGCCACCTGTTTTGTAAATTTGAGTCTGCAGTTAAAAAAAATAAAAAATAAAACAATATTAATAAAAATGAGTCGGTAGACCAAACTTTAATTTTTGGTGACTCTCTCTATGCCAGAATCTCTCTGGAATCATGGCCACTACAGCTGTACCCACATATAATATTAATTGGATCTTTTTTTCATTAGGTATAATGATGTGGAGCTTAATACTGTGCTAGCAGATCTCTCTTGTGGCACGAACAGCTCTTTCTTGGATTACTGTACTCAGTCAATGACAGATAAGAGTGTTCCTCTAACTTTTTCTCTGCACCATAATTTTGCTTTTAAATACAGCCGACATCGGAGCACAGCTGTTATGCAACCTCTTCATTAGGTACACCTGTTCCACTGCTTGTAATAAGCAAATATCTAATCATCCAGTCATATGACAGTAATTCAGTGCGCTTAGGCATGTAGACATGGTCAAGAGCACCTGCTGGGGTTCAAACCAAGCATCGTCATGGAGGATTTAAATGACTTTGAACAGGATGGTTGTCAGTGTTGAATGGGCGGGTCTCAGTATATCAGAAATTGCTGATCTTCCTCGATCTTCCCACACTCTAGGGTTTACAGAGAATGGCCGAAAACGGAGATGTCAGACCTTGAAGCAGATGGGCTACAGTAGCAGAAGATCATGCTGCCTTGTTGCTGCAACATTTGGATGGTAGGGTCAGAGTTTGGAGTAAACAACATGAAAGCATCAATCCGTCCCAGCTTGTATCAGTGGATGTGGTGGTGTTATGATACAGCACACTTTGTATTTTGGATTTGGTGAAAGAGGAGAACATCACTAACGTATAGCCAAAAAATCAGCAGCAACTTTTTTAAAATCCTTCCCTGAGAATTCGGAGTTTCCAGCACCTTGTTGAATCTACGTTAGGAATATTTAACCTCCTAGGACCTGGTGTCCACATATGTGGACATCACATTTTGGGTTGTCTAAACCAAGATATTACATTTTGCTCTACAAGGGCCTGATAACCACTTACGAGGACATTATACTGCCACTGTTCTATCAAAATTTAAATTGAATGTCCTCACATGTGGATCTCATTTCTCACAGAAACAAAACTCAGGTAAAAAAAAATAAAAATCAGGTAATTCTTTGTTTTTACATTCATCAGGTCCCAATCAGCCCAAATAGCAAAGAGAAATTGAAAATGCATGCCATGAAAGAGTTCAGGTCTTCAGGCAATTTTCCTTTTGAAGGCAAAAGGGGGTCCAGCAGGATGATAACTCTGTTTGCCATCATTGTCCTTGGGAGGTTCAATAATTTTCTCTTTATTAATCAAAAGAACAAACGCCTTTCAAGGTTTTAGTCTTTTGGTGAAAGTGACAACTCTGAAATTCACCTAATACTGTTAATAGGTGTAACTGGGGTCCTGCTGACTGGCTCACAAATGGCACAGAAAGACAGAGGCCAGATGGACACGACAGAGTGGATTGTTTGTCAGGCTGAAGGCCACGCTTCAGGCTGAATTACAATGAATTAACAAATAGGGCTGCACTGTCTTCCTCGGGGGGTCTTCAGCAGCACAGTCCTGTTGATGCGAGTGTGTCAGCTCCCAGGGGGAATGGATTTTTGGCTTCGTGGCCACAGGATGTTCTCACGTCATTAGGTCTGCAGTGTGTTCATGCATTACCAGTGGCTCCACACTCCAGGCCATGAGTAGTGAGAAAAGAAACTGTGATCTGGAGAATTGGTCAACTTGAATTGGGAACGGGCTGCTTTGAAAGCACTGCTTATGGGGTGATACTGAAAAATTACACTCGTTGCTATGGAGCTCTGCTTTCTAGTGATAATGGCATGAAGGGTTACCCACTAGGTTATCAGAGAGCAAGGGGCAGCTTCGCTGAATGTTATCTAACCAGTCTCATGTTGACAAAAGACCCAAAGAGGACTGGATCCATCACTACAGCGAATTTTAGATTAGTGAAAGCAATGTTGTCATGTTTCATACCTGCCGTGTGAGCTGACCTGCAGGTGCCACTTATTATGTGCATGTTGCATTAATCAACTTCCATTACTTAATCGACACCATTTAACCACTGCTACCCCTGCAGGGGAGGATTTTCCAGTGAAATTAGAGGGTGCTGATGGGTCGGTGTTTTCACCATCCAATAACAGCTAATGTGTTGTCATTTCAAGGAAGGAAGCTTTGGGAATTTCATATTTGCTGAGCATTTCTCTGCTCTTTGATAATGAATCTACTCTAACAAAAGCTATGATGGGAAGCTAGTTACTGTGTCTCTTTTTGGTGAAGACGTGAATTCGTTAGTGTCTGATTTTTACAGAGTGTCAGTAAATTGTTAATTTATCAGTCAGCAGTGCTCGTGTTGATAGTCCAAGTACGTGGTGCTCCTTTTGGAGAGGCTTGGAAAAGATTTGTTATTGTAAAAGGTGAAGATGAGCGTTCAGTGGCAGGAACATCAATTCAGTATCGCTGCAGTCTATTGAAAAGCTGACAGAGGCAAAGCGAAGCAGCCTGCATTTTTCCTCTACACTGTCAGCCAAACAATCAGAGTGGTCCATGGAGACACTGTTCAGTCTTTGAGTTTGTTTTTCACCAAATATGTTAGCCAATAACAATTAGGGTCAGGATGCTGGAGCCTTCTTTTAAACAAAAGAGCTAAAAAAAACTACGTCTAACATTTCTGTATTCTTTGGGTCTCCTGCTGTTATTTGGCTTTTTCATAAGTGGATACGAGCAAAATCTGCGAGGTTTTGCAGCCAGTAATTTAAAAAAAAAAAAAAAAATCCCATTAGCCACTTGAATTTTCAGCATTTAAATTCCAATATTGTCATTATTTCCATGAATCAGCTCCAGAATTAAATTACCAGATTTTACTCTTAACTTTTTAAATGCTTTTGACTATAGGTAAGTGAAATTAGTCACACAGAATAACTATAATGACACAAATGTTACATGGCGCTTCGATGGTCCAGAGACAAAGAACTGTACAGCCATCCTTTTGATAACATGCATACAGCTAGGTTTAGACATTCAAATTTCAATTCAGTGACTCTTGATGGACTCCTCTACCTTTGGTTCAGCTCTATCATGCTGGCACAAACGTTCATCAGTTTTAGTCGTGAATGGAATAAAGTTCCACTGCTTATAGCTCAATTACATACAGGTGACGTATATTTAACCAGGCACGGTTAGGCAACACGCAAAACACGCAAATGAAGACTGTGACATCGCATTTGTACGGGGGTGATGAAATGAACATAATATTTAAAAAATTCAAAAGAACTGAGATTTAAAATAATCTTTTTTAAAAGCTTATAGCTGTTTTTGACTTCTACGTGATGGAGCATGCATGATTTCACACTAAAATCATTCAAAAGGGTCGTCTAGGAAATAAAACAACACACACAGACACACACACACACACACACATATATATATATATATATATACATATATATATATATATATATATATATATATATATATATATATACATATATTTGGCAGCCATCTTGAAAATTGCTAATAGGCTTTATCAAAAGATTAAGCATATGTACCAGTTTTGGCTCTTGGATCCACCCAAAACAAATTCAGGCAAATATTGTTAGCAAATGTTTTTTCCTAATGTACCTAATCATCGTTTGTGACATTCATTCGTTCATTGTTGGATCTCTGTCAAAGTACAGTGCGTTGTCTACCTTGTCATATATTTAATGCATTAATCCACTGCACAGAAGACAGACATTAAAAATGTATTTGAAAGCACACTGATGAATTAAAATGCCTAAGAGGTGGAGGTGGAGTGTAGCTCCGCACCTGCATTGCTTATTAAGTTTCTTTAAAAAGACTCAGAAGGTATAATGGATTTAATTTATGCTAGCTAGAATAAAGCAAGGCAAAGGCCCCTCCTCTTGCTTTGTCTCTTATGAAAGAGCCTCACATTTAATTGTTTTACCAGCACAACAACCTGCAGCTCACAGAAAATCTGGCACATTTTCTGACATTTCCAAGTTGTCTCTGATTATGAAGACAAACAGTGGACACTGCTTCTGAGGTTTGCGATCCCATCTGTGCTTTTCAAATGTTTACATATCTTGATTCCTGATTATCAGCTTTTATTTTATTCATTTATTTGCTTGGCTGCATTAATATGCTTTTAGCCACATTATATTTATATATTCATTATAATATATAATATATTATATATTCATTCTTTGACCTCAGTCTTTTTGACCATGCATGACTTATGTCATAAACCGTAGATCTTCAAAACTGACATCATGATGGTGTGTTTAGTTTGAGAGCAGACACAGAAACATTCATTTTACCGTCTCCCTACAAGGTTTAGATGAAAAATGCTCAGTCACGTTCTCTTCCACAGGCACAGTTAGTATCTGTCAGAAATGGAGCCAGAACATAATCAGACTGCAGAGATGTTTTAAAAAATTGTGCCCACTGTCGACTTAAAGCTGAACAATTAGCGCATTGTGCTTTATTTATTTGTGCATAAGCATTAAAAAAATTAATATTGTAGACTGTGCACTGACTTTTTGCCATCTTGTTGTCTTGCTATCACAGTTGGGCTGTTAGGACAATGGGTAGACTCAAGTCACGGCATAATTAAACTTAGCAGCTAACTAAATCTAATTACATATCAGGATGTCTGTTCACTTTCCAGTAATCTAACACTCATATCAAAGGGTGTGGTAGTTCGGGCCAGCATAGCAAACACACCGTTTTACTCTGGGAGATCAAACATGTCGATTTGGATCCTTAAACTTTCTCTGATTTCATGGGAAACACAGTGCAAACCTTCATTTCTGCAGCTTCATCTCATGTAGATTTGATTCTGACAACTGTTTTTCCTAAACTCAGATTTATAGATGTGATGTAAAGGCACATCCATTTAACAAACGATTGCTGCCTTCTTGCTTATGGTGCATTTGCTTACAGCTGGTGTCCGGACGCACGCAGAGATGACAGTGCTTTCCCGTTTCCCAGTGAGTCGTGTCGCCTGTTTCAGAAACGGGTCAGGTGTTTCTCGGAAACCGCTGTTGCTGCCCTCTTGATGAACTTGTTTGTTAATTTTACTCAGGATGTAATGTTTAATGGTGCTCTAATGCTTTCAAAGATAAGTTAATCACTGTAATAATTTCCTGAAAAAGAAAATTAATATTCTGAGTTTTCATTTCAAGTGTCGAAAAATAAATTAACTTGAGGCTATACTTTGTAAAACTGTGGGAAAATATGACTCATACATTGTCAACAGATTGATTCACTGAAGCGTGCACGCTTATACAGACAATTAGGGTGGTTACATTTTATTTGATTAGGGAAATTAATAAATGCAAAGGAAAGGAGGCAAGGAAGCTTTTATTAAGTTACACAGAGAAAAGATAACATTTTCCATGAAGCCCTTATTTTCCACTAACAGAGTTTGTTTATTATAAAGTAAAAATTAATCAAACATGCAGATGAATTCATCACGTTCTCCCTCAACCTACAATTGGGTACAGAAAAAGATTAGAGCCATTTAAAGTTTTCCTGACTTTTAAAGTCAGAGTTCTAACTTTGAGAATTCAGATTTTTTTTTTGCTTTATCTTCATGACAACCCCAAAAATTTTCAGTGGCCTTAATCCTCATTTCCGAGAAAGGAATTGAAATCATTTTTCATTTTCCCTAATCCTCTTCCTTACTCATGGTCCTGTTTTTAAAATTCTCACCTGAATTTGTAATTTTCTGCTATTTGATCAGACATTCTTTGTAAACCCGGTGACTTCACAATAAAACAACCACATAATGGCCTGAAATTTTAGACAGGGAATAGAAATGAGTGTCAGGCATGACATTTACACATTTTATCGCTTGTCCTCGTCCTGCCAAAACATAAAGAGCCCTGTCACTGTGGCATATTTGTGATACAGCATAACATTGAAATAGCGCTTTTATTGAAGGCTCTATCTTGAAATAGCGACTTACCCACGGTGGCTTGCTTCCCAGTCAGCCTGCAACAATTAATTATAATTGCCAGACAAACAGAAAGTGAAAAATTAAATGAGTCAACAGATGCTATCTGTAATGTGAAGAATCTCTTTGATTAGTTCTCCAGTGACAGAAGACGGATCCGCAAAACACAATCAGGTGGTGAAATCTTAGAGTCAGCGAGCTCTGTGACCTCACAGCAAGAAGGATATAGCACACATACTGTTTGTTTGCTGATTTCACATTAGAAGCATAACGCCAAGGACTATAAATATTTAGAAATATTATTTGAGTCCTTAAATGACATGGCAAGAAATGGAAGTTACTTTCTCATCGATGTTGATTGTAATTACTAAGAAAACCTAAAGGCTGTTTTTCCCTTTATCTGCAGTAGTGTGGGTTGTGAGGTGACCAAGCATTTCTAAGTAGCTGGCAATCACAGTAGAAAATAGGGTTTCTGATCCATCTGGCAGGAGAGCAGCGATAGCTCAGCGATTGAGCTCTTGAGATGAGTAAAGCGACGCTCGTCTGTGTGCATACAGTGCCCGCTGATTCAGTCGTGGTACAGCAGGTCAGGGAAATGAATGCAGGAGCATTTGATAAACCTCAATGAATTACCGAACCATCCTCTCGAGCACAGACTTGTATCTTTGCCTTTGTACTGACCTCGAGCTGAAGCACGTCCTGTTTAATTTATTTTACCACCCTTGGCAGTGGTAGAGTAGAAGGAAAATTGCATGTCTTCGTTGTCGTTTTCATCTTTTATGCTATCAAAAAAAAAGAAACTGTCAGATGGCGCACACACCTGTGCCAACAGTTTCTAAACATGCTGTTATGTCACTGCATGACCATGCAACTTTTTTTGTTTTTACATTTAGGAGCCAATCTGTTATGCCAGTTTAATAGCTCAGGCTAATAACTCTCTCATACAGAGAGATTAGAAATGATGGTAACAGCTTCCAAAATAATGTGGTCCGTTATGACTTGCAACATTCCTCTCCCAAGAATTATTGGATGGGACTGAGACGATGATGCCACCATTTAATTAATAAGGAACTTCTTTCAAAACAAGTCATGCCATTTGACCTTCGCTTCACTTGAGATCAGCTGAGGGACAGGATATCACGCAATTTGAAAATATTAAGAAGGAAATCACATAAACCATTTGATTGGGAAATTATTTTATCCCTATGCAAAGTCTAGCCTTGTTTTTACAGACTGTTCCCCACTAAAACAATCTGAAGTTGACGGTTTGAATTGTCACCCTACTATGTGGTTATGTTGCCACATAGTAATCACTGCCTCCACCAGCTTGTACGTGGAAACACTAAAGTGTTCCCAGGCCAGCCAAGAGATATTATCTCTCTTGTGTGCCCTGGGTCTGACCCTGGGCCTCCTCCTGATGAGACATGGCCGGAACACCTCACCGAGGAGGCATCCTAGTCAGATACCCATACCACCTCAATTGGTTCCCTTCGATGTGGAGGAGCAGTGGCTCTACTCTGAGCCCCTCCCGGATGGCCAAACTCCTCACCCTATCTATAAGGGAGAGGCCAGCCACCCTTTGGAGGAAGCTCATTTTAGCCACTTGTATGCGGGAACCCATAGGTGAGAGTAGGGATGTAGATCGACTGCTTTTACGCTCAGCTCTCTCTTCACCACGATTCGCAGAGGGGCTCTGAACCTGAGTGGTGTTCTGAATTGAAAATTAAATACATATAAATAAACAATGATTTTGCAGCCCTCACACAGAGAGAAAACAATACAAAAGATGTTATAAAAAAAATCGAGACTATCTGTATTGGGTTGTTACTGTGAGCTGTAGCAGCTGTATATTTAAATGAAGTTATTTTGGAGACACTTGCCTTCTGCTTTCCTTTTAGCAGCTGTAACCTTCCTCTTTCACTCTTTGCCACTTCACACAGAAATAATCTGTCTAAATAATACATCTGTAATATCTGTAATTGTTTTAGTTTGACCGGTAATATGAGAAGCATGGACTACAGATCAGTTCTAGGAGCAAAACAGGAGGCGGTAAGCATAATGACTGTGATTCATCACAGCGATGCAGATCTGTTGGTGTGTTGAGTCAAGGGGAATCACTGTGCTGATTAGTCAGACAAAGCAGAACGGGATGATTTTCTTCTTCCTGTTTTAAGCTGGAAGGTCTGGGCTTCTGGCTGCAGACAGTAGTCCCCCTGCCACTCATAATGTTATGTTAATCATTTTTGTGCTATTGCGAAATTAACAGTGATGCATCCGTTTAATTGTCAGAAACTAAAGAGACTGTGGAGCAGACAATGAGTAGCCTCCAGCTCACGTCTGGTGTGCTCGGTTTTCTTTTTGTCTTGTAAAAATCAGATATGTAATAGAAAATATGAAGAAACAAAAGTTTCAGAGTTATGTCATCAGAAGTAAAACATGGAAAGGTTTTAAAAAAAAAAGTAAAACATTGTCAAAATGGTTTGCAATCTGTTCATTTTGGGTTATTGTCTGGCTATTGTACAGAAGCAATATGAAGCTGAAGACTTATTGCAATTATTAATTGGTTTTCCTAATCCAACTTAATGTCTCCTCCACAAGCGTCTGTGTTGTAGGAGGTCTGGGATATTTGCTTTGCGTGGCCAGCAATCAAACTCTTTGCCTTGGGAGATTTTTATTGTTTGATTAAAGTAATAATTTGTGTTTTCATTTATTGCAAACAGAATTAAAGCTGCATTGGAAGACTTGTGTGTTGAAATACACCCACATAAATGGCCTAAATCACAAGCTGTTAAAAAAGAAGACTGGTTGAGGGGCTGTTGATCAGATGTTATTTAATTCCTGTTTGGCATAAGTAAATCTCTTTTATACACAGAAAGAAACTATGAAGCTGAAGAGCGCAAAACTACAAATAACATGCACTCTGTTATGTGTATACCTTGTCCTGACCCAGCTGCTGAGAGAATTACAAAGATGGCTGAGCTTTTTTGCAAGAAAGAAATGAATTAACACGTACATACAGACTGTCTCTTCGTTCTAGGAGGGGGTCAGTAAACATCTCTCGCGGTCTTCTTGATTTATTGCCAACCAGTGATAGCAATATTGAGAATATTTCACGTCAATAAAATTTCAGCCTTCCTTATGACCTTAGCAATAATTGCCCTCCCATAAGCACAGCAGCAGTTGATGTTTAGCATGCTCACACTGATTGTAACCTATGACCATTAGTGATGGGTCGTTCGCGAACAAAATGGCTCTTAGAGTCGACTCTTTGAAGTGAACGACGCGAGCCGGTGAGGTTTTTTTTTCTTTCTCTCACCCTCTCTCTCGCCCTTTTTTCCGCTACACTCCACACGCACTCCTGTACTTTGCGCTGGGCAGAGGGGGGAGGGGTGTTAGCTACACTCGCAGCAGCACAGGAACAGAGAAAGGTATAGTAATCATCCACTATTTTCAGTTGCAGATGATAAAGGATTCAGAAATTATGCAGGCCCATATGACAGAGAATGTGCATCTTCTTTTTGTTTTAATATTTTAATTTATATTTAATTGTGTTGTGGTTTGCAGTGTTTTGTGTTGTTTCACGTTAAATTTGTTTAAAAGGAAAAAGCTGAAAATTTAAATAGTTAAAAGTTTAAAATGTAAATAGTTGTTTTTTGTATTATATGATTGTTTATTACATTTTATGTGGAGTGAATAAATAAAGTATATTTATGGTGGCCCTTAGAGACAAAGCACGTACAAACTCCAAAACACGTACAAACTCCTAAGCATGTACAAACTCCAAAACACATAAAAACTCCAAAACGCGTAAAAACTCAGAAGCATGTACAAACTCAGAAGCACGTAAAAACTCAGAAGCACGTACAAACTCAGAAGCACGTAAAAACTCAGAAGCACGTACAAAAGACAACAGAAGTGCTCCAGGATGCTAGGGCGCAGTGTTGAGCTTTTGTTACCTAGTGGCTACACAAGCCAGGAAGTATCAACAACCGGATTTGGTGTGTGGTAGTAACAGGTAAATGAATTTTGTTTTTAATTATTTGAATAAATATGAGTGCTTGTCTATAAATACACAAACAATACACACATGCTTTCAATTGTGTAATTTAAGTGATCTGGGTAGCTCTGTTTTGAAGTTCAGTTAACGCTAGAAATGTGTTTTGGAGTTTGTACGTGCTTTTTGGAGTTTGTATATGCTTTAGAGTTTGTACGTGCTTTGTCTCTAGGGGCCATATATAAACATATATAAATAAAACCACTTTTTTTACATTAGTAATTCCTTTTCTGCATAATTTTATATTATTGTTAATGATTAAATAATTAAAGCAACAAAACAACCTGAAGAGCCGGTTCGGAGCCGAAAGAGCGGGGATCTCTAAAAAGAGCCGGGAATCCCATCACTAATGACCATCAGGTTAGGGTAGGTCTGTAATCAACTCTTTCATCTTATAGGATTTTTCACAGTCGCAGGCCTCTTGAAGCGTTTTCTTTTCTCTTATTTACACTCTCAGGTTTTCAGGAGGAACACTGTGCACACACTTGACTGTAATCCCCATGACAGACTAACACTGTCAGACAGCCGAACAGCCGAACACACGGAGCCTGCACAAAAAAAGCTTTTTAAAGCTCCTTTGTCAGCCACAAAGGAGGGCTGATAGAAGAAAATCTTCACCTTATTTTCAGTTCAATTTATCCATCCTAGATTGCAGCACATTAAATAGTGGCAAAAGCAAGAAAAACTGCTTAACTGGAGTGGCAACAGCTGGTATTTTGAAGCCATGATGAAACATCCACGATGGCAGCTGGTGTCGTGGTGATGCTCTTTGTTGAGGAGCAGCTGCAGAAAGCTCTTGTTACCACTGAGAGCTGAGCTGTGTCAAAAACGTGCATTGCTAAAGAGAGGGATTTATTCATTCCAAGTTAGAAACTGCTCTTTAGAAGAACAACAGGCTGCATACAGAACATTATAGTGATGGGATTTCCGGCTCTTTTTAGAGATCCGGCTCTTTCGGTTCGGCTCACTAAAAAGAGCCGGCTCTTTCGGCTCCGAACCGGCTCTTCAGGTTGTTTTGTTGCTTTAATTAATTTATTATTAACAACAATATAAAATTATGCACAAAAGGAATTACTAACGTTAAAAAAAGTGGTTTTATTTATATATGTTTATATATAAATATATGCGGTGGCCCCTAGAGACAAAACACGTACAAACTCCAAGACACATTTCTAGCATGAACTGAACTTCCAAAGCAGAGCTACTAGATCACTTAAATTACACAATTGAAAGCATGTGTGTATTGTTTGTGTATTTATACACAGGCACTCATATATATTCAAATAATTTTAAAAAAAGTTCATTTACCTGTTACTACCACACACCAAATCAGTTGGTACTTGCTGGCTTGTGTAGCCACTAGGTAACAAAAGCTCAACACTGCGGCCAGCATCCTGGAGCACTTCTGTTGTCTTTTGTACGTGTTTTGAGTTTTTACGTGCTTCGGAGTTTGTACGTGCTTCGGAGTTTGTACGTGTTTTTACGTGCTTTGGAGTTTGTACGTGTTTTTACGTGTTTTGGAGTTTGTATGTGCTTTGTCTCTAGGGGCCACCGTAAATATACTTTTATTTATTCACTCCACATAAAATGTAATAAATAAATCATATAATACAAAAACCAACTATTCACATTTCAAATTTTAACTATTTAAATTTTCAGCTTTTTCCTTTTACAAATGTAAAGTGAAACAACACAAAACACTGCAAACCACAACACAATTAAATATAAATTAAAATATGAAAACAAAAAGAAGATGCATATTCTCTGTCATATGGGCCTGCATGAATAAACTTTCTGAATCCTTTATCATCTGCAACTGAAAATAGTTGTGGATGATTACTATACCTTTCTAATGTGATGTTGTTGTCCCTGGCTCTCTTTCTCTCTCTCTCTCCCTCTGGCTCTGTTCCTGTGCTACTGAGTGTAACTACCGCCCCTCCCCCCTCTGCCTAGCGTAAAGCATAAGGCTGCGTGCGGAGTGAAGCGAAAAAAAGTGCGAGAGAGAGGCTGAGAGAAAGAGAAAAAAAAAAAAAAACACATGACGGCTCGCGATAAGGAGCCGGCTCTCTTCGTTCAAGAGCCGGCTCTAAGAGCCATTTCGTTCGCGAACGACCCATCACTAGAACATTACAATGCACCAGAGGCATGTTTTCTGGTGACATTAATGTGATAGTCATGCACGGTGAATAATAAATGAAGTAGCCTGCTGAACAGTATTTAGTGTTGATTCTGATGTTTGCATTTTCTAAAGAATGGCAGCAGGTGAGTCTGTAAAAAGTAAGTGATACTACACCTGTTAGCTTTACTGCTACATGTTTGGTCTGAGCGTAGATGTTTGTTGACATTAGCGAATGTCAGTTTGCTTAGGTGCCCTCTGCTTCATATTTCGGCTCCCGCAGTTACTGGCTATACCATTCTCCTGTTAGCTTTACTGTATGCCATTATTATTGATGAGGCAACCATAGCCACAGGGATTTGTCCGTCTTGATTTAATTTGTTTATAAGAGAAGTGCTTGTGACACCCTAGCGTCTTCACTTCTACCTGTACTTACCTACAGGCTATAGCAGTGGTTCCCAAACTTTTTTTGCTGGGCCCCCCTTGTTTTACAAGAAAAATGTTCGCACCCCCCGCATGCACGTGCGCACGCGCATGCACGCACACATCCTCCAACCACACACACCCATATTTTGCTCCATTGCGGTTTATTTCACACCTCAAACATTTAGTAAACAATTAAGAAAATACAAGCAATCTGCAATAAATTACAGGTAAGAAAATAAACTACTAACTCTTTTACGCTACGTCCACACCTACACAGGTATTTTTGAACATGCAGCTGTTTCGTCCACACGTAAACGGCGTTTTGAATCACCGAAAACTGAGATTTTTTAAAACTCCTTTTTTGCGTTTACGTGTCAACGAGGAATACAGAGTTCGTCGTGCAACATCAAAGGTATGTGCCTTTGTTCACGTCATGCTGTGCGCCACGTTATTGTTTACATGAGATGAATTGCAGAATGGCAGATAGAGACAAAATACTATAAAGTATAGTATAGTATGTATATCTCCAAAATGTCAGGAATGGTAAATGGCCTGTATTTGTATAGCGCTTTTCTAGTCCCTAAGGACCCCAAAGCGCTTTACACAACCAGTCATTCACCCATTCACACACTGGTGATGGCAAGCTACATTGTAGCCACAGTCACCCTGGGGCGCACTGACAGAGGCGAGGCTGCTGGACACTGGCGCCACCGGACCCTCTGACCACCACCAGTAGGCAACGGGTGAAGTGTCTTGCCCAAGGACACAACGACTGAGACTGACCAAGCCGGGGCTCGAACCGGCAACCTTCCGATTACAAGGCGAACTCCCAACCCTTGAGCCACGATCGGAATAGTTACAAGAAGTGTTTGTGAACTAAAAATCAAGAATGTGGGATACTGTTTGTCTGTGATTTGAACAGCCCAGCGCTGCTCCCGACAAAGAGAAAACCAATTCTGCAGGGGAGACCTACCTTGGCACTTGTGCAGGTGAAACCAAGGGGAAGGTAGGCGCCCGTGCTAGCAGTGTCCAAGCGTTTTGTTCTCCCCCCCCCTTTTTTACATCCCGTGCCCCCCTGCCATGGCTAGGGGGGGCGAGCCCCACACTTTGGGAAGGTCTGGGCTATAGTATGTCTCAAGTACTTTGTTTGGTCTAACTGACAGTATATGTGTTACATAAGGATTATGGAGGCAGATGAAAATGTTATTCTCCATCCAGTTACATTTAGTTTCTTAGGAGTGTTACATTGTTTCTTCTTGTTCACACACTTTGCATTTTCCAGAAAATAACTACATCAAATTTGAAAGGAAATCCTGCCAGTGCAGCACAAGCAGACACATCGCTGGGTGGGTTTTACATATGAGATTCTCCACGTATCACTGAGTAATCAGGATATGGATTCAAAGCTTAATTTGTTTACTTCTTAGAGCTCCCAAATAAATCATTCTTTAGCAGTCCCATGCTTGCACTGTGTCCCACTCATTTCTATGCTATTTTCTATTGTAATTGTGGCAAGCTTTCTAGGATTCAATACTATGTAACATTTACCTGGATTTACCTGTCATCATTCACTGGGTGCTAAATCATTTTAAATGGCAATATGACGATTGCAGGTTGAGCTAGACTTCTCATTTTTTAAAGTGTCCTTTAGCAGAGTTCTCCAGGATTTCTGAAGGTCTTTCTACCATTACACCTGCCCATTTTCAGATCATTGGCTTTATTGTTTAAGTTACTTAATACTGACCTATGAATCATTAAAAAAGCACCTGACTCAAGCAATGAACCAGTGTTGTGTCTACACATAACAGGCAACTTAGCAACATGCCAAAGATAACTCAGTTTGACAGGCATTTTTTCCACCAATGAGCTGATTCCCAAAAAGCTGTTAGTCAAAGACTTGGCATATCTCATACCTAAAAAACTATCTACAGCATGTTCAGATACCGGAAAATAGAATCCTTAAGAAACAAGACCAGGACCTAAAATTCACCCGCCCCTTCAGTTGATCGACTACTGTTCATGAAAGCCTTATCAGAAATGGTCTCAATGAAAGTTTGGCTGCCAAGGCACAATTTTTAAAGAGGATCTTGTTACAATTGATGTAATTATGAATGCAGAAAAGTACTGTCAGATTTAGATCCATATGGAAAGCATCTGATTATCACTGGCTTAATGATGCCAAATACACTCTTAATGCAGTAAAAGCATACTTGAATAGAAAAACACACAATTGAGCACTATCAGTCATGGATTGGCCTCCCCAGAGCCCGGGCCTCAACATTAACGAAGCAGTGTGGGATCATCTTGAAAGAGCACGTAATAAAGACAGCTAATGTCCAGAGAGGAACTTTGTAAGTATTCCACAAAACCTGGAGGACTGTTCCTGAAGACTACTTGAAGAAATTTCAAGAAAGCTTGCCTTATTCCTTATATAGTGCATTCTCTTTATGTTTGCACATGTTTATTAAATCCATTTCCTATTTTTCTTGCCAAATATGAAGAAATGTGTTGTCATTTTTCCTCTCACCATCACAAACCAAAGTGTTTTCACTTTACTTCTCATGTTGTTGGATTGTATCTCAAAACCAGATGAGTTCATTCTTATTAACAATTTATGGATTAAATGGTTCCAGGCACAGCAGATAGGCACAAACTCTGGAAAAAGATGTATGAATATTTGGTCTTTTTAATGCAGTTTTACAGTTAGTACAGTTTGGTAAATGCTACTAAATGCTAAAGTTTTGTCACTCCCTTGCAATTACAAAGGACATACTTAGGAGGAAACAAAGTGATGGGGAGTGGGACATCAGCTCATGCAGTCAACCTTTCTCCAGTGTCTTTGATTATTTGCTGCGTTATTAACTTTAAATATCGCAATTAACCAATAAGGTCAGTGTAGATACCTTTTTCCATTACTTTTACAGGTATGACATAAAGAAAAATGGTACCCTGGGCCGCCAAATATCATGATATTTATTTACTTTCATGGGAGACAAATGGTCTCCCAAACAACCAAGAACCCCTGATGATATTGCTCTCAAAGGCTCTTCATCCAGAAGAAAAGTTTGACCTTCTGTTTGAGACATTATCAATGAGCTGCCCCATTTTGGAAAAGGTATACTCGTCCGTGGTTTGTTTTGGATCAGCTCTCCCTGTGGAGTCTCATGAATGGATGCTTAACCTTTACAGCAGTTTATTTGCTGTAGAGAGCATATATTACTGTTCACAAAAGAGAATCCTGGCACTGGAAAAATGTCACACATGACTGAAAAAGTGAATCAGACAAATGGGATAAACAATTTATTGTGCAGTGAGCTGAATATTCCTGTTGGGAAGTACATTGCCACCTTCTGTTCTCAGTCTTGACAGGTACTGCCACACATACTGAAGAAGCTCAGATAAAGCGAAGATTAATTAATTTTGACGATATTAATATCTTTGGAGATTTTCAGAGAGCCGTTGTTTTCCTTTGAAGATTTTGCATTTTAACTGGAAGGTTGACGAAATGTCAGACCGTTCTCGCTGCTGCCGATGAACAAACACATTGTGCGCATGAAACAGTATAATGGTAACAGAAGCAGATTGGACATGTGTAAATTAACACTCCTCAGCTTTAGTAACACATTCTGGTGCTACTTTCCAGTGTTGAAACAAGCGTTTGTTTTTGTGATGAAAATTCACCTATTCTCAAGTTTTTGTCAGCATTAAAAAAGAGTTTTATGGTCTAAACAAAATTAGCCGTACATAAAAAATAGAGATTTGCACAGTGAACTTTAGGTAGCACAGGACAAACAGTTTTTAAAAAAAATACTGTAGACTATAGGGAAATGTTTAAATGACAGCTAAAGACACTGGAAACATGAATCATGAATGCTTTATGTACGGTCAGGGAGGAGACAGTTGAGCCTGTGCTGATATAATTAACCCCACAAGATGATGTTCCAAACTCTGAAAAAGCCAAATGCATTGCTTACTTGGTTAGCAAAGCTGTTGAGTTTTTCTAAGGATCGCCGGGGTTCTTAACATGATACATACTTCCACTGAATCAGTTTCTGAATAGACATTTAATAAATAACGTGACCGTGTGCAATGATTTTGCATTCTTTAAAATGATTGTTCAAATATCAGGGCAAGGGCTGCAACTACTCACAATTTATTGTCTTCAAAGCAACTTTGGCACATCAAGATAGAACAGCAATCAGGTGGAGTCAATCTGTTGTCAGTGTGGAGTTGATTGGGGTCAATCTGGCAGTTTAATGCAATCTGTTTATTCATTAGCTGTGATATATCAGCGCAAATCTGTTGCCATCTACACGCAGATTAATTCTAATTAAACTGAAAGTCATATAAACTACTTACATTCAATGTCCAGCCAGTACCTCGTAGATTCGAAACAGAAATTCAGTGACATATTTGTTGTTGGACGGCAATTTAACAACCTTGCTTTTATAAGGAAATAAAAATGTAATACAACCAGTCGACACCCCTTGTGCAAAGACATGCGTCATCAGAGCAGAGTGACTCCGATTTATTGTAACGTGTTGGCAATCTGTTTGTGTTTGCATTGTGATTGTTTCCAAGCTTTATCAATCAGTTTGACAGGCCTAGTCAGATCATGATTGTTTGCAGACAGGTTGTCTCCTGCTGTGCAATCACCTTCTGATTGAAAGTGGTTGCCACAACTACTTGCAGTGTGTCTCTGACAGTAAATAATTTAATGTAATGACCATGCAACCACTTAGTTTCTTAGTCGTGAGGAAGTTACTGTCTAATTTTCATTCTTGTTCGTCTGAGACATGAAACAAGGCAAGTGAGCTCAAGCATAGTGCTGCCCAATTTGATACCTCTGCTCATTTTCCACAGAGCCTGCTTTTGTGTCAGACCGAGCAATGAATTTGTGAACATTTTAGCAAAGTGTTCAGTGCAGGATGTCCTTGTTCTTTTGGAGGCCTTGCCTGTCTGTTCTCACCAGGTGAAATTTGTTTTGTGGAGTTGTCTAAGTTGCCAGTAAGCTGAGTGTGACTGCAAAGCTACCAGAGGGCTTTTGAGATTGCAGTTAGTGGGATGACGACGCTGCAAATACAGAGTTGATCCTGTCAGCGAGTCAAGGAAAAGCCAAAAAGAGGCTTAATAAGAGAGATAGGTCAAAGGAAACACACTAAACTATTAGCTTACTAAGGCAACAGAGAATCAGTTTTACAAGTTGCCTAGTTTAGCTGAAAAAAAAAGAATAATTATTTTTACACTATTAACACTGCTCTTGTAGAGCAGAGCTGCTGACAGGCTGACAGACCACAAGTGTCATTTCATTTCTTTACAATAATATCTGACTTTGACATAGATCACACTTTGCTTAACAGGAACAAACATACATTACAATGAGGTAAACAGAAGGGAACATACTGATACTGTTCTGGCCATGCTCAACTTATAAGGATGACACTTAACACAGTTTTTGTGTATTTCTCACAGACGTGGGTGCCAAAAAAAACTTTCAAACTCTTCTACCAACTCGTTAGAGATCACATCTCAACTTCTCTCTCTTCAATTTGTTGTAAAAACCCACATCCAGGCAGTGCGTCGTCCTCAGAGCCACTGTGAGTGCTGACATTTGTCCGTTGGTGGATTCTTATAAATACAAAGCAGTAGCAATTTCTTATAAAAACAAGGCAATATTTGCAGAACAAACTACGTGCCATGTGGGCTGTTTTCCTTGTTTACTGCCTTTGCTCTGAACTTTGCCTTCAGCAGCAGATTAAATCTTAAATTCCCTCAGCTGTTTATTTCTCTTCACTCCAAACCTTTTATAAGGTGATTTCTCAAGAAATCCTCTTGAAATCTCCTGAAGGCTTGTCAGTAAGAAACCGCGACAATATCAAGATAAACTCTAACTATATTAATATGTGATATCATCTTAGTAGTTGGTTGACTTGAACTTTGATTATTTTTTATACCTAAATCATTTTTGGATTTGAAGTGCTAAACTACACCATCTCTTTGGCCGTAGGCTCAACTGTGTCCAAGGTCACTGAGTGTAGGTAAAGCTAGGGCTGCTCAATTAATCAAATTTTATTCACGATTACAATCTGGGCTTTCAACGATCATTAAAAATGACTGAGCCGATTATTAGCCCCTCCCTCGTGCTTTACTCTCGCGCTGCTCCGTGTGGCAAATCGAGCGCAAATCGAGCGCATCTCTCTGCATTTCGAACACGTGTCACAACAATTAAGAGCAGCGGTCTCCAACCTTTTTTGCGCCACGGACCGGTTTATGCCTGACAATATTTTCATGGACCGGCCTTTAAGGTGTCGCGGATAAATACAACAAAATAAAACTAGTACCGGTACCGAAAAAAAGAAAATTTATTCATAGCACACATAAAAAGACCCAGGAAAACCAAGCAAATGATAAAAACGATAACAAAATAACCGATAAAACCCCTGAAAACTATACATTTCACACCTGAGCCTCAACTCTCGCGGCCCGGTACCAAACGACTCACAGACCGGTACCGGTCCGAGGCCCGGAGGTTGGGGACCGCTGATTAAGAGGACCCAAGGGAAGCTCGGAAAGCTAAGCAGAAGTTATTTGGAGAGGAGAGTGACTGCTGTTGGTTGAGTGGTTCAGTGGTGTGGAAACATGGGTTCGCGGAGTCACACGTGGATCAAGTAGACCTAGTGTGTAAACTTTGCTACAGTGTAGTAGCTGCACCACAGCAACACTGCAAAGTTCACTAAACATAGATGTTTACATTTTTCATTTATTTTTTACATTGCAAACATTTGCACTGTTATCAGTATTTGCACACTATTTTATATTATTTTTTGACAATCTTTAAAGTCATTATTCAATACATTGTTATTGTTAAATAAATATCGTCAAATAATCGAGATCTCAATTTCAGTGAAAATAATTGTGATTATCATTCTTGCCATAATCGAGCAGCCCTAGGTAAAGCCTTAGATGACGAGATGTTTAATAACAAGACAGCGCTTCCCTTTGAGGAGCTCCCGGTTGCCTAGGAGATGCAGCAGACCCTGACAGACAGTTGGATGGGATGCCGTGTGATCAAGGATGCGATGACTGAGTCTGTCATCAACACAGTCACCTGGTTGGTACAAAAGTGAGAAAATCCTATGCTAAAAAGGCTCTGACTGTTAAATAACCCAATGTGGTGTAGAACTGTTGTGTTTTGTTGCTTTGGTGGTTTTGCTTTGTATAGCCTCGACTTTCAGGAACTCGTGGAATTTATTGAACCTTGTACCGGCGCATAAAAGCAGTGCTGAAACGCTGACAACAAGGTTGTGCTTTGAAAAGACAGGCAGCCACCTTCATAAGTGAGAGTCATACCATGGTGTTGAACATTATGATATAAGAATTACTGTCATTCAAATTTACAGCATACTGTAGATCAGAGAAGCTTATGTTATTGCAAGGCATCTGTCACTCTTCACTTTTCTTCTTACTCCAATTTTAGTGAAAGATCACTTACTTGTGCTGGATATAACTAGCCTCCTTGACTTTGTAGTGGATGTTAATTCTCATTACTTTGTGCAGTGAAGCCAACCAGTGGCAACAGAACTTGTACAATCCTCTTTGTACTTCGTACATTACAAATATGTGAATTGTGATGGATTGTGAGCTGGATACGTTACTATGTCATTGATGTTCTGGTTTTATTACATTAGCATAATTGCATCAGTGTCAGATTGGCGCTCTTATTGTTAGATCCTAGATAGAGACTGGAATTGGGTAATTACCAGCGTGCATGGCCCAGTCTGGTAATTGACCAGTCAGTCCAGTCTGTGCACAACATGCACACAGTGGTGCAATCAAATAGTTGCACGCACACTTTTAGCTTGTGGCTGTGGTTGTTAGCGAGTTCTTCACTGTGAGTGAGGAAGCTTGCCAAAGTAACCCGTGGCGCAACCACCAGGAAGACGCTCAGAACAACAAACCTAATGAGACTTGCTTCACCCTCACTCAGCTGAAGAAGCCCAGTAAGAAGAAGGTATCAAAGGAAAAGTGGCTAAAGCTAAGCTAGTCAAAAGTCAACCACCTTATGAGCAGTGAAAATATCAAAGCAGCTATGATGAAAGTCATTACAATGAATGAAAAAGCAGAGAGATCTATGTCCTGTTATCTTGTGTACTTGTAAACACACACTGGAAAATGATGTAACTGACATTTGTTTTGTTATGCAAATCTGACGTAAGGAAAAATGTGTTGGGTAAAGGTGGCTGTGCAGCACCTCAGTTCATTATGTGTACCTCTTTCAGAGATGTCCAACTGAGAGAAGATGCTGTAACTTAATACAGTTTCGGGAAAGAGTAAAGTTGAATTTCTGTTATCATGAAGATGACAGAAAATATAATTTTTGCCCTGCCCAGTACAGAGCCATAGCACCAAAATCTGGAAATAAATCTTACGATGATCATAGTGGCCCTGACTGAAATTGTTGTATAGTTGTATTGAGTGATTTTGTGCTGATTGACTTCTTGTTCCGATATATAATATTGTCTGTATTTGCATTTGTTGTCATGAATGTCATTATGCTTTACTCTGGCTAACTCTGAGGGTTGGCTAAGTCTCATGTTGCTTTGTAAAGTATTGTAAATAGAAATACTGTAAGATCAACATGTTTGAATTTTACATAAAAGATCCTCAGAGGACAGTCAGCTATTATTAGGAAATACTCAAAGTAGTATAATCGTTTAATTAGCGCTTCCTAAAATTAAGCATTTATTGTTGGTATTTTATAATCTTTAGTAACATAATTGCCTGTCAGCACTAAACACTGGCTACAAAATATGATGAATGAGTCATTTGGAATGAACAGCAGTCTTAAGCAGCATAAACTGAGAAACCATTAATCCTAAAGATTAAATTGAAACATTGTCACAACGTGGTCTGAGACAATTGTCTCTCTCACACAGGTTGCTGGCTTTGATCTCAACTTGTGGCTTTTTCCAGAGAAATTTCTCCAGACTGAGCCTCTGCATATTCCTGGCAATATAATTCTTATTGAATTATATCACCGATGATTATAGCACAATAAAGATACACTAAACTGCTAAACCACTGGGCTGCTATGGAAAAACAGCAGTGATTACACACACTTAATGCAACATAAGATGATGTTTCATCATTATGTGAAATTCTATGATCTAATCACAGCCTGATGATCTGTAATTTGTATTACACAACCAGAGCCAACGACTAAGCCATCATACAAACAAATGGCTGCAAGCCTCATGGTGAAATTCGTTAGGCAGCCACTGAACATACTGTTTTCACATCTGTGTGGAATGTCCAAGTGAACACCAATGACCGGGCCAATGACCGACCAGACGTTGGCCTCATCTGCCATTGTGAGGTATGTGCGACAGGATGTTGGGCACCTAAATGATGCTGATTGTAAAAAACTTAATGTTGATTATGATCAAATGTGCTACTGGACCACATGAGCCAGGTCTTCAGTCCCTTTCCTGTCACTGTAAACAGTACGCAATGTTTAGATACCGTATTTTTCGGACCATAAATCGCACCAGATTATAAGATGCATTAAGCAAAACAAAACAATCAGATAAGTCAGACTTTACTCAACTCATTCTTCTTGCTTCCTCCACTTCCGTACCATTGATTCATTAATGTTGAATTCTCTTACAGCTCTATTCCCATGTTGTTGCAGTATACTAATGACTGACACCGTATTGTGGATGGATTATCTCAGGTGTTCTCCTGACTGATGTTTGGTCTGTTTACAGCATCATGCCATGCGATTGCATTTGTCCCAAACCATCAGGAACCCTCACGTTAACTTTTATCAAGTGGAAAAAAGTCTGCATTCATCCTCCAGCTTCACTGTGTTTATGTTATGCTAACATAGCTGTGTCACTAGCGATCACGTAGCACATCATTATATACCAGCTAGCCCAACTTCAGTAACCCTACAAAAGTCACTGCTGTTTAATTTTCCGTCTTCATTTATGTTGGAAGTGATAGCAGAGCTGTACGTTTAAATTTTTTCAGAAATCTCTCAGTCAGAACATGGTGTATCATGTTTAGAAAACATGTTTGGAAACTAGAGAGCTAACTTCCTGCTAACTTCTAACTCTGTTAAACTTAATAAATTCTGTTTTCATGGATGCCTGGCTGTTAAACTTAATTGCTACACCTGGTAAATGATCATTTTATTAAAAATGAAAGAATTTAGACAGTTTTAACTCTCAGTGATCCCGCAGTGTTCGTTTGACTTTGGGACCTGAAGCGGCGTTTGGACCTGAGCTTGATGCGTACTTTGAATTAGAACTGTACTTGGTCTCCGACTGATGATGTATCACAAGTCCACAGGAATGCAAGTACACACAAGTACGCATATTGAGACATGTCCCTGGATTACTCCGCGAGGCTCATGACTACGGTAGCCATAATGCTCAGACAATCTATGAAGCGGTGCGGCTTTGTAGCTTAAGTCGTACTAAAACATTTTTGACAGATTTTTGAGCGCGGTGTACCACATAAAGGTCAGTAAGCACAACCATAATTCATACATAAGGCACACTGATGATTTTTGAGAAAATTAAAGGATTTTAAGTTATTACTTATAGTCCGAAAAATACAACAAGTGTTACACTGAAACTTGAGCCCATCTTCATACCGTGGCAGCTTGGCATCCTCTTCACAGTCGATAAAGATTTTCACCACACAAAGTGGGACACTTCTTTACAACACGGGCCATCAAGAGCGTTGTTTAAAAGGCAGGCTGCCCTAGCACACTGCTATCACTGTGTGCTATCACAATGCACATTGAGTATGTTTAATTTTTAACTCCAGAACTGAGATTTTAATACACTTAAGTTTAGTTTTTTTTATGACTGTGTAAGTACAGACTGGTGAGATCACCAATCATGGCCCCTGACCACTAAAATATTTCTTTGCACTTCATTTATTATTAGTGTTATTCCTGTTGCTGTTACTAACTTAAGTGTTAACCTGAATGCCTGCCAAACACCACTTGAGAAGTGCAAATATATAATCGTCTTTAGAGTGGGCATTCATTTCTTTAAGCGTCTGAGTAGAAACACAACTCTTTCCTCCTCACCTTGCCTTTTTTCTTTATGTATGAATATATTATGAAGGTTTATCATTTTCACTTGGAAATACTGTGAAAGAATGTGGGTTTTTCTGCATTCAAGAAGAGGAGTTATTGTATGTGTGTTTCAGCCGCAGTTTGGAGTATGTATAATTCAGTGTTCCAGCTTTTATGGCTTCGTTTTATCCTGCACTTTTTCGAGGTGTCCTATCTTTGCTTTTGCTCACTAATAAATGTTCAGATGTGCTTCATTTCTTAAATGCCAACCAGTGATGAAATTCTGCCCTGCAGCAAACATGAATAGTTAATATGTAGATAAATCTTCACAGTGAAAAGGCTGAATTTGATGGTTAGGCTGAATAATTCAATTTCTTTGTGTTAGCAACTGCGAGACATTGAAATCAAGTTATTCTTCATTACCAGTTACAAAATAATATTTTCTCCTTGATGGAGTGAAGTATTATTTATTCAGCCTTCATCCCTTTCAGTTTGTCAAGTT
Source organism: Neolamprologus multifasciatus (assembly GCF_963576455.1). Classification (NCBI taxonomy): domain Eukaryota; kingdom Metazoa; phylum Chordata; class Actinopteri; order Cichliformes; family Cichlidae; genus Neolamprologus; species Neolamprologus multifasciatus. The sequence goes on along the minus strand of NC_140453.1, from coordinate 34,889,395 downwards.
CCTGCTCCATCTCTTGTCAGTCACCTTGATGAACTATCATCTGTCATAATGCTGCCTACACACATAGTACTGTTATTTAGTTTGAGCTTCATGTGCCACCCATCTGAGCAGAATCACTGCAAAGTGCATGCATCCTTTTTTATCCCAGAAGGAAAAAAAGATGATGCACATTATTTGAAAAAACAAACAAACACAAAGACAAGAATTTGTCTCAAGAAATTCATCTGCACTTAATGCACTTTGAAAAACCTTTAAGGCAAAGAAGTTGAATAATTTGAATACTGAGAACTACATAAAAACTACAGTGATGGATTTGACACCCATCAAATAAATGATGCTAGAATTTGGTAATGGGATAAAGGTTTTTTTTGTTGCTGTCACATGTCAATGCTGGAGAAAGGGACACTGAAGTACAATACTGTTACACATCCGCATATCGTTATATTTTGTTTCTAAGAAACATGACTTTCTTCTTTCTTTTGTTGTGTGTGTGGTCTTGAGCAATAGTTCTCCAGACTTTCTGAAGGTCTTCGGGCATTTGCTGCTTTTTTGCTCATTCTTTGCACAGTCTGACTTATGAGTAATTCAAGCATACCTCAGGGATGAAACTGAAAGAAGGAAAGTGAAGAAGTGGCAGGCCTAAGTAAGTAAGGCCTCTGCAGCAGGCAAACAGTCTGAAAGTCATGTTATTAAGATATCCAGAAAAGACTGAAGCAGCGTGTGATCTTGACAGAGAGAACGTAACAAAAGGCAGCCACATTTGAAGGAGCTTTGACTCTCCTTCAAAAGCCTGGAGAACTATTCCTATAAACTACCTAAGGCAATTATAAGAAAGTCAATACCAAGCTTGCAAGAATTGTGCAGACTCGGTTGTTGCATTATGTACTGTATTTCAATGTATGTTGGCATGTTTCAATAAATCACTGCACCCGTTTCATTGTAAAATATAGAGCAGCAGGGCTCGTAAAATTTCAAAATCCCTGGTAGCCCTTCGGGCAGGGACTCTTCAGCTTTTGGTAGCCCAAAATAAAGAGGCTCAAGACTTCTGAACATTCGTATTAAGAGACAGAGACTGTGTCAGCATGTGAACCTACAGAGTGAACAGGGATTCAGCTGTATTTATAAAACGGCATTACGTGTAATGGCCCTGTATTAATCAGCTCTTAACACACAGAGAAAATGACCAGTAAACAATAGACAACATAACATGTACTGGCTGGTCTATTTCCTATGACTTTAACTGAAACCAGCTAACAGTTTCATTTTACATTACTGATGGAACAACACGGTTACAGAGATTAATGCAGAAGGCTAACATAACTTAGCTAGCACACAAACGTTACTAGCGTTACTTTTGTGAAGGATTATTTTGCCTGTTACCGGTTTGGCTGAGCCGCCACTGTCACCTACTGGCGAAACTAAATATCGCCCTAACATCACATCAGGTGGGAGCAAATGAGCTTTTCGCTCTGTGTTATGATGCAAACACATCTGAGACTTGTTCTTAATGCTCAAAATACTCAGGGTGCCACACAATTACTTGGGGAAGTGGATTGATGGAGACTTGGCCATAACTTGGCCTCAACGAGACAATTTTAGGTCTCACTGTACAGCTCTTCTTTTATGCTGAACACATTAACCCCTTAAAGCCAGCATAACTATTTTTAAATCCCTGTAGAACCGGAACCACGTAAGCTAGCACAAAAAATTTTTTTGCATATGAAACCAGAGGAGTTGTACTTACATCTTATGCCATCAGCTTGTCCTAAGTCACGGTTTCCTTCCACATATGGCTTTGCAAAAACTGCATAAATAGCACTTGCAGCAACAAAAACATAATTTTTCAGAAACATGCTTTGCCGATCCGATCAGCTCTTCATAACACTTCCTACGTTGAAATAGACATCAGCGCGAACTATGCATGTCCGCCATTACCTGCGTTAAACCGGAAGTGACGTCATTTCGCGGAAACTGTAGGGTTGTTTTTTGTTTTTGTTTTTTACCTTTGGGGCCTTATAAGCCTATACTGGTGTTTTTAAAAGTCATGTTTGACTTCATGCTTTTCTGAATAGTTTCTGGGATGCTTGGAACTCAAATTGCACTGCTGGAAATAGTTTATTTTTATGCACTTGTTTTGCTTTTTGTTTTTTTGCAAAATTGCATTATAATATTTATTTTTGTTTTTCATGCAGGACATAAAAATTGGTGTATCTCAAAAATAAAACTATGAAGATGCTCAAAATACATTTCCTGTTGTTGGAAACTATTTTGTACAACTTTTTTGTATTTACAGTTTTGAGGGATAAACTTGTAAACATGTAAAAAAACAAAACAAAAACGAGTTTATTGCACTTTTTTGCAATTTATGTAGTTATTATGGACTTAATGCATACATATTATTAATATTTGGGCTATAACGGTTGTATTGATGTATAACAACTTGAAATGCTCTCAAAAATGGCACTACAGCATGTAAAAATATAAAGATAAGCTCTGGCAGGCTTGGTTTTATGGTAGGTCTTAAAGGGTTAATCCAGCAACCCACTGCACACATGTTGTCACAGTCTTGCTTTTCTAACACAATCCCGTCTCGTATCCCAGCTCTCAAGGGTATGAAAGGTGGGGTAAACCCTGAATAGGCTGCTAGTCCATCACAGGGGTAACACAGACAAAAATACTACTATTCATGCTTTGAATTCCCTCGAGCTGTGGGTAGTGACCGAAAGGACGAGATCGCGGATACAAGCGGCGGAAATGAGCTTCCTCCGAAGGGTGGCTGGCATCTCCCTTAGAGATAGGGTGAGAAGTTCGGCCATCCGGGAGGGGCTCAGAGTAGAGCCGCTGCTGCTCCACGTCGAAAGGAGCCAGCTGAGGTGGTTTGGGCATCTGACAAGGATGCCCCCTGGGCGCCTCCTGGGTGAGGTGTTCCAGGCATGTCCCACCGGGAGGAGGCCCCGGGGCAGACCCAGGACACGCTGGAGAGATTATATCTCTCGGCTGGCCTGGGAACGCCTTGGTGTTCCCCCGGATGAGCTGGAGGAGGTGGCTGGGGAGAGGGAGGTCTGGGCCTCTTTGCTTAGGCTGCTGCCCCCGCGACCCGGCCCCGGATAAAGCGGATGAAGATGGATGGATGGATGGATGCTTTGAATTAAAATCACCAGTTAGCTTAACAAGTATGTTATAGACTGATGGTGAAGCTAGAGAACATGTAAACTCATAGGAAGAAGATGGTTTTGAACCCAGAACCTTCTTGCTGTGAGGCAGCAGTACTAACCACTGCATCACTGTTTTGTTTTTTTTATGTGTCTAACAAATCCGTTTTGGTTCTTACAGATACTCGTTGGACTTGTTGTGACTTTGTATTTACAACCAAATCTCCACCAACTGTGAAAGCGTGGATCTGTCACTGTCTTCACACCACAAATGTGATTTTGCTTACATGCATATCTGCTGAGAAAACAGATTAATGAGAAAGTAGTCTCTTTTTATTAAAAACATACAGTAAGTAGCCTTGGGAGTTGCTGCGAGCTCATAGAGGGAGTATTTTTCTCGATTAAATATAAACTGCAATTGTCTAGTTAGGTTATGTAGTTAGGTTGTTTCCATTGTTTTTATGATTAAAGATCCTTGACTGGGTATGTGATGCACTTATGTATACTGGAACTTAATTGATAAAGCAGCATGCGTGCTGTCTGTTCCAAGGCTTTTCAGGTGCTGAAACCCAGTTTGTTTGTGTGTTTTTAAAATGAATTCATGTGTCCGTGTGCATACATGTCTATGTCAGTGTGTGTGTGTGTGTGTGTGTGTGTGTGTGTGTGTGTGTGTGTGTGTGTTTTCTGCTGTCAGCCGTGTGTTTGCATGTGTTTGATCTGGTGTTGCTGGTGGGAGGAGTATGGTTATATGACTCAGTCTAATAAATAGTTCCACATATCCTGGCATTAGTCACTTAAAGAAAAGCCACGGGATTTATCTCCTTGTCTTTTCTCCCCATTGACTCATAATGGTAGCCGTATGACTGAGTCGGCCCACACAGTCTACAGGTTTTTAAATTACCTTTCAGCCAAACCTTCACTTAGTCACAACTGTATCGGTAGACTGTGTTGGCAAATGATGTGGGCCATTTCCAGGGCTAAAAGGATCAAAGTGAATTGGGGTTTGCATTATGTTGCTTTAAAGAAAATGGCAAATAAATGATCCAGAGCTCAGTAGCTACAGCTCAAAACCTTGCAGAATAAACTGACATTTCATAATGCTGAGTTTGTGCATGTGTGTGTGTGTGTATTCATGGGCATTTGTGTCCTTGTGTTTGTGTGTGGGCGCCATCTGCTGGTCACATTTAACAGCATTTCATACAACAGCTGTGTTTTTGTTCATGAGCTCATTGCAGTGACCTCTTGCACTCCCTCCTGAGTTAAATCAGTACTTTGGCAGGCAGCCCCTCAAACTCAAGAGCCCTTCTCCGTCCTTTAACGCATCATTAAAATGGATGCAGAGGCAAAGAGACATTATGGCAGTGGGGATAATTGTGGCAGGATTTTCTGTGAAGGTATTAATCCCATTTAGATGCATTACGGTGCAGTCACAAAAACAGTAACTGTAGGTTTAAGTATTACTCACATACTTTAACTCCAGCCCTCGTGGCACTGTAGCTTAAATAGCTCAAAGGTTTGCTGTCATTGTCACTCCATCTGTGCAGGTCTCATGTTTTTATGATGAAACAGATGAAAACAAAGAAAGAAAAACCCTTTCCACAAAACCCCAGAAACTAATAGTGTTGCATAAAGACTTTGTGGTTCCACTGCTTGATTGACAAGCAATCTGTGATGATTGCAGTGCAGAACCAGCACAGCACTGAACACTTTACATTTGAATAGAGAATCAAACATATGAGTTTGGCTTAATTTGAACTGTTTAACTACTGGGTGAAGCTCCTAATAATGTTTGAGATTCTTCGTGTGATTTGCAGTTCCCTTTTCTTGATCTGTTTTTTAATGTGTGGGCTGTAACTCTAGAAAGTGATAAATATGGCAACGATCCCTGACTGCCTGAATGCGAACTTGTCATTTAGATGTTTAATAGATTGGGGCCGTGTATTAACTTAAGCACGACTAAAGCACATGCAGCATGTATTTACAGGATGCTCGTTATCGAGGGGAATGTTTAGGCACAAGCAGTACAGTTCAGTTTTGTTTTGGGCAGCGGAGGGTTGGGTCACTGGCTGTCTGGGGGTCAGAGATGAAACTCGAGCTGATCTCTTTTTTTCCATCACCCCTCAGCCCCAGTGGGAAACGCTACTCAGTCAAGATACCAGTAAAAGTTTAAGTGACATTTCCAGGATTCTCGTTATCTTTTATCTCAAGCAGGCTCTGCTTTTAGACACAGTGTCGCCCCCACCCACCCCCACTACCCCACCCCAGCGACCATCATAGTGAAAATCTACCCAGACTGTGGCCTCTTGACACTGCACAGCTCTGGCATGTGTCTACACAGTCAGAGCTGTAATCACTGTCTAATATTTCGGTACTGATGAGTTGAGGAAGGAAGCCGACGTAAAACGGTTCACTCCTCTGTGAAGTGTGTGCCGGACGCAGCTAGTTCACCCGAGGTACAAGCTAACAACGTTATAATTCAGGCCTGGCCATATTTAGGCAGAGCTCAGTGCTATGTAAACAGAGCTTACTGCCGAGGGGAGGGCACACTCCTGCACTCGTGTCCACGTCCGTCAACAGGGCTTTTAGGTGGCTCCATAGAGAAAAGCCATGAAGCCGTAGCGCAAAAGTGGCTGTGAAGCACTTAGAGCCAACTACGAGCGGCTCCGAATCTGAGCTGCATCATCACAAGACGAGCTTGAGAGCCGTTTACCTAATTCACTTGATAAATGCTGCTGTGCTGAGATGGATGACTTGGACTCCCTGTCAGGGGTTAGAAGGTCGCACCAGAGAGCAGCGTAAGAGGAACATTTTGTTAAACTCCTACACGACAGCATGAGTGAAGCCCTATTGGAAAGCTCAGGGGAGGCTGGCTCCTTCCCACTCAGCAGTCCTCAACCCATCAAGCTGAAGCCGCAGTCACCATCCGGCTCGCCTTATGGATCTCCCAGGATGTCCCCCGGTGACTCTCCTCGGAACTCCCCCCGCCACTCGCCGTTGCTGTTCCGCAAGCTCCTCATGAACCGTAACATTGCCCTGCAGCGCCGCTTCACCTTGGCGTACACACCCAGGTAGAGTCAATGACATGGATCTAAGTACTGTCGTTAGCTTATGTGGAAAGTCGTGTGTAAGGGGTGGCTCAGGAGGTAGAGTAGGTTGTCTACTAATCGATCCCTCGCCGCTTCAATCTGATACTGAAGCCCGGGTTGCTCCTGATGCGTTCATCGAAGTGTGGCTGTTAGGTAGAAAGCACTAAGACATAATGGGGTGAATGGGTGAAGGAGACATGTTGTATAAGTTCTTTATAGGTACAACCTTCAGTTGTATGTTGATAAGATAATCAGAAGGTTGGGATTCAGAGGTCATCTTCTCTGAACTCTGCTGAACTCTAATAAACTATAGGCCCAGTGTTTGTTCAGCAGCTCTGACGTAACATTGCAGAGGCTGCTTTTTCACGTCATCACGGTATGTGTCATGGGTTGGCAGTAGCAAAAAAGCCTCATTGTCTCATAAGAAGGTAACTGTGGGAAATCACAGTTTTGTTGACGTCGGGACCGGTGTCATCTCAAAGGACCTTATTGTTAAGGCAATAAAAGAGAGGGTTTTGTTTCGTGCCCAAGGTGTTCAGCAATCCTGGCGGAGCCAGAGATGAGAAAGGTTTCCTATACCACCAGATGCGGGGTTTCTGTGTAGCAGAGACAAAGCTAAAGTCTGGAGGGATTCGGGGTGGCTCACCACAGTAAACACAAAGATGACGCTTACTGCTGCACCATCACTTTGTCAGTCCTTGTGACTGAAAACAGGCAGCCTGTGTCCTGCTTTTTGTTTTTACGTTAGAAAAGATGGAGCTGAGTAAATCTTGTTCAAGCTATGACAGAGCCTAAATGTTCAAAGTTTGATGGATGAAGCTGTTTAAATAACAGAGTGATCTATGAAGGCATTTGCTGATTTTTTTTCCAAAGAGAACCTCACTATGGTAGTTTAAGAAAAAAAAATAGCAGCAGTGCCGGGTAGTGACGTATTTAGATTTTCCACGGACGTAATCGTGACCAGTAGGTCAATTGAGGAAACTCTGAGAAAGCTGTGAAAATTACCCTGGAGTCTAAAGCCCTCATTTTTCTCTCATGTATGTAAACACTCCAGGAAAAAACTATTTTCGGGTCACGGAGATGCAAGTTTACAAGCGTAGAAGTGTTTTTTAGCATTAAAATCAGTTATATGTAGTAAATAACTGATGTTTTTATCTCTTTTGTAGAGCAGTCACAGTGTTGGACGCTGAGCAGAGTTTTAACAGGGGAAGATCATTTTATACGACTTTCTTAACAAGGTTGTCTCTGCTGTCACCACCCTCATGTGGCTGCAGGCTGTTTACAGCAATATTGGTGGTTTCATCTTGTGGTTTTCATTTTCACCCTTGTTATTGTCAATTTTGCACACAAACGGCATCAGAGCTGCCTGGAAATGACCACAGATTCCATACAGACCTTTCTTAATTTATTCAGTGGTGATAAATGCTGTCTTATGCTTGAGTTTAAAACATAGCATCAAAAAAAGCTGCAATTCACACACAAATATTTAAATTTGTAAAATATGCCATAGTCAAAGATAAATTTGACAAAGATAATATGTTGTGTAATGATCCCACGTTAGCATTAAGATGCCAGATTATATAAAGCAACCAACCTTTAAGTTGTCATGGTACTAAAAATTATAATTGTGCTCTCAATAAATACACATTTCACCAATCAGTTTAATTAGAGGCTGCAAATTGATGTCATACTGAAGAGAAAGCTTCAGTATGACACACACACACACACCCCCCCCCCATGGTGGCCCTTCCCGGTCTCCAAACCCCCTGACTGTTTGCCTCCCTGGCAGCCTGCCTGTGACTATGTAGAGGAAGCAGCCTGTAAACACATTGCTTGTACCTACGTCATCTGTCGTGACATTTTACTGATGTCATTTGATGCCTGCCCGTGTAAAGTTTAAACATCCTATTGTTTTAAACTGTGAGCCTCCCCGCCACCCCACCCTGTCAAGTATGCAGCATAAATAAAATATGAACCACACCGAGCAGAAACTAAAACCCAAACAAGACTGCAAAAGAAGGACGAGGACAAAAGTGCAGCTTTAAGCCATTTAAAATTCAGAGTATTTCAATCAATTCCTTCTAGTTAAAATGCTTTGGAGGAAGTGGTGAGTTTAATTATTTGTCTAACCTTTTCCTTATCATTTTTTTGACAGATTAAAGGAAAGGTAGTTACAAGAAATAAGGATAACAAGAGTCACAGCAGGGTGGTTGTGATGACAAAAATAAGCCCACAGGCAATCAGGAAGACGACCTTTATTGCTTATTTAAATATTTAACAGCAAAAAAAAAATAGCATTAAGGACATATATTCATTAGTATTATAAAGCCCGTGCACTGTCAGGTACCTTTCAGTAGGATTTAAATGAGCCAGATCATTTATACTGTTTCTTTGTCTTCATTACATCCTGTTTGGTTTATTTGGTCTGTTTTAACTTATGAGCCTCTTTACATACATGCGCTAACAACAAGATAAATGATCTATCAGCACAACGCCCTATTTTAGTTTGCAGTTCATGTAGTGCTTAGGGAAGTGGTTGTGGTGTCTTTGGTTGTTGCCGTGCAACAAGTGTCCGTCAGTCTGAAAGTGAATTGGCATGTCAGTATCTGCATGGGTTTTGCCCTGACAGCTCTCAAAGGCCAGTCCCCGCTGCTGTTAGCAGTGTGGAAATAAAGCCAGGAATGGGTGACTTATGCATCCATATATCTTATTTAATTACACTGGCGTGCAATTTATATCACTTATCACTGCCATTGATAAGTTAGTCAGAAAACACACAACTGATGTTCAAAATTTTAGCCTGTTTTGCAATGACTGCAAACGATGAAAAGGATCCTGCAGTCTGCATGCAAGATGTGCTACAAATTCCCCTGATAAATAACTTTTATTTTTTATGTGACTCCATCAGTCTCTCAGATCACTGTGGAGGAACTGTGTTTTATACCTTTGCGTCAGGTATCTTTAAGGTCCTGCCACAGCATTTCAGTCAGCTTGCGTTCTGGACTTTGACCGGGCCATCGCATTACCTTCTTTCTTTTTCAGCCATTCTGTTGTAAATTTGATGCTTTGCTTGGGATCATTGTCCATTACATGATGCTGTCATGATGCTGTCAGCTTTAGCTGCCTCGTATTTGACTCTAGAATACTTTTGCTATACAGGAGAGTTCATTGTCAACTCAATGACTGCAACATGTTCAGGTCCCGTGGCTACAAAAGCAGCCTAAGTTGTCACCCCTCCACCACCATGCTTGACAGCTTTCTCCAAAGACTGCTCCAGAAGTCTGGTTTGTTCAGAGGCAATTGTGAAAACCCAAACTGTGCTGCCATGTTCTTTCTCCTGGCAACCTTTACAAATAAGCCATACTTCATTTAGTCCACTTTTTTTCTAATGGTGCTAATATGCTACCTGAGACCTATAGAGTCTGAGATTGTACTAATCTTCTGTCTGATTGCATTGTGCAGTCTGACCTTGGGGTGAATTTGATGGGACATCCACTCCTGCAAAAACGTTTGCATTTATGACGTCTCGACCCAGCATCGCTTACGATCAGTTGAATTTGTTTAGCAGCACCTGTTGAATCACGGGGTGTACTCGGTTTCCACAGCACTGCAAAGACTGGATTTCTCTATTTTTTCATTCCATAAATCAAATGATTGATTGATTGAGCAAAAACAATAACCTGCAGACGAATCTGTTAGTTGCGGCCCTTCTTTGATTGTCTTTGAATCTGAAACTTGCCGGTGATAAAAACTGCACAAGTTGAAACTCAGAGCTTTCTCCCTATGGTTAGTTTATCCAAGTTTTTTTGCCGTAAATCCTAACATGTGTTTTGTCAGGCCCACCCAGCCCCCGTTGCCACCCTGCCCAGCACCAACTCTAACAATAACCTCTATAATTATGTAGCTGCAGGGCAACAGAAGGAGGGTATTGGGTCAGGCAGCATGTTGATCTCACGTGTCAACGAAGGCTGCGTCAAGCTAGCTCTGCCAGACACAAAAACACCCGCCAGCCACACAGTCGAGTCAGATCTCCCTTTAACAAGTTGGGACACACCGAAATGTTGTGCAGCCCTGTAACTGTCTAAATGTGGGAGCATTTTCTCTCTTTGAGGTTTTTCTTTGGGAAGCTGCAAGTGTGGCTCGAAACGCAACCAGTTTGTAACTTGAACATCTTGACATTGGATATCCTGTACTAGACAGATTGGAGCTCGTGGTGGTCTGTCCTCAGCTCCCACAGCGACCTCGGGGGATTCCTCCAGTGTTTGCACTGCCAAAGGAAGAGGTCAAACCCTCACTGACGCTACCCTGCAGTATCACTGCTCTCAGAAGTGGCTCAACCCTTCCCCTTTTCTGCGAACAATGAGTGAGTGCCTGACAGAGAAGTAGAGAAACACTACTTTCAAAATTTTCAGACTTCTCTACAGGTCGCCTGTTTTCTCTCTGTTTTGGAATTGTACTACTGAAAACCCCTTCAGGAATGCTGTCAGTGTCATATCTGGGATTAGTTTGGATATTTACAACAACAAATCAATGAGAATGGACAGACAACTGTGGAAAATCCTTCAATTCAGTTGAGTCTACAGTTACAACAGCTGCATGTGTGCTTCTTGCTTGTGGAGACTAATTCAATATCACACTCCTGTCTGCCTTGTTGGGGCTTGCCTGAAACCTCGGCGCAGAAACTCTGCAGCATTCCACGATTTCTCTTCCCGCATCCCGAGGAACAGAAGATTGGGCAGATCTGCTCTCTATCTGATCCTTTCCATTTTCTTTTTGCCTCTCACCTGGAATCTTCATGTTTTTTGGTTTATCGGCGCGCAAAACCTCATGGAGCCGATCCAGATACCCCCGGAGGTTTACGGGAGAAAAATAACTAAACTGTGAAGAACTGTTGTAAGAGGCTCAGATCAGATGTGCAGTTTATTTTCATTACAGCCCAAAGTGTCTCATATGAGTCAGGCGCTCGAGGGACAATGAACAAAGACCTCCGATTGACAAGGAAAGGAGGGCTGACTGGTTTTGGACACGGTCGGAGACACTCGTGCTTGGGGTATGTTCCTAAACTCTGCATCCCGCATCTCCTTGGCACTCATATTCATGAGAGGGAGTGTTCAGATAAGCTGCTCAGCGAGATTGGCTCAGAGATTTGCACTTGTAGTGTCACTGCGACAGTAAGAAACATGGAAAATAGACTGTAGATAATCATTTTTTAAACAAACACACATATCCCAGAGAAGGCTGTTGCAGATAAAGTAGGCACTCTGGAATGAGCTCTCACTTCTTTTTTTTAAAAACAGCAGCAGAGAGCTGGCGTGTAGCAGCTGATAAATATTCAAATGATTATACAATTTTGGTAATTGGAACTTAGATTTCATAGTACCAACTTCTTTGACAATGCCAATGCATTGCTCTTAAAGTTGTGATTTGATGTTTTTTAAAATGCAATTATTTTGTATTTGCTTGCATTAAAACCAGCAGCTTTCAAGAGGAAGCAAGTTGCGTTTGTGGTAAGTTCCAGCCAACAGACTTCCTGTTTCTGCTGCAAGTCAAGCACATTTTATTGCACGATGACCCGACACATATGTCACTGACTGAACACAGACAAGTGTTTTATCATCTGCAGATGAAGTTGCTCAAACAGTCGAATAATTGTTTGCGCTCCGCTTCATGAATAACAAACTTTTCTCACAGAAGCAGATGTTTTGGACAGATGTGACGCTAGTTATTCCTGATGTCACAATGAGGAGCTGACTCTGATGATAATCCCTCACTGGCTTCTGTGCGTCTGCACGTCTCTTAAGTTATAAACAAGTTTTCTGCACATGTTCTCACTGCACACACGCTTTCTGTAGATCTTATTGTGCTGTGTTTGTGTGTATTCAAACTCGATTGCTCATGCCTGTTTTTGCCCTCCCTGCTGGTAAACTGAGGTGAAATCTGAGGGCTGAAGGTTTCTTCTTTTCTGCCAGTTCAGCAGTTGACTCAGTCGTGCACGCCACATCTCAGCAAAACCACACCTTTACCTCCGTGACCATGATCTGCGAACTAGGAGTATTAATCCAGTTAAATCCTCCTAAACGTCTTTACATTTAATATTACTCCCAGAATTACTTTTAGTGGATTTGTTGGGGGCTCCTTATTTTTGAATTACGGCTGTTGTCACATAACTCAGTTTTCTTAATTACAAAATAAGAGAAAATCTTTTTTTGGGAAATAGTTTCAGCTTCAAAGCTCTAAGTTGTGTGAAATGCTTTAATTTTTGTGTTTTAAGATGAGGATATTGGAATATTTAGTACTTTGTGATTTGGCAGGTTGACAGAGAATATCAGTCACCAGTTACCCATTAGACCCAGTTTGTAACAAGTAAACTAATATTAGGACTGACTTTTGACCTAGTGCCGCCACAGTTGAGTCTAAGCAGGGCAGGGGAGATGTGGGGTGGGGGGTTGATACCACAATAACACACCAGACCCCCAAAATAAACCCCCTGAGCCTAAATTTGTTCCCCCAGCCCCACCAGAGGCTGGCAGCAAATAACACGTGAATGTGACACGTGTTTGTCGTTCCTTGCGTGCACACAGCCATAGCTGCCAGTCACAAAATCCATACTGATTGTTCCACCAAAGAGTGTTTGAGGTCATCTTGGGTCAGCAGATTGGGCTACAGGGCGTGCGTTAAATCAGTTCTTGAAGGAGAGATGTGATATTTTTTTATTGCTGGATTATTACTGATGATAGGCTCTTGAGTTTTGTTTTGTTTTTTAATAATTCACTTTTCACATCACGTACTGTTGATGTTTACCTCGCTATCCATCAGTACAAGGAGACTGTAGCTGTCACGATGGTGACTCTTTAAAATGATTGCAATTTCTACTCTCATTTGTGCTAACGAGTGCAGAGATCTGTTGCATTGTGTGTGTGTGTGTGTGTGTGTGTGTGTGTGTGTGTGTGTGTGTGTGTGTGTGTGTGTGTGTGTGTGTGGCTTTCCTCCATTTAGTTTACTGGCAAACAGCAACCTCTGCTGGGCTGTCAGCTCAGCTCGGTCACAACTGTGGCTTTACAAAACTCCTGTTTGCACAATGTCCACATTTCATATTCATTCATCATCTTATTAACTTGCGTTGGACAAGAAAACATAAATGTTAAAAAACTAATGATAAGAGTTGGTATAGATAAGACTGTTGTGTGTGTTATAGGAGATGCAGGACCTGAGTCCATCAAGAGGAGTGTGTGAACTGCTGAATAGCCAAAGATGGTAGTAATAGCTCTAAAAGTATGTTAAGAATTCATTATAAATGATGTGGTATGAATGCATTTGGAAAATACTGAATTAGAAAATAGTATTTTAAAGTTTGTGAGTGCACTTCACTGTGTCACCACAGATTTCTGCACAAGGTGGCGCAAGAATATCAGTGCTGCTGTCTTACTGTTCGCGTCTTTAACTGTAGAATTGACTCTCCCTGCTTTCCGATGCAGAGCACACTAAAAGATCCTCAAAGGAGGAGTTAAACAAAACTTCATTGTACTGAAAAGTTCCTCAAACACTTTCTCACACTTTCAGACACACACGCTCATGACACTCTGCCCTCGCAGCTCATTCTCATTAGCAGAGGTAATGTCATAGGAGCCAGCAGCCAGCTGGGCCGTGGAAGTCATTTGGCCAGTTGGATTTGGTTACACAGCGGCCTCACAAACACCTCATTCTCAGCAAATCTCCACGCTGGCATCTGTTTAGAGGTCCAACACAGGAACATTTCACAAGGACAGATGCCAGCATTGGAGGGGAGAAACAACAGGCGTTTTCATTTAGTTTAACTACAAATATTTAAATATGATACCAGAAATCACAGCATGTGGAATAAAATAAGTTTATTCTGTCTTTCCAGATATTACAAATGGCCTTTAAGACAGCGATGGAAAAATGCAGGAGTAGGGAGGAATGAATTGTACCTCTGTGCTTTAGTTTTTCACCTTTTTGAAAATATTCTGCATTCTAGTAATGCCACTTTAGCTCTGTGAGGCCTTCCTTTTCAATTTAATCAACTCAACAAAACTATAAACTGGGAATCTGCATTCCGAGATAAACTGGAATGTGGAAAAATGAACAAGAAGCAATTGTGAAAATAAGACTTCCCAGAAAACACCAGGCACTCACTGACGTTGTGTCCCTGACCGAAAATGGTCTGATGCCAAAAAGTGTAACATGGTTATTAGCCAGACGCCCAGAGGAGCTGCTGCTGTTCCAGTTAGACCGTCCTTTAGAAACCAGGAAATATTTATCATATTATCGTTGCGGACTAAGCAGATGGATTAGTCTTTATTTTGCCAAACCCAACATCTGAACATCTGAATTTGTTGGTTGTGTGTGTGTGTGTGTGTGTGTGTGTGTGTGTGTGTGTGTGCGTGTGTGTGTGTGTGTGTGTAGCGATCAGGCATAACATCATGACCATTGACAAGTGAACTGAAAAACACTGATTATCTCTTCAGCGTGGCACCTGTTATTGGGTGGGACATTTTAGGGAGCAGTGAGCAGTGAGTTGATCTGTTAGAAGCAGGAAACATTGGCAGATGTAAGGATGTTAAAGGCCAAACTGTCATGGTTAGACGACTGGATCAGAGCATCTCCAAAAGCTGCAGCTCTTGTGGGGTGTTCCAAATCTGGTGTGGTCAGTATCTGTCAAAAGTGGTCCAAGGAAGGAACAGCGATGAACCAGCAACAGGATCGTTGGAGGCCAAAGCCCAGTGTTTCATGTGGGGAGCGAAGGCTGGCCTGTGTGGCCCAATCCAACAGACGAGCTACTTTAGTTCAAATTGCAGAAAAATTAAATGCCGGTTCTGATAGAACGGTGTCAACAAGCACGTTCCCTGTATCTCAATCCAATCGAGCGTCTGTGAGATGTGCTGGACAAACAAGTCTGATCCATGGCCTTGCCTTGCAACTTACCGGATTTAAAGGATCTGCTGCTAACTTCTTGGTGCCAGATACCACGCCTGTAAGGGTCCGTGCTTTTATGGGTCAGTGCTGTTTTGGCAGCAAAATATTTGGCAGGTGGTCATATTGTTAGGCCTGATTGATGCATGGTTCTTGGGCTTCTTGGAAATCCTTATGCCAGATGGCTGGAAGGGAATTCAGTCTTAATGTGTTTTATGGGTTTGCAGGAGTTTTGCTTGTAGGGATGTTTTATGTCTTTATTGACAGTGACAGTTAAGAGTGCCCTACTCTGTCTGCATTTACAGGAGAAAACCAAACGTGCTCTTGATTGTTGGATTCCAATAAAACTGTTGCCAGTGATTCTGTTTGCAATTATAATTTCCACGATGAGTGACGGCTGACCAGTTCGATTTATTTATTTTTATTATGCTTTATTCACATGAATGGAGTCACTGACTTAGGTGCAGGGAAAGTTTGCATCTGGCTATAACTGTGAGACAAATAAAGAGTGAAACTGTCAATTCCCCTTGCAGGAAAGTCACCAGAAGATGTGCAGGGTTCCCCATGGTCTTTTTTATGAATGAGGGTAATGCAACAGATTAATTTAACACTATTTTTATAAGTGTGTTGACGTCATTATTAGACTGCTCTGGTTTAGAGGGACCAGCGTCTGACCCAGTTCTTTTGGGAGGCTAGAAGGAGGTCAGTTATGATTACAGTCACACAGGATACAGCATAATGGTATAATAAGCTGGTAAAAAGTGTGGTTCTTATGTGTCCACGGACATGTTCCTGATCACCTTGAATTATTATGTTTTTCATAGATTTGAGCAGCCCATCCAGCAGCAATGTCCCAGGCAGAGAAAGGTGGTGTTTGGAGGGTTTCTTAGACCCGTTACTTACACTGGAGTAGCACAGAAACTGTGAGCTTACCTGCCATGAATAATGAGCTTTCTTTTTGTTTTAATCTTCACTGATTAAAAAAATTGTTGCTGAAGTTAAAGATGATTGCTATGCTATTAAAGTGTGGCTTTGTGGGAACACCAGCCATTGAGAAATAGCTCCGCACAGAAAGACTTTGTCATAACTAGCCACTTAAAAGTTCAGAGATCAGGGTGAAACATCTGCGTCCCCCCTTTGTGACTACGTCACAACATCTGGCTGCATCGTTAGCCAACCATTTTTTTTCAAACGGGTTGACATTTAAATCCCCCTCTGCTCCACCTCCTCTCCCGTGTGCCTGCCAACACGTCTGACCCAGGCTCCTACCCACTGTCTCAAAAGACAAATATTTGCCTGCAGTGTCGACAGCAGCGGGCCAGCCAGTTGGTGAGATCACCGAGTCCAGCAAGTCCACCGCTCTGTGTCGTGAGACTGACTGGTGCTGGTGTGCTAGAGCTGCTGCAGGCTGAAGTATTTCACAAAAAGGGGGAATATCTAATTACACCTGCTCCTGAATGCACATGAGATACTTTTCATTTTTAATTATTCAAAATAACATATTTACCAAAACTGACGTGAATCCCTAACACACTGCTCTTTGAGTGTTGCTCCTCAGATGCACTAAGCGAGTTTACTCGCTTTTCTTTTGAAAATACTTTAAAAGTACTTGATACTTTCCCACATAAGTCTGGCCATCATGTCGTCAGAGTGTCAATGGTTCCTGTTGCATGTAGATGTAGTTTTCTAAATTTGTCTCACATGATCACTTGGACTCGAGGAACTGACTAGATCTTCTCCTTAAAGGTCAAAGGTTATTGTGACCTCGCAATGGCAATAATTGGAAAATTCATACAGTAAGTAGGGTGAATTTTCTCATATTCAGATGTAACAAATGAAGTGATGACATTTTTGTGGTGTGAGTCAGGAATGCTTCGTGACTCATGTGTGTTTGTTGATCCTGCAAATAAGTAAGATGGGAGACACACCTCTTCTTTTACGCACACATACACTGCTCCTACAATACACATACGTACACGTCTTTGTGCCAGCTTTCATTACATAACACTTTCACTCCCTTCTTAACAATCAAACTAAGCTCGCAATCCTGCCCTAAACCAAAACTGAATTCTTTAAAGGGGTCTTAAAAGGCGAACGCTGCCTCACAGTTCTCATTGAAACTCAAACTGGTCCTCGCTGAGATATATGGCAGAAGTATATCCACATGCACACAATGAAGCTACTCCAACTGAAAGCAAATACGCCCCTATCAGTCTCCCTCTCTAACCCACACATACTGTACATGCACATGTACATAGTTCATGTCTTTTTTAAAGCCTCAGTAGTCCATGTGCCTGGAAGGAGGAGACAGAGTGAGACAGAGGGAGGGAGAAAGGAGCGTGTCTCCAGAGGGAGGGAGAGTTCAGCTCTGAACTCCTCAACGTGGATTAGAAAGAAGCCTCCTCACGCTCTGCTCATGTTTAGCTTTTCTGTGTTTCACCGCATGAAACAGCAGCATGACGCTGAGGAAATGACTCTTTAAAACCCACACTGCTTTGATCCCTTTTCCTTTCTTCGCCCTCTCCAAACGCCGGACTGGAGTCATGTTGCCAAAACACACCGAGGAGGGCTTTCCTCCATCTGCCCGCGTGTCAGTGGAAACCCGGTGTGGCGTGAAGGGAGAGGAGAGAGCGCGCGGGAGCCAAGGAGCAGAGGAGCGCCCAGAGGAGGAGGAAAAGGATAATTAGTGGAGAACAAAAGCAGCTGAGAGACAAACTGTAGACATGAGTTTACCAACTAACTGTGTGTATCTGACGCCGTCGGTCCAGGATCGCTACTTCAAAATGCGGAACGGGAATATCTGCGGGTCGCCGTGCGCCGTCAACCGTCCCATCGACATCGTTCAAAAGCGCAGGCGGTAGGCCAGATGTGGTTTCAATCCAGATGTTGTTGTTGCACAACCCTGAGCACACTGGTGTCTGAACTTTTTTGTTTTTCTTAAGAAAGCTTTTCAGTGCTTTCACACAAAGTAAAGTTCTTTTATGTTAACATATCAACTTAAAATAACTAAAGTTATGGGTTTAACTGAAACTTAGCCCCCACAACATAATGAAGAACTAGAGCAACCTAAAATTGCATTAATGCATCATATTATTTTATGTGTATTTATGTCTATTTAGGTTAGAGAAATTAGAATGAAATTCAAAGCGGTGTATCCTCCAGTATGTGGCATTTACATCGTGTTTTCTTTTAGCGTTCATACCATCAAGCTGCACTCTCAGTACGTGTGTTAGTTTCCCTTTAAAGCAACATACAATGAATACTTTGATATTGTTATTTAACAAGCACAGTATCTTTACATCAACACCAAGCCCATGATGTTCACACTGTGCAAAAATGTTCTTCATCTCCTGGATCCAAATCATTTTATTCTAGTACATTAACGG
This sequence comes from Neolamprologus multifasciatus, assembly GCF_963576455.1. NCBI lineage: Eukaryota > Metazoa > Chordata > Actinopteri > Cichliformes > Cichlidae > Neolamprologus > Neolamprologus multifasciatus. The sequence goes on along the minus strand of NC_140453.1, from coordinate 34,870,840 downwards.
AATAGAGAGTGACATGTGCATATGAGTGGAAAATATGCAATCACACAGTGGCTTTTAGCTCACAATGACAAAGTCATCAGAGTTTGTCTGTGCAGTTTGCAATTCTAATGGTGAGTCAGATGGACTGATGAGTTCTTTGAAATTTATGAATCAGTTTCTTGTAAATCTCTGTGTGTGTGCAACTTATATAGTCGTCATTTATACATGAATTTCAGCTTAACCCGCTGCTTGACCACCTCAGCTCGTTTCCTCTGATACTTTAAATACTGACTGTTTAGAGAATGATCATTGTCCATATTTGTAGGGATTTTACAAAACAGAGAAGTGGTTTTTTTTAAGATGATTGAAGAAGGAACAGCTGACGCCTGAATGTGCAGAATCTGGATGGATGGATGTAGAAGTTGTAGATACAGAAATATGTAACTACATCTCTATATGACATAAAAAAAAACCCTGTGTAGTTGACACATCCTCATGTGTTACAACATGTATGAGTATACCTGAAAGTGTCCGCTGCTTTAAGAGCACAGAAGGAAATATGACTAATTCTGCAGCTGACCTTCCAGAAAAGTAATGACGACATAAGCCATGTTTGACAGGGAGGGGGATCAAAGTGATTTTATAATGTCAACCCACCAATAAAAACAAAAAACCTTCAAAGGCAGATACCTAATGAATGCTGAGCTGGACGTATTTATAGGCCTGATGGATGAACCGCATAAAGGAGAGCTCAATGTGGAGTGTAATCTGCCAAATCTGTTTAACAGGGAAACCTACTACTTCCACCATGATCGAGGTAGTACTTTTACAGAGAGTCTTCAGAGAGTGCAAATATTTAGCTTTTGCCTTTAGGGTTATGATTAAGGGGGAGTTCGCTGAGAGTGGAAAAGCGTCAGTGACGATGTATCACTCACCTCCCTTCTAATTATGTCCTGATTTATTTTATTTTTTTTCCCCACTGACGCTGCACGACGACTCATAGCACCGCGTTACGCCTTGTCTTTTCTTGTTCTGACCTGTACTGTACACATACTGTACTGTACATAGTACTTGACTGTAAGTATTGTGGGAAATACTTGGACCCGGAACAACATTTTAGTTATTGATTAATATTTAATAAAATATTTGTCTGATTAATTGTTTAGTTTACAAATTTTGTTTCTATAGACTAATGACTATGATGCGATAATTTTTCAGTTAAAAAATAGTCCACATACAACCGACTTTTTTTTATTATTATTTGTCGCCTCTTTTCAGTTTCTCCAGTGTAGAGATTTGCTGTTTTTGGCAGCCTGAATATCTTTTTGTTCTGGGCTTGAATATTTTCTCAGTGTCTGCTTCTGTTCTTCAACCATAGCATGTTCGCAAGGTTGTCTTTAAGAACTGAGCAGGCATAGTACATTTTTTTTAAGTGTATATTGTGGCAGTGGAAATTTTATTATTATATATAGCACACTTCATTACATGCAAACTAAAGGAGGCCCAGTAAAAACACATTTACAGTTCCTAAAAGGAAACAAAATATAATGAACAAAAGAAAAAGCTCCTATTTACTGTAGGACTGCGCAGATAAAAATAGATTTATTTAATGCTTTTGATGCACAATTTAATTGATCAGCTGGGAGCTTGTTCCAAAGAACAGGAACACAGTGACTAAAAGCACCTTCAGCTCACTTAGATCTGATTCTGGGAACAGTTCAAAGATCTGCAGCTGATGAACTGAGGGGGTTGACCGGACTGTGAACAGTAAGCAAACAGGAGGTGTACTGAGGGGCCAAACCACTGAGAGCCTTAGGAACTGTAAGTATTTTAGTGGTAATTCTGCATTGTGACTTCAATACTAGAGTTCAATACCAAGCCCCCGTTTGTCACTGACAATTTAAATTCCAATAAAGTTTTTTTGTTTGTTTGTTTTTTAATGAAGGAGACTGTAAGGCCTGTGGTGGCAAAAAGTAAAATAGACATCATGATTTCTTTCTTACTTTTAGGTTGCGGCCTTGTCAAAGTAAGCATTTTGATCAATTTGGTCATTTTCAGTCATTTATTTAAATTAAATTTAAAAAAAAAAGCTACATCTTACATTATGTTGTAGCTGTAATCAGAATATAATTAATATATATAAAAAATCAAAATCTTGGAAATCTTGCTAGATGTCCTGATTTAATCATAAATGTATATTTTAACCCTTTAAAGCCAAGAATATCATATTTGGTACATGTGCTCTTGTGAGTTTTTGAGACTTCTACTTCATCAGCGTTTTTAACCTTAAAAATTATATAAATTGCATGACACATTTTTAATGACTAAATTGCAAAATTATGGCTAATGTAGCAAATGTTTGTACAAATTAAAACTAACAAAACAAATTAAGATTTGATATCTATATCTATCTATCCATAGATAGATAGATAGATAGATAGATAGATAGATAGATAGATAGATAGATAGATATACTGTCTATTGTCTTTATTATATATGTTGTTGTTTTTTTGCATGTAAATAGATGGAATTGGTTTTTTCGTTTTTCAGTGAATTTCAGTGCGATCTCTGTTGAAGGTGAGAGCAGACAGGTTTCAGTGGATGGGCTCGGAAGTGTTTGGTGTTTGCATGACGATGACAGTGAAATGGTCTTTGCTGCTTGTAAAGCGACATACTTTATAGTGCTGCCTCACAAAGTCAGATCCGTACTACAATGCCAACTGTTGCATTGCCCTGCAGACGGGTTCCCATATTGTTGTAAAATGCCAGACCGCAGTGTTACCTGTAATGTTTCTAAATATGAGCATCTACTATCAGATTCACGTGTAGATGTTCCAGAAAATTAAATGCCAAACCACTGAGCTCACAGGCAGTCATTGGTAAGTAGTAAAACTGTGCTGATATCTTTTTATTGTGTCCTAGCTGCAGGTGGTAAGAGTTGAAAAACGCAAGACTTCTCCAAAAGTACTCTTATTAGATTCACACATAAAACATATTTATCGACTTAAACATGATGACCATTCAGCTCATTTAAAAGAAACATTTTATCAACATCCGTCGTGTGATTTATTTCTTTTTTTAATTCACAAAGAAAAATAATAATAATCAATATCAGACGTGGAATCAAACAGCAGCATCGTCTCAGAAAAGGTGTCGTGTGACTTTTCGTGCTTTCTGCGTGTCCCCTCCCAGTAGTTCAGCAATGAGAGCTGACCTTTGGTGGCGTTGCAGCAGCTCGGCCGGCGCCATGGGCCCCAGGCCATGTCAACACATGGCAAAGTGATGCACAGCTCGCTCCCCGTATGGTCACAGGTCACCGTGAGCTGCCAGTATGTATTCCCACATAATGTAAATAGAGAGTAACGTTAGCTGTTGCAGTTGTGGAGTTGTGCTCACAGTGAGAATGAGTCAGCAATGAGTATCAGCTGACAGTATCAGTGCTCTCATTATGCCCCTGCAGCTGCTTAGGCTTTACTCACCTGCACCAGCTCCATCTGTATAACTCATGCTTGTCACAGGCATATCTCAGCCCGTGTTTGCCATATCACACTGATATGTATATCTGCTCTGTTGGCTCTATTTTTGCAGGGTTTCTTTAAACTGCATGGGTTTGGTGGGTTTTACAAATCTCAACAATAGTAACTACTCCTACAAAAAGTGTAACATGGCTTATATTGTTCTGGTTAAGTATTTCCCCGAGGACCTGGATGTGCTACAAAGCAGAGAGGGGATTTCAGCCAGCTTTCCACTTAGACGGAGGTGGCAAGAAAATTTAATAATTTATTATTTATCTTTTTTTAAGTTACTTACTTTCCAAAGGCTGTTTTCAAAGAGTTTTTACCTGAGCTTTCAGGCCTTTTTGAAGCTCTCTAGTTTATTGTAATTATGTAACTAAGTTAGATATTATACTGGAACTTTGGTCTTGTGATAATAGTTCGTTGGCAAACATGGCCTAATATAGGTAAGGCTTTCAGTGGACCCTATAAATGTTTATCCGCACTGACATTTGACCCCCTCCCAGTTGGTGCTTTAGTCTTCTGATTTTGTGTCTGAATTCACTCAATCTGTCATCCAGATGTAGCTTTTTGTATGCGACACAACGATGATGCCATACATCTTTACAAGTTCTCCTCTCCAGTTGGTTCTTGTCTTAGATAGAGGTTTATTTAGCACCTTCAAGACAAATATAACGGGCTCCATCATTAATCTCCCGTTTTGTGACAAAGGATGTGCCCTGATGTGAGGACAGGAAATATTGACGTGACAATGGCTGCTCCCTGGACATGGTCCCAAATCTTTTCCAGTTCACAGATGATGGCTCAGCTCGCTGAACCGCGGGACGCCTCGACTCAGAGTCCCCAGAGTCGCTCCTCTACGTTCCTACAACAAACACGTGTCGACAGAAATCCCACCGCGTCCGCAAGCTCGGCGAGCTGGTTTCTCTTTAGCGTGTTTCATAGCATCCTTTGTGTTTGGTGGAAAACACAACTGCAGTGAGAGGCGCGTTGGGCTGGGAATAATTGCAGGCCTGCATGCTGGTCGATCGGCATTGCAGCGACAGCTATGAAACCACAACTGACGTCAGCAGTCAAGTGTGACTGTGTTTCTGTGACTGCATGTGTGTGTGTGTGTGTGTGTGAGAGAGAGAGAGAGAGAGAGAGTGTGTGTGTGTGTGTGTACTCGCGTTGAATATCACTACTAGAATAGTGGACTGAGTGTTATCCTGACATCTGTGTGATTCCAGGAATGATGATCAACTCAGAGCCAGGCAAACACTCAACAAAGAGACGCTGTCCAATTGTTTTCTCGCAGTAGACAATAGTTTGGTTGACCGGACTTTTAACGAATGAGGAATTAAGGTGTCCACATGCAGCCTGCTTCTGCTCAGTTTGTCACAGGTGAACTCCATCACCTACATAGACTTGAGGGCTCCGCCTACACAGCGGGAGGCCAGGTAGGGAAAGCCCGGAGATCACACTTCAGTTGGCTTGACAGGTAAAATTAAATAATAATCGAGCTATATGAAAAAAGATGACGCGACCTTTTTTGGGAAGTGGAGTTGCGAGACAACTGGAACAATAAGGTAAAGAAAGAAATACTAACATAGAGGGAAAGTGACTCAGAGTCTGTTTGTCTCTTGTTTTTTGCTTTGTGGAAGTTTAACAAAGACATTGAATATGTAGGGGAACGGATATCATCTAGGACTGTATTTTTGCCAAAGATATGCATGCAAAATATAAGTAAAATATGGGAATATAAGACTTTCTGTCTAACAACACCAGTGCCTGAACTTAGGGTCCCTGTTAAGCCTAAGAAATAAACGAATCCATGTGCTTGAATGCACTGGGATCATTTAATGAAAAACTACAACAGGCCTGGATTGTGAGTCTGTAGCCCTCAGTGATGGCAACAGACATGGCGTTAACATGAACAGGTAATGTTGTGACTGGCACCTCATACACTTGGAAAGGTCAGTATCTTGCCTGTTCCATTTGAGTATATTGCATGAGTGCATGTCTTATCAATAAATACATAGTAAGTAGATTTTGCTCTCTTTTTATTTGTCCTTTTAATGCATTACTACAGTATGTAGTATTCATAGCTGTTAAATTTACTAAGTGTGATTCTCCACCCTTACGGGAAACAAAGGGTTAGAAAAAACACTCTCTCTGTGCTGTCTCCATCTTGTTGTGTCCTGCTGATCAGAGATGTGATTGGCTGCTCCTGGGCTGCCCTTGGCTAATTAGAGGAGGAAGTTGCATGCTCCTGCCTCACCACTGGACTCAATCACTGTATACTGAAAGGCGCCAATTACTGGCGTATGAACTTGATTAAAGGGGCACCCAGCACGGCCTGTTGCTGGGCAAAGACGATGTGCGTGCGTGCGCAGGTGCGGATGTGTGTCTGTTCGTGCCCCGAACCGGCCTGTCCGGTTGCGCACCAGTGTGATTTAAGGCTGTTCGATTTTCAGGTCGATGCTGGAGCCAAATCTGGATCTCTACCGCTGGGGCTGTAATCACACACTGCCTTCGTGTGTATGTGTGTGTGTGTGCGTGGAGCTCTGGGTCATTCTGGCCTAGTGTGTTACCCACCTAACCAGTTTCTAATGATGTTAATGCTGATCAGCCACTGTATGGATTTCAGCCTGGCTGGATGGACAGAGATAATCACTGCACATAGACCTCCATGATCAATACCCGTCCGGAGGAGCGAATCAACCTTTGAGGCACCCTGAACTCCAAAATTTTAACCTCTTCAGCTCCACACCAGTAAAAAGTCTGTAAAAAAGCCAAATTTCTTATGTTACGTTAGACGGCACACACTTTTACAAAATTATCTTTTATTAAAATGAGGTTAAAGCGTTCAAAGTTTCAGCTTTTCAAATGTGGATGGAAGGGTGTGATCCTAGGACAAAAAATGCTATGTTCTGATGGTCTGATTGGAGTGTTTTATGTCAGTATGTGTGCATTAGGTTTATGTTATAAGATGATTCATGTGTGTGAGATGTGTTGCAGTAGTGGTTAATAGCTGCACCGTTGTACTGGCTGCAAACAGATTTCACAAAACACTGTGTCACACTTTTTTTCTTTTTTTTAAATTTATGCACACAGCCCCAGACACCAATTTTTCTCTCGCTTTCTTCCTTCCTTTGTTTCTCGTGACAGCAATTAAAACAGAGCTCTGCTGTTTTCAGAGACAAGAGTCCTTCCTCTGCCTGTAGGTCAGAGGTGACAGAAAAATAATAAATACAGCAGCTGCTTTGACTCTCAGCAACCTTCTCCTCCCCTTGGCTATATTTAGAGAGACACGAGCTGCTCTGAGATCAGATGTTGATGTTGGACGCAGGGTGCGTGCTCTGTTTGGACAGCGATCCGCAGTGGCTGGCTGGTCAGGTGAATGGAAAGAGCAACTGGCTCTTAAGGAAGGTGCGGCTCCAGTGCAGTTTTATAAAAGAGAGGAGCTGATAGATTTGTCAGGGTTGTTAGGGTTTCCACTGATGGTACAATATGCTTGAGGTAAAGTGTAAAGTGATATTTTACTGTACAGCGTGTGACAGAGAAGTATAAGCAGAGAAGAAATTCCACTCATTAAAATCACCTTTTCTGCTCTCTGGAAACTGTGAGCGGGCAGTGCTGAAACTGATTGCAGTTTGGGGTTTCAGTTTAGCTCCAGAATGCTTAATTGGAACACCACGTTTATTTATTCAGTGCATTTACTGTTAGAAACAACAGAAATTTGGGAGTTTGGAAAGCTTAATTTGATTTATACACCATTATTGATTTTAATACATTCTGTTTATGTCCTGTATGTAAGTCAAGGCAAATCATATAGAGAGCTAAGAGTGAAAAGTGTCCATTCAGCGACCACTCTAAACCTGCTGCTAGCTCCACACACTGATTAACTCTTTTGGACTGTTCCCCTGTGGGAGATGAGCCTGAAGCTGTTGTTTCTATTTCATTTGTTATTGTCAGAATAAATGGAGATCACTTCCAAGATCACCTTGTGCGATCCTGTGACTCTCACAGGATTGCTACTCCCTCGTAAGATAATGGAGGGCTAAGAAAGCACTGGTGATATCACAAACAACTGGAAGATATCTAGCGTGTTGCGTGTTGCCCGTGTGTGGGTAATGTATTTTTCTTTCAGGAAAAAAAAAGCACATTTTTATCAGCACAGAAAAGGATGTTCTGCTCCCTAATGTAGCGCAGCATGTTTATCATTAACTCACTAGAATTCACAGTTTGTGCGGGAGAAGAGTTTGAACACAGGGGCCTCCTTTCTTTTTGCAATGCTCAAATGTGGGTTTGCACAAATACTTTCGCTGCTTGTTCTTCCCGTGCCCTGCCTTGCTGTCGTGATGACGTTCGCACACGCACAGAGCGTGCAAACTGCACAGAGTGACAGTGAGAGGAAAGATCTGTTTGGCAGGCTGCTGGACGAAGGGAAGCAGGCTGTTTTTCTGCTGTGTTCAGATCAAATATACAATAGGCTTGAGGTGTAAAGCAAACAAACCCTCTTTACTCCCTGGACTCTCACACAGACACGCTTCTCTGTCTTTCCTTTCTTTGTGACATAATGCAACGAGAAGACACACCCACTGTACTCTAATGCTAACCTGAGCCTTGGAGAAAACTCCCCTATTTGCTAAGACTGAGCCTCAGTGGTATAAAATATTCCCTGGTCTGTTTTCCTCCTCTCCCCCTCACCTCTTGTCTCCTTCCTGGTGTGATGTTTGAGGCCCCTTGGCCAATTCCCACGCTACAAGGGAAGAAAACAAGAGGGAGGGAGTGTGTGCAAGTATGTGTTTTGACCTCCAACCCCCAGCTCTGTGTCATTCAGCCATCAAATAACATCTGGACTCTGGTCACTCTCACACACACAACAGAATGTTTTCTGAAATCCCTCAGCCTTGTTTCCCATGAGCACATCACAAGCAACAACAACAACAAACGAACACTAACTGGAATCAGTTCTGCATCTCATTTCATGGCATACGGACATGTTTTAAACTTTTTGCTCAAGGTCCACTTATAAAGAGTATATCTGTACTTAGACTCAAAAGTTGCTCCAAGATTAAGGACACAAATGCACTAAATTGTTTTTTAAACAATTTAAAACCAAAATATTTAATTTAGAATTACAAAACTCAGCAAATCCTCACAATTGGGAAACATGAATCTGTAAATGCCTGACATAGCTGCACTTTTCTAGCAAAAGAATAACTGATCATAAAACCAGAAAAGCAGTTCTTTTTAATTTAGTTTACAGACAAAAGATTTTTTTCCCCTTCTTTGATATAGTGATAAGGGGAAAAACTAAACATCCTGGGAACAAAAGCAGAGCTTAGGATGTGGGTGTCAAGGGATGTGTTTGTGTGTGAGAAAAGTTCAGTCAAAAACACAGTTAAGGACAGAAAAGGGAGCCGTAATGTACGTCAGAGAAAGGAAGAACAATGCTCGAGTCAGGGGACAGACCAAGGTCAGCGTGTTATGTACGCTGTAACTGAACAGGACGCCAGTGTGCCTGGCTGAATGTCTGCCTGTCATTCTGTTTAAAGGGTGGATGCCCATTCACTTGTTAACAGTAGCTGTGGTGCAGTGAAAAAAGGGACGCTTTCTACATTTTCCGCATTATTATAAATACGTCATTTATGTAATATTAACAAATTCTACTATTCACCTTAAAAAACTTAAAAAGCACTTCCAGGACTGAGCTGTTTAACTTAACTCCCCACTCCCACTCCCTTTCAACATGTAAATTAATAAAAAAAAATTGTATGTAATTTGTACAGTATTTTTTTTTCTTTCTTATTTTCTTTTCTAAATGTACTTGTATATTGTTCACATGTTGAAATAAATTACCAATCAATCAATCAATCAATCAATCAACTCTAACATCCATCCGTCCGCTTCCTCGGGAGTGCTGGTGACTATTACAACTGTCATAGGGCAAAGGTCACAAGTCTAACACAGCTCAGCGTAACAGCACATGTAAGTGCGTTTAAGGTGTATCATGGTCAAATCTGGTGAATATCACTCTGCTTTACTGGTGATGGAAGGAAGTATAACCACACTGTATTTAAACTGTGTTACAGAAGACACAGAAACTGCCAGATTACTGGGAGTCGGGTCCATCTATCCATTTTCTTTCCTGCTTTTCCAATTCAGGGAAGCAAGAGGTAGCTGGAGCCTGTTCCAGCTGTCATAGGGAGAGCAGTTCTGAACAGGTCGCCAGTCTCTTGCGTGGAGAGTGTTTTACAAAATTCAGATAGATCCAGATGCATTGTACCTGGATCAGGATGAGATGAGATGAGATATGAGTTGAGTATTAGGATTCTTTTATTTTAAACCATAACTTGTCTGCTGGGCATACCACAAAAGCAATGGCCATTGCAGTACCTCTTGTTCCTCAGTAGGGGGAGTTGTCTCACTATCAGAAGCCTTCTGAAGTGAGCTGCAGCTGCTGAAAAACTTTGTATTGATCTTTTGTATTATGTTTTTATTTTATGCCACATCAAAATTCTCTTTCACACGTGATTTGTCATATTTTAGGTCTTGCTGTGCAGTTATCTTCATATAAATTCATCAAGTCCACTTTAAGGAGTGTTTGTTAAAAAACGTCTGTATCTACCCCTAAACATTATGGAAAATTTGATGTGAACACAAATAAACTTGTCATTTTCGTGTACATTTCAACAGAAATATTGTATTGCATGAAATTCTAAACGTGGGATCCTCTGGTCTGGTTTAAAAAAGACTCTTGCTCATAATGAAATTTAGCAACAGTTTAAACGTATGCTATGAATTGCAGTGTCACCTGCACGATGTCCTTGAGAAATGTGCTTGAATGCCATCGTACTTGCTCACGCCGATATCTAAAAAGAAAACACAGACTGTACAATTGGAAGGAAAAGAGCTGTATGGCTACTAGGATTCACCTAGTAGAATTTAAAATATCATCCTTCATAAATATATTCATGCGGACGGGTGAAATCATCTGCACCCTGCATTGGGATGGGAGGTGGGGGGGTGCATCTACGTAAGCACCATCACAAGTCTCCCAGTTCCCCTATTTCCTGTCAGCCAGGTCTATTTTTAGCTTCTGACGTCACCGGTCTCCTCTGATGGAGCCTCGTCACGGCCGATTACACCGAGCCAGGGGTGGAGGAGGTGTGTAGAGTGGGGCTGAACGAGGTGTAGTGGTGGGGTGGCATCATTGAGGTAAGCCCTGCTGCTGCATATCACCCCCACCAACCCACCCTCCGGGAAATTGCACCAATCAGATGCAAGGTGCTGAGCACATCACTGTGCTGGATACAGCCCTCCTCATCACCACCCCCACCCCCTCCTGATCTCGCTGTATCTCACTGTTTCTATGAACTGGGCCCATTTCATTCAGCATCGATTGCTTAATGGCCATCTTTCACTTAACACGCAATATTATTACTGGAGCGCTGGAGGCAGGCTGCACTAAAAATAGACACAGGAGCAAGCTTCCATTGCTCGACTGGTGCTCTGTTTTCAGCTGTTATAAAAGGGGGAGTTTGCATGAATGAGAATGTATCTAATTGATAAAGACAGTCTGTTAATCGTACCCATGCGGCGGCCGCATAATGGAGCTCCGAGGTCTCAGTCAGGTGAATTCTTTAGAAGGAAAGATGTTTAGCCGAGAGGACACTGGCTCACGGTGAGCTTCAAATAGTGCAGAGATCAGCAGAAGAAGATGAATTTCCGAGCTGATAAGCTTTGACCCCCCCAGACAATACTCAAAGTCGAGTTCTCCTCCACTTCCTCTCAGCCCACAACGGTTGCAGCGCCGTGCTGGCTCTTGCATGGACAGCGTGTTACAAAAAAGTGTGGTTTGGTTCAAAGGCGTTAGGAGGGAAAGGGAATTTACTGTCATAGTGAAACCTGCAATTGAGAAGAATTCAATCTGATCATTTGTAGCTGTGCTGCTGTTTGCTGACAGAGGCTTTTCTGGAATTGACATAATCCCACTTTTATCATACCAATAAAAAAAATCTAAATTTTCCAAATATGGAAAAAAAATACTGTGTGGTTATTTACAGCAACTCTTTGTTGAACACTTGGGGGCATATTTCGATGTCGCTGCTATGACGGGCAAGAGCGCGAGCGGCGGGGCGGGTTATTGGTTGTCGTTGCACCGAGGCAACGTGCCAGTGTTGACGTCAAACAGAGATGGTGAAGGGGAAAGATGTGCGTGAGTGTGTGCTAGATTGTGAAAGCAGTAATCACAAGGTCACCTGTTTAAACTCAGAGGAGACAATCTATCTGAATACATTTTTTTCCCATTGTGCTGCCAATAAAAGTGGCATCCTGTGCATTGTATTACTATAATTTTCAGGTAGTCCGCATGAACCCCGTTCTTGTGTCACTTTATAATTGTAGCTCCTTTGTGTCTGCTGTCAGAGATTCCATTATGATGATTTGGGGGCACTTTGGCAAATTGATTTGGATTTGCAGCCCTCTGCATTACTGTACTTTCAACTTTAGCTGTTCCATAGAGGTGCAATTGTACCCTGTCTCACCACGGTCTTATCCTTTCTGTCTCTACATGCAGATCAGCAGCTGCTGCAGAAACCGTTAGTGCTGTGCATCACAATATTTGTGTTTGTCTGAGATTTATATGTGAAATCTTTGCTGCCTGTCTCATGTTTTCATATATTTCTTGTGCTTTTTTCCTACAGTAGGGCTTCTTTGTTTAAAACTATACATTTACTATGCATTTCTTTGTTATTCTGGCTAGGTTTTATGCTCAATATTATATTATAGTAATCAAAGTAGCCAACAATTATAGCAGTTAATAGCAGCTAATACTAATAGAGGTATTAACCTGACCTCCAAGTCACTGCATGCAATTCTAATCATGCCAAAAATTTAAATAAAATAAATAAAAGCAACAGAATTATTTCATTAAAAATCAGGCTGTGATGCTAGCTTGTGGGTAGGAACAACAGAATACTTATTAATTTTTTCTCTCTTCTCTTCCTTTTCTCTGTAGTTTTGATGTGGAGAATGGCCTGTCGGTGGGTCGCAGTCCACTGGACTCTCAGACTAGCCCGGGTTCTGGTCTGGTACTTCAGGCCAACTTTCCCCACAGTCAACGCCGCGAGTCCTTCCTCTATCGCTCTGACTCAGACTTCGACCTTTCACCCAAAACTATGTCCCGCAACTCGTCCACTGCCAGCGACCTGTAAGTATTCTCGGACGCTTTCTGTATTGTTTCAGCAACAATAAGCCGAGAGATGTGGATCTTTTTTTGTTTTCTGTTCTTTTGTTTGTGGGGTTGCACAGCTGGATTTGGAGGAATATATATAGTGTGCTTAAGAGCACAAAAACTTATCTCATCATTCCAGAGAAATCAAAACGTTTCAGAAAGAGGCTGAAGATATGAAGGCGCCGAATACCACAGATCATCTAATCTCTGAGAAACTGCACAGTAAAACAAACTATTTTCTGAATGAAAATGAAAACTTTAAAGTTAGTTTTAAACATGATTCCAGCAATGTTTTAAAACTGTTAGTTAGCCATGTTATCCACTTTGTTAGGTACACCAGTTATCTAGTCAGCCAATCACATGGAAGCATGCAGACATGGTCAAGACAAGCTATTGAAGTTCAAACTGAGCATCAGAGGAAGAATGGTGACTTATGTGACTCTTGACATCATGTGAGGCTGGTCTGAGTGTTTGAAAACTGCTGATCTGCTGCAATTTTCCTGCACAAACATCTCTAAGGTTTACAGAGAACGATCTGAAAACGCTATCATGTCAAAAATGGATCAAAGTCTCGGAGGAATGATTCAAGCACACTGTGGAATCAATGCATGAAGAATTAAAGAGATCTGAAGGCAAACAAGGGTCCAACCCTGTACCATGAAGGTGTACCTAATAAAGTGGCTAGTTGTGTATTTCGTTCAGCATTTTTTAGCACAATAAAATAAAATTTTCATTTAAGTCAAGGTTTGAAATGATTTGCAAATCACTGCCTTTTATTTTACACTAAGCCTGTAAAACTCATTTCACGAGATCACATTGATTGTGTCAGTGTCATAAATACAATAAATTATAATAAATACATTTAAAACTATTTCTAGTAAGCTTACCTAAGGTCCTATTTACACTCGAAGAACTACATGCATTTGGCAGCAGGCTTTAGAGACACTTCAAGCAGCACAGCTAGAGTTTAAAAATGTAAACACGAGAGCAACCAGTTGTAGGTGTAAATACAGTGAAGTCGGCAGCTGGCGGGAAACATGCTGGTAACGCTACGCTAGTTCAGCAACTAGTTTCTGTCTGTTTATACAGCTGAAGATTTCTCTTGTGCAGCTAGCAGTCTGTTTGAAGCCAGAGTGTTAATGGGGCCTCGACCACCAATAGCTGTCGCTCCTTTGTTTTGAAGGGAGGAGGGATTGAAGCATTGGGAAGTCAATTGGCTACCTCGGTGAGACAAAGTGTGAAGATTGCTGTGATTTTTCTGTCTATCTCTTTGGCCTGTGCCACACTGTCATGAGTCACATCTCCCACGCTTTTCCCAAACACGATCCGAACAACTTTATCTTGGATGCTCAAAAGTTTGAGAAACAGTCCCAGCAACCATTTGACAGATGCTGATGTGTTGCCACCCGTGTTTCAGTCACAAACCTGACGACTACAAAGGATTTTGATATTTTACTTAACAAGGTGGCGCTCACAGTCATGCATCAAAATGTTTGCTGGACAGTGAAGGCCAACTTAGTGTTTTTCACAGTTAGCATGATTTCACCCTGAGGTCTGGAGGTCTGTGTGCATGTTGTCACCCTAAAGCTTCCAGAAAGCTTTAGCTGATCTAAAACTGGTATCCCAAGCATCCAAAGCATGAGCTCTGTTCCTCACCTGCATGTTGTTCTAGTTATACAAATAAGTCTTAGAGGCATTTTTAGTGGGATTGGTCTTTTTTAACATTTCCCTTGAGATACAGCTTACTCATAGCTGGGTTTATTTGTGAGACGCAATCTTGTTGTTTAAATTTAAATTTAGAAGTCAATCAAAGTGAATACTAAAACATCACTAAATGCAAGTTTAACTAATTAACTTTACTCCTTAGATACAATACGAATAGGGTTTTTTTTGCCTAGCAACTAGTGCTAGCCTTTCTAACATTCATCCTGCTCCTCTATTCCTTATTGCCAACTTTTAATTACCACATAGTCACAAAAACAATATATCTATGAGGTGTAGCACCTTTGCCTCTAAGAAGGATTTTGTGTAACTAATACAACGTGTTGTTCTCCTTTCTTTGTCCAGCGTGATATTCAGACCAGTCACGGTCTCATCCAACTGCGACGTTCCTGCTCAGTCAAATATCCCAGTAACAGCAACCTGACTGTTGTCATGATATGTGTGTTTGTGGTGTGGAATCACACTATACATCACGAACTGCTCTTTCCCCTCTCACGTGGCCTTTTTTTAATTTGCAGGCATGGAGAAGACATGATAGTGACTCCATTTGCACAGGTTAGTCGCATATGCTTGTTGCTGGTCCTTTAAGAGTTTGTTGTTTGCTGTCATTGAATCAAAGCCAAACTCAGGATCGAGGGTGCCAGCACTGATATTATGACAGGTGGAAGCCGGCAACCTGTACGGCAACAGGCCAAACACAGCACAGGCTTTACAGTTTAACAGACATGGCATCAAAATGAATGTTTATACACTTATTACTTGAAACAGTTGTTTGAACTGTGTGAAGATCTGCTGATCAATGCATTAAGCCAGCAAGGAGAACGTTACATGTAAGCAGTTCATAAAGAAACAGCCCACAGTGAAAGCATGGTGTAAACAGCTAAGCAGAGGTGCTTCCATATGGTGCAAATTGATTTAATAATACTACACTATTCACTGAACTCCTGAAAGACCTTTTTTCACAGTGAATTTCATTAAAGCTAATATAGATCCACTGATGATGTATTTAAAAAATTGTTTACTGAACTGTTTGTTGTTTATGACAGACCGTCTGTCCCATGAAGTGAGATGTGAAATATAATTGTTTCCATTCAAAGTAAATCCATCTAATTTGAGGCGTTGCGCTGTCCAGATGCTCTGCGTGGCTCCTTGCTCCTTGCTTACTCATCAGTTTGAGAAATAAGACATGGTTCATATTTTAAAGACAACACCCACACACATTCTGTTTGTACTGAACAGCTTGTTCTTATGTGTGTGTGTGATCATCAGCGACCTACTAACATGATCTGTGTACATGTGATAATTCCAAACTAAAGTCCAATATTTACCCTATAAAAGTTTATCATCAGTAAACGTGAGATATGAGAGAGAGCAGAGCTTCAGCATGCTTCCTCTCTTACATCAGGCTTTTAGAAGTTAGCTGAGCTCGGATAGTACTATCAGCGACATGAAACCCTTGCATGCTGTGCCTGTAAAGTGTGATGTTTTTAAACCACTTAGCTTTTCTATTCTTACTCAAAGTCCATTTTGCATTTTTATTTAAATGCTAAAAGTTCATGACAGGGTCTTTAAAAATGGTTAAAAGTTCCAAAACAAATATCAAAGTCACTATATTCACGGTAACAGGTAAAAAAGGTTCAACCATCTAAAAGAATGGTTCTTTATTTTGAATGAAAATTGGTTCACGTATTTTGTTTATTCATTTTTTTAGGTTCTTGCCAGTCTACGAACGGTGAGAAGTAACTTTGCTGTTCTGACACATCTGCAAGATCGTGTGGGAAACAAGTAAGAGCACAAACACGACGTGGAGCGGATGACTAATTTGCTCTTTTGTTATTCTACCGACTCCTCATCTGTTTCGTGTTTCAGGCGGCCGTCAAGCAGCAACCAGCCGCCCATGTGTAATCCATGTCTCACAGGTCAGTGTTAATACCCCTGGGTGATGGGACACTGAGAGGTTCTAGTTCCCCTGTGACTAATGGTGCCTTTCTCATAGAAAATGAAAATGTTGTTGTCTTTTTAAATACATAGAAAAAGAATTAAGTGATTGTTGATTCAGGTAAATCTGAAAGATGTGCTTCTTACAGTTAAACAGATGCAAATATAACAGTGCTGGTAAATGAATGGTGAAGACATTAACAGTCAGGACAGGTGCAGCATGACAGGATCAAGTTTTCTCTTACCAAGATCAATAGCAGACCCATGCAGCATGTTAAAGATGTGGATGTTTCCACAGCAGTCCCAGGCGTAAACTGCAACGTGTGTTTGTTTGACCTCTGACCTTTCAGAGGAGCCTTACCAGAAGCTGGCGATGGAGACCCTGGAGGAGCTGGACTGGTGTCTGGACCAGCTGGAGACCCTGCAGACGAGACACTCAGTCAGCGAGATGGCATCCAACAAGGTGAGGTGATTCAACTCAGCTGTGTCCATACCGATCATTAATGCTGTGAAGAAGTGCAGGTGGAAAACAAAAGCCTCTGATCTATGCCCATTTCTTTCTTTTTATGTATTTATTCAACTGAGTATCCAATCTGTGCTGTTTGACTGTCTGTTGGCAGTCTAGCATCCCATTTTCAAGATATCATTTTTAAATTTTGTGTGATGGTAGATACCGATAACAGCTCCAGCTGAGATGATTTGGTGCAAATTGGGTCACACAAAAATATAAAAATCCATGAAAAACTAAATATTACTTGTTTTTTTCTGAAATACTACATTGACTAAAATCTTTTAACTTTTTCTTTGTACTTTAGTTTGTAGAGAGAGTACACAGACTGGCTGTGACTGGGCTGTAATAAGGTAGATGGAGGGGGAAAAGTCAGTGTGTCCTAGGAGCTTTGCAATCTAACCTCATGCATCAACTACACACGAGATTTTCAGCTTTTTCATTGTAGTGCAAACTTGCTTTCACTGTTCACAAATTAACTTTGTACAGGAAAAAAATTAGATTTGAGGCGTGCGTAAATAACACTACTGTTCATGAATGGCGCCTCTCTCCACTGAGCGCACGTCCTTGCTGGCTCTTCCTGCTGTCTGGCTGCAAACCTCCTCCTTCCCTCACTCAGCCAATCATATCTCTTTCCTCCACTCAGCCCCTTAAGCTAGACTAACGTGATTGGTCGGAGAAGGGGGACCAGCATGCGGGGCAGGGGGGGCAGGGGATCCTCTCAGACTCTCCCTCACTCTAGCTCCTGCTCTCCCTCTTTATGTTTATCATTAACAGCGTGTGACAGTAGTTGAATGAGAGACTGCAGTCACACCCTGATGGCAGAGCTCTTCTCCTGCCTCCTCTACCTCAGCTATACCCCACCCTATCCCTCCAGCACCACCCCCCCCTTCATCTTCAGGATTGCAGCTAGGAACTGTGGGAACTTTAATTTTTTTAAATGGACTTTTTTTTCATGTCCAGACCATCTCTGCTGAGCATGGAGCAGAACTGAGTGGGGAAATTACAGCCTATTACTAAGCAAGCAAACTTGGATTTTAGCCTCTACTAACATCAACATGCGTGAGCTGACATGCCTGCGTCGGCTCTCTGGGTTTATCTGTACTGGAGACTCAGACAGGTGAGCGATGGGGAGCCCTGCTGGCTTTCCTTGTTGACAATGGGATCTAGTGATCAGCAGTGCAGGCTTTGCAGTGGGACGAATGCTGAGTGAGCCCGCCTGTCGGATCTGACTCAGGACAAGATCCACAAAGGGGCTGAACGTTGTGTGTGTGTGTGTGTGTGTGTGTGTGTGTGTGTGTGTGTGTGTGTGTGTGTGTGTGTGTAGGACAGAAATGACAACAAAAAGGGCCAAAATATCCATGCGTGTTAGAGGAAACTGTTGTCATGATTGTCAAAAAACAAATCACGAAATCTTAAGAGGAATAATTCATAAGTGTAGGAATGGCTCGCATGTAAACAATTGTGTATGTGTGTGTGTGTGTGTGTGTGTGTGTGTGCGCACGCGTGCAGGAAGTACTGAAGCGCAAAGGGGGAAGCCGTGATGAGAAGCTCCAGGAGAAATCAAACAGATGATAAACAGTTATGTAGGCTGATGCATGTGTTTGCGTTGGCCTGTATGTGTGCCACAAAATAGCCGTGCAGCCACTGCAGCATCACACTCTCACCCAGATCCCCTCCTTCCTCCCTCAGCCTCCACCTGCCGAGACTGTTACATAATCAGTGTGGAAACTACTGCTGCCATCAAATTCAACGGGGAAACACTGAACTCTTTTAATTTTGTAAAACTTCATGAAAATTTCACTTGTGTTTTTTTTTCCCTACAAACAGTGCACGTGTTTTTGCTTTTTTGTTGTGCTTAGAGATATTATAGCTTGTTTTGATTTTTGTATAAATATATATATATGCATATACGGAGGTAAATCAAAGGGTATTCATGGACTGTAGGCTGGGAGCATAATCCTGTGAGTGCTGCACTGCTGGGGTTTCACCACATTTCGTTTCACTCTTAATCGAAGCAAAAAAAATGAAACTTTTGATTTGGCTGTGAAGTTTTTGGGGCATTAACAGTGAAAATGAATAAGGAAAATACAGATGTGGGTCGTGCCCATTAAGAACTTGCTAACTTTTCTCTACCAATGCAAACAGCTTACTGGACTGAATTATGGAAGTCTGAAGAAACGATGCGTACTGACAGTTGGAGGCCTCAGTAGCATGTGGAAGAACACTGCCACAACAGCCTGGCACTTCTTCCTCATGCTGGTCATCATCTTGGTCACACACTGCTGTGGGATGGCATCCCATTCTTCAACCAGCATTTCTCGCAAATGTGGTTGTGTTGGTCGCACAACCTGCATCTCTCTGCATTGAGATAACAAGCCTTATTTTTCAGTGAGGGAGATGCCGCCCTGCCCCATCACACTACCTCCACCAGAAGGTCCACCAATCAGCACAGTGTTGTCCAGGTCCTCTTAAAGCTTTGATCGTACAATCCAATAGTTGTAGGCAGAATCTGGACTCTTCGCTGAACATAATGTACCTCCAAGTGTTCAGGTCCCAGTGCACATGTTGCCAATGCCAGCGTAATGGTGTAGTGTAATCTTCTTGGGACACCTACTTCATGGCCTGTCTCTGACATCCCAGACACCAGCTTGAAGTTGCCCTATGGCACGGGCCCTTTCCAGATCAGTCAAACGTGGCACTTTTAGAGCAGACAGACACCACCTGACTGCTGTAGCAGGGACCTTGCTCACAACTGCTGCTAATCAGGCACCCGATTGTTAGCATCTGGGCTACTGGAAGCTCAAAACAAAGCTCAAAGAGTCAAGATGAGTTTTAATATTGTCAGACAAGATTTGCCACATTTTTCATGGGCACAACTCACATACTGAACTATTCTGCTCGACCCACAAATGCATTTTCTTTACAAATGTGGCACCATTTCAGAGGAAACAGGCTCTCCAACAGTATAAGATTTATTCACAGAAGCATTGTTGCAACAAAGAAGTAATCGACCAAACCCAGATTTCCTTCATTTATGTGCCAAGTTTAGTTCTTGGCACTTAAAAGAGGTTAAATAAACAGAACCAAACTCAGTATAATAAAGTAGATACAAAGAGATTCAATCAGACCAATTTAGATACTCTGAGCAGGGTGAGGAACAAACACTTGTAAATTATCTAATAACAAAGAAAAAAATCTACAGTTTGCTTAGTAGTTAATTGAATCTATTGTAACAGCAATCAAACCCAAAATTACTCAATATCTAACTCACGAAACTAAGATATATAAAGAACAAAGATAAATGACTCTAGCTATCTGCCCTATGGTGTCACAATACTTGGTTTGTTCCGATCAGCACCTCCTGTATTTAATAGCACCGCATGCTGGAGGAACAGCCCAGAGGCCTCAGCAGCCAAACAGACTAAAATGAGTCAAACCTATAAAAAATAATGATATACATACACTACATATAAAACAATTTCAGTAAATGCAAAATAAATGAGCATGCTGTATGAGATCACAGATTGTGTTTCCTCATTTAGGGTTATGTATATGAGCCATGTGTATCAGGTAACTCAAGGTAGCTCAAGTATATTGTGTAAAGTGTGGCTGCATGGAGGTTACCACCTTCATCACAGCACCTTGTCTTCTTCCCTCTATTTTGTTACACAAATAATAAGATTTGTTTTTTTAGTTATGCGATCTTTCACCTGCCTCTTCACATTTCTCCCACGTATTTGCAGTTACAAAAATCTAAGCAAATTAGTAATGTGCAATTTAAAAGCTAAAATGTGACATGCATCCATTAGGTTGTCTGTAGTAACATATTAGTCATTTTTTTCCGTTGACCTTTCATGCACTGTGGGTTTGTTTGTTTTTGTTTGTCCTTGGAAACCTTTTTGTTTACCGTTTTGTCTCCGTGTTTAGAACATGAAACAAATTTCATTCAAACGTTGGAAAGTGCTTCAGTGTTTGTTTTGTTTGGTCCTTCTGTTTGTTTGCACCCATATTTTGGTAACGTAGTTTGCTACATGTTTCCTCTGTTGTTCTAAGAGTCAAATGAAGGGAAGGAGGCATTTAGTTTTAGTGTTTACAGTTACAGAAAGGATTTTGAAATAAAATGCCTTGCTACACACATGCACACCCATATGCTTGGTGTGTGTTTGCAGACTAACCATGTGTTGTTTATGGTTTTGTCATGTCTACACAGTTTAAGAGGATGCTGAACCGCGAGCTGACACAGCTATCGGAAACAAGCCGCTCAGGGAATCAGGTGTCAGAGTACATCGCCAACACCTTCCTCGGTAAGTTAGAACTTTGAAATCTTGTGAATGCAACGACTGAAGAAGGATTTTCAAATTGATACCACAGGTGTATCCACTACGAGGCTGAGGGGAAACACTGCCAGTAAACTAATTTGCTTCTTTGCATCTCCTGTTTTTCTTTTTTGCTCTTCAACATATTTGAATGTTAGGAGGTCTTCTTGTATTTTGTTGGAGTGGATAAAAATGTGGTTTGAGGATGAATAGGGACAAAAAAAGAAGACAGAAAGATCAAATGAGGCTTTTTTAAGAAGGGAAGGGAAGGAGAGGATGACTTTCCAAAGGAACAGGGAAAAGGGTATTTTACTATATAGAAGAAGGGAGTCATTGTGAGGGAGAAAGGATGTGGGGGTTTTTCTTGTACATGGAAATGAAAAGAGCGTGTTTCTGAAAGAAGGTGAGGACTGTGTTAACAGGACAGATGGAGAAGGTGAGGATTTTTCCTTTTTCTGAAAAAGAAGGAGGCGGGGCTGCAGACAGCATTCCCGGACACATTGTGTGGCGTTGTCACGGCAACAGGGTGCACATTATTCAACGGCGTGCCGTATGAATAGGAGGCTCAGTGTTCAACAGCCCTTCCGGCAGGATGGTCCGGCTGAACGAGGATGGCGCTGTCAGTCGGACGCCGTTTTGATATGAGTGCCTCTTCTTCAAGTCTGGCTGCGTTTGGAAATGAGCACCATGGTTTTGGGTGTGAGGAAGAGAAGGCACTGTGAGAGAGGTGAGAAAGGCCAGACAGCGCCTCGCGTGACGCTGCCACTCAGATCGCTGTGCATCCTTAGGTGCCGTGTGCTCGTATCTGGATTTCGTGCCTCTGTGCTAATGAAACACAATGATTGGAAAATACCGAAGAGGATGTGTGGACGTGAGGTAAAGCTGGCTGTCCGTGATGTCACAATGGTATCATTATTCCCTTGGTTTGTACCCCCCAAAAAAATGGATGAGTCGTCTTCAACACAGCCGTGTCTGCTGGGGCAGTACCTCTGAGTCAACAAATCATGTTGAGATGATGCTGATACCGTCAAAGGAAACCTTTTGGTGTTTTTGTGTTTTTGCCTCAAGGACTACGCTCTCTAATTTGGGTTGAAAAACAAAATCTCCTGCCTTTGATCTTAATCAAGTGTTTCGGAAAACAAAAGCACAAGAGCTTTGTCATCAAACTGCTGGGAAACAGATGGTTTTTAACCATCATCGTTACGTTTTTGCTGCTAGTGTTCTCCACCTGCTGCCGTAAAATGTGTTTTCATGGTGTTTTTGTGCAATACTTACATTAATTGTGTTTAGTTGGCCAGATCTCTCAGCAAGCACTGCAAAACCAGCAATATTGTTGCTCCTTTTAGCCTTGTTTTATTATCTCAGCTACGAACAAATAGATTTCGGGTTTCTGATCAGGTGGTGTGAACTGAGTCTGTGTTATTCATGCCGACCTCGCTTATGTGTCATTATACTGCTGATGAAGATGGGTTTACACATGTATGTTTAAGTTCCTTTGTGCAGGAATTCATGTGTTTAGGAAAATGTCAGGTTGCACAGTGACGGTTTCCTGAATTTTAGCTCTGTGCACCACTACAGGGGGTTTGAAATGAAGCAAAGGATGCAACTGACATGCATACTTTAACCATTTAGGATTTGCCACTATTTATATACAGTCTTTGTAAGTGGAAAACAATATCACAAATATAAATTAATTGCTTAAATTCATGGATATCAACAAAATGTGGATTTCTGCCTTTATGATTATTTACTGCAGGCTTTCTGTTTGTTCAGTAGTCTTAGCTTAGTTTAGCTTAGTTTGTAAAATACTTTACTTCTACATTGCTTTTACACTGATGAACCCTCAGTATTTTCTCTTGATAACTTGTCTATACAGTAGCCCTGGGAGTGGAGTGTTTTGCATCCTGCTGCACGCTGTGAAAAAGTTCTTCTTCTTTACCATGGACAGGATCCTTTGAAAATCCTCTGTAGTCTTTCATGGATGTCCAGGCTTTTCTTTTTTTTTTCTCAGGTTTTCCATAAACTGTTGGTTGTTGAGGTGGACTTGTATTATCTATGTTAATAGCAATTGTAGTAACAGCTACTGTTCACAATGTGTCAACTAAAGTCCTAGTAAGTCTATAAAGTACACCTAGTGGATGTGACTGCAGCAACAATTGAAGAATCACAAGTTCCAGCTGCAGTATTGAGAATTTGCGTGAGCTGTTGCAGTCACACTATCATCTAATACTTACAGAGTTAAGTGTTTCTAGTAGTGCACTGATTACTAAAATATTGACAGTATTAGTAGTAATTGTAGCAGTAGCTAAAAGTATGCAGACATTGACACATCATCATATACTTCCCACTGTCTAGGGCAGATCTACAATAGTTCTACAGTGGTAGGAGGCCACAGCAAAAGCAAAATTATTGTGATTTTGTGCAATAAACTTGTAATGTCATTGTCTCTGAAATGGTTGTTGCAAAAACAGGGACCAGGTCTGCAGCCACTTAGAGTCAGTTCCTGTCTTGAAAGTAACTTTGGGCTGTTAAGGCGGAGCATTGTGATCGAATGGCAATAAGATGGAGTCAGCCTCCTATGGGTTTGCAAATGAATGGGGTCAAATTAGAAATTACATCCAATATGTAAAATGTTTGTGACAATATGGTGATTAACTATGACAAACTGGCAAAAAAATTGCAAGTCGGTTGCAAATCCATCCACCAATAGTGATGTAGTAGCTGCGCAGTAACACTAGCATTCAGCAGCCAAGCTTTTACTAGGAGTACAACCACTTTGCGATCAATTGAGTTCCCAATTCCAAAGAAGCGCATCACAAATGAGGTACGCTCATCGGTGCATGGTTACTGAGACGGATTGCACCGTGCCGGCTGCGTCTGTCTGCATTTTTAAATCCGACAGTACCTTTTTTAAGAACTTTGCCAATCTCTCTGCGAGTGATTGCAGTGAGGAGGTTGTCGTCCTTTTTTTAGGTTCATGAACAGCTGCTAACAGCAGTGTGTCTAAATGACAGTCAGACCCACATTATGTGGAAACAGGGCTGCTTCATAGAAATGGCTACATTGTGGACAGTTTGGTGATTCAGTTTAACGGATCTGAGAGAACTTGTGATTTTTTTTGCGTTTGTCAGAGTAAAAAGCTTTGCAAAGATAAGAAAACCAGCATGATTATCTCCCTCTAAATGTAAGGCGGGTAGAACTGAATAATCAAGTGGCTGTGTATTTTAAATTGGTTGAAGACACAAGTGGATGCAGTGAGCACTCTGTCATGGTTTTTCTAACACCTACAGATCTAATGAATCACATCTGGCCATAACATTACGTGTCTGTTCATGTTGCAGAGAAACAACATGACGTGGAAATCCTTTCTCCTCCTCCGAAGGAGAAGGAGAAAAAAAAGAGGCCGATGTCACAGATCAGCGGTGTGAAAAAGGTCACACAAAGCCCGGGTTTGGCGCCTGCCTCCATCCCTCGCTTTGGAGTCAACACACCACACGAGAACCTGCTAGCCAAGGTGGGTTCGCGCATACGCTGCAAAGACAGAAAGACACAAACACACCTACAAATGCGCTGTGTCATTTACATGCTCTCTTTTATTTCTGCAGCAATTTGAGGATATCGATCGTTGGGGTATGGATATATTCAAAGTAGCAGAATATTCTGGAAACCGTCCTTTGACAGTGACCATGTACACCATTTTCCAGGTAGAAATCTGTTCGCTCCACCAAAGACCAGAATCGACCCAATTTGTGTCTCATGTTTATTTTGAATGCTCCTCATCAATGTGACAGGAGCGAGACCTTCTGAAAACCTTCGATATCCCAGTTGACACCTTCATCACCTTCATGATGACCTTAGAGGACCACTACCATGCAGACATAGCTTATCACAACAGCATCCACGCAGCTGATGTGGTGCAGTCCACCCACGTCCTCCTCTCCACCCCGGCTTTAGAGGTGAGCAAATAAGGCATTATTTAACCCTACCAGCTCCAGGGCTCTGATCTCTCAGTGGACCGAGCAGAGCTCCACCTACTTTTTCTTCTGAATAAATTAATTTTCTCTTCCTCGTTCACCTCAGGTGGTTTTCACAGACCTGGAGATCATCGCCGCTCTGTTTGCCAGTGCTATCCACGATGTTGACCACCCAGGAGTCACCAACCAGTTCCTCATAAACACCAGTAGGCTTCTGTCTTTCTATTTAAACAGCACACAGCTTGGGGTAAATAAGGACAGTTTAAAAGTTGACTGTTAAGAAACTGTAGCTAAAAGCTTAGGATTAAGCTTTTAAAGAGGTATTCCACCAAAATGTCACTAAGGATCAAAAGGTGGCATTTTTGTATCAAATACCAGATATGAACACTATTTTCTAAGTATAGTGATAACTGCACCAATCAGGTGTATCACAGTTAAATGGCACAAACCATCCCCTGCATGACAGCGGGTCAAGAAGATACAGTAGTACATATATCAGATTGGAACGCCATATTCCCCGAGACCTCAGGATGATAGATTTATCAAACGGTGGAGGCAGACTGATCTGAGTTAACTCTAAAACAATATGCGTACCTGTGTGTCACTATTCCACTTTCTCATACAAATACACGCCACGGGTTTTCTATTGATTTTTATTAATTTCTGTTATTTTTGTTCCTTTAAACCTTTGGTGCATGAATTATGACAACCTCAATCAGTATTTTTATTCATCTTTAGACATGAAAAAAAGATTTTTGAACTTTGTACTTTACATGTACAAAACATGTACATGTTTTACTAAACATGTACTTTTTAAAGAGTTTTTTTTACATGTCCACTTAGGTGGACAACATATGTTTTGACTTATGTATTTTGGTATGGAGTGACACATCAGTGTCCACTGTAGTGGTTTATGTGCAAGTGTACCATCAACACTGACACAAATACAAGAACACAGCCTTTGAATAGCTGTCCACTGTAGTGACCACTATGCATTAAAGGGTTATTTCCTTTATTTTAATATGTCTATTTTAATCTATATGGATCTCCGTAATCTGCACATTTATTTTAGCAGCTTTGTTCAGTCGTTATCATTAATAATAGTTTAGATTAATAATTGACGATGTAAATACATTAAAGTTGAAAATTAGCTAAAATAAAAAAATTTAAAATTTACAGATTAAAATCAATAATAATTACAGCCAAAATATTTTAACATGTTTCCTTAACTTTTCCACTCTTTAAAATACATAGTAATACATAGAAATGATGCCAGGTCAGGTTATTATATTTGCACACTGTGACACATGATTTAATTCCCAGTGGGTTGCTGTGAGCTCCGATTTACATCAAGCTAAATAAAGTAGAATTATCTTCAAGGTGTTTTGTTTTTTGTTTTTATGGATTTCTACCTCCGTTTCTCCAGGTTCAGAGCTGGCGCTGATGTATAATGACGCGTCAGTTTTGGAAAACCACCATCTCGCTGTGGGCTTCAAACTGCTGCAGGAGGAAAACTGTGACATCTTCCAAAACCTCAGCAAGAAACAGAGAGACTCTCTCCGCAAGATGGTGATTGACATGGTGAGAGCGCTGCCCTTTTTATACAATTTATATTATAACATTAGTTATACTGTCCCTTTGAAATGTGATCTTTTCAGTTCAGTTTTTTGTTTGTCTTGTCAATGCTTGCTGATACACTGAAAAGTCGTGTTGGTAATATATTTTTCCTGAGAACAAAATTGCAGCTTCCTTTTTTTGCATCTACAACTGGACGGAACAAAGAAAAGCAGAAGGTTGTGAGCTGAACTCAGAAACATAATATTTGCTGTTGCACATCACATTGACATAATGCTATTCCTAGCCGCTCACTCTAACCCCCACAAACATAGTAACATTCAAATTTCTGGTCCCCACAAAGATATTTAAACATGGTACACACACAGACACACACACACACACAGATCAGGTGTTGCTCAGGACTGCTGCAGTGAATCTGATAGATGATAACAGCCTGTGTGCATTTGCTTTGTCAGCATTACATTTTGTAACCCAGGCACTGTAAGACAACACTTCACTTCCTGCACTTCCTATCCTTCCTTTTCCTTGTAATCACAAGGAAGTCATCTTTAGGTTGAGCATGAGACCCTTACAATTGTAATGCATTGTGTGTGTTTGTGTGGTTGTTGTCCTCTGTAGGTGCTGGCCACAGATATGTCCAAACACATGAACTTTTTGGCAGACATGAAGACAATGGTGGAGACCAAGAAAGTCACAAGTTTGGGAGTCCTTCTACTAGACAACTACTCTGACCGTATCCAGGTTAGAGCAACTCCTGCTGGCATAACACTTTAATAGTATATATATGTTTAAAAATAATTATTATACATATCTCTATACATTTTTTTTTCAATTATATACGTGTGCAAACCATTTGTCCATTCAGTGCAATGAGCAGAAGAGAGTTGTTTCTGTACATTTCACCATTAGGTCTTTAATAAAAAGGATTTTGGTACTAAAATTGCTCAATGTGACAGATGAAAACTATGCAGTGGCTCGAAGACACTGGTGTCAGCACGTTTCCATTTTGACCTGTGCACAGCTGTACAGCTTGCACGTTAAACCAGGCAGTCTGTGTGAAGGTGCTGCCACCTACTGGACAGATAAGTCATAACATCTGTACAGTTTTGCTGAGTATTGAGGTTCTGATGGAAGTAAAAGGTTTTGATCATAGTAATAAAGAATAAAGTTGGGTATTTACCCTCTCAGCCCAATATATGAACATCTGTATTGTTGTGTTCTGTGTTCATCTTGTTTCTAAATAATAAATTGTGTAATTTTAAATTTTTTTAATTGTAAAAAAAGAGGTAATAAATACCCCACCTCCTTGACAGCACATACAAAATGCAGTTTGTTTGAATAAACAGTAGTTTTTACTGTCAGCAGTGACTGCTGCTCTGAATAGACAGATTTAACCCCCCAGTAAGTAACATTGACTTTCTTAGCTTTATGAGTGACTGTTGCCAAAGCTCAAAATGTTTTTCAAACTGAATTCTTTTCTGGATTATTTTTACAGTTGAGATCGCATTGCATCTCTAACATTGCCCAGCATGACACACCACATCTGACTGAGTTTTTCTCTTCCAGGTTCTGCAGAACATGGTCCATTGTGCAGATTTGAGCAATCCAACCAAACCGCTGGAGCTTTACCGCCAGTGGACGGACCGCATCATGAAGGAGCGTTTCACCCAGGGAGACAGGGAGCGGGATAGAGGCATGGAGATCAGCCCCATGTGTGACAAACACAACGCCTCCATAGAAAAGAGTCAGGTGCTGACAGATGGCAAAGTTAACAGATGTTTTAGTCTCATAATAACCTGTCTACATAATGCTTCCATACATAATTGCAATACAATAAGCAATGAGCTAATATATACGCCTTCATAGGTTGAATCTAAAAGTACAGTGCTGTGCATGTCTTTAGCCACCCCTCATTTCCTTGTGTTTTGTTTCCAAGGAGGCAAACTTTATTATAATCCTTTTAAAGTGCTCTTGAGCAAAAGTTCTCCGGGATTTCTGAAAGTCTTTCAAAGTTTTTCTTTAGACATTTGGATGCTTTTTCACTCACTTTCAGTTCGGGCCCTGAACCTGACTTTTTCAGATGAATGCTGTGCAATGCATCTGGCTCTAGAGCTGATGCAGTGGAAGAGTGGCTGTCAAGAAGCCATTCTTAACTTCAATTCAATTCAATTCAATTTTATTTATATAGCGCCAAATCACAACAAAAGTCGCCTCAAGGCGCTTCATAGATACAGAGAAAAACCCAACAATCATATGACCCCCTATGAGCAAGCACTTTGGCGACAGTGGGAAGGAAAAACTCTCTTTTAACAGGAAGAAACCTCCGGCAGAACCAGGCTCAGGGAGGGGCGGCCATCTGCTGCGACCGGTTGGGGTGAGAGAAGGAAGACAGGATAAAGACATGCTGTGGAAGAGAGACAGAGATTAATAACAGATATGATTCAACACAGAGAGGTCTATTAACACATAGTGAGCGAGAAAGGTGACTGGAAAGGAAAAACTCAATGCATCATGGGAATCCCCCGGCAGCCTACATCTATTGCAGCATAACTAAGGGAGGATTCAGGGTCACCTGGTCCAGCCCTAACTATATGCTTTAGCAAAAAGGAAAGTTTGAAGCCTAATCTTAAAAGTAGAGATAGTGTCTGTCTCCCGAATCCAAACTGGAAGCTGGTTCCACAGAAGAGGGGCCTGAAAACTGAAGGCTCTCCCTCCCATTCTACTTTTAAATACTCTAGGAACAACAAGTAGGCCTGCAGAGCGAGAGCGAAGTGCTCTAAGAGGGTGATATGGTACTACAAGGTCATTAAGATAAGATGGGGCCTGATTATTTAAGACCTTGTATGTGAGGAGCAGGATTTTGAATTCAATTCTAGATTTAACAGGAAGCCAATGAAGGGAAGCCAAAACAGGAGAAACGAAGGGAACTACATAAGAACAGGACTGAAAATGAGAGAAAGTGCCACAGTGAATATCTGTAAAACACAATGGAGGCTCTTGTCAGCATTGATCGAATTATGACCACAGAAAAGTAAAGTTGGATTTTGATCCATCATGCAGCACCATCTGGAAAGTGTCTAAATGGCACCGGTTTTCTTTTTGAGCATGACAAAGATCCCAAACACACTGCCAATGCAGTAAAAGCACACCTGGATTAAAAAAACACATAATCGAACACTATCAGTCATGGATTGGCCTCCAACGTTACTGAAGCAGCAAGCAATCCTCACTGATTGTTCAGCTGTTTCTGCCTCATATACTTCATTTCTATGTATATTTAAAAATATTTCTTTAAATTGCTGCACATATTTCCCATTTTTCCAGGCAAAATATTTAAAAAAAAATGGGGAGTGGCTCAAGACTTTTGCACAGTTTGTTATTCTTCCTACATGTCCTGAAACCACCTCTCCAGTATTTACTCTGCAAACGTGATCCTGTTTGTCCTTTATGTATCGCACTCCTGTCACGTTTGCTGTTGTATTATTGTTAACATTACTATCATAACCAGGTGAGCTTCATTGACTTCATTGTGCACCCGCTGTGGGAGACCTGGGCCGACTTAGTGCACCCCGACGCTCAGGACATCCTGGACACACTGGAGGACAACAGGGAGTGGTACCAGAGCATGATCCCCCGCAGCCCCTCGCCTTCCACCCCAGAAGAGCACCAGGCTGAGGTGGGACCAGCAGCTTTGGGAGCAGGGGCACCCATTCCTTCTGGAGGAGGAGGAGGGGACAAGTTCCAGTTTGAATTAACACTGGAGGAAGAGGAGGAAGAAGAGGAGGAGGCAGATTCTGACCTTGAGAGCCCCATAGAGAATGAGTCTCAGTCTGCTGCGGAGAGGCACCGAGACTCCTCCTCCCCATCTCTTTCTCCAGACCCCCGCAGCAGCAGCAGCGGCAGGTACCGTCCCCCTTCGCCTCACCCATCTCGGACCTTGAACCTGGCTGCCATGTCGGTGCGGAGCCCCAGCCCTCAAAGAGCGCCAGTCTCCCCAGGGCGGGAAGGTGCCGACACGGACAGAGAACTGAGCCAGGAGGGCGACGGAGTGGCCTGCCTGCGTTTGGGCACATAATGACCAGCACAACCTGCCCTGCCTGAGAGACACGGGTGCTGGATGTATGTCGATGGAGGCAGGGCAAGCCTTTACCAATAATGTCTGTAAAATCACCACAGTCCCTTTACACTGGAGACACCCACTCTGGAGAACAGAGGAATGTTCCCCCTCTGTTTTAGGTTTCGTTTTTCAGCAGGGAGAATAGTTTTTGCCTATCTTTGGGTGCCTGATAGGCCATCCTGGTTTGTTATAGCTTCAGTTTGGAGAGTCCCAGACAGAAACAAAGAAAACGAAACTGCTGCGTTTATTCTGGGAAGAAGAACGAAGCTGAGGCCTGTACTCTAACAAGAGGTAACAAGGTAAAGGAAATGTCTTCCTTCAAAATAACTGTGACATTTGAACGCGAGCAGCGAATGAGGACCGCAGTGGTGTGACAGGGTCTTGGAAATTATTTTGCACCATAGTTTCAGTTTAAGGTATAAAATTATTGAGTCCTCGTTGGATTAAGTGAGTCTGATTTCTTTAAGAATGATGTGAGAGATGAATCATTTTACCAAATACGGGATGTAAATGAGAAAAATCGGTGGACCTTAACCTCAGGGTATGAAGAGAAACATAAATCTAATGTAGCACAGATGTACTGGGTACCCCCTAACCTAACCACCACCCCAAACAGTCTTTCCAGTTTGATTTACCTCCAAGCCGGACAAATGAGACTTTAACCCATGGTGTGTCTCTACATTTAATCAAAACCCTTTAATATACAATTTGGCAACTTACATACTTAAACCAGCTTGTAGCACCACAGAAACTGAACACTGAAGAAGACTTTACCCCAGTCTCACCTGTTGATACTATAAGACACCACCTGTATAATTAGTTTAAGCTTTATTTTATTTTGTACCTGTAATGACTTTTAATGATGTCATTGTTCTGTTTTGATTTTCGACCTGTTCCTTGTTGTACATTAGCTGATCTCGTCTGTGGTTAAGTGCTTAAAAAGCATTTGTTTTGTTCGGTTTTTTAAATCAGGGTGCCTCCAGTCCGCAGTAGCACTTTACTGTCTCGGCCATTTCAGCTCTTCTGTTCAGTCACAAAAAAAGGGCTTCACCCACTGTAGGCCTGCTGATCACAAAAACACAGTACAAAGCATTTGACTAAAGGTACCAGAAGGCAGGGCGGGAAACTAACCAGCTTTCACAAACTAGCGTCTCAACAAAGGATTTGATGGCGTGCAACAATAATAAAGTTCCTATTCATCTACCGGTCAGATAATATCGGAATTCTAGGACTGCATCTGTTTGTTTTGAGACAGTCCAAAGGTGTGCAAACTCCAACAACTGTAGGTGAAATATAAAACTCAGCCTCCCACCTCTGACCCAAACTGAATTTGTTCTTATAAAAGAATAATGCTGGCAAAAACCTTCTTTTTTTTAATAATCAGCAAACAATGAACCACTGCTATAACAAAGTATTGTGTGGCATCTGTTCTATAGATGTTCCATAGATGCGCATGCTCCCTAATTATAATTTAGTCAGTTTTCATTCAATCCTATTTCTACCATCCTGATGAAAATGTGTCCAACAAAGAAACTGTTCATTTTTTAAAGGCTCCCACATGTTTGTTGGGAAACACTATTCATGCAGTCACATTATTTCTGTCTGTACTGCTACAATTAAAATCAGCAGCTACAGCTACTACTGTTTTGAAGCTCTGTGAACATCTATGCTCATTCAAATGTTTTGTTTTGTTTTTAAAACCAACATTTGTGTAGTGCTTATAAGAGATTAGTGAGATTATTGAGGAGATCTGTGCTCATGTCCAGGGAAATTTAAGATTTACTGCTTGTTTCTTGTAAAAGTAACAAGTAATCTACTATATTACTTCTGTAACACGTGTATTCATCATGTCTTTCAGATCAGATAGAATTCCCAAAACTCTCCGAGCATCCTGTTAACTTCCATCCAAGGAAGCCACTTGGATGTTTGACAAACTATCAGTGTGTGCATTTATAATGGCTGATAGATGGAAATTTAAAAGCTTCAGCCATGCTATAAGTCTAGATGTTGAGGGCACCTGAGCCATCAACCATCTGATCTGAACAGAGCGGGGAAGACAAACCATCAGCGTAGTTCATCACAGGCTTTGACACCTGTTTGATTAAGTCATACTTGAGCTCAGAGCACTTTATAAAAGAGGCCCTTGCTGTTGATTTTGTTTTTGTAGGTATTTTAGAAAATGTAAAAAATGCCAGCCTTATCCTTTAATGGTAAAATGTTGTTTCGACACACAAACCTTCAAACCTCAGTCAAAAGTAAAACATGTTTACACATCTGAACTAAAGATGCTGCTTCTAAATTGCTTTATTTTCCATAAAAAAACCAACGAGGATCTTTGAATTCTAAAATCCCAGCGGTGTGTTTTCCTACCCTGCCGACAGATACTGATGTAGAGATCAGAGAGAGCTCGGGTGGCAGAAACAAGTCACCTGTAGTTCATCCTAAACAGACTGTGCTCCATCAGCTCTTATTTGGTAGATAGTGCTCGACTGGGATAAATGTGTGCCACAAGTGTTGACAACACACAAACACCTGCCAGCCTACAATGCTGTACATTTTTACACTAGAGATTTTAACCTGATGATTGTATCAAAGTCATTAACTTTATAGTGTTAGTTTTTACAAATGATACACGTTAACAGTATTTAAGGCAAACGATTCAATAGATTTTGTGCAGCTTTGGATCCGTCTGTTCAGTTCTTTCCTAATCAGATAGCTGAGACTCGAGGATGTGTGTAGTTTCAGGTGTTTCATTGTCTTTCTGTACCAAGTACACATTCAGCCTAGAACAGTGTTTATCGCTGTCACTGAGGTAGAAAGACCGGGAAGTAAGCAAGCACTACGCAACATACGATGCACTTCCCAGTCAGGCAGTAGT
Organism: Neolamprologus multifasciatus; assembly: GCF_963576455.1. Classification (NCBI taxonomy): domain Eukaryota; kingdom Metazoa; phylum Chordata; class Actinopteri; order Cichliformes; family Cichlidae; genus Neolamprologus; species Neolamprologus multifasciatus. Next base: position 34,837,089 of record NC_140453.1, on the reverse strand, counting down.
AGAAAACACTAGTCCAACAGTATTTCATTATTTCAGCTAGTAAGCTTTATTGATCAGCCTTACGTGGTTAAACGTTTTGAGGCTTGTGCTAAAGGACCACTGTGATGATTTTGAAATGCTGATCCTCAGACTGTTGTTCCATTCACTTTTCCGTGGAGAAAGAGGAAAGTGGGAAAACTGTTGCCAGACTTACATTTTTTGAGAACGTTTACAAAGTGTGCAAAAGAAGATTTTTTTTCAAAGGCTCCAGATTTAAAGACAGTTTAAAGGTCTAATAAAAATAATTGTGAGTAGATATGTCATATTAAAAATGTCTCCTATTAAACAGTTCTACATTGTAATCAGAGCAGTTCAGTTTTTACAGTAATTTTTACTCATTAGCATATTTAGATATCAGTATCCAGCTGACCACAGATGCCTTCGTATGACAGAAGTGTCTGCATTTGGCTAGTTTTATTAATTATCTAGAGTGTAACAGGCTGAATGTAAGCCAGTGAACCTCAAAGCCTTTGAGCATCACCCTGAAGAGCAAACATTTTCAAAACACTGCATTTTAAACGTCTGTTTTTTGTTACATCATCAAAAAACATGTATAGTGTCAAAAGTTGGTTTGTGGTTTGTCAGCCATGAGTTAAGATCCTTTAGCACTGGTTGGTTTTGATCCAGTCAAACAGCTTTCTATGAGGAGAAAACCTATTTTAGTTACATGTTTGCATAGTGTAGCCATGTTCACGTGGCTACATTATCAAAGAACACAAAGAGCAAAAACAATGGTTTTACCCCCCCCAAAAAAGTTTATTATATTTGTACTACATTTAATTAAAGAATAATCATCCAAAAATGTAAAAACACATTCAAAAATTTAAACTGATTTTTCTCAGATGTGGCACAACAAATGTGTTTCCAGTTAGTCATTATTTTCTCTTATTGTAACAAAAAACAAATTAAAAGCTCATTTTTATCCTGTGTGATACTTTAAGTAGATATACAGCAACAGTTTTCTGACAGCAGGTGTAATTTGCTCAGCACTGAACAGTCTGAGGAGTTACAGCAGGTTAAACTCAGCACCGTGGCTCTTTGCAGGAAGACGTCAGTGCCATACAGCGCCATCTGTGTCGGTGAGCGGGAGCGTTCCCGCTTCTACACGGAGACCGTGTTGCACTGACACCGCCTCCACCCACGTCCATGCAGTCTTGTTCTTTCAGCCTCTGTGTCGTGCAAACTTCTATAGAGATATTTATTCTTCAGATGTGTCTGTCAATACAAAGTACTGTAACATAGGATGTCTGATTTTATGTTCTGGAGCCTAAAAATCAAGTATACTTCACAAGTATGTATCCACCTGCCACTCCGATGTTTTTGCCAGAGAAATTAAATCTATTTTTGTTTCGCATTTTAAGCCAAAAGAGTCTCGGGAGTTCAGGGTGTTTTAAGTGGAAAATGCCAATAAATTATATGGAAATTTTTATTTTGTGTTTGGCTGCATTTGTTATTATAAAACATATTTGAATTAAGAGACAACTTAGTTATCTGCTCTGTTACACAAGAAAGTTATAATACTCTATATGCTTACATTTTCATAGTATTAATGACAACACTGAAACAAACTAAACATTAGTATGGCTAATTTAACGTGTCACATTTGGCTGTTTGCCTGTAGGACTGACATATAACTTTATTTTTCATGTTCAGCAGAAGCTTCTGTCGAGCCGCACCGGAGCTCCAGTGCAGGCTGGAGGTTTCACCCCCTGTAGAGGCAGAAACATGCACAAAAAGTCAGACGCTAGAGTTTTGTGTTTGAATCAAAGCACTTCATTCACAAATACATCTACTCACCTTGTAGAGATGACAAACCAGTTGGAAAAGGGACGACATTGCTTTGTCTTCATTCTCTTCTGTGTATTCCTGTAATAAGGACAGCACTTAGTCCCAGCATTTCCTTCTGTGAACCCCACAAAAGGTATTAAATTCGCTTGAAATATTTGATTATCCAAGTTATCCTTTTTAAACTTTGAATGCAAATTATGAATTTTAAACTTACAACTCTGTTCACAGTAATAATTTCAGCTTAGTCATATCAGTTAAGAGTTTAAGCAGCTGATAGGGACTACATGATTTTTGTACTTTTAAAAGAAAAAAAATGTTAAGATCTTTTCACTTTAGCTCTTACAGATTTGGTGTAATCTGAATAACTGTAGAAACTAGAAGTGCAGAAAGATGCACAAGCCTTGTCTGAAAACACGAGTTAGTTCATATTCTCTGCAGCTCAGAATTAATTTCAAATTCTAGCTTTTTAAAATCAGAAGCAGATAGAGCTCTCAGTATGTTAAACAAATCTCAGCTTGTGTTTTACCCCATTGAAGGTGATCCAGGGCACATGTGTGTGTGCAGGGTTCAGGGCTCTGGTCATAAGAGCGTTGGCACGCATCAGCTGGTATCCCAGATCTCCTTTGACACATGAGTCAACTCTGGACCAGGGCATAGAGGGAGCATACAGCCGGAGACACTGAGAAAAGAAAAAAGAAAACAGAAATGACAATGACATAGCGAATGTGATGTCACCCATCGGTCCATTCAGAATTTGAGCAGAGCATTTGTGATTGCCATTTTTGCTTTTTGATGTCAGGGACTGTTGCACTCCTCAGTTACAGAGTAGGCCGTCCTTTTCTCCTTTCATTTGTTGTTTTTATTTAATCAGCATCAGAGTGAACATCACACTGTATACAATAAGACTTGAAACCAGGGATTGAGACCATAAACTCATTAAGAAACAAGTTTTCCCGAGGACGTGAATCAGGTCAGCAGGGGGGTTATTTTCTTGATGGCCTGTGCTGGCTGTTCAGGCTCAGCTATCACAGTAACAGTTGTGATTACTGGAAATGAAAAACAACCCTTATATTAAATAAACATTTTTTTCTGAAGTTACTCACAGACTGTGCAGCGCTCAGAACATCTGCAGATGACTCCATGCAGTAGATGATGTGAAATGCAAGAGAGTGTTCGGTTAAATGGAGGATGCAGGCCTGAGGAAGAGATCAATCAGTCTAGAAGACCCGGCAGAAAAAAACAAAACAAAAAACACATTTAAAGCTTAAGCTGTTCAAACCTCGATCATGTTTCCTCTGCATTCAGGCTCTCCGTGCTGACAGGTGAAGGGAGAGTTTGCTGAGCGAAGCTCCTACAAGAGAAACAAAGCCCAGGTTTATTCAGGTGAAACATCCTCTTTGTTTTTGAATGCTGCATGCATCAACAGAGGAAGGACTGATGGACCTTAGCATTCCCATAGGGCACCAGTGTGACAGCCATGATGTCCTGCAGCATTGTCCAGGTGGGGAAAAGCTGCTGAGTGATAAATTCTCTGCAGTCTGGACATAGACTCTCATAGTACAGTGTGACAGATACTACAGGGACAGCCTGGTTTGGCCTGGTAGCATTAACCTCCATACACTGTTTCTCCACCTACAAAACAACAGAGTTGATGTCATCCCATTTCAGTAAGAATTAAGACAATTAAAAAGTGCTTTTCATAACTGCTTACATGATTTACATTTACAGAAAACACTTTTCTGAAGCTCATCAAACACGCTCACATACAAGTTCAGTGCTGAAGAACATTTCCATGACTTGTACCATGTACAAGGATTAATTTTTAAAAAGTAACAAATGTGACTTGAACCGTTTTGCAAATTTAAGTTTAAAACACAATCATTGGAAAACTGAAAAGAATAGCTCTTCGGTGCTCTGAGCATTTTCTACATTATTGAAATAAAGAGGAAGGACAATGATTAACATTAATGAAAGACACAAAGCTCAAAATGGTCTAAGGAAGCGTCACTACACATTCATCTCCTCCTCCAGACTCTGTTTTCTCTAAACTGATTAGGTGTTTGCATGATTTGACCTCAAGCTGCTCTGTCAGTCACATGAACAACCTCTGGTGTTGAATTTCTGAGGCATGACTCTTATTAATGTCCAGACCAGGGAAACTTTCAGCTCCACAAAAACTGTCCTCTATAGGTACAACAGTGATGAATGATACCATTTGGGTGCACAGTAGCAATATTAAACATTTCCTCTTGTTTTCCTGCTAGTCCTTTGCTTTAAAGTGTTTACATTAAGAAGACGCTTTCATACTGAGAGGACCATTTTACATTCTGCTGAGTAAAAGCACACGAATAATGTATAAAAATGTAATAAACTTCTTAAATAGTAGGAGTAGGAGCATAGATGACCCCCAGTGTGGTCAGACTTACCCTGCATTCTATCGCTATTTCCAGGGACCTACACCACTGTGAGGGAGGGTAGCGACAGGCCGGTTTGGGATGACACATCCCGAAACCGCTCCGTTCAGTATAGACGAGCAAAAGCACAGCCAGGATTCCCGAGAGCTTCATGTTGGCATCTGCAAAGGAATCCACACAAATCTGAGAAAGTAGGACGGAGGATATCGAAGATGCTCCTCACTGGAACCGCCCAATCAGCTGATTGACTACAGGTGTGAATGCTGCCTTCAGTAATCCTCGGACATCACCGTTTCTGGCTCCGGAGTATAAGGCTATGTCCACACGTACCCGGGTATTTTTGAAAACGCAGATTTTTCTATGCGTTTGCACCTTTCATCCACACGTAAACGGCGTTTTCGGTCACTGAAAATGGAGATTTCTAAAAACTCCGGCCAGGGTGGATATTTTCTAAAACTCCGTTTTTGCATTTATGTGTGGACAGAAAAACTGAGAAAACGCAGCATCAAAGATGTGTGCCTTTTTTGACGTCACAGTGTGCGCCACGTTATTGTTTCGGTGAAATGAATTTCTACAATACTGTTACTGTTAATTGTACTCTCTGCAGTGTTTAAATGCTTACATATACACACAGTTACTGTCCCTCCACTAGTGATGGGTCGGTCGAAATGGCTCTTAGAGTCGGGTCTTTGACGTGAACGACGGGAGCCGGCTCCGTGTTTTTTTTTTCTTTTTCTTTCTTTCTCTCACCCTCTCTCGTACTTTTTTTCCGCTTCACCCAGCATGCGAGCCTTGTGCTTTAAGCTGGGAAGAGGGGGAGGGGCGGTAATTACACTCAGTAGCACAGGAACCGAGCAGGAGGGAGAGACAGAGAAAGAGAGCCAGGGACAACAACATCACATTAGAAAGGTATAGTAATCATCCACAACTATTTTCAGTTGCAGATGATAAAGGATTCAGAAAGTTTATTCATGCAGGTCCATATGACAGAGAATATGCATATTATTAGAATATTATTTTTGTTTTCATATTATAATTTATATTTAATTGTGTTGTGGTTTGCAGTGTTTTGTGTTGTTTCACTTTAAATTTGTAAAAGGAAAAAGCTGAAAATTTAAATAGTTAAAAGTTGAAATGTGAATAGTTGATTTTTGTATTATATGATTTATTTATTACATTTTATGTGGAGTGAATAAATAAAAGTATATTTACGGTGGCCCCTACAGACAAAGCACATACAAACTTCAAATCACGTATGAACCCCGAAGCACGTACAAACTCCAAAACACGTAAAAACTCGTACAAACTCCAAAACACGTAAAAAACACGTACAAACTCCAAAACACGTACAAAAGACAACAGAAGTGCTGCAGGATGCTAGGGGCAGTGTTGAACTTTTGTTACCTAGTGGCTACACAAGCCAGCAAGTACCAATGACCGGATTTGGTGTGTGGTAATAACAGGTAAATGAACATTTATTTATTTTTTTATTATTTGACTATATATGAATGCTTGTGTATAAATACACAAACAATACACATATGCTTTCATGCTTTCAATTGTGTAATTTAAGTGATCTAGGTAGCTCTGTTTTGGAAGTTCAGTTCATGCTAGAAATGTGTTTTGGAGTTTGTACATGCTTTTTGGAGTTTCTACGTGTTTTGTCTCTAGGGGCCACCGCCTATATTTATATATAAACATATATAAATAAAACCACTTTTTTTTTTTACATTAGTAATTCCTTTTGTGCATAATTTTATATTATTGTTAATAATGGACTGGACTCTCCCACACACATCACTATAAGACTGGACTCTCACACACATCACATCACCACAAGCACCACCACACATTTCCTATAATCCTATAATTCCTATAATTTATAATCTTTATAATCTCTTCCTGCTATTTGCACATTTTTTACTGTAAATTCCTAAGTTAATTTGTAAATTTTGTAGCAACCTGTAAATTGTAAATACTGTAAAACTTTTTTTTCTGTCATTTAATGGTCGGGCATTGTACAGCTACAAGCATTTCACCCCCATGTCATACTGTGTATGGTTGTGTGTGTGTGTGACAAATAAAAATTTAATAAATTAATTAAAGCAACAAAACAACCTGAACAGCCGGTTCGGAGCCGAAAGAGCCGGCTCTTTTTAGTGAACCGAACCGAAAGAGCCGGTTCTCTAAAAAGAGCTGGAAATCCCATCACTACCCTCCACACATACAACTCGGTTCTGCTTCTATGCCCCAGCTTTGTTTACTATTTCCCACCGAGGCTTCTAGACTTCTGATTGGCCAACATTTCTACACGGTTAGGAATATAGCGCCACCTGCTGCTTTGGCATGTTCCTAGCAGCGTTTTCCTTCATTTCTGCTTTTACGTGTGGACGGGATTATTTTTTAAAACGAAAACGGAAAATCTCCGTTTTCAAAAATACCCGTGTACGTGTGGACATAGCCTAAGGGAGTAACAAAATAATGATCTGAAAAGGCTGACAGTTTGATAGGATTTAATATATATTAGTATTTACTTTAAAAAAAAAAAAAAAAAGGCCAAAATTCCAGCTTTAACTAGATAGCCACTAAACTTAAATTTAGAAAAGAAACGCAGACCAAGCGTTGACGGTTTTTTTCTTCTTTTCTTTTCTTTGCAGAAACAGCTAATGACAGATGAAAGGCGGCATCTTGCGCCATCTTCGATTTTGACCTTGGATTTTGATGTTATTAATTGGTAATGTGTAAAATTCTATGAACTGTTTATGGGCAGATCCACTGTTTGCCTTTTTAAATTCTCACCAATTGCACGAACACAATTTTGAAGCTAACAGTTAGCATCTCTGTGTCTATAAACGGGAAAGTCTGCTATTTTCGCTCTTACTGCGATCAAAGGGTGGCTAACGTTTGCGTTTAAGTGTAAGGCTGTACTGCATTGGAACTTACTAAGAAGCTAAAGGGTGAAGAGAGTTCAAGAGCAGATAAGTAAGACGGTTGCTCATTGTCTCTGTCAATTTGGCGTTCATGGTGTGACTCATTGATTATGTAATTCACAGGTGATTATAGGACCAAAGCTTTTGTATGCATAATGTCATACATACAGTGCTTTGCAAACCCCTTTCACATTTAAAAATCTTAATTCAAATGATAACAGTGTTGAAACTGAATATGGGCTGCTGCTGGATGTTGACACGTACTGTAACATGCTTTTGACTTGCCCTCACTCACTGGATCTGTACTGTTAACAAAAACAAACAACAACAAAAAAATTAACAAATATAATAATAAAGTCCACTTTGACCAGAATATAAATAAGATAAAATGATAAAGTACTCTAGCGTGTATGACAGCAGTCTAATGGCTAATAATCTGTAAGCCGTTACAGATCCATTAATATCGGTGACTTAGCCTACATTAGCTGCTGTTTTGTGACGCCATTTAGAGAGATCCAACAAGGTGCTGAAATGATGGCATTAAATAATACTCCAAACAACCCGTGAAGCTATAATCTTTTATTTGGGATCTGAAAGTGCATACATGAACAGTACAGTTCTGAAGTTGGTAAAGTTGGGGTTTACATAAAAAAAAAAAAGGAGAAGAAGTTTAATACCACTTTTCTTCTATAACTCCTCAAAGGACGCACAAGCTGATTCTGATTCAAGACAACAAGCTGAATGTTATTGCATAATCAATACAGTAAATAAACAGTTACAAGAACAGTATTTTCTCACAGCAGTAGTCGTACAACTAATGCAGCTAAATCCTTTAGATCAGATACAAAAAAAGAACAAGTGTATACAGACACAATGAAAAGATTAAAATGAAAGCTACAGAAACATAATTTTAACAAATACAATAATGTATGTGAGCCAGAGACAGAGGTATCGGATCAAATGCACAGCTCATCGTGAGAAAGAAAACAGATATATATTCTATACTAAGTAGTTCCACATCACGTGACCTGCTAGATCTCATCAGGTTACGGCATGAAAGAAAGGGCAACAGCCAAGAGATTGGGTGAATACAAATATCTCACCAGCCTCCTTCCACCTAATCCATCCCCACATACCACCTCCAGCTGACATACTTGCTAACCTCCATCATAATACTGTACCTGAACACATGCCACACCATCTTTCTTGCCCTACATAACTAATACCTCAACATAACTGTTTCTGCTGTTACTTTCCCATAAACTAATTACGGTAGCCCGATTTTCACTTTCATGCCACAAATCTGTGGTATCTAGCATAAATGCCAACAAACTTTTGGAGGTTTCTGAAGGGAAAAAACAAATATTACTGGTACTAAACCTCCTTAATATGATTCGCACATACAAATTCAAGGACTACACAGTTCTAAAGGTCAAACGCTAAATGGCAATCATTTGTTTCTTTTATTTAGTTATAAACCTCAGCAGGCTGGTTAGAGAGCCTATCTTTGATAATTAACATCTGTGTATTTGTAAGATATGTGAATATTTGTTACATTTCTGTAGCTGTGTATATTTCTATTCATATACAGCAGCAGATAAAACATGGTAATGGTTGTATCATTAGGTAGCAGATCATGATGACACTTAATGATCCCCTGCAGGGATCATTTCACCATCTCTATTTTGTTTTTGTTTGCACAGTGATAAAACATTAAGATACACGAAGAGACAGAAAAAGACCGAATTGTGCAAATGCTAATTACAAAGAGGCATGACTTTGCTGAAGTACAAATCCTATTAAGTGGTCAGCTCAATGAAGATGCCACCAACTGAAGATAAATATATATATATATATTTTAAAAATCAGTGCTACTGTGCATCAATCTCATGAGCAACTTGACCATATTTACAAATCCCACATGTCCACCTGCCTTAGTAACAGGGTGAAGACAGTCACAGCATCTCCACCTCAAATGTGGAGTTACGTGTGTGCAAATGCTATGCTTTAAACCTAAACTCCACAGAGCAGTGGTCTTTGTGCACATATAACCTGTGTAAATTGATTTCATATTTTAAATTCCTGCTACAAAATTTACCAATATAGCTAACACTTCATTTTTAGAAGTGTTTTATATATATATATATATATATATATATATATATATATATATATATATATATATATATATATACATATATGATATATATATATATATATATATATACATATATGTATATATGTGTATTAAATAAATATATTGCAGTTATAGACTCAATCTATTCAGTGTGCAAAAAATACAAAAAAGACGACGACGAGATAACGTGGCGGAGGAACGGGCGCCTATTTTGCCTCCTCGCGCTGTCATGTGACGATTGTGGCGCACTCCGTCCGCGACCTGTGCAATGCAGCGATGGACAGCTTACTACTGTGCAACACTATTTCACAGACTGATGTGGTTACGAGCACGACAGACCACAGCCAACACGAAAACATTTCCATTTGCTTTGATAAAGAACTCGTCACAGTTTGACTAATACTGACAGGTGATCGAAAGAGACGCATTAAAGGAAAACTATAGCAATAAGTGCCTAGCACCATTAATGGAGGCTAAACAAAATCGATTTCATAGCTGCTGGTGTCATTCCAATACCAGAACTGGTATCAAAACAGTTTCCAGCCATAATATTCTGATTTAGTAATATGCATTATACCTTTTAAAACCTGTTACACAATAATAGCATGCAAAAATCAAACATATACACCTTTTCACTACCACAAAGTAGGAACCTGACAGTTTCTTATTTCCTTCGTGGCAATAAACAGTCTGACATTTAACTTCAAGTGTACATACGCAATGACAATCAAGAACATGTGACCATAAAGAGAGAAGTGCATTTTAATGTGACCCGATGACACAAGAAAAAATATATACAGGTCACGATATGTAAAATTAACTCTTCATATCTTTATATATGTTTAATTGTTTCTTAATTCATGGGCAGACCAAGCTAGGTTTATTCACTGCTGTGTTCTCCTCTATAAAAATAGTTTAATGATGATATCCACAAGCACCACTTCATCTCTGCTCAAAAATTGCACAATCAAAGAAGTCCCTGGGTTACAAATCTGCTACTTATCCAGGGCTGCACATACCTGGATAGATCTGAAATGTAAACAGTTTTAATTTTAAATGATACTTTTATCAATATAGACACAATTTTCTACCGTGTATATATCTCATTTACACTTAAGAGGAAAAAAAACTTCTCAGGTATGGTCTGCTGGTGTGGTTCAAAAAACTAAAAATCATTACCTATCTAATTTTATTGTAACATACTGTTTTTGGTCCCCATAGTTGGAATCTTTACATTATTAGTTAATACCTAGCTAGCGAATATGCCTGCAAAATTCTAGCAGTAATGATAAAAATTGTTACAGCTGTTTGGTCAGTTGTAAGTCTCTATGTTATGTGCTAAGGGTGTTGATATAACCGAAATTTGTTAGTGGGTACCAATCCCCCTTTTTTTTTTATCATTCTCAATCCAAAAAAGTAGAAAATTTAAAATCTAAACTCAATATAAAGCCTTTAAAAAAACGCCACAACACACACACTGCTTTCAGGAACCAATCATACCTGCTTCTTTTTCCTTGTGTCTTTTGTTGACAGTTTGTAGCCACCAGGATCATGGCTAAAATCATTAAAATCATTAACCTTTGTTTTTATAATCAGACGCCATGCGTTTAGGGAAGTAGCAACTACCTTGTTATAAGATATTCAACTAGAGATTGTCTATCTGTTTGGTTCATCAGACTGTTGTTGTCTGCAAGAGAAACATGTTGGTTGGAAAGAAGCACTTAAAGGCACTATTCTACAGTTTGCTATGAACCTGGAAGTCCTGTAGTATAACCTTGTAAGGTCACCTCACATCAGGCTTCTTAACTTTGTTTTTTATCCCATCTTCCTTCTCTCTCCCCAACCTGTCACAGCAGATGGCCCGCCCCTCCCTGAGCCTAGTTCTGCAGGAGGTTTCTTCCTGTTAAAAGGGTGTTTTTCTTTCCCACTGTCACCAAAGTGCTTGCTCATAGGGAGTCATATGATTGTTGGGTTTTTCTCTGTATGTATTATTGTAGGGTCTACCTTACAATATAAAGTGCCTTGAGGCGACTGTTGTTGTGATTTGGCGCTGTATAAATAAAATACAACTGAATTGAATTAACAAATCTCCTGGACTCCAACCAAAATCACTTCAAACCAAATGGCTGTTAAATTTAGATTTCTCACTGAGCAGGTCCAAATCCTGTCAAATTCCTTACTGACCCTTATTAAGGTTAGTTTTCATAACTATAACTTAATGTAGTTTTGTAATGTCATGTTTGCGCCTAAGAAGCCTCAAATGTGACCAGATCAGTCAGCATTAAAGCAGTTAGACTAGCCTTTCAACCTCTTGCTCCATTAGTTCTAACTCCTTATCAGAAAATGAAAATATCAATATCATCTAAATGTGAAGTTGAACTGGAGAAGTCTTAAAATACAGGAATCCATCTTATTTTGAAAGTGTTTGTGTGGATGCTCTGGCCTTAAAATAACCATAGTCAGCAATGCAGGGTGGTTCTGTCCCATACTGGGCTTTTTTTCTGTTCATATTGTTGTTGCTTCACTGTTTCTATGCATTTGTTAGATGATTACGAAGCTTAAGAAATCAATTTAAGAAACGCACACTGGTTTGTTTTTGTTCAAACAAGTTAAAACAAGTGTGGTAGAGGTCAGGAGTGGCCAACTATAAATACAAAAACTTGATAGCGGTGAAGCTATTTTATATTTGGCTTCTTCATTAAAATAGTCATTTCTTGTGCTTGCGTCTAGATAAAAATACAGAAACTTGTGCTGGATTGTTTTAGCTTTGGGACAAAAGAATAATTGAAATCAACATTGCAATGACAAATTTTGTTATTTGTGTTTTCCTAAATATTTTGTGCCTTTGCTTTAGTTACTCTTTTAATGGAAGTGTTGTATTCAGAATCCAATTCACTGCACGGCTTTTTGCAACACTTTGGGGAAACTAGTGAGGCTGAATTCTGTACTAGGACAGTTTAGTTGAATATTTACTGCTGACTAAAAGCTTCTGGCAAACTTTAGCTGGTGATGAAAAGTTAATTGGCTTTTTAAACACAGAAATTCTAATAATAACAAAAGAGTAATAAAATGTCTTTTGTTTGGCATAAAATCAATGTTTAGATTATTATCCAATTTTAGCACTGAATATTTTAGTGCGGTGATGACACTATGCTGTTTTGAGCCTGGTAATAGTGTCTGTTCGGGTGTGTCCACAGTACTGTTACTGGGTGTGTGCTGGTGTGTCTCAGCTGGGCTGCTGGCTGAGAGCGGGCCAGGCCAGGGTTACATTCAGCTGCTGGTTGTGCTGGATCAAGGATGTGTGACGGTAGTGAAGGACGAGCTCTCTCAGTGATGAGTACAGGTTGTAGGGCTCAGCAAAGCCGTATCCCGTGGACGTCCTGTAAATTACACAGTGTTTCACTTCCCCGTCCACACTGTATGAGAGAGGAAACTGATTATTTGGTATCTACAGGATTTATCTACAGAGCATCCAAACATTAAGTACCTAAAACACTCACACGACAGAGCAGGCAAAGGAGCCTCTCCGAGTCTGGCTGTCTCTGATTAAGAATGTCCCATCTCTCTTCCCTCTCAGCAGCTCCTCCGCCTCCTTTCGTCTCATAGCACCAACGTACCAGCTCCTCTCCTCCTGGTGGGTATCATCTGCTAGGGTGTATGGGCTAGCCGGTGGAGAGGGAGAGGTATGATGATTTGAAGCAGTTGTGCTCAGTTTTGTTGAGTGTTGGTGTTAGTATTGATCATATGAACCAAAAATAGCAACATGGGTGGCATGATGAGCCACATATACAGTATGTGTGTTGTCAGTGAACATGCCTTTGTGATATTTTACTCCAAAAGATTTGACTAATGTGGCCACAGGCCAAGAGAAAAGGGATACTTACTCTTCTTCTTCACTCCTGATACCGAGCCAGTCATTTATCTGGCTCTGCCTGGTGCCTTGTTGAGTTAGCCAACTGAAACATGGACAATAAACAGTTGGAGTGCTGTTACATGTTTATCAGGGTAATTTCCAGGATTGTTTTTTTTTTTTTTTTTTTTTTTAAAGGAACACCAATGAGTAATCAGGCTATTGGATCAGAAAATCCAAATCAATACAGGGCAGTAAATTGGTGTAGAAAACATTAGCCATGATTTTCAGACTCACTGGCATCCCTTTCGCCTAATACGGATGGTATTCATAAAAAGTGCCGCTGTAGAACATTGACTTTACTCTTTAAGTGTTCAGTCCCTTTACTTAAAGAAGGATTGTGACCACTGGTTAAGTAATAGTGCAAATCTTTAAGCATCAAAATATACTTAAAGTGCTAAAAGTAGAAGCACTTATTACAAAGAAGCACACACATTGTATTAGTGGATGATTATTGATTCACTAATGTCACTTTAAAGTTTAAAAAGGAGATTATTTCACCTATATGCTAGAAATCCAATCCAATCCAGATCAACGACATCCATCAAAGGGTTACACAGTAAAAAGAGAGATACAGTATATACATGTTGTTTGTTTTTTGCACTGCCCAGTAAATTACATACATTTACAGTTGTGCTTTAGGCTAACTATATTGATACTTGTTCAGGTTTACTTCATGTGAAAGGGCAACAGTTGGCTAGAAAGACACGCACTACCAATCAGGCTTATGATAAAGCTCCATACCAAGCATAGTAGAGCTGCACAGCTGTGACAACATGGAGAACAGCTGATTTATTTTCTATGTTTATAACGCAGCTGTGTTATTGGAATGTGATGAAATGTAAGAATCAGATTGAGATACTCGTTTGACTGTGAAGTCACAACACGCATCTCTCAGTAGCTGTGACGCTGTGCAGGACACACTGTGTTTTGTCTTTCAGTCCCTGCTTCACTGATGCACTGATTGTAAAATCCAACCCTGACACCAATGTTTGAAGTCATAGTTTGGCCCATGCTGATACTGATCTCTTGTTATTTTGGAAATTTTGGGACCTAAATTGGAACCACTGTACAACAAGCCTAAACATGGGACAGTGAAGGGTTGAACTTACACCAGGTATTGATCTCTGAGCTTCCGGAGCTCCACAAGGTCAGGCTTCAGTTTGTTCATTTTCCTGTCGACCTCCATGTGAACCAGTGCCTTGTTCCTCAGTTCCTCCTCTAACTTCTTCTTGCTGCTATGGATCTCTTCCACCCTCGACTGTAGGTCATCTGAATTGTTTTGAATTCTGGAAGTAAAAATGAAGGAATTACTCAACTAAACTAGCAACTATTATTAATTCAACTTGTTTTTAAACAAAAAGTGGAAAACCAGGTGCTTTGTGAACGTACTTGTCGGATTCTGTACTGCTGTCTAATGTGAGGAACATGTCGATGTATTCCTTGCTGTAGCGCTCTTGGGTTTCACATTCCTCCTCAAAGATCCGAATGATTTCGCTGAAAGCCTCAATGGCAGTTCGCTTGCTCTGCAGTTCCTAGGAAGAAGAGAAAACAAACCGTTTGCTTTTAAGTCTTTAAAGGAAAGGGCTCTGAAAAGAAAAAAGTACAAATTTACACGGTGAAAAGGATTAAGATCATGTACCTGGGAGGCCAGATTCAGCTCCTCGAATAGGCGGTCATACTCTTTGCTTTTTTCTTTGTATTGATCCTGAAATATCCTTAGCTGTTCTCCAGCTGCATCAATGTCAGCTTCCATCACAACCTGCTGCTATATGCACAAAACGGTAAAAAAGGATGATGGTTTCAGTCTGGACATTAGCACGGCGGTTTTGTTCCAATACCAGTAACAGACCATGTGGTAAAAGTCTTCAGTTGATTACATCTTGTTGCAATGTTGTTGTAATGTAAGAAAACAAAAGTTCACAGTTAAATTGCCCCAAAAAGTTTACCTGCTGGTTTCTGGATATTGGATAGAGTAACCGTGTATCCAGTTTAGAGTTGTACTGGGCCAGTGACTTCTTCTGGTAATACTGGATCAGATCCGCTACAGAGGAAAAAGCCAGTGGCTCAGAGAAGCCGTACTTGCCCCCATTATGGAAGATTTTAATTAGTCTGTTTGAAGCGTCTTTTCTGCAAAAGTCAAAGGATAGTTGTCCCATAAATAACATGGTACTTCTTGTCATTTTAGGCTAGCAAGTAGGGAGCTTTGTTCCCCATTAGAGCCTCTCCTGGTTCTGTTTAGTCACTCTCGCTTTTCCCGACAGGAGACTTTTAGATCTCTAAAATGTGTGTGTGTGTGTGTGTGTGTGTGTGTTCTTTCATCCAAATGTAAGATGGATGACTGGAAAAACACTCGTGAAACATCTTGTGGGGACAGGGTGTTATGTTGCTGAACATTGGAGTCTACGCCAAACTCTAATCAACAAAGCTTTATATCTGAAACCTGGTCTGTCCCAATTCCGCTAAAATTAGAGCGAAACCACAAAACGTATAAAGTTACACTTTAAAACCAGTAAAACTAAATTTAGACTCCGAGCCCAGGAAATAATAACTAACCTTTGACTACAATATATATATATTTAATTTGGGGTTAACTTTTTTTTCACGTGAGATACAGACTACTGATGACTGGTTGTAATGCAGCAATAAAATTCATAAAACCTGGTACAGTCTTTAACTAGTTGTGTTTGATACACTTTACAAAAGTGTAGCCATATGCATGCCTGTCACTAATCTTCTAGTAGTTACCTTAATGTCAGCGTGTATTCTCCTTTAATCCTACTGGAAGCATCTCGAACCAGGAATGTACCATCAGGAGTGTTTCTCATCATCTCGTTTACTTCCTCTCTGAACAAATCAAATGGACATGAAGGTTTCTGTTAATTATAACGGTCTGAGGAAGACAACGTCAATAAAATTAGATGTGCTGTAACAGTGGTGTTGGCTGAAAGAAAGAAAAAGTGATAGAAATATAAAGTACCTTGAGATGTTGCCCCAGTACCACTCTGCTTCAAAAAGCTGGTGGTCATCAGCGCCGCAGTCACATTCTGCCATAGCTTTGTATATTTTGTTCTCTGGATAAATTTCTGAAAAGAAAAAAAATGCAGTTACATTTTTAAGCAGGATAAAACATTTTACCTTAATTTGAAACAAAACTGCTAAGGAGTAAACAGGCAGTTGGAAATATATTGGAGCGCACCTCCTTCCTTGCTGCTGTTGGTTTTTCCTGGGTGAGACATACCATCATTATGATCATGAGAGGAAAGGTCCTGCAAGAACGCTGCCAGGGTGTCGGACTGCGCCTCACTTTCACTTTGGCCCATTTCACTTTCCAAGAACTCTGAAACATCAACCGTAAAATAACCCAGCGTTACCCTCCCTGCCTGTTCACATCAGTCTGTATGTGGCGATCTGCGCTCTGCAGCCGTTCTGCACACACTGCCGTCCTCCCGACTAGCCGCTGAGAGGTTGATATCGTTGTGTAGCTTATTCTCGCACCACGTGGGAGACCGTGTCTAGACTAGTTCGCTGACAGGTGACAGTGTCTGACTGCCTAAAATACCAGAACTGGCACTCCTCGCTCAGGCACACTCGGCTAGACTCGTCGCTGCTTAGTGCCCGACCTCGCCTTGCCTCGCCTAACAAACAACAGCTGTCTACAGTGAGATGCAATGTTGGCCTGAAGGTCCAGAGCTGATGCTCCACTGTGGCTGCTTGTGATTTTTACCCCTGCGCATGTGGTTGTGTCAGTGTTACATTAGGGTAGCAGGGAAACGTGAGACCCCGTCTGTCAGGCATATTCCGCAATCATTACATTTATGTGGGAATTCTTTGTGTTTCCCAGCATGTAAACACACACACACATGCAACACGAGCACTGAGTGCAATAAGAGGTGTGCTCTAAGCAGTTGACATAAATCGTCCCCTCACCACTTGTGAAGGCATGCCTGGAGATGCTTGAAATCGTTGCTCCAGAAAGAGCTGTGTGTTGGGGGAATCATACTTATACTGTTGTAAAATTAGAAAGGGCGTCAACTCATTAACCCAGGGTCTACACACAGTGAAGCTCTGTCAAAACTTGCCTTGTATAAAAACCTAATAAAAGCTGTTCAACTAAAAAAAAAGCTGGATAGCAGATGGTAGATTCATTAACTTTAGGAGGTTTTTTTGCTTTATTTTCCTCCTCAACGTGGTGTAGCTTGTAATGTGTAAAAAAAACTATAGCAATGGTGTTGTGTTATAGCGTGAAAAACTTAGCCCACCTTTACTGCTGCCATAGGAATTAAGAGGGTAATTGGCAGCTGGGTGCTGCTAATCAGATGCACTTGATTAAGTGATCATCAATGAGTGCGAGCGCCTCTATAAAAGCAGACGTTTTGATAGCTTGCTGGTTTGGCGCATTCGAGTTTGTTGACGCAGTACCACAGTCTTCTTAGGAAGAGACATCCCAGCAAATTCGCCCAAGGTCAGACTGCTCAGTGCTCACAGAAAAGGCAAAAACACAAGTTTGTTTGGAAGGATTGCCAGGAGAATGCTTCTGCTCTTTACCTGCTGGCTTTTTTACACTTCTGAAATGCATGTTTTGTTTTGTTTTTTAAATAAAGGCACTGTAGCATTTCTGCATCTTTCAAGGTCCACTGACCTGGGTGTGCCAACTTCCCTAAACAACTGCGTGTAGAACTTGAAATACTATTTGTAGTATTTTTGGAGTTCAGCAGAAGCAAAACAGAGCACCATGTCACTCCGTCTTAGCACATCGAAGGGTAAATTCTGCCATCTGCTGGTTCCTTTTTAAACTATCCCCTCATGTTTATAAGATTGGGGAAACCTGCAGTCAGCTGGGACTGAAGAAGTGATTTGGATGAGTGATGAAACGTTTCTCCTACTGAAAACGCTATATCCAGATGAACAGAATCAACCTTTGGAGACATGCTCCACATGTTGCAAATTAATCTTAACATTTGGTTTGATAGTGTTTCAACAGCCTCCAAGCTTCCTTAAGATGAAAGTGTTTCAGCCTCTGTCCACTGGCTCCTAATGATTTTCTTTTATCGTGTAATGTAGCCATGAAAATATTTACAAGCTAATAAAAGTCCATATGTTTGGGTCAAACATATGGACTTTTTAATCCCCAACTTTTTTCAGCATCTTTGAGCCCTCATAGCTTCAACATTAGCTAACCGCATGAAAGCCTCAGACCTGACAAAAACATTTAACCTGTCTGTCTTTGTTTGGTTGGTTTTTAAACTTTACATTTGTGTCATAGTTTCATTAGCGAAACGTAGCCAGTATAACCTATCACATAGTGTGATGGTTATACACATTGATATTCTGGTTGTTTAAGCTGTTTTCTGGTAACAGGAGAAAACTTAATGTTGAAGATTTACCTTAAATGCACTTTTTTCACATAACAAAGTGGCCGGTCAACAGAAATGATAGACCTCATCTTCTATCCTTCGAGTCTCCTGATTCCTTCTGTGCCAAAATACTTTTTTAATTTGGTCATTTTCACAGAAGTGGTTTTGTTTGTTACCCCAAAAAGAAGAGAACCCAGCATGTCTGTTCTTTTTCGTTGTTGTTGTTTCTTGATCATTCTGTCATCTTTTTTGTATAATTGCTACATTCATAAAAATTTATATTACTGTCAAATTGATTTTTGACATTATAAAGCATTTTTATGTTTTAATCTTACCTTGATCGGCTGGGTGAGACTCAGGCATGATAGCCATGGATATGTCTCCCTGCTGTTGTGATTGGTTAAGCATTGATGACATCACCACAGGACATACTGAACCGGTCTCAGGATTATCCCCGATTTGGTTAGTGTTCTCATTTGTGACGACAGCCTCATCCCTGAGATGGAGCGATGCTAGTGATGACGTTGGGTAATCAGCTGGCTGAAGGTTGTCGTCCTCTGTGCTGTGTTGTAAATTCTGATCTGCCATTTTGAAAGCGCTAACTTAGTATTGTTGTTGTGCAGCTAGGATTTATTGAGAAGGTGAAGCAGCAGGATGTCGGCCCCACAGTGTGGTTGATCACATACTATCAGCTTACAGTTATACTCATGGCTGAGAAGAGAGAGGGTGGCAGTGCAGAGTTCATGGCTGCCCAGTGTTGTGGAGGTAGAGCGTGTTCCTCACCTTGAGTCTTGGTTTTAAGCATATCATATAGTAGATTGATGGCACTGCCAATAGATCCAGTTTTCACTTCCTTATAATCAGTGGAGTTTTCCTTATTCAGGTGCTCTTGTGCTTCATCACTGTTTGCTCAAAGGGGTTCATATCTGGGCGCGATGGAGAACACACTCTACCGATATGAGTGCTTCTTATATACCTCAACACTAGTAGCTAAGCTGTAAACTGCTAAAGAACGGCAGGCTGAAGAAAAACTGCCCAATTTGTGCTTCGAGGACCCGTGCATCATCTCATCTCAGGAAACCTAAATTAGAAAAGGCACAAATTTTCAGTTATTCTGACCAAAATCCTTATACACATTACTTCATAACTATCCTGCAAGCTATACACCTGTATAGCTTACATTTTTTCTATGGATCGGTAAGAGGGAAACTTTCCAGATTTCCTGGGCCAGTGTGCATTACACTAAGAACTTGTTTCTGCAACCAACAGCAGTGCAACAACATGTAATTTGTACTGTGCATGGCAGGGAAAGGAGACTTATTTAACTTTTTGTGAATGATCAAATTCAGATTTATTAACTGGATCTGGGACATCACCTCCCAGATCACTGGGAGTCACTATGGCAGTGACACAGTGACTAGTCAAACAGACAGTTAGATGTTCATTGGAAGGTTTGCAGTTTTCAAATTTTGAGATTTGTACACATTTGCAGAAGATGCTTCAGTCAAAATCGTTGCTATCTTAAATTTGTTGCAGTATTTAGTTTTTGTGGGGTTTGTTTGCAGCCTTATATCTTTTTTTGTTGTTGCTTGGTTTGTTTTCAAGAAATTCGTAAGAAGAAGGAATACTGTGACTAATTTTGCTCCGTCTCACACTTTCATTGTCGCTTGCTCTGCTCTGCTCAGGTCTGGACAGCAAGCATCAAGGCTTTGGTGAGAGTAGCATTGCTTCAAATGTGGTGTGAGCAGATTAAAAAATAAGCGTCATCAATTATTTTACTGGTAAATGTAGTCAAAAGTGTGGCAATAACTGCAACTATTGGCAAAGCCAGTGGTTATTGGACCTGTTATTAATATAACTGGCTGAATTTCACTGTCATGAAATGATATTTGGTAGCCTTTTGCCACTGCTAGACCTCTCACTGTAAACACGTCCTGCACATCGTTGAGAGAAATTTGAGCTGTTTGGCAGTACTGCGAAACTATGCTCTTAAAAAATAATGCCACTAATTCTTTTAACGTTAGGAAAAACCCATTACTTACATATGAAGTGTTCAGTGCGTCATCTGATGAGTCAGATGTACACATATCAGCTGTGAGGGCTTGAAATGTGATGCAGCATGTGAAAACCAGGCTAAATGTTCATCTCTTACATTTTTATGTGCAGATTTATCATTTATTTTTTAACTCGCAGATGTTAACTTACAACATCTGTCCCTTGAATTATTGTGTGTTAGAAACAATGTAAGTAGAAATACTCAATCTTAACATATTCATCAATAATGAAACTTTTGATTTAAAAAATCCTCTAGGTTTACAAGAAAATGGTAAATTGACCACGAATCGCATAACATTATTTCCACAGACCAAATCCTGAAAAGCTGCCTACATTACTGAGGGCAAATTCCCCAGGTTGACGTTTGGGGCTGTACTTGTTAGGACTTGGATAAAAACGATGCATTATTTGCAGATTTTTGCTACGCGTTCATTGAATGAAATGAATGCAAATGTAATGTATCAGTCAACACTAGTGTGTTTCTCTCATGCACAGAGACACATACACAGACCAGTGGAATCGAGAAAAGTAAGTAAAATCATAAATAACCATAAAATAAGGGGCAGGGGTCCCGTTGGGTTATAAAGTATATCTTGCATTTTTTTTAATTTGTTAATTTTTTTCATTGATTTCTAAATTGTCAAATGTAATGTGTCCAAGTTATGCAACATTACAGACATTACAGATTTTCAGACCATTGAAAATGGCGTTTTACGCGGTACGCAACCATCATGGATTTATGTTCATCGTACATTTTGTCGATTTCCAGTTGAGATGAGATACTAAACATGATTTTGCCCAAACTTACAAAAGTGTCATTATTGCATCCAGCCAGTTTTGTCATGTTTTAATACTTTCCGGACCCAATCCATCTGGGATGGCACAGCTGTACCATAACCATTTTTTTGGTTCGCAAGTCAGAAAAATGTCCTATCTGAAAAACTAGCAATCTTTCAGTCGTGACCATATCATTTACGCCACTTGAAACGCCACTGACAGTGGCCAGTTTGGTCTCAGAAATATGTTGCATTACACAACGCTTCATACTTTCACGTAGTCTGCGACAGTTGGTAATCAGTCCAACGTCTCTCAGATAGTACTGGAGAAACTGATCATATGTTACTGGTTTGGTAGTTTTTTGTTTTTATTTTAATTTGGGGGAGGGGTTATTTCCTTTTGCAGCTTAGCTTGTGTTTTTAGCGTCTTATCAATGAATGTTGAACCCCACAACAAAAACGAAACGGCTAATATACGCCATTTTTTTCTTCAACGCCTTCAAGCTTCTCATCCTGTACCAGAGCTTCGACAACGAAGAGACGTGAAGACGTTAAACGTTAACAGAACTTTCAAAATGGCAGCTTCTGGTAGAGCTAACGTCCAGAGGACCTGAAAAAATGAAAGATCATTATCAAACTTGGATGTACAGGAGAGTACGCACCTACCTGGGCTCAGACAGAAGGGACCGGGCGACATGGGAAACCAGCGTTTCATCGGTATCCACGAAGCAGCGAAGAGACGTGGCTGGACGCACACGTGGCTCAGATCAAACCAACCACTGTCCTCGGTCCTCACGCCATTCTCTGTCCCTCCATCCCCCTCCAACCGCAACTCATCCTATCCCATACAGCTTCTCCTCCTATGTCCTCCATCTTTTAAAGATCCTCTCCATTTGGTAGTTAATGGTCCCCTCTGAGTGCCATCTTTTTCCCACGCTGTCATTCCTCTGCGTTTTTCCTCTCCTCTTCACTAAAACATGTCCTCTTAAAAAATGAAGCCTTCTTGAGACATTCCCTCAGTTTGATTTTACTTTCACGTGCAGAGCGCAGGAAAACTCCATTGATCAGTGGGGTGCAGTGAGGAAAGAGAGGGGGAAAAGTGTCTATAAAAATATAAACAAATATGAAAAGCCTAAATGTACAATGTACATTTCAGAGCTTATGCTGCTAACAGAAAAAGCAAAACTAAAAGAGCAGCACTGTAACTCTTTTGCACAGTTTGACAGCGCGGTGTGGCTGCACACTGGGGGGACAGAAGCATGAGAATGAGTCGGTGGGAGAAAAAACTCATATATAAATAAATAAGGGAAGGATGCCACTGTTGCTATACAGAGCGAGGGGCTTAGTATTCTCCTGAAATCCAATTGGTCGGCTTGTTGCCATGTGCTCAGCAGACAACAGAGATGCTGCTAACAAATCAAGGAAATGTTCTAATATTAGACTGTATGTATCTAGGCAGCAGGAGTCCCTGACCTCTCAACTCCGCCAGCGTTACTTTCCACTTCACGGATCAGCATAATGAAAGAAGTGGTGTGGAAGTAACTGGTTATAAAAAAAAAAAATGTTACGGCACTGTAGACAAAACAACCCCCCTCCCCTCACCTCCACCACCCAAGCGCCCTCGTGATGTCCCAGCCAGCACAGTTACAGTAATGGGGAAAACAGATTCATGTTCTCTCTAGAATTTTTGTATTTGCCTTTTAAAGCATTTTGCTTCTACCTACAGTTTGCACATGGCGTTGATGAAACTTATATATAAGCAGCAATGCAGCAAATCAGGTCCATGCATTAAAAATTAAACAAACTGAGTGCTGAGGGGGAAAAAATAAAATAAAGATCATCTGCAATTGTGCCCTATTTACATTTGTGGTATGACTGATGCTCAGTCATCTCTCTAATATGTCTTAAATTACACTACTACTGCATTTCTAGCACATTCAACAGAGTGGGGACAGTTCCTTGTTCTGGATAAATTTGTGCTCATTATTAAAAGCAGGAAACAGAAATATTCATATCATAAATATTATTATTTAGACTTCATAAACTCAAACATTGTTTGGTAGTTAGAAAGGGGTGCGATGTATTTGCCTTTTTACTGTTTATTTAGAAAATATGATTTCCTTAATAATATCAACCATTTTTAAAGATGCATTTATCTAATATGTTCATTATTTATCTTGCTTATCGCCCTTTTATGCAGTCAGTAATAGGCATCAGATTCGATGCATGCAAAAGGTCTGAAAAGCATTTTCCTCTTTACACATGGCAGGTATTATTTACTGCGATGTGCTCTGGTCTGCATGTGCAGGGTTGTATTCATTTCAGTTGTGAAGTCTTATCCAACTTTAAAAGTGGGATGAGGACAGATAAAAAAGAAAGACAGACAGAAGAGTAATCTGAAGAAGTAAAAGGAAGTTGAAGAAAGAGGCGATAAAGAGGGGTAAGGGGAGTGAAGGACATGCAAGGCTGAGAAAGAGGGAGTAAGCATAAAAGGGAGATGAGCAGCACTGGACTGAAGTTTGAAGGGTGAGGGGGGAAGATTATTAAGGCTTGCTGTTTTTAGTTGTGACAGGCGATTGCTTACACAGCTGGCTATCTAGCTGAGAGGGAAAATGAGGCATTTGTTAGAAAAAGGAAAACATTGGAAAATAGGCAGTGAAATAATCCGGTGTTTAGATGGAAAGAGTTAACAGGTATTCATGAATATTTATCTGCAGCCTTCGGCAGCTCCAGTGACCTGGTTAGACTCAACGTCTGGCCACAGCCCTCATGGCGCCTACATGGAAAGTGAGAGAGCGGTCTGAAATGAAAGACGATTAAACACAAGATTAAACCTCACTCAGCTGACTGCCTTGTGCTGCGGAAGAGGCGTAACTGCTGATTGTCCGGGTATGTAGACTCAATCTTACAAATCAATGAGCAAGACTGCTTAAGAGTAAAATATACAGTTGTGAAAAAGAAAGTACACAGTCTTTATCTCCTCAGGTGCTTGTATTGCTAGGCCTTATTATTAAATAATGCTGATCACAACATTTTAATACAAAGACTAGAATACACCTTTGACATAATCATCACACTATAATGATCTTAGCTTATGTATGTTCCCCCATCTTCTCCTAGACAACTGGAGCAATCATGATGAAACATTGCTTAGGGCACTGTGAATGCCAACATCTATACTGTGTATACAAATACTTTATACAGATCCCACAAAAAGTTCAGTTGAGCACTGAACCAACATGTGTGCATACTGCACGAGTTTGCTAGTTAAAGGAAATACACTGAATGAATTTGAATCATTGTCTATCTCATAGATTCCAATTTTTCCATATAAATGAGAAATCTCACACAGAAGTTAGTCATGGAGTTCCACAGGGTTCTGCACTAGGGCTGGGTATCATCACTGATTTCCAGAATCAATTTGATTCCGATTCGATTCACTTCAATTAGATTCGATTCAATTCAATTCGATTTGAATCTGGGAAATTTTGCCTCAGACAGTCAGAAATATTATAATTCAGATCAGTACATGAACATATTTTTGTATCTATAAAAAGAAAGACTTTATCAAAGGTGTGAGCATCACAGCAGATGCCTTTGTGTCAAAATAGCTGAAGATAAAACACAGAAAAACATGAAGGTGATTTTCCTGGCCTGGGATTTTATAAAAATATTCTGCAGTACATCAAAAACGAAAGAAAACCATTAATCAACACATGAACATTACCTCTGAAGTTACAGCGGTTTTATTAGAGACATGGCTAAGCGTTTTGCATTTTGCATAATTTTAAAAAGTTTAAATTTGTTCAGTATTGAACGGCAGAAATTAGGTTTTCTTTTCGGAAGTAAGTAAAAGGGAAAGAAAAAGTGGCCGACAGCGTTGTAAACAACGGTAGACTTGTGCGTAACAAGCAAGCGAATAATGAAGAAAACCGATTTTTAGACAGGAAACTGTTCATGAAGTACAGAGAGAGCAAGAGGGAGGGAGAGAGAGAGAGAGCTGTGCATGAAGTGTGATTTTATCGTGGTGGAAGCAAAACAGTAAAAGTCAGAGGGAATCCATGATGATGTTTATGTGAAGCGTAGTTTGGATCTTCTTTTGCTGCTGGTTCGGTCAATATTGTTTGGAGAGAGATAAAATTATCAGCTTTAGAATCAGCGCAAAAAAGGCGTAAACACAAAGCGCAGACCCGCCGAAACATCAGAATCAGCGAGCTGTTGGCTTTCAGCCCCGACCGTGTCCATGCCATCGGGTGAGAAAGCCACATCTCACTGATTCTGATCCGTCGGCGGGTCTGCGCTTTGTGTTTACATCTTTGTGCAGAATCCGTGTTCCTGCTCTCATTCACTGTTTTAGCTGTTTGGTGGTTGTCAAAACTGAGATTCTGGCATTTCGGGCAAAATAAATTTATATTAAAAAATCGATTCAGGATTTTAATGAATCGATATCACGTTATCCAAGCCAGAATCGATTTTAATCGATGAATCGATTATCAAAACCCACCCCTATTCTGCACTAGGACCAAGACTTTTTAGGCTATACGTGCTTCCCTTTGGTAATGTCATCAGAAAGCACTGTATGTTTTTATCTATGAAGTCAGATGAGACAATCAGGAGTACTAACAAGGATTACACAGAGAGACCCTAATCCTCAAATATTATCTTCTCTTTATTGGCTCTATATTATACCAAGAATTGAAATTAAAATCCTTCTCCTTGCATACAGAACTATCATGTTCCATCATATCTTAAATACCTCAAAGTACCACATTATCACAGTGCAACGCGTCACACTCAGACTGGAGGGTAACTTGTGGTTCCCAGAATTTCTAAATGTAGAATGGGAGGCAGAGTTATCAGTTACCAGACCCCTTTCCCAAGCTCCCAGTTTGGATTCCTTGACCTCAAGGTCCAGGTCAGAAGTCAAGTTTTTCCAAAAAAATCTTGCAGACTCAACTCAAAAAGGATGTCACCTAGAATTTTTAAATTGATACCATCTAATATCAGCTTTTTTAAAAACTGTGTTCAAACGGATTAGTCCTGTTTATCTCCACTCGAATGTAACCGTGTAGCTCCATAGTTCAGTGGTTTACCTGTTTGTCTAATTAGCAAAAGAGCTCTCATTCAATTCTTCTGGTATTAAAAACAAAAAGATTATAGCTTCCAACTCAAACATGTGGCACTCCTTGCTTTTAAAAACACCAACACCCACAAACTTTTATGTAAATATGTTTATTTTAGACAATAATATATATATATATATATATATATATATATATATATATATATATATATATATATATATATATATATATATATATATATATATATATATATATATATATATAAACAACATAATGCACAGACAGTTAGTCCAGACTATGACAGTTAAGGTTTACACATCGGTTAGCCAGGAAAGGAAGACTACAGAGCAACATTCATTCAGTTCAGTCACGCTGGACGATGTGACGTCCATGTGATGATTTTTGATGACATTGGGGTATAACTGTACACTGTGCGCACATATGTATGGAAAACCAATAGATGTATTTTTTGGATGTACATTATGTGGTAATGATGTGTTGCCCTTAATAGTAAAATATTAGTGGTGTGCAAATGATAAATGTAACATCTCAAGGCATGTCATAGAGAAAATAAACATATCTTAGAGACCTAAAGTAAATAATAACCATTGAAGAATTTTATGGAAATATAATATTCTCTTAACAATATTTTGTACACTGATCAGCAACAGCTTTAGTATCCCGGCTCTGATTCGTCGGAGCCTGAAAAGGGATTTCTGGCAACAGGTTTTTTTGGTTCTGTGGGTTTTTGCAGGCGGACTCCACATGTTCTTGAGCTGCACCTCAGCAGTTTTTGTGGTGTGGGAGTCTAAATTTTGTCTATCGAGTGACATAAGCCAAATCAAAGCTGACAAAGTATATTAACAAAATAATCCAATTATTTTTCACTTCACTCGTCGGTGTTTATGTTGTGGCTGATCAGTGTAAATGGAGGACATGGCAAACTATAAATATGCGTTTAAGTAAATTCCAGTGGAGCTTTTCACAGCTCATATCCAGTTATGTTTGCTGGTGTGTCCGCCCCAGTTAGCGGCTTTGATCGTGTCAGTCTGCAGGCCAGCACTTGTGTGGGCTCGTGGGGCTCCGTGGCTGGGCCTTTGGACTCCCCTGAAAGACAACATAAAGGACAGGGTTACATTTTAAATGCTTGATGGTAACGATTGTATGCATTCATCGCCTTCCCAAGAAGACCATAGCTTGCATGACTGTGGTGACACCTAAAGGGGGCAGCGGTGCACCTTCATTTAGTGTAGCCCACACCCTAACTATAGCTTGGAGCACTGCAGCGGAACTGATCCTACCACCTTTAAATACAAGAGGCATCATTCACTCCAAGTTGTTTATAAGTGTGACCTAACTTTAACTAACTCGCACGCTTTATTTATTAGATTCAAAGGTGATCTTACAACCCTAAATTTAAACTTGGCCAGCTACAATGTGAAATATGTGCATTAGGGACACTGTAAGTTGCATAATATAAAAATAGCTGGGAGATAGGAGCTGATAACCAAAAAGTCTCAAAGTTACAAGGCGAACATGGGGGATTGGGGTCGGCTTTGTTTTGTAAAGGAACCGCCTGGCTTCTCTTTGAAGTGCTGAATCGGTTCTGCTGATGTTGGATGACTTAATCAAATTGTACTGTACTTTACAATCAGATTTGGCAAAAGGGAAATTCTCGTGATGTTTGGCCCAAATCACTGTATTATAGCGCTCCAAACATTTTGAAGAGACTTTCTTTGAAGCGGGCCCGCTCAGAAGAAATAAACATGCTGATTTGGTTAAAAATGATAGCTTTTGTCATCAGATGTAGCCGTGATGTCGCATAGCCTCATTCAAAGTGTGTAATGTTGAATTTTCTGTTTACTGCTGGTGTGATTATTAGAAAAGTGAAGCTCAGTGTTTCCCTGATGGAGAAAGAGAAACTGTTTTAAAAACTATTATAATTTTGATTCTTGAAAGTGGTCCTTCTTAGCCGATAAACTTAAGCAACAATGCAAAAACAATGTGAGCATCACAACTAATTCTAACCACCCTGTTCATATAAGATGGGCCAGACTTTGTGAAGAAGGCTTGTGGCATTTTATTAGATTTTTATGCAGAAGGGCATTATTCTTGTCACAGGGTGGCATGTGACCTTTATACAAAACACACAGTGCTTGTAACTATGCTGTGTTTCTTGTGTGTTGTTGCCAAGTCATTCATGAAATCATTAAGATTTGTGAGTGAATCCTGACTTTGAAACTGCTAGTTTGGATACCTCTCCTCTAGACTAAACGTGGCCTCTGTCTGGTTTGATCCCAGGAATTGCCAAACCAGTTCAGTCCAGGCTATTTTTAGCTCCTTTTATGGTGAACTTCCTAGGGAAATGTGTCAAATGTGGTATTAAGGAGGGGAAGTTTGGTCTGATGTTTGAAATATCTTTCCATTTTAAATAGTTAGAGAGCAGGATTTGTTTTTCCACTGCTAACTTATTACAGCTTTCTGCCCTATTAAAATTAGGTATAGAGCACAACAGTGACCAACCTTTTTTTTTTTTACTCATGTTCTCCAGTGAAGTCTGAGAAAGTCCTTAAGTAATGAATTTTACGCCTTGAAACGAGCCAACCAGCTACGAGGTGAATTGTGACCAAAAAAAAAAAAGATTTTATTTGGATAAAAAGAGTCAAAGATACTAAGACTGTGTACCTAATTAACATTGGAGGGACTACTCATCCCATAAAAATTAAAAATCCCAGTTTCCACAGCAAATTACTTCCAACAATCCATCCATACTCTTTCACCTACCCTTATCAAGGTTGCGCGGGGGGGGGGGGGGGGGGGGGGGGGGGGCTGGAGCCTATCCCAGCTACCATAGGGCAAGAGGCAAGGTACACCCTGGCCAGGTCGCCAGCCTGACGCAGGGCTAACACAGAGACGGACCATTCACACTCACATTCACACCTTTGGACCAATTTAGAATAATCAATTAACCTAACCCTACTAACAACATGTCTTTGGACTGTGGGAGGAAGCTGGAGTACCCAGGAAGAAACCACACAAACAGGGACAACATGCGAACAGTGTTTTATGTGTGGTGAGTTTTATGGCTCATAAGTCTTATGGAGAATATGAATGGGACTTTTACTTCCTGATCATCACTGTTGCACTCTATAGCAGTGTGCAGAAGTGTTCCCTTAACTGTTACATTTACTTTGGATGTTGAGCCAGCCTTACTTTTTGTTCTCCATTATTTTTCTTTGTTTGCGTTCCACTTTAGTTTGGCCATGAACACACGGTGCACTAATCTACTGCTGTGAAGGAGGCAAAAAAAGAAACTGTTTAAACGCCTTTGAGTTCTGCCTCCAATACTCAGCTGTCCCTAACAATTCTTACCAGTTTAATTACTTCACACAGCATGACAAGATTATGTGGAGATTATGCGGATTTTCCCCTTTAGCCTAAAATAAATCATCTGTATTTGAGAAAGTGGAGAAGAAGGAGTCGGGAATAAACCAAAGTCCATCTTTGATAATATGAACTCACCGCAGCAGTCTGGGTCTTGGCATAATTCATATGAGCGTAGAGTAGCACAGCTGTGTCGTTGTGGGATGCCTCCAGTGCGATGGACAGAGCATTGCTTCCATCCTGCAGACAGACAGCAAAGATGGAGAGAGACACATGAGTATCCAGGAGAGCTTTTCAACTAGAGCAGAAAGCTTTACAGTGTGAGAGCAACCATGTGATACACGTTATGCACAGTTGCTCTGTTTTCCAGTTGTTTGGACAGTTTTGTTATTTCTTTTACCATCGTGCACCTTTGCTTAACCAGTTAACTATGGGACTTTTATTGCTTTATGATACGTTTGACTGTTTATGATACAGGAAGACAAAATGGTCAGTTTGGAGTTATTTTGTTGGCCAAAGAATTTAAAGTACAGTGCCTTGCTACTACCTTCAGTCTGTGTTTGACCTCTTCATGTTCTTTCCAATAGTTTGGTTTTACGATCCTTTTTAAAAACCAGTCACACTGCTGTCAGTATACTTATCCTTATTTGTGATTGGTCAGATGCTGGCAGCACCACAGTTTTCTTTTGAACGAAGAGGGGAAAGTTGATAACTAGCTTCATGTGACCGTTTATCCTGACCGCTGATTTTGGGGTAAGTGAATCCAGATTTCGGAAGTTACCCTAGGTATGTTGAACTCGCTTCATCTCCTCAGTTCCCAGACATGTGCAGACTGGGGGATGCTGCACAGCGGTCAACGTGGCCAGGTCCCAGCTTTCATAAAATGTGCCAAGAAATTCAAAGTGAGCCAATATATTTTCTCATTTTAGACATTTGATATGTTTTCTAATATGAGCTTGTTAGATTTGCAAATCGTTGCTTTCCCTTTACACTTTAACCATGGTCCCAACATTTGAAAATGGGGTTTGTAGTAACAGTACAGCTTAATATAACAAGTGAACTGAAAGTAAAAATGGTTCTGCAGTCGTTACTGTATCCACTCAGCCTTGCAGTCAAACTTTGTCACGCAGTTTTGTGTTTTCAGCGGAGAGGGGAGGTGGGGGCTTTTCCTTCCACCCCCCTCAGTCCAGCTGTGCTGTACTGAAACCAGGAGCTGCTTGCACCAAATGGCCAACTCATTCTGGCACAGATGTTAATGCTCAAATATCTGTCTGTCTGGCTTCTCTTCAAGCATCTACAGAAATCCACTGTAAAATCACTTTAAAACATACAAGTGGGGAGAAAAGCAGGAGTGTTGAGCAGCAAAGACCTTTGCTAGCGTTAGCATTTAATGCTGCCAGATTTTTGTATTTCTTTATGGGTTAAGTGGTGAAAAATGCAGAGGACCAGTGTAATGCCTGCAGGGCATTGTGTCTGAAATCTGCAAGTGTGTTTTCATTTTTTTTCCTCTGGGGTCCAGTCACTGTGTTTCCTCTGTACAGCATCCGTTTTAGTCTAATCTGATTGTGACACCTCAGCTTTCTAAGAAGAAATAGAGAAAAAAGAAGAAAGGAAACTACATAGACGAGCAGTTTCCTGAGAAGAGATTAAGCCAAATCCCAGAGAAGAAAGCTCCTGGATGTTTTTTGGCAGCCATCAAACAGCTGGCTTCAGTGTTAGGCTCATGTTTCTGTCATTGCATGAGCTAGTTCAAATGCTTAAATTGTAGAAGTCTTACGTTATCCACAATGGATATGTCGCACCCGGGCTGTTCCAGGAGCAGTTTGACGATCTCAGTTCGGCCGTGCTCACTGGCACACATCAGAGCCGTCGATCCCTCATCGTCCTGCACGTTGACATCGGCTCCACACTCGAGCAGCGCCCGCACCATCTCCTGACGCCCGTGGCTGACTGCTAACATTAATGCCGTCTGGCCTGCCTGCAGAAGTAAAGAATTTTAAATGATTTGGATTAACGAGGAAGCTTCTGCCATTTAAAGCTTGAGTGTTCAGAAGACTTCAGACTGCTTTATTTTTGGATAAATGGCATTCCTGCATGGTGCACTTTTTCCTTTTACTGCTACTGCCCAAAAACAACCCTCACATTTGAGCATCGTGCACTCTTGGTCATTCACTCATTTACTACTCCTCATATAACAGACAGTTGTTTACTCAGTAGCAGGCAGTAAATTAAATTCTAGACACATAATTTGATTTTGCAACGGCACTTGCAGGTGCAGTCAAACAATGCTAATTTTTGCCATCTATGAGATGATTCGATCTTGCCAAAAAGAATCAGAGAAATGGACACTTGTGCTAAAATCAGATTTTTTTAAAGGGAGGATGTCTCCCTAAAGTCCAGCTACAAGAAAAGCTGCCACAACACACTGTACTTGAGAATCAAGACGGCAACTTTGCAAGAAGTATACAAAAAAAGTCTTCTGGCTGTCTGATTAAGCACTAAACTGATCCAAAATGTAAATATAGCAAAAAATATAGTCTGAAGTCCTTACCCAAAAACTGCATTGCGTGACTCGTGCTTAATTACCCACAGCAACAATAACAAGCAGCAGTAATTGGTTTTATAGACAGTGATGCTATAAATTCGGTCCTATGACTTGGCAGCGGAAAAACCCATCAGGCGCTGTGTCAAAACACATACACTACTCAGCCTGATTAGATCAGCCGGGGAATGAAGAAGACTTCAAGTCAACAGCTTCTCGTGAGTGGCTTCTGTGTCATGTTAGGCTCCACATTTGCTAAATCTAATCGGAGATATGCCCAATCACACCGCAGGTTTCCAGATTTAAATGCAGTGTAGTAGTTTATTACAATAAAGCAGCTCCACCTCGAAATAAACAGGGAATAAAGAAATTACAGTAGTTTAAAAACAAATTCACTCATAACATTATTTTTTAATTATTAAATGTTAATAAGCTTTATAAATCCAATTTGTCTGCTTCACGTTTGTCCTTTTTTGTATAGTTCTTTTATTATTATTCCAGTTTCTTGTGTTCAAATCCATCTAAACTCATTAAACCAAGCCCACAGAGCCAAGACTGCCACATTTAAATGATAACACGCTTCTGGCTGATGGAGCTGACTACACATTCACAGAAGCTCTTTGTGAGCATTTCTAGACATGTTGCTCATTCATATTTCTCCAGGGCTGAGGTTGTTTTTCTTTTTATTATAAAAATAACTAGTATTGGCATGTTAAAGTCACATGAGTACTAAAACTTTCTTCCACAAATTGTTCCCATCAAATCTTGTGGAATTTCAAAATAAAATGAAAAAAATAAATGAGAAATACAGGATATAAACTACTAGCATACGAAAGAAATGGCTGCTTCCAAATATCTGCACATTCATGTGGCATGTTTGTCCACTTTAAGAGCTGGATGATGAACTGCTGATGACTTGCCTGGCTGGCCTTGGCGTTGACATTACCCTGACTGAAGAGCTTCTTGACCACAACCATGTCCTCCTCCTTCTTCACAGTTGACAGAGCAGCCAACATGATGGCTGTGTAGCCCGCCTTGTTCTGCTTATCCACAGAGCACACACCTGTAGGAGATATGCTTATCACTTATTGAAGCGTTAGGACAGGACCGTCAGCAGGTACTAGGTTAGTTGACCAGTGAATAACACTGAAATGCCAATGAAAAGCTGTCACTATGTAAATAGTGTATAAAAAGTAACAATATATTCCAAAGATGGCGCTTTAAATACATTTGTTGCTCGTGACTGAGTAAAAATGAGTTTTGTTGTGGTGGTATTCTGATTACCATTTCTTTAAAAAGATATCATCAGATTAGGAAAAGCATAATATGTTCAATTTATATTTCGATCATGTATATCAGCACTTTGGCTGAGACTTGATGTCTTTTAAATGTGCTATATAAATAAAGATGATTTGACTTGACTTGACACATGGCGAAAGTCTTTAAAAAATTAGGTGTGTGCAAGTAACCAACTTTGTGATCACAATAACTCAGAACAAGAACGAGACAACATAGGATTTTCAAATTGATACCACAGGTCCATCTATTAGGAGGCTGTCAACTGTCAGTATTATTTATTTATTGATACTCTTGGCTCTGCATGATTATGTAGAGATGGTATATTCTTAAGAGTGTCAACTCTGGCTGTGTGCACAGCAAACCCACCCTCTTGCTGTTTAATTCAATTTTGTTTTATTTATACAGCGCCAAATCACAACAACAGTCAACTCAAGGTGCTTTATATTGTAAGGTAGACCCTACAATAATACATACAGAGAAAACCCAACAATCATATGACCCCCTATGAGCAAGCACTTTGGCGACAGTGGGAAGGAAAAACTCCCTTTTAACAGGAAGTAACCTCCGGCAGAACCGGAGGGGGGCCAGTTGGAGTCGCAGCGGATGGCTGCCCCTCCCTGAGACTGGGAGGCCATCACTCCCAGGCTCAGGGGCGGCCAGATGGCTCCAGATGTTCAAGGCTGCTCCAGATGATTGGCTGGTCCTTGAAAACCTTCTGTTTGCAAGGACCAGCCAATCATAAGCAAGCGCATTGTAAAGGAAGCTTGCCTTCAAGCGAGAAGAGT
Organism: Neolamprologus multifasciatus; assembly: GCF_963576455.1. Taxonomy (NCBI): domain Eukaryota; kingdom Metazoa; phylum Chordata; class Actinopteri; order Cichliformes; family Cichlidae; genus Neolamprologus; species Neolamprologus multifasciatus. Next base: position 34,802,589 of record NC_140453.1, on the reverse strand, counting down.
TAAACACTTGTACTGCACACGCCATCAGTTTGAGTTATACATTGGATGATCTGAAGGGCTGTCCCTGAGGTCCAGTATAACATTTACAACTATTTTGAGATATGAATCATGCAAAGCTACTCTAGCACAATAAACACAAGGAGCTAGAAATGAGTGTTACCGTCCATTTTAAATTCCCCTTTATATCTGCCTCAAACATTCATTATTTTAAATGTATACACAGCCACACAGTGCAAACAAGAAAGTTCTCCTTGACTGTTAGTTTATTAAACAAAAGGATAGTGCTACACTCACTGAAAAAGCAGGTTTCATTTCATTGTTTACTTCCTTTGGCTGCACATTAAGTGTGTGCTGTTTTTTGTTTTTCTTCCCATGAGGCATGGTGATAAGTTCGACAGGAATTATAAACCCCATAAACCGAAAACGGCCAATCCTGCCTAGCATAAAGTGGACACAGAACCACATGTTGCCTGATCTTATCAAACCTCAAATCAAGATAGTAACAGTGCGCAAACATTAAATTCAAGTCAGGATTATCCTTCTCTGAAAGCTACTGCTAACCTGTGTCCAGCAGCAGCTCCACCACACCAAAGTTAGAGTGAGAGACGCTGTAGTGAAGAGCTGTATTCCCATTGCCATCTGTCATGTTGACTACGTGCTCCAGCAGCATTGATGACACCTCGGAGAACGCCATCAGGTAGTCGGAGACCCGCGGCGGCTGAGCCATCTTCGCGCTGGAGATACGAAACCACTCTAGTTGGACAGTGTGTGTGCTGGAGAGCTGTAGGTGAGGACGGGAAGTGATATATACTTATAAACTGCAGACAAATGCCTGAAGTAGATCGGCATACAGTATAGACACAAGTAAAACTGCTTTTGTCTCAAGTTTTTAGTAGCCAGTTAGACCCAGTGAATGAGTTTTTCTTTACATGATGGCTGTTTTTCTACAAGGCACACTTTAGCAGTGATGAGGTTAACACTTTACCTCCCAGAGTTCCTACCAGGCAGTCATGAATCACTAATTCAAGACACATTTGGCACTTTCTCAGAATATTTTTGCTATATAATCAAGAGAAGGAGCAAAAAGTTTGATTTTAAACACTTGCATGATTAAATATTGCCTCACTGCAGGGGAAAGCATTACACGTGTCCCCTGGAGGTAAAATTAAAAAAGAGCAAAGCAGGGACGCACCACTTCCTTACTCTTCAGTGTTTTGAGGTCATCGTTTAGGTGGTTCTTCAGAATGAGACAGGCTTCTCGCATTTTTGAGCTCAACTCAAATCTGTGACAAAGCAGACAAACGTGTGAAGTTGGAACAGAAATAAAATCGCATTTAGAGGATAAGGCCTTTTGTTCCCTCCATACATTACACTCTAAGTCAACAAAACTACATTTACTTTCATTTTCATAACAACCCACTTTTCTTTCACACCATCAGATGAATAATTTGCAGCTCTCAGCGTTTCCTCATCAGTGTCACTCTCATCCAGGTTAACGTTTCTCTCCTCCTCTGACGTTTCTTCCTCCAAAGCTGCCTCATCTTCTTCAGTGCTGTCCAAGCACTCGCCTTCGACACTTTCTCCAGAAGAACTCCCATCTTCCTCCTCTTCTTCCTCCTCTTCTTCACTGGACGTTGATTCATACCTGGAAGAGCCAAATATCTCAAATATCTCATCTCTGGCTCTTTATTTCTCATTTGTTAAACCTGTCACCTGGTCAAAGTGTCATTTCCCTTCTCGAGACTACTTGTCGCCACTTATTTTATTTTTGCAGAGGTAAAAATAAAAATTTGGTTTCACATGACAGTAACTCACCCTCCATTTAGAATACCAACAAACTGCAGGCTCTTCTTGCTGCTGCTGCGATTCTCCCCTGCGTTATTCCCGTCTTTCCTCTTCATGATTGATTTCAGCAAACCTGTTGCCATAAAAGAGGGAAAAAAAATAGTGAAAATGCTTGGGCATGAGCAGAACGTGTCTCACACACAAGCAGAAGGTTCAATGAGAGATGCAGGCAGCACAGTTAGGCTGCAGTCAATCAGCATTAGTGATGACAACCAATCCACAGATGAGCCATTCAGTTCAGTAGTACATCTCCCACTAGCAGCACACTCGCTAAGCTAACATAGCCTGAAAGAGGCTAGCAGGAAAGCAACAAGTGCTTGAAGCCAACTGACTCAAGCCATCCAAACAACCTTTATTTGTATGTTTGCAGGAGTTTCTTAAATTTAACTGCAAACTGTGATCAAGTGAGCTGAAAAACTGAGCATTGACAACAGAACGCCTTCTCTCGCTCTCACTATCGGTATGTTGCATGTAGCAAGTGTGTACTATGATCTTGTGTCGACTTTCAACTAAAAAAATTTAGATGCCTAAATTATGACTTCAACTAAAATCAAAATTAATACTGCTAATGGGAATTTATTATTTTTGTTACTTATTGTCTTACTAAATAATTTGTGATGCTGAGCCTGACATTGCCTTCCACATAAATGATTCAGCCTCGTTCTAACGGTGATAATTACAGGTCATTACTGCATCACTGGGTTTAAGTTAGGATGTCTGGATCGAATCAGAACTGGGAAAAAAAAACTGCAAGCCAATATTTGACCCCAGCTCATAAAATCAGCAGCAAAGCCAAACAGTACTTACCTGTCTTGGTGCTGCTGGCTGCAGTCTTCTCTTTTTCATCTCCTCCTTCATTCTTAACCTTTCCAACTACTTCTTCTTCTTCTGGTGAGACCTTGTATTCAGCAATAGTCAGCTGTCTCCTCTTTGGTACAGTAACTTTTTGCCCTTCAGTCTTTTCCTCGCCTAAGTTCTCCCATTGACACCCGGTGCTAACGAGTACAACCGGAGCAGCCGGAGCTCGTTCTTCTAGTGTCTCTAATACATCGGTCTGGGTGCTTTGTTCACTTTGATCTAACTCTGCGTCTTCACCTACACATGCATCGGCCACCTCCGGATGACAAGAGACTGCAGTGTGCTTTAATGCAGAAGTTAGCGTTTCTACTTGGGCATTTGTCATGACAGGTTTGGCAAGAACCCCCTTCTCAAATGTGATCTTGGAGATGTTTTCCTCCATCTTCACTCTAAGAACTCCAAGGTCTTTGTCTGCAACACTCAACCGATCCTCTAGAGCCACAATGGACTCCTGTTGGAATTTAATGGTGTCCTGTAAGGTGTCTATCTCCCGCTGTGCTTCTGTGGTCAGGCCAAGTAGTGACTCCATGACCCAAACCTCAGCCTCTTCTGTCTCCACTCTGGTTTGTATTCCCTCCTCCTGAACCAGGGGGGGTTCTGTTTCTGTGCATTTCTCACAAACATTCACTCTGGTGCCCTCACATGCATCTTTTACACCATCTCTGTAGTATAAAACAACTGAGGCCATCGGCATGTCGTCCCCTACAGCCACTGACTTCTTCTGAATGACTGTTTTTTCAGGGGTGTTTACTAAAGTCTTACTTGACAGTTTGAGGGGTTTCTCCTCTTTCCCTTCAAACTTTTCTGTCAGCCTTTTCAGCTCACCAGATTTTACAAAACCTTTGTGTCCAGTCGAGGTCGGCGAAGTCAATCGACTGTGTTCAGTTTGGAGGATCTCTACGGTTTGGGTGGAAGTCTCTGTAAACTGTTGCTTCTGTTGGGCCAAGTCGATGGCTGCCTTCTTCTCCTGCAGGGCTAACAAGAGCATATCTTTCTCTGCACGCAGCTTGGCCACTTCTTTCTCAAGTGCAGGAACACCTTTTACCCTTTCTTCCATCTCCTTCAGCTGCTTCAAGGCTGTTGCCATTTGCTCTCTAACTGTTTGCAGTTGGCTGGGTGGGATTGGGGTCACAATGGTGCCAGCAGCTGGAGTGCTGCGCCCAGAGGTCTGAGGACTGGGTCTGGTCCAACTACTTTGCAGAGGCTGCATGGCTGGAGAGGGTAAGAGCGGTTTGGGAGGATCTGCAAGCTGGAAGCGGGCGCCATTTTGGGTCTGGTGGGTTTGTTCCTGCTGTAGCCTCCGGCTGGTTTCCAGGAGAGTCCGCTCAACTCTGGGGTTACGTTGTGGTGGAGGCGGTGGCACTTTTGCCCCAGCAGATAGTGGAGGAACGTTGAGAAAAGTTACAGGGGAAAGGGAGACTGTCTCGCAGGGAGCTGACCCAAGCCGGTTACGAGGCGGTGGTGGCGGTGGAGCTCTGCCATCTTCGCTGACCGGGGATGAAAGCGACTCAGTGGACGTCCAGCCACTGGTACGCCCCCCCACACCCAGACTCCTCTGGGAGAGTTTTAGCCCCCGACCAGAGCGCCGAGAACTGATGGGTGCGCGACGGAGGTTGTGCCCACTTTCTATCTCTTCTACATATTTAAGAAAGTCTAGATCCAGCTGAAATCCATACGGAGTCTGGACAGAGTAAGAAGCTTGCTGATCTGCCTCCTCTTGACTGGGGTAATGGAAATGTGAGCCTAGATCTGAAAGGGGAAAGACATGTTATGGACAACACGTGATCGGTACTTAAGAAATTCCAGAAGGCATCTCTATAAACAGAAATTACATTTGATTTCAGTGAGACCTGGCAATGAGTTGAATTGCGTTTCCTTTTTAAACATGTGCATGTGTTTATTTCCTTTGTCTATATCCGTCTTTGCCAGCTGCTTCCTCACCGACTTCCTTATCATCCTGGTATGCATGATCAACAGTTATATAAACAAACCAGGAGTGTGATTGTAAAGCACTGTGTCATCATATAACTAACAGATTTAAAACCCCTCACGCTACCATCAAAATATTACACCTTTACAGGAAACAAAAAGCACTCCTGTTGTATTCGCCCAAAAAAAAAAAAAAAAAAAGGAGAAAAAAAAGCCATGTCTAATTTTTTGGCTTCAGCATTGGCGAAGGTTAACACTTTCAGCATTATTTCATTATCAACTGTAGTTGATTTAGGTGTCTTAAAGATGCATCAAACTCAGATACTCTGATATCATCTTATTATGGGCTCTCTGTCCTGGTCGTTGTGTCCTTGGGCAAGACACTTCAGCCTACTGGTGTTGGCCAGAGGGGCCGATGGCGCGATATGGAGTCTACAACCGTAGCTTGTAACCGTGGCTACAACCGTAGCTTGCCTCCACCAGTGTGTGAATGCGAGAGTGAATGAATAGTGGCATTGTAAAGCGCTTTGGGTGCCTTGAAAAGCGCTATATAAATCCAATCCATCTAAATGTGATTAGTTCATCACCGTCCTGTCAGGTCAAAACAAATTACTTGATATATTTCTAAAACTACATGTTGCAAACCCCAAACCTCATCTCTAGGCGTAACAAACAGAAATATTCACATCTTCAGGACCAGTGTTGGGACTAACGCGTTATTAAGTAACGCGTTACAGTAACTACGTTATTATTGTGGTAACGAGCACGGTAACTAGTTATTATGCCAAAATCAGGAACGCGTTAGTCGTTACTGGGATTTAGATAGGGTCGTTACTCGTTACTTCGTGTGGTGGCTATCGCGGAGCTTCCACAGATTCAATAACATTAGCAAGTGTTGGAGGCCAGCAGGTGGAAGAGAAGGAAAAGAGACCCGAGGCGGCCGCCGGTCCAAGTGTGAACTGAACTTCAGGTAAGAAGTTATGACCTGCAGTCTATCTGGGTCAGATATAAACCAAGTTTAGGTGGAGTTTATTTTCGTTATTCTGACTTTTTCCGTACTGCGTACTAGCTAGCATGACGGAGTTTCTATACAGCTGGGTGGGTGCTATGATGTTAACGATGTTAAACTTTATTTTGTTCATAAGTTATTAGAGTTGCCAACCGTCCCGTCTGGTATTCAGAGAAAATATTACGCATTTCTTATTGAGGTGAAAAGGAACAGTTTGTCCCGTAATTCGGCTACATTGAAAAAGGCACAAAGCTGGAGTTATTCTGTGTCTTTGCTGCACAGCTGCCTCTTCTTCTTTCATTCTCACCCCTCCCTCTCCCGTTTCTACTTCAATCGAAAACTGATCAATGATCAGCTGATCGGCTCTCTTGTTTGTTTATCGCCCACTTTGCACCAGAAAGAGGAAACCAGCCGATGTCGCGTTAAACAACAGCAGCACGTTTAAGCTTGATCAGCTGTTGTTAGGATTTATTTAATATTAATTCCTAGTATCAGCTGATGTTTGCTGGAGCCACAGCTGCAAAAAAGCTGCTGTCATGATGTCGGTTTGTTTATCTGGTGAGAGGGAAACATGAAACCAGGAGATGTCCTTACTGAATCATCAGAGCTGAACAGGTGATGGAGAAACAGGTTTACCTTTTAGGTGACATAAATGAGTTGAAGGGAAGTTATGAACTGTTTCTGAGAGACAGATAACCCCAGGATCCTTTTTAGGTAGCTGACAGCTGGTAACTGTGCAGGTGTGGATCTAGCAAAGTTTTGCCAGGGGGGCCAGGTAGGGCATTAACAGGGAGAGGTGGGCACAAAGAAATACTTTTCTTTCTTATTCTCATTTAAAATGTCTAGCTTTTAAAAAATAATTATCTGAATCTTACAAAAAACGATTGATGCATATATACCATCAAAACAGTGAACATCACTGTCACAACAGCGTTTGTTTTCATTCAAAGGCTTTATGATTTTTCCTATAATGGCCGGTCTCTAGTCAAAATGCCCAGGCCGATTTTTTGTCCCCGTCCAGCCCTGTATGCAGCTCATCTGCAGTCTGGTGTTACCTACATCTTCCTATTCAGAAGGCAGAATTTCCGAGTTCTGAGTACAATCAAAGCACCACGACTGCAGTTTTTTGTGTTGGATGTAAAAGGCGCACATGACACTGTGACGTAGGCTAGAATCATGGCAGCAGTCAATGACGGTCCAGGCGTGGGATTTCTCTCGTGGAAATATGTATTATCTTTTCCTTTCTATTGGTAGGTGGCACAGTGCACTTGTGGCAAGTAAGCAAGCTAGAAGACTGGCAAAGTTATGGAAGCAACACATTAACAAGAGAATTCTGAGTAAAACCAAAGTTACTTTCCCTAGTAACTAGTTACTTTGAAAGTAATGAGTAACTTGAAGTAACTGAGTTACTTTTGATAGAAGTAACTAGTAATGTAACTAAGTTACTATTTTAAAGTAACTTACCCAACACTGTTCAGGACACACAATTACATTTGACAGTAAGCTTTAATTTCAATAACAGAGACTTCTTTATGGAGTTTCTTACCAGGCAGCTTTGGGTTAACTTGCACAGACTGAGTCATTTTTCAGGACGAGGACCTTTCAGCACGCACACAGCTTTGCATCAACACCAGGCTTAAAGAAAAAACACAGCAACATGAATGCATTTGTTATAGATGACCTTGGACCAAGACCAGTGGAAATAAAGGAAGCTATAAAGTGTTGCACAGAAGTAAGTTTCTGCAAGTAGAATTTTGACTTTCCCCTGTTTTGTTTTTTTTCTTAATTGGTAAAATTTTTAGACCAAGCGCAGAGTCTTTTATGGGTTGTAAGAACATGTAACAACCTGTGACTGAATTCAAAAGATTGCGAATCCCCGTCTTTCACTTTAACTAATTCAGTTAAACCCATCTCGTAGTTAGTTGCTGTTAGTCAGCCTTTTTAAGAGAGGTTTCTTTGTTTGGCCACAGTAGCTGTCTCTGCTGTTACTAACTGATTCTTCTTCAGGAAATATAAAATACTTCCTGTGCTGCAGAAAAGCTCCTAGGTCCAAACAGCATGTGGAAAACTCTGAATTTTGGACACCAATTACAAAGGAAAAACGTAAAAGTGAAGCTTAAAACAGTGTGTTAAAGAGGTTCATCTCTGTGAGCCACTCACTGATTAATTCATGCAGCTGGAGCTCAGGTCGTTCGTCCTCCCTGCTTCACACAGCCCTGTGAGACAGACATCAATTATCATCATAAACAACTTCTGTCACAACAGAGGAGAACTGAATAAACTGATGAGTCAACATTTCTGTATCAGTTTGCTGAAGATGAAAATGATGTGAATCATCACATCTGGTTTTTACAGTGACCAAATGCCACACACAACCTTCAGTGAGAGCATACTGGGAAAAATGGTGGGTCAGTACCAAGAAAGCTGTTCTACAGCTTTGTCTTTTTTCCTGTTAATCTACCACACGCACACACGCGCACACACGCGCACACACACGCACACACACACACGCACACACGCACACACCGCTATGATACAGATCAGAATGCACTCTCTCGCAGGTATTTTCTTTTTGGTTTGTTTTTGGGCATTTCAACCTTTCTTGCTGAATAGGACAGTGAAGCAGACAGGAAAGGAGACAGAAAGAGCAGGAATGCCATGCAGGAAGTGGACTTTTTGTTTTCAAGCCTCGAGTTGTTTGGCTCACTCTCTGTCACTACAATACTACAGGATGTTGCTACTTCCCACCAATAAATAGTCAAGGCAAAAAGAAAAACTAGTTTTAAACATTCATTTCAAACAAAGAGATAATTAGCGATGCAATAAGAATTTGCATTGCAGAAAAAGTTTGCTTTTAGACTAGAAACCGGCTAAGCTCACCACCAACTGATGCGCACAGAAATTAGAGATTTTACACGAAACAATAAACTATTATAAAATTCAAAAGTTGTTCTGTGGAAAAAGCCAACTCTGATTACAGTCTGATGAGTTAATGTCAAACAGTTGAGGCTACGATTGTTTTTTAATACACCAACATGTCCCCTCACTTCCTTCACTTGCATCTCTTTGTTCGTTCGTGCATTTTATTTATCCATCCATTTAGTTTTTTTAAATTGTTGATCAGTTAGCAGTGTTTCTGCCATATAAATGAAATTAAAGTAAAGCTGGGAGCCTTCACACTGGTATGAAAATGTCAAAAATTTTGTTGCCCATCATTCATACATAGATGGATTACAATCACTAATACTCTGGTGAAAGTTTTACATATAACGCTGTTAGATTAGTAAGTTAATAATTACCAATAGCTGTATTACTGTTATTACTTTTAATATTTACTATTATTTTTTTTAAACCTAATGCATCAGTGTATACGTTACTTCTCAGATCATTTACCTACTTGCATCGTTATTACCTTCAACATGTTGCACTAAATTGGCCTGCACAATCTACAGTGTTAAATTGACACCAATCAGATTATCCATTATATTGCATCTCACTGTGCTACTGCATGAATAAACTATGACATGTTGAGGCGCAGCATATACATAAAAACACATCAAAAGACGTGCACATTGGATACACCTTTGCTTCCTCGCTCTTAGAGAAGTGAGAAGTAAGTCATGTAATCCCACTTTGTCACAGTGTTTATGTCTACCGGCACTGAAGCACATGCCACTATCACAGGTGATCGTGGCGTCTGAGTGGGTCAGTGTTACTGGCACAAACCTTGTTTTGGTGTGTTTCAGATTTAAAGCAAAGAAGGGATACAGGAAGTTGAATACAGCAACCAGACCCACACACACACACACACACACACACACACACACACACACACACTCAAAACTTTAGAATACACGTAGTCATTCATTTAGTTTACAACACACACTGTTGTAGCCATGCACAAACACACACACGTTTTCCCGTAGCCTCAAGCACATTCCTAACACACGCTGTTGAAGCACGCCAGTCGTCCTTCTAGCTGGCTGACTGCTGATAACCTATAAACACACACACATCATCTGACAGCTCAGACTATAACACACACACACACACACACACACACACACACACTTTTTACTGTCAAAGAAAAGCCTGTAAACATTCACACAGGCTGCTGACTAATTATTCCAAATCTTGTCAGAGGTTGTTGTCTCTGACTTGATAGTAAGAACCTTTAGTGCAAAGAAAAGAAAGAATGCAGTACTGATAAACGTTTCATATCACCCACTGCTTTGGGTCGTGTACTACAAAGCAAGTTCAACATACCCGGGATACTTTCCCCAACATCCGCAATCAGGCTAAGCGGTCACACGAAAGCGGTTATCAATAGTTCACCCAGGGTTTGTTAATCTAGCTACAAGCTCATTGCCATGAAAGAAATTTGGCATTGGCATCTGACCAGTCACAAACATGGACAGGTCTACCAGCAGCACGTCAGCATTGGCTCAACGCAGCCCGCCACTCCTGTAATTGGCCTGTTCAGCACCGCCAATTCCTCCTGTGAATTCCTGGAAACCCGCAGTTTTTGAATCTGTCAGTGAGATCATTTATCAGAAAACATCGCCTCAGTGTAAGGCATATAATGCATTTAAACTTGATCGCATGGTTATGAACATGTATAATATACGTGGGCAATGACGTTGGCCACTTACGAAGGTTAGTTCATAGACTGTACAGAGGTTACAGAGGTAACCCGCCTTAGACAAGTATGAACAAGTTTCCTGTTTGAGGTTCATAAATACAACAGAGTACATATTGACAGAAAACACACAGTTTTCTGAAGCAGCTGACGTCTTTACATCTGTCAGACAATGTTCAAGATTCTCTGTGAGTCTGTTGTGGCAGGTTGAGGGTTGCAGATGCCAACAGACTCAAACTGATCCGCAAGGCCAGTAATGCTGTGGCGATGGAGCTGGACTCCCTTGAGGTGGTGTCAGAGAGGCGGATGTTGTCCAAAATAAGGACAATGCTGGACAACACCTCCCACCCACTCCATGACATGCTGGCCAATCACAGGAGCGCGTTCAGTGAGAGACCGAGATCACCCAAATGCATCACTGAACAACACAGGAAATCATTCCTGCCCGTAGAAAAGAAGTATACACATCCTCTACAGAAAAAATAAAGTACCACATGATAAGTGGAGCACCTCAGTGTTAACCACATATATATCCAATTTGTGCAATATACTGGGATATTTACAAGCAGAGCCATTTGAGCTATTTTGTTATACATTATTAACTAACTCTGTAATATGTTAGAATATTTAGTCTAGAAAGAAACAAGTTAGGAAAAAACAAAAGACTTTAGAGAGACTTTAATGTATGAACTTCTTAGGTTACCTGGCCAAGTAGTATGGGCTTCAGGTTCCCCTCAGTGTTTCAGCCACATTTGACTCTCAGACCACAGCAAACACAACGCTGCAGTGTCTGTGCCAACCGGACAAAAGCCACACAAAAGCTTTTTAAAGATGTGGCCTCGACCAAAGCAGGGAGCAGTACTTTGAGTTTTTGTATTGGCTTTGTTTAAAACCAAACACAAGCTAAGCAGAGCTCAAAAACAAGTCACAGAAATCTCGATTCAGCGGTCACTTTTAGTAACATGTAATCCTACCTACAGTTTTTGTCTGAGCACTTGTCTGCAGTTCACAAATTGAGTCTCAGTGTTGTTTGCTTTAGTAAGGTTCAGTTAGCCTGTTGTTATTGAATCCAGTTAGGTATGAGTCACAGTGCTGTGTGTTGTATATTTTCCTCCTCCTTGCAGACAGCGGTATTATGTCCATATTTACTAATGTGAAGCTGCTGGATTACAGTTTCAGTAGGGCCGTTTTAACTTGCCGAATAGAAGAAAGGACACTCCTTGAAAATAGTGCGTTTTCCATGATTAAATTGTTGGCTTAACAGCTCAAGGCTGACGCTAGTGACGCAACCATGTTAATACAATTCCTTCAGAAATGCTTCCACTTCAGATAATTTGTTTACCATACAGAGCAACACAGAAAACAAACTGAAGAAAATACTGTAAACAAGCAGCTGCTGTAAGAGGCGCCATTCAGAAAGAAAAACAAAAAAAGGAGGCTTTTACTACCGAAAATCAACACCACATTGACTGCTGAGACATGCTGAGGCATTACTCATTAAAGAGAGTCACCCATCGCGCTGCAAGTTCATTCGATTGTTAAAACAAGAGTCAACGGGCGAGTCTCCTCTTTCTCATTTCTCACTTCTTCCTCCACAGCTCCCTTCATTTCCTCCCTGCTCCTCTTCGTTTCCCAGCTCTTGTCTTCCTCATCTTAACCCTTCTCACATGACTTTTCCCTTCTTCTCACCCCCAGCTATCCACAAGACACACACACACACACACACAGACACACACACACACACAGACACACACACATTTCCCTCAGCTCCTCTCATGTGTTGCTGTTTTTCTCTCTGATTTGATGACAGCAAATTACAGACTGCGGAAAGAAGCTGCATTCCTTCCCTCTACACCCCGAGCCCTAACCAGCTGAGAGCCCCGCTGTCAAGTCTTTCACACTCTCAAACACACACGCACAGTCTGAGGCTGGCACAAAACACACCGTATACACAAAGATATACAGCTGTGACACTGTTATAAACAGCTCAAAAGTGATTGTTTTCACACCACTGATAGCTTTTAGGGGTTTTTTGTTGTTGTTGTTTTAACTGTGCAGTTTAGTGCATTGCTTTTGTTCTTTTGTCTTCTTCGAATTTCACATCTGCCAATGAAATTGGTGCCCACTGCTCTGAAACCGGAGTCTGAGAACGTGGCAGGCTGGTCACAAGCACGGCAGACAAGAATGTGTTTCAGTGCAGGAAATTCAGCAGTATTTTGTTTATGAAATGGTTTTGTTTTAACATTTGAAACTACAACCTAGAGAGGACCTTCCTGTTTAAATAAGGCATTACTTAAACAAGTGATCAAATGTATTAGCTGTTAATTACTCCAAAATAATTAAATCCATTTTCACAGGGGATTATTAATCTAATCTATTCATTTCAATTTTATTTATACAGCACCAAATCACAACAAATATATGCTTTATATTGTAAGGTAGACCCTACAATAATACATACAGAGAAAACCCAACAATCGTATGAGCAAGCACTTTGGTGACAGTGGGAAGGAAAAACTCCCTTTTAACAGGAAGAAACCTCCGACAGAACCAGGCTCAGGGAGGGGCGGCCGTCTGCTGCGACAGGTTGTGGTGTGAGAAGGAAGACAGGATAACGACATGCTGTGGAAATTATCTATTAGCTTATCTAAAGTAATCTATTACTTTCCAAAAGTAATCTTCTCAACACATGCAATGCAGCATCCTAGGTCCTACCATTAATTTATTTTAGATAAATGTTTTTTGTTGTTGTTGGTTTGGCTAATTTTTGATTATTGCTTGTCTGATTGTAAAAGTTTTAGAACAATACAACACATCTCAAATGTCACACTACAAGTTTCAGTGAACAAACTTGTCAATTTATTCACAAAACATCACAGGTGGATACTAATGGACAAAATAGAAGGTCACATTCTTCAATCTCTGAATTCAGGTTTATAAAATCAAGCACCACACAGTCTGCTTTTACACACATTCCTGAAACAATGAGTCATTCTAGAGAATTCACTGAATTAAACCATGGTACTGTAATGACATGCCTTGGAACAAAGTCAGCTTTGTTGCAAGGCATAAAGAGTATTACTACAAAATGGAATTGTTTAGGATTTACAGCAACTCAGCTGCAAAGTGTCAGACTACATCAAGTTACAGCACATCGCCAAGAGCTGAGGCACATACTTTGTCACCAACGCTCTGAAAACTCAATAACTGCAGCGCTCCGAACCTCCTCTGGTATTAACATCAGCACAGAAACTGCACACTGGGAGCTTCAGTGGAATGGGTTTCTGTGGCTGAGCAGCTCCAGTACTTCCCATGTCAACAAACTGTTTTTAACAAATTCGTAAAATTTGGTGCTGAACTGCAGTCATAGCTACTGGAGCTCTATGCTGGTGCACAGAAACTAAGCGTTTAAAAAAATAAACACCTGTAAGCGGAAATTAATTAAATGCTCCAACTGCCTGTATTTGTGGGTGCTTTTGACAAATTTTGACTCGTGTATCTTTAACCAAAGAGTCTAATACTTTTGGTAAGTATGAACATTGTGTGCTGTAATTTGGAAGAGGCTGGCTCAGGTACTGGTAGCATCGGTGGGTACACTAGCAGTGCAGTTCATGAGCTTTTGATTTCAGGATTGTGTTTTGTCTCCTGGTTTGAATCCAGATCAGCACTAGTAAACTACATGGTTTTTTTGGCCAGCTTTGTGTAACAGCTACAGAACACAGTCATGTAATGTGTCCAAGTAGCCACCAGCTGGTGCTACAATGTATGTATTATGTTACTTTTACTGAATATATTTGAAACATAAAGACATGTTCAGCTGCTGTTGTCTGCTGGCACAAGCTACACTTTGGTATCATTACAGCTTGTTGTGCATTTCTTGATTTTTGTAAGCTGACATGACTGAGTGGAAGACACCAGCATCATGCCACTTGATTGATATACGAGTACAGGCTCCAAGAGATGGAGATGGTCCACTCACTTGAACCACTCAGACAAAACCTCTACATCACCACCTGTATTTTCTGAGTGGGGACGGCCATTATCCAGAACACTACTGCAGCGAGGCACAAAATATGTCTATATGTTAGAACAACAACAGCTTGATTCTAAGACATTCAAAAGTAAAACTAAACATCCACCATACAGTCATACCACTAAACACACCTGAAATCTATCACCTGCAGAAATTTATGCACAAAGTTGCAAGCATAAGCATATACCCCCAAACAGTCATGACAGATGGTTGCCCCTCCCCGAGTTTGGTTTGATTGTTTCTTCCTGCTAAAAAGGACGTTTTCCTTCCCACTGTCATCAACTACTTGCTCACAGGGAGTTGTTTGATTTTAGGTGTTTTCTCTGTGTTACAAATCTTTAGCTTACAATATAAAGCGCATATTTGGAGCTGTATAAATCAAATGTAATTGAATTTAACTGAATGAAAAAACTAGCACTCAAGTTGTAACCACTTAGCAAAGTAATGATTAAAATCGTATACTTTCCCAAAATTGCTTTATTGCATCAGTGGCGTGGGGTGGCTGTAGCTCAGGTGGTAGAGCAGGTCATCTACTGATCGGAAGGTTGGTGGTTCGATCCCTGGCTTCCCCTAGTCTGCATGCCAAATATCCTTGGGCAAGATACTAACCCCAAATTGCTCTCCGATGCATCCATCGGAGTATGAATGTGTGTGTGAATGTTACCTTAGAAAGCACTTAGAAAAATGTGCTTGTGCGAATGGGTGTGAATGGGTGAATGTAAAAGTTGTGTACAGCGCTTTGAGTGCTCAGAAAGAGTAGAAAAGCGCTATATAAGAACCAGTCCATTTACCATTTACCATCAGTCAGCGCTTCTTTGCACTGGATACACAACCCAGCATGTTAGTTACCTTTAAGCTACAACAAAAATGGAAAATACAGAATAATATTGCTGCATTTTTCCCCCCTCAAAAAACATGGAACATGAGATTTATCCTGTAATCCCAGCACACACTCATAGATGTGTTATTACTGGAAGACTGGTCAGTCCAGATCATGGAGAAGGAAACATGTTGGTTGGAGAATTGGGGCCATGTTTTGAAAGAATGACCTCATCCCCAACGCCACCCTTTTCCCGAGAAGGGAGGCCTGTGAGAGAAAAAGGGAGAGAGACGAGGAGACACGACTAGACTGATGATGAGGGGGAGAGGGGGACGAAAGCCAACATCTTCTCCCTGACAGTAGCTTGTACAGTCTGACTGATTTGCATGAGAAAAAATAAACTCATTCAGAAATGTGAACACGTACAGACTAATAGAAGCAAAGGTACAAACCAGACACACACTCATCCACCACAGGATGGATACCATACACTTATCATTATATAATTTAACTTTCATGAGGTTTGGATTAAGTTTTGATCCAATAATCTGTGCATTTTTACACTGCATTACAGGCATTTGTAGATTCAAAAGAACTTGCATTTCCAGACGCACGGCTAGAATAGTCTAGAGTAAAAGAGCTGCTTAGAATTTATTTACCTTCTTGTTTGAAGGTAACTAATACACTTTCTGTACATCCATGAATATAATAATTGAATCATCCTGCCTGATTTTGTCAGCAATCTTCATTAGTGTATTTTTAGCACCAAATAACAACAACAGTCACCTCTCGTTGCTTTATATTGTAAGGTACAGGCTCTACAATAATAAAGAGAAAACCCCAACAAACAGACAAGCGCCTAAGAGCCAATACTTGGCAACAGTGGGAAGGAAAATATCCCTTTTAACAGGTAGAAACCTCCAGCAGACCAGGCTTGAGGAGTGGCAGCCATCTTCCAGGGCTCATTATTTTCCCTCCTCCTCCACCCTCATCAACACCTCATCCTTTTTCTCCTCACTTTAAGCCTTATCTCATAAACTTAAGTCAGGGCTTTAAAACGTGAAAAACCTGCAGAAATTACTTGACAAATTGTTATCAGATTAGACATCACTGGACAGCTGACAACAAGCCAGTTAAACAACAATAGCTGGTTTTAAGCTAACATTAGCTTAAAACCTGCTAATGTTATGTTTGAATATCCTATAATCAAACTTTCCCTCTGAAAAACATTTTGATTACATTCTCACATCATATAATTTATTTACTAAGCATCTAACAATGTTACAGCCATTTAAAAAAA
This sequence comes from Neolamprologus multifasciatus, assembly GCF_963576455.1. Classification (NCBI taxonomy): domain Eukaryota; kingdom Metazoa; phylum Chordata; class Actinopteri; order Cichliformes; family Cichlidae; genus Neolamprologus; species Neolamprologus multifasciatus. The sequence continues at coordinate 34,786,156 of NC_140453.1, read as the reverse complement.
AACAAAAAAAAACAATCACTAACAGCAGCTAACAGTGGCTAACAGCAGCAAAAATAGATTATTATAAAAATTATGCACTTGAATTGGAACAAGTAAGAAAACAGAGCTCAGTTGACTACAACTTCCAATCTACTGACATCTAGCGATGGGATTTTACACACCATGTCTTTAAACAAAGCTCATGGGACATTAATAAAAACTTAAGCTTCTGAAATAGAGGTGAGAGTTTCTGTAATTACCATTTAAGAATCAACTCTGCATTTAGAGAGTTTCTTTCTAAGAAGTTTACAGGTCAGTTTTCAGAATCTTTACTTCCAATCTGATAATCTGAAACTTAAAGCCAGTTGCTAATCCTGAGCTTAATCTCTTTCACAGGAGTCGTCATCCTCATGAGGACATTTAGGCTGAACAGAAACTAAAATGAAGCTCAACACATCCTCACACAACAGGCCTCTCTGCTGCTTGGATAGTTCTACAGTTTCCTGAAGGGAAGCCCACTACTCCCCCAATAAATTCCCACCAACACACACCTCCATGCCCTGTGAGACCTATTGTCTCCCAGTAGGAACTGGGAGGGGGGTAGAGGGTCCTGCCAGGAAACCCATCAGGCCGTCCTGAAAGCTGCTTCCTGAAGGCAGCAGGAAAGCATGAAGCATACGACAAGCAAAAGCTGAGAGCTGAACAAACACATACACACAAAGAGGTATCCTGCCGCCAACACCAGCACTGGATCCGCCATCACATGATGCATCACACTGAGGTTAGGTAACATGTTATCACATTTGGCAAGAACTCGAGCGTTTAAGTGTTTGTGCGCGCTCTCATTCACGGTGACACACAGTCACCTCTGTGCAGGGTTTTTGCCGCCAGATGCCATTTCCTGTGTCGTAAATAACAAAATTCACCTCAATCGCATCTTGTTGTGTACAGAAAAAAAAAGTTTTATTTTTTTGAAAATTCACAATCAGGTTGAATTCAAACATCACATGCGTCCCGCCTCCCCCTCCCTCTTCCTTCCAGATTCTCCAGCAAACACACACAATCATGCACATTCAGCCTCCACAATGAGGCATTATGCCTCTTTGGTTGTGACGCTGTTTTCCAAAAGTTTTCTGAGGCCTGGTTGTTTTCTTCAAACCATCCCACCCCTCACCCTCCACTCCCTTTCGTGCTCCTTGCCTTTTTTTTCCTCCCCCATGTCCAAGTTCAAAAAGCCACAAAGTGAATTTAGCAAAGTCGTGGATGAACTGCGGCACTTGAGTTTTGAACATGGAGAGCCAAAGCCGCTCCAACAGTGGATCTGAAGCTGAAGAGATCCTGCTGAATAAAGGAGAGAGGGCGGACGCTGTCCACAGATGGTGGCATCAAATAATGACTTCTTCTTCCCACTGACTCCACTTCTGTCAGATCTCATCCATCTGTGATCTCTTAAATACCTCACCATGTCCTGCTTCCTTAGGTTTCCTTAAAAGCGTTAACATTATGGTTTGCTGGACTATTACTTCATGAAGTTTATACAAGATGACTTGATCACGACTTTGTACAGGTTCTTATTACACGCCCTCAACTTCTCATCTCCTTCGGCCAAACCCAGTTACCTCAGAAGCTGAGATCGAACACAGGGAATCTGTGTCCGTATAACTTATATTCACCAAAGGACTGGGCCACCTGCAGGAGCTGCATCGCTGCGTGCTTCCAGTTTCTGTGCTGATGTTAATAGCATAGGTGGTTTGGAGTGCTGCAGTTCCCGAGTCTGTAGAGTGTTGGAAACTGTTACACACCCCACTCTGTAACTTTATGTAGTTGCTGAGAATTCCTGAACACATCCACTTTGCAGTAGTACTACTTACTGTCGATCACTGAATATGTAGGATGGAAGAAATTTCACCAACTGGCTTACTGCAGCATCCTGAAAAAATTATGATACTTTTCGCATCCGCAAGTCCACTAGGGCGTGCTCAGGTCCAAGTGATGTACATTTCTGTTGGTACAATACACCAACTATGTATATGCCGCAAATGGTGGATTTTAAGCAGAGTTCAGATAAGTAAGAGGAATGACTACTCGGTCATCGTGCCTGCAGCCCTTTGGGATGACCCATTCTTTCCCAAATGTTTGTAAAGGCATAGTGCATATTAATAGGGACTTTTTCTTCAGTAATAAAAGGGCACGAGTACTGATTTTTCTCTCTTGGCAAAAGTTGCACAAGGGTTTCTTGATTTTGGATTTCTTTGAAATTCCAATATAATTGAAGTGAAAAAGCAAATAGATTACTTTATTAGCTTAGGGGGTGATTCTGACTGCAAAACAACTTCACAATGGTCCCAGCACTTCATGAGACCTGCAAGAGTGATGGAAGGCTCAGCTCCAGTAGAGCACCTACAGAAACCCTGTTAAGACTTTCACTTCTTTTAGATGCATCCTGTTGACCAAAGGCTCTCCTTCCGTCATGTCGGCTACAACTAAACCAATCTGTGAGAGAGTCTGGGCCGTTTGGACGGACCTACCACAGATTGCCATCGTTGTTTTATGTTGGTCATCCTGCTGATTTCCTCTTCCAAAGATTTAAGACCCCATCTCTTATTAATAAATGTTGCATGTTTATTTCTGAAACAATGATGGTATTGGCACAACTAGATACACTTCCTGCACCGCACCCATTTTGTATCCCAGCAGCAGCAGCAGCAGCATCCAGTCAGCCCCTCTTTAAAACAAAGCAGCGTTCATAAGTCAAGTTTCCCTCAATAAGTCAGTTTCCAGCTCTGACGTCACGTTGCCTTTCAGACCGAACACACCTTGTTCTCCCTCTGTGGTGACACAAACTCTTCCCACCATAACAGACTGAATCCTTGTAGAATCTTGTATCTGGGTCAATAATCAGCCATATTATTTCCATGTAAACTGCGGGTCTGTCGCTCTCTCATTTCCCTTTTTGGTAATCCATTCAGCTCTTTGCTATTCTAGCCAAGTGAACAGTGAAAGTAAAGCAGCTCTTGACATCTCTAAAAGCCTTTTTGCAGTTGACCCAGATATCTGGTCCACAGATTTGAGTTTAAGAGGAGACTGTGACCCATTTGTCTCCTTCACAACAGTAGCTACCGGAGCCTCCAGATGTTTGATTGTCGTAACTACAGAACAAGACCAGATGTCAAGTGTTTGTTGCTTCATGCCCAGAATCTACTAAAACACACTCCATACTGTTATCATTTCCTTCACTGGATTAAATTATGATAGTTCCGCATGTTGTTGATGGAGCTGGTCGGTATAATGACAAGGCAGAGGATGCCCCGCCTATGAGATGTCTCTCTACACACACCTTCATCTGCTTTGGGCTGCTCCTCTGGAAAATACATGTTTGTGGGCTCTAATTCAGTTTTCCGTAATGCAGTGATTCAGTTAGCTCCTTCTTTATGGCTGTAGTCACACTAAGATGCAATTGGACATCGTGCAGGGATCATGACTGCACCGAACATATTGATGGCCTGCGGCTGACCCTGAGGCAATCTGCCAGGTGATTTTAGGCAAGGAAAGTCTGTTTTTTACTTACTGAATTTATGCCATCCTTTTGGTACAAGACCTGATTATTAAAACTCTATAAATTGGCTATAAACCACTTGTGACAGCATGAGAAAACCACCAAACATTTTTGCATCCAAAAGTATTAAAACCTCTAGACTGACAAAGATAGATCATTGAAATCTGTTTATGTTCTATGAATTTTTCACTTGAAGACGCCTCACTGTGTCCGCCCTTTGAATTATTGTGGTTTAGTAACAATGCAATTTTTTTTAAAGAGCCACCAAAAACGCATATTTATAAGTGATGAAGATTCTGATAAAAATGCTGCAAAATTTCGATCCCAATCCCCACAATGTTTTTACCACAGGCTAAAGACGGAAATGTCACCAGCATCACATCACTCGTTGGTTGTGTTGTGTGTGGTTGCACGGATTGAGGTTTTGCAGACACATGACCATTAACCACATGATTTTAACTTGGATGTGTAACAATGATGCTGACAGTGTAGGTTGAAGTGAATAAGACCCCAGACACACAGGGCTAGAAAATGGTTCACAACATCTGGCAACCATTGGCTGTGAAGGAAAAATTGGGCTGGTGGAGGTTGATGGCAGTCACTAAGAAAATGACTGCTGAAGATCCAGTGACACAGACATACAGACCAGGGAGCGCCCAGATGGCAATCACCTGTCACTAGAGAAAAATGTGCATTCCAATCCTTTGGCTCAATCCTCCTTGTGATTGCTTTGATTGTTAGCTTATTGCTGCGATCGTAGGTTGAATGAAAGTGACAGACTTGTCTACAAACAGTGACCAGCTGTTCCCTGAGCTATAGTGAAACTGTGAAAAGTGCAACACAAACCTAAAATGGAGATTTGCCTCCAAAGTAAAAGTTATGTCTTAGTGCTACAGCCAAAAGGAAGAACTTTACTTTGAAGGCGAACCTTCTCCATATCACTTTTTCAAGTTTTACCACTGCTCAGCTAATAGCTAGCGAGCATTTGCAGACACACATGAAAAACTTCCGGCAACCATGAAAATCTACACATAACCATTTACATCAGGTGACGTTTTAGGTGCGGTACCTTCTTCCAGCAGGGCCAAGCAGCCTCCAGGAACCCTTTCCAACCGCTCGGAGAATACGCATTTCCAGTGTAACAAATGGTTGTATCACATCCAATTTGATGGACAACTCCTAAGCAATGTGTGAGTGACATCACGAGAGAAATCTCAATAAACATTTGTGACTGAATGTGAGGATTGTGTGTTTATTTCCAGCGTATGCTTCAGAAACTGTCCAATTAAGCTACATTTTCAAACATAGCTTTGTGAGATATTTGCAGACAGTGAACCTAAAATACGATATGTTGAAAATATTGGAAAATGCTCTTGTTCTTGATTGCTTGGCTGTTTCTGTGCACAGCTGGGATTGTTGATCTGCATCTTTGGCCAGTTTTTCCCATCCAGATGTGAATTTCATTCACATCTGGAGACCCATTTGTCACCAAGCAACTTAAAACTTAGGATTAAGTCTTTAAGTGTTTCCAGCAAGTTTAAAGTTGGCAGAATGTTTCCACCATGTGTCTTCTTTTCTTGTCACAGTTTTGTTCAAGAAAACAACATTTTGTTTTGTCATCTATATGAAAGAATTTCTACAAAGCGCAGTCTGGGGATGACTCAGTGAGTGCCATATTACCACAATCCTGCTGAGTCCAGCAAGATATGGTTTGTTTATATTGCCCTCCTTGTTTACTCCATATTTGCCGTTTGCCTCTTCATTGTAAAGAAAATATGCTAAAGAGTAGTTTCCACAATGCACTAGCAAGAAAGGGTTTCAGATTTCCACACTTCACCAGAAAACAGATTTTCTCCATCTAACAATATTCTTCTGCTTATCAACTTCAGGTTCACAGGGGGAGATCATACCTGTGGCCAGTTTAGAATCAGTAATTAACCTAACCCCAAGCATGACACTGTGTTTAACCTTTGGAGGAAGCCAGGGTACCTGCAGAGAACCCATGCAAGCACAGGGAGAACATGTAAACTCCACAAAGAGATTTTCTGGGGGAGAAAAATGCTGGGACAAAAGCCAGATCAGAGGAGTAAAATATGGTTTTATCCACCTTAGTGCAGGGATGTTGGGTTTGTCAGGAAGGTGAAGTTATAGATGGTCAGACTGTAGAGGTGGATGATAGCTTAGGGTGCCCACACTAGTGTAATTTCTAGGGTTTGGGGATAAATCTTGCTGCTGGATATGGCCAGATCAGATTCCAGGAAGCGAACAATATGCTTAAAAAGATCAAAATAAAGAAGACTAATCTGTAAATAGTTGAATACATCCATCAGTTATAACCTGTAAATTATTTTAAAGAACAAAGTGGCACTGGTATTATTAGACGTCATTTTAGAAGTCTTTTTTATTTTAACGATGGGACATTCAATACTTGGCAGCAAGAGTGAGTCTGTCTCAGGACTGAAATGTATTAAGGGATTAAATAAAGTCCAGTTATATCTCTTGTAACAGCATGAGGAAGGGAACATTGAGTATTGGAGCCTTGTTAAATCTTTTTATATGATTTAGTGGCTTCACAGGGCAGGGGTACATTTTCACAGTCACCTTAATACTAAACACAACATTTGTTCCACTATGGACCACTGAACAGAGGTGACCTCGCTCCCACTTCACACTTAGAGACGCTTGTCAGGCAGAATTGGGGAGATGGCGTCAGAGAAAGTACCAACATATTTTTTCCTGTCGAACAAGGCGTTTATTGTTCGGTCAAAAAGTTGAAAGTTGTGTCTAAATTTCCAAAAGCAGTTGTGGTTTGGTTCTTTGAGAGATCTGATATTTTAGATGTTCAGTCCACAAGCATTAAATCCATTCTCACTCTACCAACCAGTTAAGTGAAAAAAAACCCTGAATGATGGCCAGTGCGTGGCTGAGTAAAGACTTTACAAATTTGCAGCCAGTCTTCAGTAAATTTGGAGTTTTCCCACCCTGGTGTTAGTGGACAGAGTCTGATGACTTTCCCAGTGCTGCCCTGCTAGTACTTGAGCTGATGTTGGTATTTTTAGCCTGTTTTTCATTGAGTGTTTCTCAGACTGCAGAGATAGCAGAGGGAGGAGCGTCTGATTGGACCACAGTGGTAGACCTCACTGGCATTTCTATGACACGACTTTCACATTTGTTCAGATGGCAGAATCCGATCTTTGCAGGCAAACATTACCTTAATTCTGAACAAGTGGATGGACTATAAGGACTATATCTATATATACATATTAGCTGAGGTTTTTTATAGTCCATAGATTTACCTCATACGTGACCTTTTTTTAAGATTTCTTTTATGGGAACCGACAGGCCTGAGGATCAGAGGCCTATCAGAGCCACATATAAGCTGGAAGGTCAGAAAGCAACATTCATTTTATCTTTATATCCATTTTTCTAAATAAGAGAGGACATACATTACATTGTCTGATACTCCAGGCATTTACCCTCACTACAGATACAATCTATCTTGTGATTTTCTTCTGATCCATACCTAGCTCAATTATCTTGTCTTCATCACGTACAAATCATTATTACAAGATGTCCTGAATTATCAAACCGCCTTCCCTTGTGATCAGATCAAAGCTTTTTTCAAGATAATTGAGTTTTAGTGGTTACATCATATCATTCATGAGCCTGTGCGTACCTAATAGCTGGGCAGCATTATACAGTATCAAAAGGAAAGATCACAAATGATTGAATTAATTTAACTAGGAATGAAGATAATGAAAATATGCAGACATGGACTGTCGACGAGTTTCAACATGATTAAGTTAAGCTGATCAAGTTAAATTTCTGCAAAGCCATGATTTTAAAACTGTCTGACAACTCGAGATAACAATATAATGCAAACTCAATCTCAGTACAATTAGCTCAAAAACTAGACATGAACTCCCGAAATTGTTTCAAGTAAATGACTCATGATCCCGAGACTATTGAGGCAAATACAATTATGAGAAACAGAGCTGCTCTTGATTCCTGTAAATATCTGAGAGTCACAGAAAGACGCTTCAGACTTCCTCAATAACACCATTACTGTTACGATATGCATTTTTACCTTTTAAAATCTAGATCTGAATGCAGAAATCCAATGTTCTTTAAAGACCTACCGTTTCCTTTAGCATAAAGTGTTCATTTCAATTTTAAAAGCCTGGATGCATGCTAATTGTTATGGAAATTCCATGCAGGTCTCGCAATTAAAGCTAATTGCTCCAGAGGAAAAAAATGCTTCAGCTTTTAAACTTTCAGAAACCTTTGAAATGTTTCTTACGACTGCACTTGATGGAAATAAATAAAAACAGAAACTCTTCACTCACTTCCATTTTTCCTCTAATAACATACCACCTACCAAGGAGAAAATGGGAGTAAGGGTAAGACTACCAAATATTTCCAAGTACATCTTTGATATGCAATCACTGAACACTTCATTAGATGTTAAACTGCTTGTTAATGCTAACCAGTCAATCACATGACAGCAAATCAATGCATCTAGGCATATAGACATGTTTAAGATGACCGGCTGAAGTTTAAACTGAGGATCAGAATGTAGAGGAAAAGTGATTTAAGTGACTTTGAACATGGCATGGTTGCTAGTGCCAGGTAAGCTGGTCGAAGTATTTTTCTAAAACTTCTGCTTTTCTGGGATTTTCACACACACAACATCTCTATGGTTTATTGAGAACAGTCTGAAAAAGAGATCAGGTGAAAAAGTTTTGTTGATGCCAGAGGTAAGAGGCAACAGTAACTCAAATAACTACTTGTTACAACCAGATGAGCTACAGCAGCAGAAGACAACACTGGGTGCCACTCCTGCCAGCTACATTCAGGAAACAGAAACTTCAGTTCTCCAAAATTGGACAACAGGACATTGGAAAAATGTTGCCTGGTCTGCTGAGAATTGCTGTGACAGTCAGGATCAGAATTTGGTGTGAACAAATTAAAATTGAGGCTCAATCCCTCCTTGTATTGTTCAGTGCCTCAGGCAGGTGGTGCTGGTGTAATGGTGTAAGGAAAATATTTTTTTGGCACACTTTGGGCCCCTTAGTACTACATTAGCAGTTCTATGGTCTGATGAAACAAAGATTGAACTCTTTGGCCTGAACGCCAAGCATCACGCCTAGAGGTAAACAGACACTGCTCGTCACCTGGCCTATAAAACATGTTGAAGGCACGGTGGTGGCAGCATCATGCTATGGGGATGGTTTTTTTAGCAGCAGGAACTGGGAAAATGGAGCAATTAACAGATATTTTTGATGATAACCTGCTCCGGAGTGCCTTGGACCTCAATCTAGGGTTTAAACTACAACAGGACAACATCCTACTTCCGGCACAGCTCCGAGCTGGCAGTCAGTATTAGCAACTCTACCAAATCTTCCCTTGTGGGACAATTAAAGGATTATTCTATTCTATTCTGTCCCTAAGCACCACACAACCAAGATAACAAAGAAGTGCCTCTGGGACCACTCTGTGAGGAGCCCAGACTTAAACCATACTGAACATCTATGGAGAGATCTGGGGATGGCTGTGCACCAACGCTCTCCATCCAACCTGATGGTGCTTCAGAGATTCTGCACAGAAGAAAGGGAGAAACTGCCCAAAAGCAGGCGTGCCTAGCTTGTAGCATCATACTCAGGAAGACTTGAGACAGCAAGGGGTGTTGTGTGTAGAATTTTAATGGGAAAATAATTTTAATCCATTTTGGAATAAGGCTGTAACAGGACTAAAAATGGAACAAGTGAAGCGCTTTGAATACTTTCCAGACACACTGTGGCTCTACTGCTGGAGCACTCCCAATCCCTCACAAGCAGCCAATCTTTTTTTTGTTGTTTTTGCTCTTTATGGGCATTGTTCTGGATCTTTTCTATCAAAAACGTTAAGCAGCAATACTCCCAAAAACCTGCAGAGAGACTCTGATGATGACTGAATTTCCCTTTAACTCAATCAATGCTACTTAAAAAATGCAAGAGGAAACTACTTAAATAGGCCTACATAAAAATCAGAAATTCAATACAAAGTTCAGCGAGGCACACAGCGGTCTCTTGTTTACTAACCTAGTTTGTTTAGAGCTCCGTGATCTGGGCAGACCAATACAAAAATTTAATTCTGCACATAAGGGCGATGGGGTCAGTCTATTCACAGAGGGATAGAAGAAAACGTATTTCGTTGAGTTGTGCGATTACAGTTTCTGGAGCTTAGAAATACCTCACTGATGAAACTATCTCAGCACCAAGTTGGGTATATATAAACAAAGATGTCAGAAAAGTCTGTGTTTCCCAGTCATAATTATTACTTTAGAAGTCTAGATCTCATAATTACCATTACCAAAATCTGACCTGAATGTGGCACAAAATGCGAAGGAAAACAACAGCGAGTGAAGTATTGATTTATAGCCCGGCCTTGCTGCAGCGTTTGTATCTCAGTACGTGGCCCGGTCAGAATATGTCAGTTTTATTTTTTACTTCGCCTGACACGGCTGCGTCCAGCTTTCTTTTTCCTGCCTGCATCATGTCACCGCAGTGCACTGGCCTGCTAAAATTAAAGCCACTTGTAATAAAGCTAAAAATACGACCACATGTACTTTATCAAGCAGCAGGACTCATGAGCACACACTCAAATGCAATTTAGTTCTAATTTAATAAACTGTTCTCCATCAGCTCCGAGGTGTAAATCAGGCAGGAATGCATTAATTAGGAAGGCAATGTTTATTAAAATATATATATATTATATATATAATACTGTCACTGAGTATCAAGAGTGTTACAGTGACCTCTTGACTCCTCCAAGTAGACTTACTGCCAAGCTATTTTTGAGGTGGCAGCAGTAAGTCAAACCCCAGGGTCTTGTTGCAGAAAGGCAGCTTCCCCCGAGAGAGCGTCACAAAGTTATTAAGAGCTTAACACAAATTCTGAGGAGCTTCTCCTCATCGCCCCCATCAGTTTCTCACTCTTACCCTTCATCCAGAGACTTAAGGATGTATTTACTGCAACTGCCTCTTTGATTTCAGTTTTCTGGAGCCCTGATATTTAGTCTGTTAATCCATATGGCTGCTATATTTCACTCCCAAACCAATAAATGAGCTCACACTTTTTTTTTCCTAGTCCCACATCAGTTAATTAAGGAAGAGCTGACGGGTGGACAAGAAATCCAAAAAGGTTACATTATCCAGAATTGCTGACAATAGCGAGGTAACGACGAGCCACCGAGCACCAGCCGCTGCACTGCTTCACCTACTCATCTCGTGATTCCTGTTCTGCTGAGCTCATCGTTCCCAGACAGGCAACAAATTGTTTTATTCCATGACGCGCAACATAACGACAACATCCTGACCGAAAGAACGTCCATGACATTCATGAGGCGTGTGTGTGTGTGAGATGGTGAGTGATGGCAGCACAAAGCACTCTTCACTGCAAAACAACAGGCCAGAAAATCAAAACATGTCTCTGGGTTTGAGCCACAGATGGATCTGCAGAGGTTTCTTATTTAATATACAAACAAAGGTCACAACACAATGGCCGCACATTAGAGCTCTGAAACTTTAAACTGGATCCATTTAAACATCAAGGTTATCGCCCCACAGCCTAATAAAGGAGACGTGGAGATCACTTTAGTTTGTCGGCAAATCAAAGTGAAATTAATTTTACTGACCGAACAGCTATTCTCAGCGTGTGTTCTGTTTTCTAGTAGCTGCACATCCAGAAGTGCAAAAGAGACTTAGCAGAGTAGAACTACGTTATGTGTTCGGCATAAGTTGCGTGGTGATTAAGCCAGGTAAGGACGGACACTTTGATGAAACAGAAAACTCGGACTTCAAGCTCACATAGCTCGAAAACTTCCAATCTTGCTTTATGGTACTTATGCACATCTAATTATAGATTCAGTTGAAAAACAACTGATCAGATTTTAAAGACAGAGCATTAATACCACAGTCAGCACTTTATTAATATAGCTAAGATCTCTTTTACAACAGAGACTTTGTCAAGATAGCAACCATATAAACTCAAAACATCTCAAAAGTATCAAAAATCCAACGTTACAGAACCTACAACATAATATGCAGCATTGCCACACTGACTGCCAGTGTTAGGGTAAATGAAGCTGTGGGTATGCAGACCTTGTTTTTTAATAGTAGTGGCGTTAATCACTTTAACCAAAAGCTTAAATACGGACTTCCTGTTTCATTAATACAGGTGAGACAGCAACAGTTCTTTAGCCGCTGAATAACTTCATAACATAAAGTGCACTTCTTCTGTTGGGATGAAGGATCAAAGTCGAGTTGTAAAAACGTGTGTCTTTGTATCAAAAAGAAATGCAGCAAAAGTTTTTATTGTCTTATAAACCTTCAAATTCATGGATGTGTGAATAAAAAAGGAAAAAAGAGCCTCTGAGGGTAATATTTCATCACCTCATTGGTATTTAATGTAACACGCCCCCAACAGCACTGCCACTTGGGATTTTTTTTTTTTTTTAAAGCAGTGCTGTTTTCAAGCTAAACATCCGGAGCTGTGGCTGCAGGCCGTCCATCATCCCAAGTGATTCATAGTGAGAGGCTGATGAAGCCAGCAAAGCTACAGGGCAAACCAGACACTGGAATCACAGCACTTTATTATAAGACAGGAAAGCAGCCAGGGGGACAGATATTGGGGGTGCTGACTTGGGATGGAGGGGGATTTCCGTCCTATAAAGCAGCCTCACCCCTCCCACAACAATGTCTGGCACAGAAAGATGTTCCCTTCTTTACTGAAGCTACATTTAGTTTGCTTCACATGTGAAGAAGCTGCAGTGTGTCCTGCAGGAAGAGGTGTAAAAGGAGATGCGCACTGAAATGGCTCGTCTGAGGTTTGACAAGTCAAAGCAACAGCAATAACAACAACAACACAACAAGAAAACCACAAAAGATGTTGGAAGAACACTGACCTAAATCCTGTCATTTCTAATGTGAGACAGCCGCAGGCAATAAAACACAGCTTTAAAGTGAATGGTTCTCATAGCAAATGCAGTGGTGGGAGAAAAGCCCTGTTTGGGAAACAAAAACTATTTTCAGTTTGCCAAATTAGTGGCGAGGGAGCCAGTACAAACCACATCCACTCAGACAGTTCAGTAAAACCTAAATAGAGTCTGAGTAGACTCTAAATTGAAAAAAGGGAGCGTTTAAAATAATTTAAAAATGTATATATTATATATAAGGTTCCAGAGGCAAACACAAAATCAGACATTATCAATAATCCACTGGAACAGTTTGCAGCAGCCTCTGTTTAATAAAACACAACTACTTTGGCCAGAGGCTTGATTAGTAATAATCAGCTAATCAATACAGCCATGGACCCCCTCGGGCACTGCTGTCTTACCTTGTGGCTGCCCTCCGTCCAGTCACACTGAGGCTTGTCATAACTTCAGGAGAGGTAAGAAAAGTTTGGGAGGAGAAGGAGGGAGGGAAAAAAACCTCCTACCCCCTGACTTCAGCCTTTGGGTCAAGTTACCGAAAAAGTTTAAAATGTGTTTCCGATTTAGAATTTCAAAATAAAACGACCACGTTGCACTGAAGGGGTTTGTTTTATCTCTTGTATACATTTACATCTCTAATCTCGTTTTCTTAAATCACGTTCTATCACAGCTCTTGTGTATACGCTGATGACAGACCTGTCAGCTTCAGTTATCTAATGTTTTGTCTGATATTATAAATACATTTAGAGCACTGAACTTTTAATTTATTTATTGATTCATTCATGCTTTTGTATCGTAAAATTGATTTTCTAAAACATGCATTTTATTATTTTTATTTCGCAGTAGTGATACAGTAATAATACAGTAGGTTTAACATTTGCATGATTTTTAGTAAAGATCATTGTCTGATCAGTAAATAAGTCCAACAAACAGATTTTCTTTCAACACGGCAGAGCATACACAAACATAATTCAAACTCACGACTGCTTATATCATGACTGATGCGTTGCTTTCTACCAGTCTACTTGTGTGTTTGTCGGATGCACAGAGTGATGAGGATTTGGAAAAGCATCATTGGTGTTTATACATATTTCTTGTCTTACAGGGTTTTGTTTTGTTTTTTAACCTATGAAAATCATATTCTGTGAGCATGCTGTGTATCTATTAGTGTGAGTGAATATCAAGGGGGGGGGGGGGGGGGGGTAATGTCAGCTGAAGCTTGAAAACAATTGAAGCGCTGGTTTGTTTATGTTGTAGCAGGTTATCGGCTGCAAATCTTTTAACTGTTCCCAAAGCAGATCTCAGAAAATTAGTGCTCAGGATCCATTCAGGTACTTTTAAAACAATCCACCTGCTAACCTCAGAGCAATTACAACTATGCTTACATTCAAAAGCAGACTTAAAAGTGTATATTTAACTTTTATATATTATTTATAAGAATTTGTAACTTTTTATTTTGCCTTTAATTGCTCTTATGTTTTTATATTTTATGTTGGTTTAACGTCTAATGAAATGTTGCTTTAACTGGCTTTTATTTTGAATGCAGAGGCCTTCTTTTCCGTCATTTCCTGTTTAGCTGCGACGACAGATTATATTTTGACGTAGGTTTCGGAGAGTTTGCCGCTAATTCCATCTTGAAGGAACACTGACAAACAGCTGAATGCTCCAATCAGGAACCCTGTGTGGAGCCCCCAGGGACCGACGACACATAGGCGGGGCTTGTTTGTCAGTTTGGTCAAATGGCGCCAAATCTTGCTTGTAATGATAAATCATTTTTAAATATTTCTTTTGTTTCTTGCACATGTTAAAATTTCTGGTTTTGAGATCAAAGTTTTTCCTTAACTCAAAAAGTTTGGTTGGTAAATTAACAGGAAGAAACCTCCAACAGATGCAGGGTCAAGGAGGGTTGGCCATCTACTGTGACTGGTTAGGGGCTACGGGAGAAAAACAGACAAAAGATACGCTGTGGAAGAGAACCAGAGATGAATAATAACTAATGATTAAGGAGGCCAGTGAAGAAGAAGCACTCAGTGCATCATGGGAAGCTCCTTGCAGCCTGGGCTTATTGCAGGGTAACTATGGGAAGATTCAGGGTCACCTCATCCAACCCTAACTATGAGCTTTGTCAAAAAGGAAAGTTTAAAGCCTAATCTTTAAAGAAGAGAGGGTGTCTGTCTCTTGAGTCCAAACTGGGAGCTGAGAGGTTAAAAATAAAGTTTCTTGAGACGCCTTTGTGGCCGATTTATTCTAGACTGTCTGCCTGAGGGATGAAAAACCATGATTCCAAGAGATTTTCCCACATTTGGTGCTTTGACAGTTGTAGTGAAGGATTAATGACAAATAACAGCGTCACCAACCACAGGGCAGGGGACGCTGTTATTGGTCAAATCTAACTGAACTCCTACTGGGTATTTTGGGTCCTACTTTGAGGTATTTACTCAGAATTTTGAGTTAATAAGTTGAGATTTTGACATGCCTAATTCGAAATTTCAAGATATTAAATCGACAAAACCGTCCAAGGATTGTGTGTCTCTTCCTGGCCTCAAAAAGGGGATGATTGACTTATTATTCGAAAGTACCTTCATAAAGCACTGTAAACTGCATCACCTGCCATCCAACAGCTGAGGGCGCTGTAGTCTTTCCAGTATGAAGGTACTCACAGGGATTCTCTACATAAAACAAACAGGACGCCTGAAAAAAAAGATTCCTAAAGTGGCTGTGACAAAGAAGCTTCCAAATGTTTTATACTGAATTAAAAATTTAAAAGAAACCTTACTGAGCCAAAATATTTGAAATCAAACAAAGAAAGTGTAAAGGGTCATTTCAGTGAAATAAAGAATGAAAAATTTGGCTTTAATACAATAAAAAGACATCAGCCACACACAAAGACATCAGTCTGAATGAGGTGTAACAAAGACTAACTAGGGAGAAGAGCCCTGCACCATACCAAAATGTTAAAATATCTCAAATTGATTGAAAGTTTTGGTTATTTCTCACCATTTTGATCACCGTCAAAGCAAAGACTCTATAAAAAAAAAACTAAAAACTTAAGGATTATCATGTTGCATCATTCTCCTGACATGCTTGTTGAGTTCATCCAGTATTTTGGGGTGTGCACAGCTGCATTTAGCTCTTGTGTATCTTCAGTCGTTTCTAATTCATCGCCTTGCTCCATGTTCATTACTGCAGTGGTCCTCTGGTAGAGCTATGAAGCAAGTTCAACATAAAGAGCATTTGTTTTTGCTGTTTGCTTGAAATTTAACAGCAGGACAGCGTGCAGAACAGAGTCACAACGGGGGTTATAGGAGTATTCATGCATGAGTCAAACATAAACGTGCAATTAGGACTAAGTTTGGGTCCAAACCTAATAGCTCTTTCATGCTGGTAATCAAACTGATGGCCCCAAAGATGAAACTACTGCTGTCAGTGGTTATGGGAGGGTTTAATCTGAGAACTTTTATGGATGACTGGTCTGTCCACAGGGATTTTCTTCCCACAGAAATGACCTCAAATGAACGCTACATTACTCTGTACTTTCAGCTCTCAAATGTGTCTCTGAGGGTTCACGGGTTTTTTAAAAACCTTGTTAATGGTGAATTGTAACCATTGTTAAGCTTACACGGCAATTAATTGTGAAATCTGTTTTTATGGCCTTGAGGCTCAAAGTTTGGGGCTACATTTTTGTTGGAGTCTACTCAACCTGTTTCTTATTTGTGCATCAGCTCAAACAATCAACATATTAAAATTCAAACAATACACTCATTCTCAACCATTTAATATCTTTTTCATATCACACAGAGCTGTTGATTGCTTTCTCAAAAAGTGTAATATAAATTGTTATTACTGGGTTCAACCATTCATCCATCCATTGTTTTAGGTCACTGAGCAGCAGTCTAAGCAATGATACCCAGACCCTCATCTGCTACCTCCTCCAGCTCTTCTGGGGGTGGATGCTGAGGCGTTCCCATATCAGCCAAAAGATATAATGCCCTGGGTTGGCTCCCAGTCGGGCCTGTTCGAAACATCTCACCTTGTCCAGGAGAAATTTGCCCCAGATAGTGTCTTCCAAGACAAATTGGTCCTTGGTGACAGGCCAGACCAAGACCAAGATAGAAGATCAGTGGCCCATATTACCTTGCACAGATCGTTACTAGGGCCCCACCCTGGACCCACGACCAAGCAAAGGGCCTTGGCCCATGAAGCCCAGCTAGGCTCACCCTCCTGTGGACCCAACATCTTGTAAAGGTCCAGTATCATGTGAATCAAGCTGCAGTAAAAGCAGGGCCCTTGGCAAAAATGATAAATGATTGCTAAATCTGAATAATTTTTTATCCCTTTTATTTTTTATGCCCAGCAGTTAACACTAGTTTACCTTTAGTTTATTCTGCCTTCCTTTTCCTCACTCTTTCTCACTTGCTTTCATTTCTTTTTGAAATAAAAGGTGTTTAAATATGCCAGTATTAGAAATTGCCATCCTTCATCCAAATCTATAAACAATAGGGGAACAATGCCACTCCTTCTCTGCTGCTGGGAAGCCAGACTATCCAGCATCTGGTTTGTTTTTGCTGCCATAACAAACCATAAACTATGAGAGAAAAAGGAACATTTGACTTAGTTACAGTTCCCCTCTCCCTCTCCTGAAGCAGTTTCCTTTTTGCTTATAAGCCTGTTTTATGGGGAACTTACACAGTTCACAGTGATGACATGACCATTTCTTCACCTCACACAGTCTTTATGGGATGAGGGTGAGAGAACAGAGCTATAACAATGAAAGAAAAAACTTCTTCTTTTTTTCTTTTTAGGAAGAGCTTTGAAAGTACACACAAGAGTCACAATCATCAAAATCTCAGCTCATGGTTTTCTTATAGAACACATATTGTATCACTTATTACTGACTGACACACAAAAATATGATAAAAATTGTTTAAACAACCTGGAAACAGAGAGAAATGTTTGAGATTATAATGTCAAACTGCCTTTAAATGTGGTTATAATGAAACATGTTATCATTAGTTCTGAGAAGCACATGAGATGTTGAAACCTGGGGAAAGCTGGCAAGATAGTTTGTTTGATTTTGGGTTAGAGGCAAGCAGTTTGTGAACTAGAGTCAAAAACCATCAAAAATAAAAGTAATTAAAACTGTAACAGAGGTGACACATTGTTGAACCTTGGTTTGGATCTGACTGATATAAGATGGAGTGTGAGCTGCTGGACAGGAAGGCTGAAGCAACAATGCTTTCAGGTCAGTGTGACCCAGCAGGGTCGACATGACACTGTGTCAATACATTAATGAGCAACACGACACTGAAAACACTGCAGGCTCTGGACGGGAAGAGCAGTGCAGTTCAAAGTTCATATCTCTGGAGCCAAACTATCCCACCCTGGAGGAACAGATACTTAGAAGTACCAAAGCTGCTGCTTCTGTGATCTTGTTAGAAAGATCTGTGACCTGGTCCACTTCTTAAGAAACACTCATACACATATAACCCTTTCCCCCACTTGGATCAAAACATAAAACTTTTGGTCTCTACAATGAAACAAGGCAAAAACAAACAATGACTTCAAGTGAATATATTCAGTTAAAAAAGAAGTTACACCTTGCCAGTGTTGAACTCCCTTTTGCCTTTAAAACTGCCTTTTCTTTCAAAGCACAGATTCAACAAGCTGCTGGAAAAACTCTCAGAGATTCGGGTTTATATTGACATGATATTTTCCATCACAAAGAAACCAGGAGTGTTAGCTTGGTGGAACCAGCCAGTAGAGGATGGGTACACTGTGGTTATAAAGGGATAGAGATAGTCAGCAACAATACTCGGGCAGGCTGTGGCATTTAAATAATGCTCAGTTGGTACTAAGGGGCTCAAAGTGTGATAAGAAAACAGTACAGTATTACTACAGTATTACTTCACACTACAAGTCTGCACCATTAATACGAGTCAGGATAGATCCATGTTGTTTATGCCAAATATTGACCCTACAGTAGAAATTAAGACTCATCACAACAAACATTTTAAATTTTTCCAATCTTACATGTTACACAAGGTTACATTTTTCCCAACCAGTCATGGCAGATGGCCCCGCCCCTCCCTAAACCTGGTTCTGCAGGAGGTTTCTTCCTGTTAAAAGGGAGTTTTTCCTTCCCACTGTCACCAAAGTGCTCGCTCATAGGGGGTCATATGATGGTTGGGTTTTTTCTGTATGTATTATGTATTATTATTAGGGTCTACCTTACAATATAAAGCTCCTTGAGGCGACTGTTGTTGTGATTAATATAAATATGATATATTTATATATGGTAAGTATAAATAAAATGGAATTGAATTGTTCAGTTTTGGGGAGCCTGTGCAAATTGTAGCCTCAGTTTATTGTTCATAGCTGACAGGGAATGAAGCTGGTGGGCTCTGCAGTAGCCCGTCAGCTTAAATGTTTAATATGTTGTGCATTCAGAGATGCTCTTCTGAGGCACCAGTACATCTCGCCTGGTTGAGCAAGAGGTGTGCTGCGAGACACAATTCCAACCCAGGGCCCTTTGTCTTTCCTCATTCTTCTCCTTAACTGGGCTTTATCAATTGGTTATTTGAGTTACTCTTGCCTTCCTATCTGCAAAGCAGTTTTGGCCACTCTCCTCTCACATCAACATTTTCACCCAGAGAAACCCAGAGCTGTATATTTTTCTCTTTTTCTGACCATTTTCTGTAAACCTGGTTGTATGAGAAAATCCCAGCAAACCAGCAGTTTCTGAATTACTGAAACCAGCCTGTCTGGCACCATAGTCACTTACTTAGTCACTCATTCACTTATTTCTTTGTTGTGTGTGGTCATGACCCACCCAGCTGTAACCTCTGTAAACTGTAGAAATGGTCTGAAATTTATTTCAGTATACCAGTGCATTTTCCTGCTAATGCTTCTGCACGTCTCCTACAGGTTGCTGCTGTTTTTCTTTTTACAGCCACAGTCACAGACGTGCAGGAGTTCGCATGAGGAGATGTTCTGATGGATCGTACAGATGGAGGAAGCTGCAGCAATTTGGAAGCACTGAAAGGTTTTATGGCTTCTTTTTCCTCCAGGTAAGCATGCCTTCTGGTTCAGAAGGTCACCCTCACAGTGACTTGGATCATGCCTAAAAAAGATGGACACACCCTCATCCTCCTAAAAGAAGAGGAGACTGCCATCAGCTAAAGTCAACCTTTTAACCTTTCATTTATTTATTTCATTTATAGATGTGTGGGAGAAAAAAATCTGGAGTTCCATTATGCCCAAGAAAGAGCTTTGATTTAAGTGGGCAAAGTCTCTCTCTTTCCATGTCTCTCTCAAGGTCCTTTTGAAGCGTTTAAGCTGTTCACAGGACATGTGGTAATATATCATAATGTTTTTGTTTTTTGTTTTTGCCACAAATCAAAGGTTTTCTGTTATCACGGATGGCGTCAACACCCAGTTCATCCCACCAGAAACATAGGGCGGTTGCTGGTTGTTTGTGCATTGGCAAGGTTTCACTCAGTGAGTCATTACTTCCAGGAGTGCGATGGTTTGTCTTCAAGAGCAAATGTGCGATGTGCATTAAACACGACAAAGCCAGGAAGTTATCATTCGGATCACTCTGAGCTTTAGCTCCACGCCTGCTCTGTGCAACACCAGAGGAGACTCTCCTGGTAGATTTTCACTGATCTTACTAAAACAGAAGTTCATCAGGAAATTATTTGTAATTTTTGAGTAAAACACCAGAACGATCTGTTCATGGATGATGGCTGAAAAAAAAATGTGGCCACTTCGGGGCAGAGAAACCACCTGTAAGCACAAACCTGAGATCACAGCACGTTCCAATCGTTCCCAACTGAGAAATGATTAAAATGCTGACAAACACTGCAATAAAAACTGCTGCACATTCTGTACCATCAGTGGTACCACTCCTCTCTGCTGTTTCTCTCACTGCCGCATTTCATGGTAACATTGTAGAAACCTTTGTACGCTATTACCGGCCAGGGAGGAAAAACAAAGCTGGAGGCCAAGCAGCAGCGGCTCTTTATCAGAACAATAACCTGTAAAATAATTTCCCTGCTGAGTAGTTAGTTGTACGTACAGGATGGAGGTAGGAGTATACCTGTCTATCAGCTCAGAGTATGCATCAAAGTCCAAGAAAACGCTGGCAGCAAAATGTGTTTTCTTCACTTCAGGTCTCAAGTAGAGTCAGAATGAGGCCACACAGGAAGGAGTCATAAACACATTTGCATTGGTCTCAAGGCCTCTATGCACATAAATGCTCAGAATTTCCAAGAAAAACAAGCTTACAAAATAAATAACTGATGCAGTCTTCTAGTTTAAGTGGCTATAGATTCCTATTTCTACATAATGATTATTTTGTCATTGACCATTTTTCCTTTAAAACTCGATCAGAGAAGAATTGGAATCACAGGACACTTTTATATCAAGAATTACATCATTTTAGCTTCTTGAAGTTTGTTAATCTTCCCTAAAAATGTCAGATTCATTAAATGCCTCACCTGTTGAGGCTCTCTGAGCCACTGGCTTAAGGTGTTGAGGGTGCTCAGGAGGCAGAATGGGTCATCTGCTAATCTGAAGGTTGGTGGTTCAATCACTGGGCATAATGCTGAACCTCAAGTTGCTCTGCAGTGTGTTCAATAGCGTGTGAGTGTGAATCTTGAATCTCAGAATAAAGTGTGTGTGAATGAGGCATGTTATATAAACCAGAGCAGAAAAGTGCCACATAAGAACAAGCCTGTTTAAAAGAATGACTGATTTCTACTTTATTTATAAGTTATTATCTTTCAAATGTTTCAGCATTTCACTGACAAGAAAATTCACATTTAACAGAAAAGGGAACTCCCATAACCAAAAGAGTTTCCGTCACTCTCGGCCTCGTTACGTGTTTTTTTGTTAGGGGTTAATGGGAAGCATTTACAAGAATTATTACATCAAAAATAAATTTTAGTCCAATAATTTAGGAAAATCTCCATCACCCTCTTGCTTTATGAAGATGAGTCATTTAAACTTGCCTCACAACAGATTCCCTCTTTTATTGTGAAAATACACTTTAGCAGCTCTGGATGCTGCAATGGAAAAAAGTCCTGTTCAAACAAGTACTGGAGCTCTCTGATATGATAGTTGTGTTACAAGAACAGCCTGGAGCTCTCCTGAGTCAGTACAAGTCATCTTGATGGGAATATTACTATCCATAGATTTCACAGAAATGCTTCAAACAGTTGGATCGGAAGACAGAAACATCCAAAACTGTGCAGTTTGTGAATATTTGCAGGAAAAGTAGGGAAATTACAGCCTCAACAAAGTCAGGTGAATTAATCCTCTGGTTGGTTGTGACTCCTGGATCAACATTACAAAAAGAAATATTAACAGTTACAAAAACTAGAACAATTAAGGTATTTGAGGTAAACTCATAAATTAACAACAGTTTGTTTCAGGAAACAAACGGTTGTTTCACAGTACTCAGTCACAAAATCAAATTAAAATGATAAAAGTTACTTAATTAAATCAATTTTTTAGCAGTTTTAATGTTAGTGTTTTACTAAATTTATCCATTACTAACATTTCAGTCATTGTTTCTGGATTAGAAACCTAAAAAAGCTTTGCAGGATATCATATTAATCCCATGAAATTTGAATATTCAGACAAAATGCAAACACTCACCAGAGGGCTGATTTTGCCCGTGCCCCTAATCTCTACACATGCGGTAACCAACACTTATTATTTGTTTTCTGTTCATTTTCGCACATGTGAGGGCTTTCCTCCCAGTTTCTGGGTAAAAGGTGAGCTGTGTAAAAACAGCAGCATGGCCTGCCAGGAGCAGTCACGACCAATCAGAGTGCAGAGTAACGGGATGGAGGGTGCAGTGAACCCCTGAATCAGAGCTTAATACCTGGTTAATAACAAAAAAATACCTGCTTCTTTTTATTGAGTGTGAGTATGCTGAAACATGTGCGATCAGTATCAGACTATTAAACAGGGTGGAGAACTCAAACTTGTGGGTTTTAGTAATCTGGCAACCACATATCAGAGTGGAAAGTCCCACAGAGTTTTGGTAAAGGGGATCTTTTTAATGGGAATGTGGTCCTATCGCTTACAGAAGAACAACAAGCATACTGTGCACCACACCCACAGCAGAATACTTTAGTGATGAAATTCAAATGAAAACAGCCTAAGATGCATTTGTTTTAGGTGAAAGGGTGTAACTGCTACACCAAACAATGACTGAAGTGTGCTTCGTGTCAATTATTCATGTTTTTCACAAACTTATAAAACATTCACTTCCCCACTGAGTCTCATTAAGCCTTAAATGAGTCATTAGGAGAAGGTGGGCCGTGGCCTGTGCTGATTAATGACATTTTCAGACTGACTGAAAACTCGTGGAAATGATGCTAAATGAAGCTTAGACAAATGTTTGATAAAGAACATCTGTCCCTCATTCCTTTTGTTTCTCCGTCACTTCTCCTGCCCACGTTTTTTTAAGCTCAGTGCTTTAAACCACTTATTTTTCTCCACTGTGCCACTTCCTCCTCCTCTTGGATGTCCAGTGACTTTCAAAATTTCCATCAGCTATTCCAAAACAACCGTCACCAGCACCACCAGCATATGGACTACACACATGGTCCTATTCTGTGTTTTACCTTCATCTGATGTGACCTTTCCCCCCTCTTGTCATTTTAGTGTTTACTGGTTTGAACCGCTGAATGCAACGCAGGTCGAGACACAGCATTGTGCGATTTTCCTTTCTTATAAATACAAACTGGGAGTCAAAACAACATATCAAAGAACATTTTCAGATCGTATCTGTGATCTCATCCACAATTATGCAAAAGTAACATCTGCACAGGGAAGTTTGTTTAGGTTGGAAGCAGAAATGAAGATAAGTCACAGACATGTTGTTTTGCACACAGATGCAGGTTTTTCCTTGCAACACAATGCCAACAAATCCTGGATGCAAATGTCTAAAGAAGATATTTGCTTTTACACCAGGACAAGGATCCAAGTGAACTTCAAAATCTGCATGAAAACAAGCAGAAGCTTTTGAAGAGGTGCCTGGAAACCAGTGGGGGGGGGGATCTTAAATATCCTGAAAGGGGTAAAAATTAAGTACTACTTTTATAGTTCAAGGAATAAAAACTAATCATAATACTATTTTATTTAAAAACATCTGTTTGCTTTAACTTAAAAAATAAAGTAATGGTTCCAGTAAAGTGTAAAACTTCTCTCTTGTCCCTTCCTACGAGTGTGGATGCTTGGAAAGTGTTTAAATTTACACATTGATGCTTTTACACAGAGTTAGGAAAACTGGGTAATAGTCAAAGTGCTACTTTACTCTGCTTGGGCATTTACAGCAGCCATAAAATTCAATTAACATACTCACATCAACACGAAAAGTCAGCATGTTTTTGCAGTCAACACAAATCTAACCTCTGACTTACATGTCTTTGGCTCTGCTCCTCTGTTTGATCAGAGGGAGGACGCCCTGAGGAAACGGTGCGGCTTTCTGGGTTAAAGTGCATTCAGAAAGTGTAAAAGAAAAAAAGAAAAAACACCACCAGTCCCAAAGTGAGTCGTAAAGCAGGGATGCTGCGAGCGTGTGGAAACTAGGTAAAAGGTCAGTGTGAAGAAAGTCAGCGAATGGAGCAGCAGCCTTGCAATTGTGAAAAACAGCTGTTTTTAATGAATCCCACATGACATCAACACATGAAGCTGTGCACGAGCTGCGTACGAGCTGTGCGCGAGCATTACCTTTCACCCACTTTTCTACTCTGCCAAAAGTTGACATGAAAAACAGGAGCCAGGCTAACATGAAGGCTCTCTAAATGAATCAATAATATAATGAAAATAAGCAAAAAGTGAAATCAGACTTGATTTTTATGATGGAGATTTATCTTCTTCAGAAACAAATCGACGTTTTAATAAAGAGAGGGGCATGTGAATAGACTGTTCTTGTACGTCTCGGTTTAACGGCATTATCTACGTCTCCTCATCTGCCACTCTGTCCTATGGTGTACCTCAAGGTTCTGGTTTGGGGCCCGTACTGTTTGAATTGTATTTATTATCTTCTGCACCTTTCATATCATCGTTAAGTGGATGATATCTAATTGTAAATGTCTTTTCCAAATATATCTATCCTTAAGAACTGGATGGCTGCTAATTATCTTTTACTTTACACTGGGAAACTGACTGGTCCAACTCATTGTTGAACTATTGTAATTCACTGTATCTTGGCCTCAGGATTTCATCGTTGGATCGGTTACAAAATCCAGCTGCAAAGGTACCTACCAAGTCCTCCAAGTGGTCTCAGGTGACACCTAATTTGTTGCCTTTGCGCTGGCTCCCCATAAAGTTCAGACTTCACTTTAAGATCTTGGTGATCACTGTTTAAATGTCTGCAGACTCCTATGAAAATGCAGGTAACTGCTGCCTTCTCACAGAAACCTGTATACGTTTTGTATTATTTGTATAGGCTTGGCTTTAACTAGTGGATATTAATGTTGGCATCGGTTTAACTCCCTGCGTATATATCAAATTTCAAGCTATTTCGGTAAAGTAAATTCATTGTGTAGGTCAGCATCAAGGTAAGGATAATAAAGCTGGGGGGACTTCTGGTTACAGCCAAATAAGAAAGACCTCTTAACACATTTGACATGAAAATGGAAGAAACAGACCATATCCCAGGAGTGGAGGAGAATACCTTGAAATCTCTGAGCTTCATGGAATGATGGCAGCCATAGCACAATATGATAAAGAAAATAAAGGACTGGGTTTACCAAGCTGCAAATGGACGGCGCTTATTTAGCCTTCTTGTCTCATCTTTATGCCACTTACCCGACACCTGACCTGGGATTAAGACCCTTGTAATTGGCCACCACGACCAGATTCCTTTAAAGTCTGAAAGCTTCCTTTCAGAGTTCTATGACTAACACTTTGCTGAGGTTAGTTGTTCGAGAATTTCCTTGTTTGTTTCCTGATAATTACTAAACAAGATCATGCTGTGCCTCTGCCTGTTTTTAGAGGGTTGGGTTCAGAGTCCCGGCTCTTCCTCTGGGTCTCCCGCTGTGCGTGTCTGGGCTCAAACAGAGCTCAGGGGGAATATTATGGGAATAGTTCATGCCCGCTAGAGGCTGATGCAACATACCAGACGTGTAGCAACATCCTCACCTTTCACACACTAACCCACTGGTGCCTGAGGACACCGTCTCCCTGCGATCCCCCGCTCTGGAAACTCATGCACTGTACATGTGCAGATCAGACGGGACATGCTGCGTGGCTGTAATCTGCACAGTTACCGTGCCCTCGTGGGTAATAAACAAAGGAAGGAGGTTTCAGGGCTTTTTTTAGACAACAGAAGCTGTTTTGACTTCCTACAAGTTTGAGATTTTAAAACGGCAGATTAACAGAGCCTGATGTTTGTGTTTTTTTGTAATCAGACAGACAGCGCTATCCAACCCTGTGATGATGGAGGTCCTTTCAAAGATAGACACAGTAAATTACACATCATGTAACACTTTTATCTTTACACAGCATTGATTTTTATAGGGGTGTCGTCATATAAAAGCCTAAAAAGAAATACGCAGGGAGGCGATTACACTCTAGATTTGAACTTTGCCACAGTACCAAATTAAATACATGACGAAAGTGAAGTGTGCTATATTTAGTAATGATTGTAGCATTAAAATGTAAGATTTAAACCAAATATCTGTGCTAAACTTACAAGCTCATAAACATGATGCAATCATTTTTAATTAAATAGAAGTGAAATATTAAAAGTCAAAGGTTTATTTATTTAAATTATTATTCATTAAGGAAAAAATTTTGGTATAAACTGAATTTAATTTCACCAGAGTCCATTAAATTTAACATTTTACGTTCTACTTATGTAAATTAAAAAAAAAAAAATTACATCAAATTCCAGCATTTTTTACATAAATATGTTTTTGAGTCTAGATTGTGATTGTCCTTCAAAACAAATAACCCGGTAACTTTGACCCAAAGTAGTCTGTGATCAGCAGTGTGCTGTGTTTCACCTCATCATTTCTTGGTCACAATAATTTCTAGAACTCACACTCAAGCTCAGATCAATAAAACCTACAAATCAAAAATAAATAACAAATCAAAGTCAAAATGTTTACAAGAATTTCATTTTATTTTGAAAAATCTAACTTGAGAAGTAGTGATACTATATGTGTAATTACAGTTTTTATTATGAATTTGACATGAAAGGAACACAACATGAGGCTCAAATCGAGGTGCAGCCTTTGAACTGCATTTCAAAGCGAGTCATCCCCATAATCTCCCGTGTTGAAATATTAAATGTAACAGCACTAAAAATCACATTTACCTCCTGGTACAAAACACAGTTTTGGCCTCTGTGGATATATCTATTATTTTATAACTCATCCACCTGGAAAACAAAGTCAGGGGCGTAACCATGATGACTGTCAGGCGTCTGCTACTGGAGCCTTCTGGAGCGTTTGAATGGATTATCTGACTGATATCAGGAGTCGCTGTGTGGTACAGAAGCTTGTTCTTGAGTTTGGGTGAGTGAGTAGCTTATTAGTCCGTTACTTGTAACTTCTGGCTTCAAGAAACTAACGTGGTGGTGGCCAAAATACAAATATGCGAGGCTTCAAGTACTTTCATTTTTACAGATGATTGCCTGCTAACTAACAGAAGTCGGAAAGTTTGGCCTCTTTTGTATACAGTCTGTTTTACTTCCCAAAACGCTGAGTGAGTCATTCCAAAGTGAAGCACAGACTGACTGGAAAAACTGGTTCCCAGTGTACGCAGATCCTCCTGTGTCTGCTGGCTGTGCTGACCCTCCTGCAGCTCCCTGCATCACGCAGGGCCACATTTATCACCTCACGGGACATGAGCTACATGCAAGCAGCACAGCCTCATGTTTAATGCGAACATAGTGTTCAGATAGAGCTGAGTAAGGACGGAGACCCGCCTGTGCGGCCGACTGAGGACAATGGTCTGGTTCATGTAAGCTGAGTGCAGCGGGTTCGGAGGATACGTGCAGAAGAGCAGCCTGCAGTGGGAGGAAGGCCTACGTGCACCGGGTGTCCAGCATCCAGGAAGTACCCTGCTCCCTGCAGAGGTTCATCATGTAAAAACTCAAATCCTGCTGGTACGAGAAGTGCACCTCTGCATAATGACACATGTGGATAAACAAGGAGAAACGCGTCTTTTTTATGATTGGACAAAATGTACAGTGGAAATGCAAGTTTGCTGTTCTGAGTCAGAGCGAGGGTTTCTTTCACTTTTACTTGCAAGTAATTTTTTTCAGCATTAATTTTCCACCATAACAACATATTATTACTTAGTGACTCCAGTCAAACATTAACTGTTTAACATTAACTGACCTTTTAGTTAAACATGTAGTTGTTTGTTGTTGGCTGACTCTCTTATCCCTCTACAATACTCGCTGTCCTTACATTTTCCAGCCTTTCTCTTCCCCGCAGCATGAAACCTCCCAAGTTTACTCTAATCCAGTGATACCTTAACATACAATGGGTATAGAAACATTTGGACATGTGCATTTCATCATATTGGCTGCTTAGCGCTTTGAGAGAAGTACAGTATCTGAGCCTAATGTGTGATTAAATGTGAAACAGGAGCCGTGACCGGCTGACACGTGCGTATGTGAGTCTGAGCGCCTGGCAGGACATCAGCATCACGTTCCTCATGTCTGCGTGAGTGCGTGAACGGGGTTTCTGTTGTCAGGAACGAGTGTGTAAAAGGGCCTGAAGGCTTGAACTTTCCCCTACTTCTCACAGTGACTCCTCAGCCTCTGTTGTTCACCAGCATTCCTGATTCAGCAACTGGTTGTCTTCACCCACTGAGATTATTAACGGCATTCAGCTATCAGGGCTTTAGTCTTAAACGTGAAAAAGTCCAAAAGGAATCATTGGTTTTTGGGTGAAACTGTTTTAGGGACGGCTTAAAAGCCAATCAGATGTGAAAATAGGGACTTTGAAGGAGTTTTAAGATTTAATAAAAGAGCCATCAAAAGAAAAAGAAATAACTGCTTCTATGGTACATGGATCTGTGGGTCATTTCAAGGGAACATTTTATAGCCCTGAGCTGTTGGAAATTATCTGCATTTATTAAGATGTTACAGAAATAATAAAACAAATAGTTGATTTGTAAATGAATCAGCAGTGAGAACAGCGGGAAGTCAAAGTGTCTTTGTAGCAAATGAAACCAACAGAGTGGGAATAAGAGGCAAAAATATGACATCATCAGCATAAAAAGGCTAAACTAAGCCTCAAAACTAAAACTGTAAACATGTCATGTTTCTGCATCAGTGAGTGTATAACCAGAAAATCAGGCCCTCCTTGCATCATGTTGCTCACTGTGAGACTTTCCCCGCCCCCTCTTCCTCCTCCTCTCCTACCAGAGCTATAAAAAGCCTCAGTGCCTCTCAGTGAGCAGCACACACAACAGACAGACACAGATTTCAGACAGCAGCACTGACACCAGATCGGACCTACAACGATGAAGATGCCTCAACTTCTCATCCTCCTCGTGACCATTTTGGTGCACGCAGCAGTTGGTTTCCCCACTGACAGGAGGGGCCGGGAGAAACAGGCCTCGTGGGACGATGTGAACGTGGTGGCCCACGGCCTCCTCCAGCTCGGCCTGGGGCTAAAGGAGCACGTGGACAAGGCCAAAGCCCAGATGAGCGACATCAACACCAAACTGAAGGCCTTCAACGGCACGGTGGCCGAGCTGGAGAGGAAACAGCGGGAGCAAGATGAAGCTCTGAAGGCCAGAAGTGAGGGGCCGGAGGAGAGTCAGAAGCTGGCGGAGCTGGCTGAGGAGGTGAAGAAGCAGACAGCGGATTTAAACTCCAGGATGGACTGGCTGCAGGGAGCGCTTACAGAGAGGATGCTGGACAGCAACGACAGCGGTCACTCAGGAGTCCCAGTGATCCAGGTGAGAGGGGGGAAAGAGGGCTTTTGTGGCTGCTCTTTAACCAGGTAGACACATGAGAGCAGTGCACGCCCATTTTAATAGACCGGAATAGCCCCTTTAAACCTTTTAGCGGCAGCCACTAAGAGTTCTCTCTTTAAATAATAATTCATTCCAAATTTAAGCAGTCTCCCATCCCAGACCGGTGGATGTTGTACGTTGCACAAAGCTGATGATGTTTCTCCCTGTTGTCTCCAGCTGCTGCTGGCTCAGAACAAACGCGTGGACCAGCTGGAGGAGAAACTCAAGCTGCAGCAAGACAAACTGGAGAAGCAGAGTCTGCAACTACAAGCACTGCAGAACAAGGTGAGCCGCACCACATCCACGAATCCACGCGTCCCCCAGCACCTGAGACGTTAAAGCAAAAAAACTTTAACGAAAAGTTTCTGTGTCCTGCAGATTTCGCATAAGAGAGTAAAGGCGCACAGGAGGAAACACGAAGAGATGGCACTGAGGGGCGAGGCTCAGCAGATCCACACAGAATCAGGTAAGATTTGTGCTATTGAAGTTTAAAGCCGTGCGTGCGTGTGTGTGCTGCTTTCAGAAGACTTTTAGACCCTCAGAGCACTTTCAGACATCAAGTCTCTTTTTACAAAAGTGGCAGCCTGAGCGCAGACACGCATGAACTACATATGAATCATAACAAGTGACATAAGAGGTTCACCTTTGCGCCTGAGTTTATAGCGCTGACTTGTTGGCAGATCTGTGCGAGCACAGTCCAAAGATCAGGGAAAAGGAGGGCAGCAGCTTTAAAAACATGTTGACTGCACATACTTTTATTTCCAAGGCAGAGAAAGTTTCCCAAAGATTAATAACGAACGCCAAACTGTGAGCAGAAATGCAAAGTGCAGCCTCAAACTCATCACTCTTCTCTTCCTCTCAGGTTTGACCGGAGACGGTGATGATCTCCTCCTACGTGGGCAGCGAGCCAGCAGAGACAGGAGGAGCAGGAGGGAGCAGCTCAAGAAGCAGGCGGCATCCTTCTCCACGGCCACAGAGCGAGAGAGCAACTCTCTGAACGCCGGTCATCTAAAAATGACACCGCCATCCCCGAACCATTAAAGCAGAGCGCTAAAGAGAGAATGACTTTAACTTAAACGCTGAACTACTGAAGGACTGAAACCAGAGTGTTTACACGCACATCATTGCTCTCTGCTGATTCACTGCAGGGTCAGACACATGGATGCTATGCCATGCTATAACTCATTGTCTCATTGGACATGTTCAGTCATATTGACGGGTGTAACTTTATTCCCTTTGTAAGGGATTTATCCAATTGTTTTGTTTTGTACTTAAATAATGTGCAGTTTCTTATTTTATGGATTTTTATGAATATTTTATATGAACTGGATGGAAATAAAACTTTTAAGTTTACCTTACCAGGACGTCCTGGCTCTTTGTTTGTGGTTGAAGAGGTTGAATGACATGACTCCAGGAAGACAGTCTAGACTTTGCTCTTTATTTTATATTTCAGTGTGATAAACAAATAGAATTATTCACTTATGAGGCATTCATTTCTGTCATTGTGTGGGTCTGTATGCAGGGAAACTTTGCTCCACAAATGAGCAGCTATTAAACTGCATTTAAACCCGACTATAAAAGTGAAGTTGAAGCCAAATTGAATTGGGGCCAAACGATTGGAAATCATGAGAGCTACACAAGTTTTGATGCCACCTAGAGGTGGGAGCAAAGAAGTGGCCACTTTACACTTTGCTAGAAGCAGGTTGGACACCAGTTTTCTTTCAGAACGGCTCAAATTCAACAAGCTGCTGAAACCATTCCTCAGAGATTTGGTCCATGTTGACCTGGCAGCATCACACAGTTACTGCTTGTTTGTTGCACATCCAGGGTGTAAATTCCCAGTTCAGCAACATCGCAACAGATGTGGGATTGGAATGAGATCTGGTGACTGTTGAGGTTATTTGAGTACCGCGTATTTAGCGTCATGATCAAGAAACAAGTTTGCGATGACCTCAGCTTTGTGTCACAGTGTGTTATCCTGCTGGAAGCAGTGTGGTCACAAAGGGACATGATCGGAAACAAGACTCAGGTAGGCTGTGGTGTTTAAACAGGGCCCAGTTGATACTAAGGAAGAATATTCCCCTCACTATTACAGCAGCAGCAGCCTGAACCGCTGATACAAGTTGGGATGGATCCATGTTTTCATGCTGTTTAGTGCAAACTGTGACCACCACCCAAATGTCAGACTGGGCAACATTTCATCAATCCTTTGTTGTCCAGTTTGTGTGAGCTGGTGTGACCCATAGCCTCAGTTTCCTGTAGCCCATCAGCTTCAGCACGTGTCAGACACGTGCATCCAGAGGTGCTCATCTGTATACCTTCCCAGTAACAAGTGGTTATCTGGAGTCACTGTTGCCTTCATATCAGCTCGCAGCAGTCTGGCTATTCTCCTCTTACCTCTGATATCAAAGCAACAAGATATTTTCACCCAGAGAACTGCTGCTCACTCGATATTTTGCTCCTTTTCACGCCATTTTCTGTAAACCCCAGAAAAGGTTGAGTAATACTCAGACCAAGCACCAACAACAATGTGCAAAATCACTTAAAGTCACCGTTCTCATGCTCACTTTGAACATCACTGGGTCGCCTTGACCATGCCTACATGCCTAAATGGATTAGGTTGATGCCATGTGATTGGCTGATTAGATATTTGCAGTAATAGGTGTCCCTAATAAAGTGGCCAGAGAGTTAATATTGGGGGACTGAACAGTGAACTTTTAAAGGTTTATTTTTCTTATCAGAGTATTATCTAATTATTACAGAATTGGAAAGTAATCTAAATCCCTCTGCAGCTCTGTAATAACGAAGCTGTCCTGCATTAGGTCTTCATGAACACATTTAAATTCAGTTTACTTAAAAATATCCAATGCACTGTTTACGTTACTGTGTTAAGCTTTTTTAGTCCATTTTAATAATTGCATCCTAAGTTTAATAATGAACTGCCTTAAATAATATTCACTCTGCTTTGTGTGATGACTTTTTTTTAATACAATATGGTTAAAATGGTGCTATGGCGTGCCAAGGTGGTGCTCTGGTTGAAAGCAACGGTCCTAACGTACAGTGGGGCAAAAAAGTATTTAGTCAGCCAACGATTGTGCAAGTTCCCCCACTTAAAATGATGACAGAGGTCAGTAATTTGCACCAGAGGTACACTTCAACTGTGAGAGACAGAATGTGAAAAAAAAATCCATGAATTCACATGGTAGGATTTGTAAAGAATTTATTCGTAAATCAGGGTGGAAAATAAGTATTTGGTCACCTCAAACAAGGAAAATCCCTGGCTCTCACAGACCTGTAACGTCTTCTGTAAGAAGCTTTTCTGTCCCCCACTCGTTACCTGTATGAATGGCACCTGTTTGACCTCATCATCTGTATAAAAGACACCTGTCCACAGCCTCAACCAGTCAGACTCCAAACTCCGCCATGGCCAAGACCAAAGAGCTTTCGAAGGACATCAGGAAAAGAATTGTAGACCTGCACCAGACTGGGAAGAGTGAATCTACAATAGGCAAGCAGCTTGGTGTGAAAAAATCAACTGTGGGAGCAATCATCAGAAAATGGAAGACATACAAGACCACTGATAATCTCCCTCGATCTGGGGCTCCACGCAAGATCTCATCCCGTGGGGTCAAAATGATCATGAGAACGGTGAGCAAAGATCCCAGAACCACACGGGGGGACCTGGTGAATGACCTGCAGAGAGCTGGGACCAAAGTAACAAAGGTCACCATCAGTAACACACTACAACGGCAGGGAATCAAATCCCGCAGTGCCAGACGTGTTCCGCTGCTGAAGCCAGTGCATGTCCAGGCCCGTCTGAAGTTTGCCAGAGAGCACATGGATGATACAGCAGAGGATTGGGAGAATGTCATGTGGTCAGATGAAACCAAAGTAGAACTTTTTGGTATAAACTCAACTCGTCGTGTTTGGAGGAAGAAGAATACTGAGTTGCATCCCAAGAACACCATACCTACTGTGAAGCATGGGGGTGGAAACATCATGCTATGGGGCTGTTTTTCTGCCAAGGGGACAGGACGACTGATCCGTGTTAAGGACAGAATGAATGGGGCCAAGTATCGTGAGATTTTGAGCCAAAACCTCCTTCCATCAGTGAGAACTTTGAAGATGAAACGAGGCTGGGTCTTCCAACATGACAATGATCCAAAACACACCGCCCGGGCAACAAAGGAGTGGCTCCGTAAGAAGCATTTGAAAGTCCTGGAGTGGCCTAGCCAGTCTCCAGACCTCAACCCCATAGAAAATCTGTGGCGGGAGTTGAAAGTCCGTGTTGCTCGGCGACAGCCCCAAAACATCACTGCTCTTGAGAAGATCTGCATGGAGGAATGGGCCAAAATACCAGCTACTGTGTGTGCAAACCTGGTAAAGACCTATAGTAAACGTTTGACCTCTGTTATTGCCAACAAAGGTTATGTTACAAAGTATTGAGTTGTATTTTTGTTATTGACCAAATACTTATTTTCCACCCTGATTTACGAATAAATTCTTTACAAATCCTACCATGTGAATTCATGGATTTTTTTTTCACATTCTGTCTCTCACAGTTGAAGTGTACCTCTGGTGCAAATTACTGACCTCTGTCATCATTTTAAGTGGGGGAACTTGCACAATCGGTGGCTGACTAAATACTTTTTTGCCCCACTGTAGGTGTGGATATGAGTTGACAGCTGTTAGCCACACTGATCACAGTATAATAGGATGACTGAGGCAGTTCCTATGTCTGTGTGTGTGTATAACTGTGGGAGTGTTGAGGTTCTGCCCGTGTACCTGATAAAAGCTGGGCAGATCTCGTAATCACTCACAGTCAGCAAAAATTATTTCAGCAGCACTTTAAGTGGCGAGTGCTGGAGCTGTTTTTAACCGAGACTTTTACACGAGTATATTCTATAAATTCAATTTTGCACTAAACGATCAACGAAACTCCTTTAAAAACACATTTAATCTGGTGAGAAGAGTTTGGAAAAGATTGTTCACTTCTGTTTATTTCTTCAATATCTGAGAGTACATTTAACCATGTACAGATACCATGTCATGGCAGCTCATCTTACAGATGTTCATCAGACACTTGAGGTACTCTAACAGGTTCCCTGATATGGGTGGTGTGAGCGGGCGCTCTTAAACTCTTGCAAGGCACCTCAGATTGCCAACGGCTCTGCCAGACATCATGCAGGTCAGCTTGTCGGCACCAAGGCAAACATGTACTGTGCGAAAGTCCTCAGCAGCAGAAGAAAAAGAAGCTCCCGAGAAAAGTTAAAGCACGTGACTGAGGGAAGCAGTGACGAGTCGCTACGCATTCCCCTTATGAATGATTAGATAACAATAAAAGTATAAATTTTATTAATACACAATAAAAATGTGGCATTTGGCTTGGCATGCCACATAAAAATCATCTCTGACAGCACATGAGAAAGAAATCTCAAAGCACAAAAAGACTACAAAGTGTGTGACAAAGAGGGTTAAGCGCTGTTTTGTTTGCTCTTTCAGAGCTTTACATTTACTAGCTTCACATCAGTGTTTATTCACATGGGGGGAAAAGTGATATCTCTGTCAGTTGATACCCAGAAAAGCAGAACTTTAAAAAAAAAAATGGCACCAAAAAGAAAAAAAAATAGACAAACCAGGTTCAAAACTGGGCACTGCAGGTCCATTTATGCACTTTTTGCATTGCTGATGAATTGATTGTGTTGGTGCAGCATGTTCAGCATCAATCATCATTACTGTGACACTCTCTCACTCCACTGTGACTACAAACTCGAAAGCTACAGTTCTTTCTGGCGAATTGCGCCCCCTGCTTGTTTTGTGCCTTAAAGCAACCGATCGGTTCTCTCCCCAAAGCCTCCGTCAGCCTGAAGGCTACAAGAGGTCTCCTCAGTGCCGGGCAGTACCTGCCCATCGTACTGACATCTGCATTTGATCCCTGTAATGATTTACTGATGCTAAAATGCTGAAGTGCCTTTAAGACAGACATGTGTCAAGGTGTGATGAGATTTGGCATAGCTTGCATTCAACAGATTATAAAAATCTAGGAGGCGACGCGGAGTTGGACAAATGGAGGAATGTGAAAGAGGAGAAAAGGGGAGGAAGAACAGGAAGCGAGGAGAAAAGGTTGCTGCGTCAAAAGGCTTTATCAGAGGTTCTGCTGGAGGAAGTGCAGCAGTGTAATCTCATAATGCTCTCCAGACTCTGGACATCTGATGCTGTGTCGCTCGTTGGGGTAAACCTGAAAAAAACAGAAACCACAAACAAGCGTTTCAAAGCTGCTGCTTCTTCAAACGTGCCGGTCTCATCGTTAAACAGTGCGCAGGTTTGAACCCCGCGAGACATCAGTCAGCGGCCATACCTGCAGGCTGTACGGTTTCCCTGCTCGGATGAGTTGAGACACGAGGAAGTTAGTGTGGAAAAAGTGCACGTTCTCGTCTAAGAATCCATGCAGGATCAGCAACCTGTTGGGCCTGTATTAGTCACAAAGAGGGCATATAAAACACTGATGTGTTGCACCACTCGGAGAAAACAAACACCAAATACTAAGTCTCTTCCTGTGCTGCTTCATACAGAATTTTATGAATAACTCAAAGTATAATATAGTACTGCCAGAGGTAATAGTGCATTATAGTCTCAGCTGCCTGATGGATGCAGCAACATACAATAACTGAGTAATAATGTGTCACAAATGCACTAAAGCAGTAACTGTTTCTCACTCATTGGGAAGCTTGTCGACGTGCAGAGCCACAGAACAAGCTTCGTATCCCCTCTGGTTTTTTTCGGGGGTGTCCAAATATCGCTCCGTGTAGCCGGTGTCATAGGCCATCCACAACGTCACCGGAGCGCCCGCGATAGCAACCTAACCAACAAAGAGATCACACGGGAGACGGCGTCATCATTTCTGCCTTTCACTGAAAGTGAAGTTCCAGGTCTGTTCTCTAACAGAGGCAGCAATCACTCTGCATGGAATGTAATTATAGAAATTGCCTAAAGCACCAGGATTACCAACATGCATACAGCTTTTTTATTTTTGTGACGCTCACATCCTTAGAAAAGATACGGTAAATGTATCTGATGGAACAAATAATTTACTCTTAGGGCTTCAAAGAGTCATTTATCAGGTGATGGAGACCTATTTTTTTAATTAAACAACAAAGAGAGTATTACAAATGTGTGTTTAGATTTTTTTAATGGGTATTTCTGTTTCCCGGAGCAAAGAGGAAAAACTGAACTGACACATCAAACTTCTAGTTTTCGGCTTGTTGGCTGATCTAAATCTGACAGTAAATGTTTTTTCACCTTAAAGATGTCGGGTCTGTGGATGAGGCCCATGAGGGACAGGAAGCCGCCGTACGACCAGCCGTGGATGGCGACGCGACTCAGGTCTACAAACTTGTACTTGTCTGCGATGTAGTGCAAACCCTCCACCTGGTCTTCAATCTCCACCTGACCCTGGACAGAGGAGAAAAGATTGAACTTAGCAGCTTTGTTTCTACAGAAGAAAACTAAGAAAACAGGCTAATGTGTTCCTGAATTTTAGGAAACCTAGGAGAGTTTGGAGGGAGCATCTTCATCTTTAACCCGTACATGTTTGTCTCGTGACATTTACCATTCTGTCCTTCACAGCTCCTTCAAACTTGAGGCCTCGCTGGCAGGAGCCCCGCCCATCGATAACAAGCACAACGTAGCCCAAAGAGGCCAGCGTGCTCAGCCGCAGGTACTTCACCCCTTTATAAGAATTGTTCACTAATTGCACCTGGAAGAAAATAAACGTATGTTTATGTCACTGTGACATGACAAAAGGTGGAACAAATGAAGTGCTGTGAATACTTTCTGGATACGTTGTGAGCATTTTTGTGGAGTTCCTTTGCTAACGTTGAAAAGAAATTAAGGATCAGGTCATATAAATGAAGTGTGCAAACTGAGTTACTAGCATCTGCAACAGGCAGTTTATTGCTAACTGCACTCACACACTCGTTTAGTCTCGTTTAGTAAATCTGGCCCTATGAATGGGGTGGGAGTTGGAGGGCGAACCTGAGGACCACCATAGACAAAGACGACGGTGGGGTGCTTCCTCCCGGGGACTAGCTTCTCCGGTTTGTACAGCATGCCGTACAACTCGAAACCCGACTTGCCCGTGAAGCTAAAGATCTCTGGAGGTGTGCCGTCAAGTGGGAAAGCTGGAGACAACAACAACAACAAAAAAAAAGTTGTCCATTTTTAATGAGCAGAACAGGAAAACTAAACAAACAGGGAGGCAAGGGTGTCAAACCATCTGATAAAAGTGTAAAAATCTGTTTGATTTTAAGGGGAATTCAGTACCAGAAGATTCCATCATGCTCGCCCAAAACTGGGGCTCTTTGTGCAGAGGGTCGCTGTCTGAGCCATTCAGCTTGTAAATGTGGACACACGGTGCAGTGGTCAGGCTGCTGTAATGGCTGATAAACATGTCAAAGGTCTGTGTGAAAGAAAACAGATGAGGCAGAGTTAGAAAGCATCGCCAAGGTGTACGCAAACACTTCAAACACATATCTGAATGTGAAGTTTACTGCATTGGGTCATGCTCTCTCATGTGCATGAAACTGTTGGATACTGTTAAAGCCTGGCTCACATAAGAGAGCTATTCAAATGATAAAACAGGAAAAAGCAGGCGATACATAATTTGTGAAAATTTCTACAGGAAACAGCAAAAAAGGAACGATGAGACAGTAACTGCTTGTACTCTTTGATTTTAAAAAAGTAAAATAAGTTGACAGGTGTAGAAAGGTCAGAGGAGATTTGGCGAGGAACACGTGTGTGTATTCAGGTACCTGGCTCACAGAGCAGCTGTGGGAGAAGCCAGGTTTGGTGAGTCGGACGATTTCACCCGGCGAGTCGTAGCTCACCACGTAGAGGTGATGCTCCAGAGGAGAGTCTTTGGTTCCCTGAAAGTAAACCAGCTTGGCTGCCTCATCCACCCAAATCTGAGGGCTGGATGAACGCTGCACAAACAAGAAAAACAAAACAAAACAAACAAAAACACTGTTGGGACATTTTGTTTACACACAAACAAAAAGACAGCTGAGCTATGACACCAAACAGTAAGTAAGTATCTCCTTTATTAGGTTGTTCTAATCTGCATGTGAGTCTGTGTGTTATTAGTCTTTTTTAAGCAAAATGTAGAAATATTATTCTCATATTCAGATACATGCTGATGCAACAATACAAGAGAGGTGAGGAAGAGAGCACAGGCAGGGTGGAGCGGGCCCGAGTGTCGAGGTGACAGAAGGAAGAGCAAGAGTGAAAGGGAAGGTTTACGAGGTTTGGAGACGGTGCTGCTGACAAGACGACAAAAGGATTTGTGTTCAGAGTGACCAGGATGGACAAGATTAGAAATGAGTAAATCGGCTCAGCTCGATCACGGGGTGATTTTGGAGACAAGTATGAGAGGCGAGGCTGGGATGGCTTTGTATGTGTGCAGAGAGAGCGGATGAATTAGACAGAAGATGCTGAATATGGAGCTGCCAGGCTGGAGGAAAAGAGGAAGAACAGACAGACAGAGGTTTGGTGTATCAGTGGTGTGATGGAGGAGAATGCTAGGGATAGGATGAGATGGAGGAAGATGATCCACTCTGGCGACCCCGAAACAGAGCAGAGAGCAGCAGCAGTATAAGAAGAAGAAGATGCGACATAACAGTTACAGGAGCAAAACAACATAAAGACGACCAACTCTGCTCACAGCGCTTAATTAACCGACTACTTATGTGCTTACATGTGACGTATGCTGTGTCACTACTGTTACACTAATGCTGCTGGTACCTTGTTTCAAATTAGGTTGTTTGTCGTCAATGACAGCAGCTCATTGTAAAAGAAGGAAAATGCCCTTCATTTACTTGCACCTATAAATCCTTCTGCCTGCGAGCGCCAATAAAACCTTCAGTATTTTTATTCTATATCATTGATTATATATCACATTAATATATAATAGTGACACTACATTGCCTACCACTGCTCTATGTACTCAGGAGAAGTTATTTTGTATAAAACTATAGTTTTAAGTGGCTGCTGTGAATGTGGGAACCCATGTACAGGGCTTTACCTTTGCGCCATGATTGGCCAGCACCTCCCACTCCCCGCTGGTCACCATCACCTCCTCTTTGACTGGACACTTGAAATCATCTGATGACAGAGGAGCGAATGTGTCACATAGGTCGTGTGAGTGGCACAGTAAGAACAGCACAGTAAAACTATGTTACAAACCCAGAAACATCCCAGGAATACAGAATTGTTCATAAAATAAATAAATCTCACTTAAAACCATGTCAAAGATGTTCTGCATGAACAGTGCAGATGAGTTCGTGTGTGTCTGCACGTGGTGTTACCTTCAGAGTGCGTGTAGCCTTTGGCCCAGTGATGGCTGCCCCGCTGTAACACTGAGGTGATCTTATACAGGTGGCAGAAGCCAGTTTTGGACTCGTTTACTG
The DNA here is from genome assembly GCF_963576455.1 of Neolamprologus multifasciatus. Lineage (NCBI taxonomy): Eukaryota > Metazoa > Chordata > Actinopteri > Cichliformes > Cichlidae > Neolamprologus > Neolamprologus multifasciatus. The sequence goes on along the minus strand of NC_140453.1, from coordinate 34,746,187 downwards.
TGATGAAAGTGATCTCGCCATCACTGGTTTGGATGAAAGGATGGAAGATGTCATGGACCTGTGTAGGAAAGGCAAACAGAGTAGGATTATATTTAAAGTAAAGCCTTAATTGTAAACTTCACAGCAAACATCTGCCTCTGTGCCACTCGGGCTGATTGAAACATGAGGGGAAACTAATATGAGAAACAACCAGGCTCGCTAAAGACGTGCTGCTGGTGCTCACATTGATCCAGATGTCGCTGGTCTCTTGGTAAATGATGAAAGGGTGGACCGAGTCTCCGAGGGCCTCCAGGCTCTCCCGTCTTTTGGCTTCGTCCTGATGCGCTGGGATGAAGAGTTCAGGAGGCAGCAGGACCAGCTGGAGATTCTGCTGCCGTCGGTCCATCATCACCGCCCACGCGCTGACACACAAACACAGGAGAGCTGTGATGCAACGAGAACATGTGCCCTATACTGACAAGTTTACTTCTGGGCTTCCTGTTTTTAACTATTTAGCATTTTCTGGCTTACAATCGGCCGTCTTTGGTCCATCCGGCTCTGGTAATGTACTCTGCACGTGGGAACAGGCTGGTAAAGGGAACAGGTAGCTCCTTTTCCTGTGTGCTGACAATCTGAAGAGAGAAAAAACACCAATCAGACCAGCTCACATCAGTGCTGCGTTCACTGTGGGGGAGAAACCCACTGAACTCTGAATGAGCACTTACTCTGCCTTGACTGTCTGTTTGTATTTCTGCTATTTTGAGGGTGATATCAGGATTTTTGCTGCCTGAAAAAGAAAGTAAGCTGATTTATGTACCAAAATATAAGCAAACATTTTACAGGAGCACATATAAACACAGGCTACACCCAGCATTAGGAGTTAAGCCATGTAGAAGTATATGTAGAACTTTTTTGTAGGTTTCTGCTGATTTGATACCTGCGTGTGGGTATCTGTACACATCAGTCTTGCGCTCTTCCAGAGCCGGAGATGGGACGTGGATGATCTCTACCTCAGACTCATCCACCTCCTCATAGAGAATCTGTAGAGTTTTCCCGCCGTCTGCCTCTAAACCAATGAGAACAGCCAGAAAAGTAAGCAGCTGTGAGGATTATTTAAAGATCTTTGGAAGAAACCGAACATGAAAGCTTGTAGAAATAATTTCATGAAGAAGCGACCGGTCTCACAAAAACTGTATTAATAAATATTGTGAGTCTTTTTCTAATGAATGATAACTACAAAATCAATGTACTCACCTTGATGAGCAGCCGGACACCACCAGTATCCAGTGAAGCGATCAAACTCTTCCTGGGTGACAAAAGTGGCTACGCCGGCAGATTTAGGATCCTCTTTGGGGTTATCGATACCTACAATAAAAACACCCGAGAGACAAAACACGAGAGTGAGCTTACATTAAGCAACCTGTGCCATCCCTACCAGGGTTTGACCTCCAGTTTAAGTTTACGGTGCTGTGGCTGACTTGAACAGCCGCTGTTATGCTTCTGTAAATATCTGGTGCCATCACTGGCTTCATGCACCACAACTAACAACGACTTATTTAATAACTAATATAAACGACTGTCTCTCAGTCCCAAACATACCATCAACAAAGAAAGAGAGAAAAGGATGAATTAAAGATGCTTTTGAGTCGATTTAGTTGGTTTAAGGGAACCATTTCAACTACAAGAAAGGAAAAAGTTGAAGGGAACTCGATAAATGTCACAGTCGCAGTTCACACCTTTGTGGCAGAAGGTGAGTCTCTTCTCTTCCCCCGTCTCAACACTAGTCACCCAAATGTCATTGTTGTTGATGAACCCGATGAAGCTGGGGTCACCGGGGCAGATCTTGGGGTCCATACGTGTGCCTGAATTCTGGCTCGTAATCTCTGTGGGATTCATCGGAGAAGTCTGGGGAAGAAAAAAGAAAAGAAAAACGAAACATTAATTATAAGATGCAGAGCCGCCTCTTCTTCCTGCAGCAGCTGAGGTCATTTGGTGTGTGTGTGAGGAGATGCTGCATATATTTTAATCACACTGTGGTGGCCAGTGCTTTCTTTTATGCTGCTGTGTGTCGGGGGTAAAGCCGGAGGTTGGACTTACTTAAGACTGTGGTGGGGAAGGGCACATCTCAACTTGTCCCCGCTGCAATAGGACATTTTTCACGTTTATATTGTATTTTTATCACTATTACTAACATTATTTGATTAGATGATTTTGTATTTTTGGCCAGAGGGATGTTTTTTGTTTTTTTTTAAAATAAAGATGCTGGATATTTGAATTTCTGCTTGGGGAAAAGTAAAGTATCGATCTGTCTATTATCATGGATATATTCTGATCCCTGCTGATGCTTTGCAGGGTTGAGGGGGATGGAGAAAACTTCAAGATACATGGAGTGAAGGGAGACTGCAACTTTTTATATTTAGTGATGCACAAAAATCAGATGTCCTTCCCAACTAGCCTCATCGGGTCTGTAATTTTCAGCCTGTGCTCTGCAGCAGTGAGAGTCTTACTTAACTGGCCTTTAACTCACAATGAAGCTGCCGTTCCCACCATCACGGCAGTAGTACAGGCTGCTGTTGGCCTGGAACAGGAAGAGGCCGCTGGGTCGGTGGTAGTCATAGGAAGTGATGCCAGACACCCCCAAACGCTTCCTCTCTCGCAGCAGCTCTTCTTCCCGAGAGAAGCCTCCGTGGTGAGGGCTGGCCTGAGGTCAGGAGTGACAAGAGAACGCAGAATGTGACGGTGACCAAAGTCAAGGTCAAAGACAGTTCGTTCACGCCGTGGAAAAACAAAAACATATAAACAAAACATGACCAAATTCCTAAATTACAGAGAGCGTCTCTGCGGACCAGGAAATAAAAGCTGTTCTCTCGCTTCAGCAGGAGCACGCTTTGTTTGTGAAATCAGCGCAGACCAGCTGGATAGCAATTAACATCAATCATGTGGTCTCATGTGACCTGAGTGTTCGAGTTAATTTGTCTTCAGGAGAAGATTTACAACAGCAGTTTTAAGCTCCATAAGGAGAGGTGCAATTATTTAGGAAATGGCTCACAATAAACCTCTAAATAACTAAATAGTCCTAAAGGGGAAATATCAAACACATTTCCAGGTCTATAGTTTTATTCAGGGGAAATTAAAAACACATCACATTAATATTTCACAGGTCCTTTACACAGCCTCTCAGACCAGACGCCGTCTGATAAAGAGACCGTTTCATCCAGCATTCCCTCAGCTGACAACAGCAACATACAGCTGTAGTCAGACTCATTCATTATATTATGACCGGTTTTTAATCAAATGTAGATTCCGCTGCACAATCCCTCAGTTGTAGCTGGCCCTGTGACACCAGTGACCATCCCTCTGCTTTCTGCTGCACTCGCTGCTAACTGAGAAGGTGCACGGTCAAACCCAGCGGATCAGTGGATTCACCTGGTTGGTGCTTGACTTGAGCCCGACATGAAGCTTCCATGCATTCACACTGTAAAGTTTTATGCACGTTAATGGTGTTTATGAGGTCAGACAGTCTTTGCTCTCAACTTTCAAGAAATATTTTTATAGAAATTCACCTGTAATTCTTAAACATTTTACCAAGTACAAACTTTAAAATCATCACTGTAAATAAAAGGCAAAAAAATCAGTAAGCCCCTTTAACCTCCTGCGACCCTGCATCCTCATTTGGGGACATTACCTTTTGGCTCTTTTGCACCTTCTACTTCATTCTGCTCAACAGTGTTTTAGATTTTGTTAAAGAATGCCAACGTTATTAAATAAATGCACTGTTCATATGACGATGCACAAAGACACGTCTGAAACGAATGTCAAAACATCCGATTGGACAGCAAGATGAGGACTAAAAATTCTTCCTCACCTGAAAGTGATCCAGCATTGGTTTCCAAGACAAAACCAACAGGGCATCTTTGCGGATCTTCTTGGGAATGTCTGAGTAGAGTAACGCATTTTCCCTGCTGGCGTAAGGCATTCCTGTGAGGAAACATACCACAGAAGGCATCAGACGAAGCAAGGCGAGCTGGTCTTGTTGTAGGCGCGCTCTGGTTCGACCGGCATTCGCAGCAGTAGTGTTGGCTTACACAAGCTTCTTACTGAGGAACATACCGCACAGAGTGCCAAGATGAGCAGGCAACCCTCGGGCCATAGGGCTAATGCAAAGGCCCAGGTTCAATTCCGCCCTGAGGCAATTCACAGCACGTCTTCCCCTGTGCCTCTTTCCCATTTTCTCTCCACTGCCCCTTCAAAATAAAGGCTAGAAAGCCCAAAAAATATAATAGAAGAAAACCCAAAGTCCATAATCAGGGGTTTCCATGGGGTTTTAGACATGATTGTGTTGTCTCCCATCTAATCAGTGTGTTCACGTACACGTCACCAGCTTACAGTGAAAATCCTGCAGTAAGGTCTTAAACAGAGACAGGTTTAACACTCAATTCCATTCAGTTTTATTTATATAGCACCAAATCACAACAACAGTCACCTCAAAGTGTTTTATATTGTAAGGTAAAGACCCTACAACAATACAGAGAACACCCCAACAATCAGATGACCCCTTTAAGCAAGCACTTGCGACAGTGGGGAGGAAAAAACACCCTTAAAACAGTGAAGAAACCTCCAACATGGCAAGGCTAAGGGAGGGTCCGCCATCTGCTGTGACCGGTTGGAGGTGAGGGGAGGGAGACAGGATAATAATAACAACAACTAATGACAAGACAAGACCCTTACTGTCTTGTCTTACATGATCACTCATCAAAAAGGTTTGTCCATGTAAGTGTACAGTTCGCTTTTTGTGTGCAGCTGTCTTGTGGCTGCATAAAAAAAAAGAAAAATGGCAGCTGATGTTTGTCATCACAGATGTTTGACAAAGACAACACATTTGTGTGCTATAAAATGTTCTAATAATCCAACTATGCAGTTCACAGAAAGGAAAGAATAAAACTTGGGTAAGAAGCTATTTTAAAAGCACGAGGTAGGTGTTTTTGGTTTGTTTTTTGCGCGGCTAGCTATATTTGAGACTGAACAACAAATCTATTAAATCAGTTTGGGAAGGCTCTACAGCAAAACTATGTAACTTCAGCTAAATGACAGTCGGGGAGGCAAACAGCAATTAAAGGATGATGGCTAATGCAGCATAAATACACCACGAAGATAAAAAACAGGCATGAGATCAACATCTACCACACACTTCTGGTCACAGTGAAGGTCTAAATATAAAAAGAGCATTCAGACCAGGCGGTAACTGTTAAGGTCTGACTGGTTATAATGGACAAAATAACCAAACCATCAGCTATGGTTAGCAGTTATAGCTGACTAAATTAGTCAACATTACACAGCTTACTATAGCCAGGTATCAAAATGTAAAACTCAGCGCAACAAAAACTAGCAGCCATTTCACAAGAATCCTGTGTGCTACAGCTGCAAGACGAGGGGGGAAAAAAAAGCAGAAATATGTCCACAATGCAAAATGTTGTTCCACATTTTTTTCCAGCACACACTAAAGCCAGTGCAGCTCTGTGGAAATCAAATGAGCTCGAAAACAGGTGCAGGCTGGCAGCTCTGACTCACCAGCTGCATCCACAGATTTTTCACAGACGTGTGCTACCTTTCAAAGAGACTGAACGGAAGCCACTGAATCTGCAAGCCAACAAGTCACGGCCGCTAAAAAATGCCTCTGTGAGCTCGGGCTTCTTACAGCGCTTGTGGAAAATGACATGTTATTTCAGCCATTCATGTGTCAGACCTCAGGTTTCAGTTACCGCCGCTCACCAAGGTAGTAGATGCGGTGAGAGTGCGGGCTGCTCTCGTCTTTCTGGATGAACTGGAAGTCGTGCGGTGCCTTGTTGATAACCACGCCGGTGTTTTTGCGGCTGTTGTGGATGATCTTCCGCAGGCCATCCCACGTATGTTTCTCCACCTGGAACTGGGTGGAACTCACGTCCTCCATCTCCACCACCTCTGTGCTGTCTGAGAGCTCGTCCACCCCGGTCATGCCTGCCAGTGCTGCTCTCACACTGTCGACAGACATTTATACCCATTAGCGTGATCTGCCTACGCTCAGCCCACAAATAAAACAAAACCATTAGGCTTCTAAATATATGAAACACTCTAAACCACAGATGTGAAATTCACCTTACATCATGGGCCCTACAGACCCCTTTGATTGTAAGTGGGCCAGATCACTAAAACTCCCCTTTCTGTTAGTCTAAAGATATTAAACTAAGCATTTAATCCCTGAAATATCTTAATGTAAGAAAAATAAATGTAATTTCTACGGGCCCGTTCTTTAAACGGCCATAACTCTGCTACCGCTTGTACTACAGACAAAATTCAGGAGAAGAAGAGAGTATCAGGGTTATTTGGGAAATCATGGTGGAATAAAACATTCACAAGGCACTGCTGCCTGAACACAGACAAAAAAATTGGCTCCTCCTAGATTTTATCATGTATGCTTCCCAACTTCTCCTGAATGATTTGAATAATTTTGTAATTTTACAGCCCAAATTACATAAGTCCAAGCAGTCTGTGTGATACTTGGGTGATGATGATTACATGAATGGCAATGGGGAAAGTCCTAATCAGCTGCAAAACCTACAGTAAAGTAAAACAACTACGGGCTGCTTCACATCTTCCAAAGCTAACCAGGGGGCTGGACTGGATCGCTTTGCCAGGCCGATTTTAGCCCCCGGGCCTTATGTTTGACATCCATGGTTTAAGCAGTTGAAATAAATCCTCTAAGAGATCTTTTAAAGTCAACAAATGCTGCTATTAATTGGCATGAAATTCAGCACCGATGTTAAAGACTTTGGTGTTTACTGGTCCATTTACCCCACCAGCAGGTCAGTATTTTAGCTTGTGAGATACTTCAGTCTGTGATCAAATATCTACAAAGCTAATTAAATTAGTCAGAAAATACTTCTATTCTAATGATGAACATGTTAATCTTAATACTAGCTTTAAGCTTTTCTAAACTTTTTGTTCATTAAACCTGTGAAAATGGTTACAAAAATGATTTGATTGAGCTGAAAATTCAAACCAAATGACAGTCAGATAGCTTCACCTACCTTACCTCGCCGTCTTCTGTTTTGTCTTCAATTTTCGGCCTCTTTACTCTGTGCATTAACTGTTCAACCAGACTGAACCAGACCTGACACCCTGTAAAACACCAGGCAACCGAATAAAAACTGGGAAACTTTCTTTCCAGATCACAGAAATTCAACAGCATGGCGACAGCTCGTCTAACTCGGTCTAATAACAGAAGCAAACAGAAACTACAGCAATCCATAAGCTAAGCTAAGCTCACAGGCTATGAACAGTGAAAGTGTTACTGGGGTTGAGGCCCCGCTCTTGTCCCACATCTCTGCACTTCTTCATGGAGAAGCTGCTGTTCTTCAGCTTGCCATATTCCAGCTGAGCATTTCTCATGTGAAGCCTCACCGAGTATGACTCGAACACTACAGCGTCTGTGTCATAAGTGTGGCAAATTTCACACTGCAACTCCGCATTTTACTGCAGCACTATAGGCTGTTCTGCTGCCTGGATCCTTAACATAGTGTACAGCACACACGGCAGTATTTTTCCAGAAGTTAGCCAACTTCAGGGATTTTGCCACACTGGGAATAGTAGGAATGATATACAGTCACCGGACACCTTTTCGGGTACACCTGTTAAACTGCTTGTTGACACTAATCAGCCAATAACATGGCAGCAACTCAGACCATCAGAATGTGGAAGAAAGTAGATTTAAGTGACTCTGAACATAGCATGATTATTGGTGTCAAACAGGCTGGTGTGACGATTTCAGATATTGGTGATCTACTGGGATTTTCCTCCTGTGTGGAAAATCCCCACACAACCTCAACTGGGGGTTACCAGAGAATGATCTAAAAAAAGAGAAGATATCCAGTGAGCAGCAATTCTCTGTGTCAGAGGTCAGAGGAGAAGGACCAGACTGTTTCATAAACGAAGGCAACGGGAACTCAAAAAACAAACAAAAAAAACAAAAACACGAAGGTTATAGTGCAGCAGAGCATTTCTGGATTCACAACCCCTTGAAGCAGAAGGACTACAGCAGTAGAAGACCACACATTTAACACTCCTGTCAGCTAAGAATAGGAAACTGAGGCTTGAATTTAAACGAGCGCAACAAAATTGCATAACAGAATATTGGAAAAACATTGCCTGGTCCGATGATTCTTAACTGTGGATGAAAGCATCGATCCTTCATGCCTTGTAGCAACGCCTCTTGCTGGTGGTAGCCTAATGGTGTGGCAGATTTTTCCTTGGCACATTTAGGGCCAATTTGGTAAAATTTGACCATTGTTTAAAACACCACAGCCTACCTCAGTGGTGTCGCTGAGGATGTCCATCAGTGTACCTGCTCTACCAGGATAACGCACTGTGTCACAAACTTCTAATTATCTCATATTGGTTTCTTGAACATGAGTTCACTGTACTCAAATGGCCTCCACAGTCACAGATCTCCAAAAGAGTGCTTTTGGGATGTGGTGAAAGACTTGCATCATGGATGTGCAGCTGACAATTTCAGTCATGTCAATATGGACCAATAATATCTGAGAAGTATTTCCACCACCTTGTTGAGTCTATGCCATAAAGACTTTAGGCAGTCTTGAAGGCAAAAGGGAGTCCAACTAGCCCGGTGTACCTAAATAAATGTCCAGTGAGAGTATACAAGTCAAGAAAAAATAACATAGCTTGATGATGTAAACATGTATTACATATGGTTAAAAAAAAAACTTTAGTGCCTGATAAATGGAGACAATGAGGTGCTTAAAATACCAATTACACGTTTACAGTCCTCAGGCTAAAATGTTACTGAATATTCCCCAACACCTGTCAGGGCATCAAGAAAGTGTTGTGTCACTGTATTTAACTTCTACTGACTGCTAGCTTAAATGTAGATTAGACTCATTTGACTCCACAAAAGACACCGTGAGAACCTCGCGTTTCATTTTTGACATCCGTGTCCTCTACATCTGTACATTTTTATGTTTCACTGACACCATAAAAACGCAGATTCGCGTTAGAAACAGCGACTCACTTTCACTATTTCTGCCCAGGCTGACACTTATGCTAGTGAACTTAAAGGTCTAAGCTAATAACAGGCTAACAGAAAACTTCTGGCAGAGTGTGTCCTAAGCGCCAAACTTTGCAAAGCCTAACCATCCAATAATTATATGCATATATATTATATCCAATAATAAAACTCCCTGTGGCTGTGATGCGCTGCTGGGAGCTAACATGTTAGCCACCCATTAAACAGAACAGAAACGAGCAAGCTAGCTATTGGGTAAACCAGAAGAGCACAAAACAGAAAACGTAAGAAACACAGCAAAACAAAAAATAACCACTCGCTTCCATCTTACACTTTCTGCCCGGAGACCTTGAAGCTGTATCTCCTTTTGTCGAATAGACGTCTGTGTTGAAAAGTCGTGATTAATTAGAGTTAACTACTTTTCAGAGACCAGGTAGCTTGATGCTAAAACGATAGCAACGCGGAAATAGACTGTGAATCAAACCCGAGCAACGTTAGAAAATTACTACCTTTAACCCGGATATACTCGATCCGTTTGTTTTTCGTGTCTTTCAGCCTGTATTTTTCCTTTTTTACTGGGCGATATTTCAAACTTGAACCTGCTATTTTAATTTCGAAGAACCCAAAATGATTTGCTTCCTTGTCAATGTGACAATAGCCAAATGTAACCCATTCATTTAAAAACAATCAAAAGATACTTACATCAGTCCTTTTTCAACTGTTTACCCCCCCCCCCACCACCTTTAAAAAAATAAAAAATAAAAAAAAACACCAGATAGAAACACAACTGAGATCACCGAGAATCATTTTATCCTTAAAACGTTTATTTTTGTAATAATTTTTCATCTTTACTTTTTGCATAAGTGCAAAAATGCACCCAAAACAGCCACCTGAGGGAAGTCTACATCTTTAAATAAAAAAACAAGCAAAGTGTACATTTATAGTACAAAATTTTTTTTCCTTTTTAAAAAATTGCACAGTTTGTGTATAATATATATATTCATAATCTCCATTTTAAACAAACTTTAAAGGCTCAGAAAGTAAACAAAATTCACCAAATGAAAAATAAAAACATTTTCCCTATAATTTAAAGCTGAGGAAACTTGAGACCCTGTTTTCATTTGTGTCCACCATAAATATACATATTCATAGGCAAGTCTCTTTACATATAGTCTCTGTGCTAGTGTTTGACCAGACAAAATTATTGCAAAGTAGTTTATTTCTACTATAAAACATGGGTTGGGGGTGGGGAATAAAAGCTTCTTTCTGCTGAATGTTTTTTTTTAATTTATGCAAAACGAAAAAATAAAATAAAATAATTTTAAAAAAAGACAAAAAATACCCTTTTAAATTTACTGGAATCCCTGTTTCACAAACTGTGTGCATTCAACATTCCTAAAGAACATCCAGAACTCCAGTTTTGCGTTTTAGCAAGAACACAGATTTCCCTGACTTCTTATTTTTTGTTTATTTTTGAACTTTACACAGCGGTCCTGCCTGGGAAGGGGTGATGGTGGTGGTGGTCAGCGTCGATACGGGTGGAAGCCCTGTACGTTGTGGTTCTGCCCTCTGCCGAATGCGCTGGCGGCAGGCTGGGGAGCAGCGGCGGGCTGTGCTGTTGGTGCACCATACGAGGCTGTCGGCTGGCTGGGGTCCGCGAAGCTGTGGCCGAAGGCTGTCAGGTCCTGACCGTACCCTGAGGTGAACAACACACAGGAAAGTGCAGACAGGACAGAGGGGGTGACGTTAATGTCAGGTTCACCGGACGGTGTTTCGATAGAAGGCTCATGCCTTAAATCCTTTTACTGAATAAATTTAATGTAAAACATTCAGTTTCTACTTTAAGGAAAAATCCAACACCAACTGCTTCTTATTGTACTCACACTGCTCCCATATTCCAAATATTACAGGACACACTGCTGTGCGTGTTGCTTGGTGTAGGTGCTACATTTGCAGCTTTGAAGTAGTTTTGTGCAGCTCTAACCAAGCAACAACAGGGGTTTAGAAACAGAGTAAGCACTGTTTCACAATTTAAGTTTTCTCAGTGTTTCATGGTGGATTTTTCCAACTAGTTGTGTAATCCTTCAATGAGCCTTTTTATGTCAAAACCTGTGTGCGTTCAAACAAACAGTAAAAGGAAAATTTCAGTTGAATTTAAGGGACATTTTTAAATGGCTTCATTGAGGAAAACATTGTTTAAGACACTTAGGATGTTCTCCTACACACACACGCGTGCGCACACACGCTCGCACACGCACACACACAGACACACACACGCTCACGGTGGCACCATCTCCCTGCAAACACACGAGGGAACCACAGTGACTCCCAGGGAAGGAAACCAATCTTATCAAAAAACAGAAGCACTGCTCACACTGCTGAAACCTGCTCATGGCGACTGATTATTTTCCAACCCTGGTAAAACCCAGTCAACAAAAGAGTGAAGGTATCAATGTGTCACCAAAAAAAACAAACAAACAGAAAACAAAGCATTTCAGAGATAGTTCTGAATAACTGAATTGAAAAGAGAGAAAGAAAATGGTGAAAATTAGAAAATACAACAAAATTTCATAGGAAAAGAACTAAAATGAGGAGTGATCCCAACAGGACCATGAGACAGAACAATCTGAGAGAAATTGAAATTTACTGGTTTCGTGGCCTTCTTTAAATCTTCTTTCCTTTCTCACCCCTTTAGCTAAAATGTGGAGACAGTACATGGGGAAAAGAAACAATGGATGAATGGACTGCTGATGCATAGAGATAACTGAACCATGAACACATTTTCTGACAATTAGATCATCCTTTAACAACCAGCAAAGCAATGCAGACTGAGAAAGTGAACAAAAAAGGAGGATGTGGTCAGTCTTGGTATAGTAAAGCTACAGCTGCTGAGGGAAACGGCAGGCCTACGGCTAAGCTTGCCAAATTTAAATTTCTTTCAAATCTACTCAGCTTTGGGGCTTGCAATAGCTTGATTTTACTATACAAGAATACACATAGTAATTTGTATGTACATGCAAAATGTACATGCAAAATACTCAACACAGAGCAAAAGAAAAGAGGCACAGAACCAAGTTGCAGCTCTAAATACTGTATTACTGAACAAATGCTGCTTTTGTGGTTGGAGAAGACGATGCTGGCACCTACCTGAACTATATCCTCCCTGCTCATCCTGACCATAACTGTGAGAAGGACGCGTTGGTCCGTAGGCAGAGGGGTCCTGAGGGTAGTTACCCAAGCCTATCAGGGAGATGAGGAGACCAGGTTGACTGAACCCACATACGGCTGGCCGACTACTTTACATAGTTCCCCCTCTTACTGAGCTAACAGAGCTGTACATTTATACTTATTTAATGGGTCTGCACTATGCTCTGCGATGCATTTCTCTTCAGCTTCCCCTACAAGTCAAAACACATGTGTGAGCTAGCTGCTAGCACGCCTGACTTTATCATGCCAGCCTGGTCTCGCAAAATTTTGTGAAATGTGCATTGCTCTAAAAAACAAAAAAACAAAAAACACCAAAACAATGAAACAAGTAAGAAGTCTGAAAATACGGGAAGGAAGCAGCTAGAAACAAGAAAGAGAACCATTGGTCTACCATGGTACACATTTCTAGGCTTGTTTCCCATCTTTCAACACGCCACTTGGAGTCTTTGTGTCACTGCTGTGTGCACTTTTCATCTCTTTGTTTGGTTACTTGAATAACTCCAGTTCTCTTAGAAATCGAATGCACCTTGGCAGTGCACTCAAGGGCATTTCGGCAACTGCTGCTTTTAAGACAAGCATCACTTTAATAAAAGCCAAACTAACCATTTGCTAGTTTTACACACAAACTTATCCAGTATCTAAATCTTGCGTCACTTTTGAGCTCCGTGTTTTATGCTCATTTCACAAAACCTTCGCAAGGCTCTGCTGTTTCTACCAACTGATAAGCAGACAAAGTGCCTGAACAGTAAAAGCAAAAAAGCTGGATGGAGGATAAGCACAGGCACAAAACACTGAACAAGATGGGCACCTGTCATGACTGGCAGCAATCGCAGGACTGCTGTAGATGTGGGATTAAGCAGTTGGAAGCAGCTGGAAGCCAAGTCAGAATAATAATAATGATAATAATAAAAAAATAATACCAGTCAGCCAAGAAACTGGATGGAAGCTATGAATGAGCATCTGACTGTTATCTGTCTGTGTGCTTATGTAAGTGAATGGCTCGGTGTTGAACAAAGACAAAGACTGCTCCTTTTCCATGGACGCTGGTTAGTTTTTATCTCGGCCTTTTGTTTCACATCTGAAAACTTCCGGCCTCCATTTGCGCTCTCAGCGTGATCGCCGTTTCTCCATCGTGCGTTTACAACATGTGATTCAGGCCCCTAACAGTCTTAAAATCATACAAACTAAAAATCATTGTTTTCTACTAAAGTGGATTGGCGAACTGTCTCATTTTCAAGGCACTGAATGCTGACTGAAATGTGGCAGCAGTTTCAGAGCTCAGTCGAGATCCAGGACGAATATTTATTGTGGTCCGACACGATCTAAAGGTTTTGTTAGACTGGTCGACAGCACTGTTCAAAGACCACAAAGACAGAAACCACAAAGTACAACCTACAGACACATTAGTCAAAAATGACTAATCCAGTACTCCAATATCTCTATGCATTTACAACACAGAGTGGAAAAAGGTCACATTCTGCAGACAAGCATGCAAAGCTCCAGTGTAATAACAATGATGAACATGGTGAAAAAAATCTGATAGGTGGCTTGGCAGATTGGACACGGCATATTCCAGAAACAGTGTTTCATAAGATAATATTTTCATGCTGGTGCTCTTCTATGGGAATCGTGCCAAGTCTGGGAAAAGAAGCCAGCAAAGTCATCAACATGGAAGAGGAGGAAGGGTAGAAGGGATTAACTGAAAAGTAAGAGTGCCTGAACCAAATCAAATCAAATGGTTTGCACGTTCAGGCCAAGTTTGGAATCCTTTTAAAATAAAAAACAAAACAAAACAGGAAAAACAAACATCGCAAGGCAGGATGATCTAATTCAAACCTACCAAGACCTACCAATCTTTTATCAATCCAGGGCCCGCCGGAAACACTCAACTGAAATGACTGCTGAGGACTCCTGGGTATGGCGAAACTTCAGCAGTGATCTTCATGGCGGAGCCAGAAGGGGTCATGTATGCAGAAAGCATGTATGCATGTGTAGCCGTTCAAGCTAAATGGTACCATCAGCAAGCTCCTGCTCGTCTAAGGGGAATACTCATGAACCTAAAAAGGCTGTAGCTGCACCCAGTAAAATGACCAGGGAGACGGGCAGGACCGAGAGGTGAAGAAAAGTCAACTGGGAGAGAAAAGAGGCGACATTCTTTATGCACAAAGCCCGTCTTACCATACTGGCTATAAGTGAAGTCGGGCTGCCCGGTGGGAGCTTTGCTCAAATCCTGAGTCGGTGTGGTGGCTGGTGCAAAGCCCAGTGGTGCAGTTCCTGGAGTCGTGGGTGGAGGAGGAACCTGTGGAGCATACTGGTCTGCTTGTGGTGTGCCGAAACTGTAACCTGTTGGAAAGACATATCATGATTTCTATTTGTTTTTCACCCCAAAGAACGTTTTCTAGCGTTGCTTTAGCATTTTATACCATTTGTGTGCAAATTCTCAAAGGAGAAAAAAAGTGGATGATTTCTGACACCATTACCACCTCACAAAAAACACTTCTAGTCAAGGTACTAACTACCATTTATTCACCTAATATCGCTGTCTAACAGTCTAAACCTAGAGCACATAAGGGGTATAAGAACCAAAGCTCTGTGTGGCCAATACATGTCTTTCATAAATATAAACTGACAGATCAAACTGTGATTGTTACAAAAATGACAAAAATGTGTGTCACAATCTCCATTTTAAACAAACTAAGAAAGTATACAAAGAATAAGTTTATTTCTACAGTAAAACATGGGATTTGGTTGGAAAATAAAAGCTGCTGAATGTTCCTTAACAGTAAAGTAAATGTACCAGAATCCCTGCATGTCTGCGTGCATTCAACATTCCTAAAGAACATCCAGAACTCCAGCTCTGAGTTTTACCAAGAACACACACTTTCTTGACTTCTTATTTTTTGTTTGTTTTTGAACTGTGAATACAACGCTGCCAAAACTGATAGTTTTTTCCTCTGTGGTTTACACAATGTCAGCTTATTTCATCTGTCAGTTTTAACTGACTGAAGGGAAACACATGAAACAAAAACCCACAAGCTTATAAAAAATGTTGGATGTCTGTAAGTCATGACTATATCTGATAACATGATATTTCTTCAGTGAAGCTGCACTAAACATGTTTTTTTCAAATGCTTTAAAAATAAATACAAGTCACCGTCTACTGGCCTTCAAACTATTAACTTATTTATATACACAGCATTACCAATCAACAGTAGTAAAATGTGACTGAATTAGTACGACTGACCAAACTGAGGTGCGGTGCTGTAGCCCTGCTGAGGGTAGCCCTGAGGTGCAGCAAAGCCACCCGCCGGGGTTGTGACCAGGAATGCGTTGAAAGGCGACGGAGGCTGGGCGGGGGTTCCCCGGCCTGTTGGCAACGGAGGTCCATACCCGCCTACCCCAACACAGAATAACAAAGACTAATGAGACTTGAGCACAGTTGACAATAATAGGATACATATGAACTGCATCAAACAGATTCTCTGATTAAAAGTGTGCACAGAGAAGTTGTTTAAAGACTGGAGCAGACGACTATCTGAAACTGAAGGATCTTGCGAGCGAGCACAGAGTCGACACTGCAGCGAGCGCTGCAGGTTGACCCGGAGGTGGTGATATGAAGCCGAGCCTGACCAATAGCAGAGGGAGGCCCGGAATCCATTCAATGCTGCCATCTGTCTCGAGCAGCAAATTATCAGCAGCCTCAGCCTTTATGAATCAGTGATAACATGTACTGTTAACTGTCATCGGTCCATGGGCCACACCGTGTGTGAGCCCTGTGCTGTCACACAAGCGTTTTGAGATAAGCACACGATCACATGGCAAAGACACATGTATCTGCAGTCTAACAGTTACACAACATGCAAGAAAGCCACAAAAATAACAAAAAGAAGACCGTTTTTGTGTTGTCAAGTAGAGGACTAACACCTACCTATGGGCTGGCCGGTAGTTGACACCCACACTCCTTTAGGAAGAAGGAAAAAAAAAAAAGATTAGACTGAAAACATAAAATGTTCACATAACAGTTAAGTATTCAAACTGTCACACATACATACAAACCTAATGTTTAAGCAGAGGATTAAACATTGGATTTTCCTCTGAACAGTGAGCTTCTCTTGCTCTGCTCTGGGACTTGTTCCCACTCACCCTGTGGCCCATAAGGCTGTTGCCAGCCCTGGGCAGGCTGTGCTGTCCAACCATTAGCTGCACTCAAGATGCCCCTGGGCGCCCACTGGCCAGGGCCAAGCTGGCCAGGAGCTTTGCTGTCACGAGGTTCGGCCTTCTTTACTTCCACCTGGACAAAGGACAAGGAGGGCACATTTGGCAACACCAGTAAAAAGTCCATGAAGCCCCTCACCTAGACAGACCTGTCCTAGCTCTGATACTTAATCTCAGCAATTTGGGCCAGTTTGAAATATTTTACTTTATGTTTATTTAATTTATGTGGGCCAGCTATATATAAATTAATATTACTGTGTAGCCAGAAGGGCTGTATGGCTATGTGTCTCAGGTACTCTGTGTTAATCGGGAATTTCACTGGCCAGAAAAAAAGGGGGGGAAAAAAAAAATCATAGAGCCAATCAGTGATCCAAGATCTGAAAGGTACCTGAGAAACATAGATGTCTGTCTTTTTCTTTGTCATTAACTACCCTATATAAAAGATAAAGACATCTAATGGAAGGTCATGACTTACCTTTCTCCAGCTAACGCTTACAGAGAATTTCATTTGTATTTTGTTTTGGTATAAGTTTTAAGGGGGAATGGATGTAGATCGGTATCTCAGCTCTAACAGAATATAAGGTAAACATGCAGAAACTACAAATGAACAGTCTTTTTTTTTTTTTTTTTATTCAATCTAAATCTGAATCTTCATACTGTGTCAAAAGTGAGAAAACAGTTTTCAAACTGGATCCCAACAATTGTCCATAAATTTGACAAGTTGTTTCTTCATTTTTGATAAAGACGATGTTAATTAAATGCCACATTTGATTTCATTTATATATATATATATATATATATATATATATATATATATATATATATATATATATATATATATATATATATAGTTAATATTTGGAGCTAAACAAAATTGGGTGACCTTGAGTCAAGTATGAATGTGTTGACCCAATAACAAAACTTCCCTGTCTATAACTAGGCAAAGCTGCCAGCACTTAACCAGAGCAAAGAAACAGGCTGAGACTAAGGGGGAGCCAACCATAAATAGACTGAGAGGTTGAGTTATTGGGGTCACCTTGCGGGAGGAAAACGAATTGCAAATTCCTCCCTGCTTTAAGGTGTTACCACCATCCCCAGCCTCCCCTCTTCCTTCTCTGTCGACCTAATTACATGCACATGTTTCCGGGAGTGGCCTCGCCGCCGGTTACCTGAGCACTTTCTCCCTTGGGCATCTCAGCTACGAGTGATGGATACCGTGACTTCTGTACAGTCCCCAACAGCAGAATTGGGATTTGTTCCACAGTTTGATGTGCTCCAATTTCTAATTTTGTAACTCATATCTCCCAGCCTCCCTCAAGTCCCAGCGTAAGGTAATGTCAAGTCAAGAACAATGGATTAAGTTGAGCCCCCAATCCTACAAGAAATGAGGGCAAAGTCAAGGGGAGCAGGTACCAGCAGAGAGTATACAGGTCGGGCTGGCAAAATTGGATTCAGCTCATCTTTTTCATGTAATAATCAGTGACATCTGAATGAAAATCTGTTGCCGTTCTAAATTGGCAAATAATAAAATCCAGTTCAGGGAAGCTTTCAAATTTCCTGACCTTAGGTATTTTCTGGAGAAAATTAACTGGTAGTTAATAATATCATTTAATTTGTGGTTTGGACTGAGGACTCCAGTTGAGGTCTTTATTGAATGTCACATCCAATTCAGAGTGGCGATCGGTTTGTCTTACAGCCATCTCGTCACTGTTTGTTCTCCCTCGAGTACTTACTCCAAGTCAAGTTTGACAGAGAAAAACATCTAAGAAGGGAGACACAGAGAGGTGTGCCTCTCCAAAATCATTTTAACATACGTTACGAAAGATGCACAAAGGTCTTCAACATGTCAGCTACTATGGACTGACCTTGAAACACTAAAGCCCCATGTGCAGTAACAGGATATGCATAAGAGTGGATGTAACTGTACTGCAATCATTTTCTCATGCCCACAACTCATTACTATTTGCATGGAGGGCAAGGAGGAGGCTGTCTTCATTTACTGCCTCTCCCTAGGTGGTTTTCCTAGGGAGCAGATAAAGTCCCATTTTAACCCAAGTCAATGTCTTTTTGCTTGGTTGTAACTCAGGTGAGGTGTCAGCTGGATTGTCTGCACAATAGTACAATCAGAGGTGTGGCAGCGGGTTAAGAGCTGTGCTTAAATATTACAACACAGCAGACTTACTGTTACTTTACCGGATGGACGGCTTACCTGACACTATCTGAACTGACTCTGTGCACTAAACCTCATCCATCTGCTGCACGCGCCGAGTTAAAGCAAACACTGTGAAGTGGCAGACTTTCATTTGGTAGATTTAAAGAACTGACAGACACAGTATGGAGATTCTTCAACTGAGGTCACTGAGTTGAGCTTTTCTTTAACTTTTCAAAAAGAAAAACAAAGAAAATAAAACATGTTGACGTGTAAGTGACCTGCCAACAAAACATTAGAAAAGAAAACAACAACAACAAAAAAAGAGAAAAAAAAAAGAAACAAAGAAACAAAAATAGAAGTGACTCGACCAATCCTTTAGGTGAGTTAAAATCTCAAGAAGACTGCTGGATTTAAAGCCTTGCATTTCATTCATTTGGTTTCCATTTTAGCACATCAAGAGCCAGAAAATTACTGTAATTGAAATTCATAGAATACAATTTAACTTGTTTAGACATCCTAAAGGAGTGGTCAGTTTAAACAAAGCCTTGGGCGACAATTTAAACTGTAATAGCAGCAAGAGAAGGATGAGTGCTTTTAGAAACTATGAAAGCATAAGTGGGAGATAGGCATGTAATGTGATGAAAAAAATATTACGTACATCAATTTAAGATATTTGACACTTAATTTTGAGCCGTATGATGCTGCGTTCACAAATAGGAAGCCACTAGAAAATTAGCTCTGAGCAATAAAGCAGCATCACAGTACAGTTCCTGCTCTGTCGCCCAAGCCTCAGTTTGATCTTAAGGGTAAAATAAAACTACAACTACACACTTTTTTGCCCATGATGTCGTGAAAATGCATGTTGACAGCCTGGTCCACTGATTGTTCGGCCTCGAAAGTAATAAATCCAAAACCTAGCCAACGACCAAGAGTGAATCAAGGTAGCAGGGGGGTTGTGACAACACAAGATGAAGAACAGTATTGGGCTTCAGCAGAGTGAGGATCCGTCAAGACTGAGCAAGAGGCTCCTGGGGTTCGGATGACGTCGCAGACAATACAAATCCAAGACTAATGCCTGGGGAATTAAAGGAAACTTTACTGTGCAGAGAAACTTTTGGTGAAGATTAATAATGGAGTGCGTAAATGTTAAACATGAAGGGTGACAGGTTTGATTTAAAGTGAAATGTCACATAAAAAGGTCAAACGTGTAGCTGATGAATTCCAATTGAGCCAATATTACAATTAATTACTTCATGCTGTTTCATCCAAACCCCACCTTGATCTGTCCCGTGGTATATTGCTGTGGAGCACACACTCGCAACAGCCATTGTTAATGCATCACAAAAAATATGGAGAAACACAAACTGTAGAATGCCTAAAGCTTTCTCCAAGCTTTCCCAAATTCAGTATTTTATTTTTGAGTCAGCCAGGATAAGCCTAAAATGGACAATTAAAATATTGCTCACAACGGTAACACAAAGATATAGGCCACAACTGATCGTCCGCACTGATGAACAGGGTGTGTTTTGTTTCATCAAGGGAATACACAAAGTGCATCAACAAGTTCAACAACTTTTTGACCACGCCGGCTGTTCGGGAAATTATTTCATCTGATGATCTGAGGCAAAACCCTGCAGAGCCAACAAGCTGCTGCGTGCTGCAGTGATCTACTTTCAGTCTGATTAACTTTCCGCTGTGGCAGAATTGGGTTGGGTGTGCATCTCTACTTGGGGACCTAACCTGAATCCAATTAAATGTCCTACAAGACAACTGAGATTTTCAGAGACCTCTAGTAACCTGCCAAACATTCCCAAGACTCGTGATCTACTGCTATTATTAACATCTGTCGATGACCCGTTCCCCAACCTAAATGTAAAACCAAGTTGGCTCATTAAAGATTTTGACATATGGTGTCATTGGTAAGGATTTTAGCCAGCCTAAAATATCAGCTAACAAACTACAGACCATCTGGATGGAGAACTAGAAAATAATTTGACATTTTCAAATTATTGGCTTACTAATTACCAAGTTTGTTATATTCAAGTGATAGGTTAAGTATTTTTAATGCAGAAATGACACAAATTGACTGAAATCAAGTATTTTTTATCAGCGTAAACTTTATATTACAAATTTGTATTATTGAAAATATTTAATAATAAATTATTATTACTAAAGTTGTAATTAGTTAGACTTTTTTCCCAAGGCAATATTGACCTTTTGGGATCACAATTAAGCAAGATTGGTCCACACAGAGTCTGTGTTACATCTTATATATATAAATCTTTACATCTAAAATTCATTATATGTAGGGAAAAAAGGTTATTATTTATAATAATTATGCTGCAGCATCATGTGATCACAACTGTGAGACACTGTTGCGACAGGACTTTCCTTAAATTGCTCTTAAGCTTAATAGAGTGAAACCATCAGTCAAGTCCAGGTAAGCACAGATGCAGCTTTGTGTACACCTCATTTTTTACCAAGTTAAAAACAAAAAAATAAAACAAACGGATAAAATAAAATAAATTGGCTGCATTTACGTTTGGCCTGTACCTCTGTGCTACCCATCAATACACAGTAACCTAAAGGAGAAAAGACAAATCTTAAGAGACACCGTTAATCACATTCAAACCATTCACAAGAAGAAGGGGGACAGAAGAAAGAAAAAATAGAAAGGGCTTACTTACAAAAATACTTAACTTTCTACATATGGGAAAACACATACTATGCCATTTAAGATACATGTATCAGTTACTTCTTAATCAAGGTAAAGAAAACTTATTCCAATGATCAGCATCTAACGGTTTTAGTAAAAGAAGGTTTACACTATTAAAGATTATGTAATGGTTGTTACTTGTGCAATAGATCATGTTAAAATCCAATGGCAAACTATTCTGGGTTTTTCCCAACAGAGAGTGAACAGAGAGTGGGTTCTGAAGGGAGAGGAGGGGTGCGTGTTGTGGATCAGTGACCGCTTCATCGTTTCTATGTAGGACAAATGCAGATGAAGCAGCTGTGACTGTAACTCGGTGGGCAGGGCCTGACACCATTGCGTCCGGTGGCACGGGTCTGATTCCCAGCGAGGCCATCCGTGCTAAAAGTGTTGGCACATGTCACACACTCATGATACATTTATGACTTAAGTGGGTAAACATAAAAGGTCCTTTCTGAAGTTCAAAATTAGGTCTCTGAAAGTTTTGAGGAGTCTAAGGGAAATAAAAGGGTTTAAAATCATTCCATTGTTCTCCAGACAACAGGCTGCAACCAGCCTCTTTGAAGGACAAACCCCCCCTTCACACGCTCAAAGTGTTCTCAATACGCCAGTTGCACAGTGTGATTAAGTACTGTGTTTTTTTGAGCACCTATTTTTCCTGCAAAATGTCTCTTTTTCAGTTAGTTAGTCTTAGCTTGTTTCCGAGATCATTTTTAATAACTAGTGGAAACAGTTTTAGTAAATAAAAAAGATAAAATAAGTAGTTTTACTTCATGGTGATTAATTGTGGTTTTCAAAACAAATTTGCATCCTTAGTATGCGTTGTTTTCTTCTTTTTTTAAGAATACGTTTTTATACCTTTTATTTCAGCTATTTGTAAAGAAAATGACAAAATGCACTAGGAATGGAATATTTTGACTAAGCTGTATTAAAACTGAACAATATATTTTTTCAATGTCATTTTGAAGGCCAAATAATGCTGGGGAGGTTAACTGGTAATTAAATATCACGTTACATTTGATTGGTTATGGACAGCGACAGCCACAAAACAAACAAAACGTTTGATACGTAAAAATCTAGTGTCAATATTTGTTTTAAGGTGTATTTGTTTTTCTTTTTTAAAAACTGAAATATTCAGCAGTTCTTAAGTGTCTTTAGTCCTCCTGGTTACACTCACTATGAAGAGATCTCTGCTTAAGCGGTTCCAGTTTAAAGGTCACTGCAGTGTCAGATTTTGAAAGATACCAACTTTGTTTGACTTTTTTAGACTCAAGTTAGCTCCAAATAAACAAGGACTGTGGACTTTGCTTCCATCTCTCACACTGAATGTGAAGTGAATACGAGCAAGAGGAAAAATTACACCAAAAAGTAGTTTCCTAATTTTACTTCTTCATTTTACCCAACTATTGTTTACATACTTGAAAAAGTGAAGCCATCACTTGCACTAAATGCTAATGAACTAGTTACGCTCATGATAGCCAGTTAATTTGCTCGACAACCTATGCAAAATTCACATATTCCCACTGTGATAACGTACAACACAGGTTGAGCTAAAGTTTTGCGTTATTATGTTATAAAAATACATATACGAATGCACAATTATTGCCTTCATTTATCTTGAGGAATTTAATGCAGCCTCAGCGGGCAGTGTTTTTTTCCACAGCAATAATAAAAAATGGTTGATATTGACTGTAGTAACCTAGTATGGGTTCCAGTTAATGCTTGTATTTACCATGAACAAAATTCCCGTTCCAGTGCATTAACTAAACGAGATCGCTGGGGCTGAATGGGATTTTTTTTTTTTTTTTGGGGGGGGGGGGGGGGGGGGGCAGAATAGTTTGTCATTAGATTTAATATGGTAAGGTATGGAGAGGGGAGGGAAAGGACAGGATCAGCTTTTACCTCGGGGCCTCTGCTTCTCCGCATCATAGATCATTACCACCTCTGTGACCTTGAATGGGACAAAGGGAAACAGTGGCTCAGCTTTAGAAATCTGGTAAGGGTCCGTTCTTATTCCAGTTAAATATTCTTGCTCAGTTTGGAAAAATAATGAATTGTCCTATCGCATCTCACCCCATATATTTTTATGCTGTAGTACTGACCCTGTTCAATGTCACATCCATTCAAGCACTCTTAATGACAATAATGAACTGACTTGTATTATGCACTTGGCAATACTCACCACTCCGAATCTATTGAAATAGTCCCTGAGTTCAGGCTCGCCGCAGTTATGGGGGATTCCACCTACAAATATCTTCTTTGATTTATTGCTATCAGCTTTGCTGCCCTTCTGAAAAAAAACAGGGAGTGTATGGATTTCAATGTCTCTTACAGGATCACTCTGGGAAGGGGCCAGTTAGCCATCATCTATTCAGACAGTGCAGAAGAAATTAGGTTCTCCTCTTGCCCTGGGGTATAATTCTTAACATGTCATGTCAATGCAACAACTAGTCTCCACAGATCAGAGAACACGGCTTCTTCCACTTATTCTCAACCATTAAGCGTTTCGCCGTTGCTGTACACTGCACTCATGCTGTAAGGGCTAGAGGCTGTTTACAACAATGATTTCTAACAATTACATCTTGTGTTTACTTAGTAAAACATTCAGTACCAGCTGCATGACTTAAAGCCAGTGAAATGGGCTCCAGCAGCAGCAGCAAGCAAAGAGCCGCATTTCTAAAAGCTTCTGACATACAGTCTGCTTACAGCCAAATAAGCAACTTATGAAAACGTTAAATTGACAGCAAAGATGCAAAACTAAAGTCCCCGCTGCCCAAAGGGACAAAATGGCTATAATAGGTCTGCAGGGGTTTGATAAGCATCGTTGATCGACCCACAAATTATCCGAGCAAGAGCGGAGATTTCTGCCTTTCAGAAAATTTGTTGCTGAGAGCGATGCACCACATTAGCCAACTCATGTTCAAACCCTCCTTAATAATACCTCGATGTGTGAGGGCAATTACAAGAACATCACATTTCAGATAAGACGGCTAGAAAAAAAAAAGTTAATGCAATCATACAGTTGTATTTTAATTTAGTGTCGTTATACAGGAACATTTTAAAATGTCACAATGCTATACTTCAATTTCAAATAAGTGGAAGCTGTACCAGAGAGTGGCTGATATTACTGCAGTCCCTGCAGTAAGAGATCGAAGCTGACAGAAGTCACAGATTGTTTAATGTTTCTGTGATTTATCCAGACCTCAAAGTAATAAAGGCTGTGTTTTTGTCACGATGGGGGGAAAAAAGAAAATTATTATACTTTAAAGAAAAAAATATAATTTACACTTAAAAACTCAAGGTCGCCTCATTAAAACAAGCTACAGCCTAACCTCCAGAAGAGGAGGGGACGGAGAGGCTGGGGTCTATTCCAGGTTTATTCCAGTAGAAACAGCTAGCCTAGCATCCCAAGAAGAAATCAGATTCCTCTTACCCAGCCCTCCTTGGTTCGAGACTTTTCAGGCTGCATTCCTCTGGGAGTACATGGCTTCGGGTCAATCTAACAACAGAGAGAGTTTTCCATTAGCCTAAAATAAAGGCACCTTCAAATGTTCCTCACCCCCCGCACTGTTTCTATCAGCACAGCAAACCAAGCAAAATCTCACGTGAATGAAACTGATTTGATGCACGTGGGAGAAACCCATCCCTATTCCAATTTCACTCATTTAAACAGGTAAATCTTGTCGGCAAACTAATGTCAGTCTTTCCAAAATGCATCATCTGTACTAATGGTTCCAGGCATGTATGGCCTAAAGAAAACCTGTCCTCTCCCTTAAATAACTTCTAACTGGTGGATGATGAAATATAATATGAAGGTTTTTTTTCTCAGTTTTCTCACAGAAAGCGCCGGCAGATTACTGCGTTTGATTCAACCATCTGCTCTTCTGTTGTTAAAATACTTACATTTCTTCCATCGAGATTATGTGGCTTTGTCTCCAGCACTGTCCGTACACAATTGGGGTCTTTGAACTTAACAAAGCCGAAGCCTCGCGACTGATTTGTAGTTTTGTCCTTCATGATGACACAATCTACTACTTCCCCATACTGTGAGAAGTAGTTTCTCAGTGTCTCTGAGAAGAGAAGAAAAGATAACAAAGCAAAAGCATTGAGCCACAGCAATTTTCCTCATGAAGAGAAGGAAGTGCAGTCATTGTTTAAATACTAGATGACTTCTTTATGCTGAAGGACACCATAAAAATATCTGTGACACTCCAACTTGGACAAAAACCTGAGTATGTGTGGATTATACTGGCAACACCAAAAGGTATTAAGGAACCTTTATTGTTATGGAAGAATATCTGGTATTGTGCTATCCATGCGAAAACATAATATTACAGTAAGTGACACACTGAAACTCCTCAAGAGCAAATGAAGCATTGACCCACTGTCATCTTGCATTGCACTAAATATACAACCAACAAATGTAAGGGCCGCACACGCCCACGGAGGCAGGACAAGCAAGGCGTGCAAGTTTGAACAAATGAGGAGTCACATTGGAGAGCATTACCGTAATTGCTTTTTCTCATTGCTGAGAAGCCCTGAGGCATCACCGTAGAAACAAGCTCAGAGTTACGTAGCCCTGTGGTTCAGTGCTGGTAGCACAGACAAGCACCCGTGCAATGTTACACAATGGCCAATCTAGCATGAAACAGTGCAGGGCTTTCAACAAGCAAGACAATCTCCGGCTCGGACTGAATGAGAGGACAGTGTAAACACACACCCAACAGAGACATTCATATATATACGTGGATATATCAGTTATATTGCGATGTGAAAAGCACATCAAAAGTCACTACAGCATATCAAAAAATTCAATAATACCGAGAGACACTTGCTACAAGCAAACCATCAGGGACACTTACACTATCTACTTGGAAATATGAAAATTAAAGGCTCATAAATGACACTTTGATTGAAATCATAGTAAAGCGTGAGGCGTTACTATGCCTACTTTTTATATTCCTGTTCTTTATAACAGACAAAGCACATTAATGACCACAGAGATTTCAATGACATGATTTAATATCTAATAAATGCTGCTACTAACTATACGTTCCTAGTATACTGTCAAGCCTATGCATATTACAAAGTCACTACACCAATAATATCATGCAAAACTTGTTATTATCTGTAATTACGGTTACTGTGAGAGTGTTACATAGTCTGCTTCTAAATACTCAAGGCTAAGGACTAATTAAAATGATACACATGCTTTGGTACACAACAAAACAGTGCTCATAATAACAAACAGGAATGAGCAATTCCACCTTGGCAGGTTATGTTTTACAAAACCTCGCTTTCAGGTGCTCATTAGATAAAAATTACATGATATTGAGTTTTGAAGGGTTTGACATTAAAAGGGTCAAAAATGTGTAATTAATATTAACTACATACTCTTAGCAATCATAAGGATAAATTTACTGAAACCTCTAGAGAAACTACTTCTCTACAGGTCTTCACATGACTCAGTGACAGGTTATCAATTAAATGCAAGCCCCATTAGTCACTGTCGGTATATCATCATAATACTGATATTAAAGCAAGATTTAATTTCATTATTATTTCTGGAAATCACCTCTGTATTGCTACTGACTTGACCTGACCTGATCTATATGCTACATTCACAACTAATTCCTGATACACAACCAGGCAGCGTGAACAGTGCAATGGAGAAAGGGTTGAATTATGTAAATAAGCCTTCATGGGTGAAACCGTGTGACATACCTTGTGTGGTACTCCAGTCCAATCCACCCACAAAAAGTTTCCTGAAAGGAGATGTGACCATTAAGTGAGCACTGATCATCACTCTGAGCCAGACTAAATGATAATCTGGAAATCGTCAGAACAGAGTCACATATGAAAGGCATGATTTAAAAAAAAAGAAAGCTCTCCTGCACAGGCTGAAAGCACAGCTGATTAAACAGCCAGGAACACAGCTATTACACAACATCAGGCAAGCCTGCTACCAATGCAGCATCTGGTTATATCCACAGTACAGCTACAGTTAAAATGTCCGTGTTTAGTGTGACTCATGTTGAGGTCTAGTCCTTGCTATGGATGTCACTTTGGTCTTCTAACATTCAAGGCAATGGCCTCGACAATAAAGGGCTTTTTATAAACCTCCTGCCACGTAAGTTACCCGGGACAGAGCCCTGGCGTCTAGCAGGCTAACACAAACTGAGTTCCGAAACCACGACAGCCCGTGTCTATCACCTTTCAACGCTGAGATCCGTATTTCCATCTGTGAGCGGAGCAACGAGCGGTTGCTCGGCTCTCCGCATGCAGACCAGTGAACTCGGATGATGCCTGCATAACTGGAAGTTTAGCGGCAGTTGAAACGGTACTACTGTCAAATACGCTAGCGAGTTCGTTAATGTGTGCCTCGGATCACTGCTGAAACACACAAATGACAATTGTAACGACCGTGGGAAAAGTGAAGACTGGCTACACACGAGGATGCTCCATCCTCCAGCAGTGCCCGCTAAATGTCCTCGCACCGACGAAGTCAGGAACGGAGACTTTCGCTTCGCTGGCAAGCGTTAGCTCAACTAGCTCAGTTGCTTGGAGCTAACCGAAAACAACACAGAAATAACTAACTACAATTCCGTGTACTCGTCTGACAAGTGGTAGCACTTCACACAAACATGGTAAATTTCTCCATGAGCTGTGGCACCAAAGGCTCAGCTACTCTAAAGACTACTTTCACTTTTTTGGCCGCCTTTCCTCAGGCTAGCGACTTCGCTAAGTTACTCAGGCTAGCTTAGCCTGCTAGCTAATGTTAGCTGTCAAATGACAGCTTGACAACACAGCGCTCTAACAGAAAGTCACAAACAGATTCACGGTTCCGCATGGATGCCGTGTACGGCTCTGTTAAACCGATCTTACCCGACTTCATCTCCGACTAAGTTGTTGTTCATTTCTGAAGCTAAAGCGGGGGGACTGCGGGAGCTGTGACCGGCTTATTGCTTCAGTGCTGCCCCTCTCAGACTGAGAGCGGAGGAAGGTCACTCCGCTTTTTGGTTCAAACTGCTCTGCGCAATGACGACGCTGCGGGGGGCAGCGCTCTTTAAAGGAACATTACACCCAGCAGCACCCACTCACCCGTCAATTCTAATGAGCCCCGAGGGGGCAGCTAAACGCTTTAAACAACGATTCTTATTTCACAGTTAGTTTACTCAGCCTTAAAATATTCTGATAAGGGCAACATTAGCAAGACACAGCACCGAATGATAATCAAACAGAAAGACAGTTAAAGAGAGCCAAAAAAAATTCCATCTCAAAGTCAACTTTATGATTGATATCCCAGTGTTATGTCATGTTTTTTCTTTTATTTATTTATTTATGCTCATTCAAATGTAAACGCTCCACCAAGAGATGTAATAATATAATAATAATAATTATTATTATTATATTATCCATGAATGACAGTGTTTTTCTCTCGAGGTATGCTTTTGCGGCATTGGCAGTCTGTTTGTGACTATTGTCATGCTGAAAACTTGAGCATTTACCAATCAGACAGATGTTATTGCATATTGGATCAAAATCTGATGCCGTCATTATTTCATTACTTTTGACAAAATCACCAACATCACTGGCTGAAATGCAGTTCAAGCCATGAGAGTATCCACCATGTTTTATAGATAGCTATAGACAATCACCTCCTGAACTCCTGCATACACAAAAACGTAAGACTTGTTGTTACTGATTTTCAGTCCAGTTCTTTAATCATTACCTTAGACTCAGACAAAAAAATTATGCCCATCAAACTGTATGTATTTTTTGCTAGATTTAACTAAAGCAATTGAAAGAAATTGTGTTTTTATGATAGGCTGCTAATTACAAGTGCCTAAAGATAGTTGTCTATTATGTGTAGACACAACACCAGTTCTCTGAGTTAAGTGCCCATTACACTTCAATGATCCATAGAACAGTGTTGAGTGGTTCAAAAAAATGGTCAGATATGAGAACTGGACTGAAATAAGTGATAAAGTGACCAATGTCCAAAGAAAAACTTTGAACCCTCAGAAATCCTATTACTTATGACCACATTAAAGTCTGACTCCTTGGAACCTGGCTCGAGACATTTACATACACTGCTTTAGTTTTTAAAAACTGTAAGCTCAGCCTCCAACAATGTTACAGCAAAGAAGAGGTCCAAAATCAACTTTCCTCCTCGCAGACGACAAATTTTATGCAAATTCAGACCTTACTTCAATATTTGTGCCTGATAACCAGATGGTGACGTGACAACGGCTCTTTAAATAAAACCACACACAAGTGACAGCAGTGACAGTTTAAACATGGAATGCAAATCCAAGTGTCAGGGGTGACACATGATGTGTGATTACATAACACTTTACATGCACAATGCCCATTAATTTTTTATTTTTTTTTAATGATTGAAGTCTTCTGTGTTCTGAACAGAGTGTGCTTATGCTGCCAATAGTACTCTGGCAAATTAGACTTATTCTACCCTCAGTAAGGTATTATTTGCTCCTGTGTGTGGTTGTAAATAAACAAACTCTCTGTATTTATATCCTCGTTATATGTAGACATGCTGATATTATTCAGTGCTGTAATAACACGATTTTCCCACTACAATCATTAACCACCAATCAGACAAATCGGGTTTTTGTTGAACGTATTATTTTGAACCTTATTATTTTTCTGGGCATCATTACAGAAAAATATGCTTATGAGAACGCCAGACTGTATATCGTAAAACTCCCCATCGCACATTTATTGTAACACTCTCTGAAGGATCAACAAAATCCAAGTCATATCAGATTAAATGGAAAAACTGTCAGGAGAGAAAAAACTCGAGCTCTTTCACTATAAAACATAAAAGTACTTCATGTACATCTCATAATTTATACACATGCTGCCTCCTTTACTCTCATTGAAGCCATTAAATTGTGTAACTTGTAACATTCAATAATTGAAGAACTA
Organism: Neolamprologus multifasciatus; assembly: GCF_963576455.1. Taxonomy (NCBI): domain Eukaryota; kingdom Metazoa; phylum Chordata; class Actinopteri; order Cichliformes; family Cichlidae; genus Neolamprologus; species Neolamprologus multifasciatus. The sequence continues at coordinate 34,715,917 of NC_140453.1, read as the reverse complement.
ATTAACAATGAAAATAGAGACATAGAGGTGTGCAGATACCCCCATGTGGTTGTGTTCCCTGAACTTTCCTAAATATTTTTGTGGGAACTGTGAATGTCGGAGAGATTCACCTTCTCACTCAGTCCTTGGAAGATCCTCTCTCTCTCTCTCTCTCTCTCTCTCTCTCTCTCTCTCTCTCTCTCTCTTTTCCTTTTTGGAGGACAAAGTGAGGTTACAAATCAGCATGTCAAGATTTATAACACACTCTCCGCTGGGACTGAAGCCAATTTTTCTTTCAAATTGCTTCGCATGTGGGGGGAAACAGCTGATCATGTTTCTCAGAAGAAATTGGCTCGCTTGAAATGGGTACTGTTATGTTAACAGGGAGTTATAAAAGAGCAGGAGCGGGAGATGGTGATATGCAGCAAGCACACTCACTCTGTACTCACTAATTATTAGTCGTCAGTAATCTCAGAGTTACTTGAACAATGTTCAGCTACATTCTGCACGTGCATTTATGAATAGTTTGTGTTTTTTCTCATTTGAAGAGGATCTTAAATGGGGAAAATTATGATAATACAACACATCATGTCATCATCACGAGTTTTGTCAGACAAATTAAAAGTCTATTTGTACACAAAGCAGTGCCAATAAAATGCAAAGTCAGTGGTCTCTTGTGTAACTGCAGCCCTTATCTTTCGATCCTAAAAGGTCCAATATTTCCTGATCTGTAGTAGTAGCTATAACCACTTCTACTACTGCTGCTATGAATCTGATGCTGTTTAAAACTGATGCTGTTAAAAACAGATCCAATGGTCAGCAGGCAGCTTTGCAGCACTGCAGTCTTTGTGGAAAGGCTGTCATGAAAGTCAGTCTTGCATCATTCATCTCTGACAGTTGCCATAATACCGTAAAGCCCTGCACTGCTGTTGCCTCTTTCTCACAATAAAAAACAAGACAAAACAAAGCAAAAGATTTACAGTCATTCCTGCTGTGTGCTGCAAAAACAAGAAGGGGTAAATGATTTTGTTGGTTACCACTGGCTGTGAAGTTGTGCCTCTAACCTGCCTTTGACTGCTGCCACTGGGACACTGGTTGACCATGAGTTATTACAGCGTTACTATGGAGATATTATTTATGAGATACTATCATGATAGATGTAAGCATATAAATACATACATACATACATACACACACACACACACACACACATATATATATATATATATATATATATATATATATATATATATATATATATATATATATATATATATATATATATATACACATATTTTTTTTTGTCCTGTCTCCTTCCCCTCACCTCCAACTGGTCCTGATCCTGCCCCTCCCTAGGCAGGATCTGGACCAGTTGGGGGCCAAAACCAGGCCCCTCCCTGGGCCTGGTTTGGTGCAGGTTTCTTCCTGTTAAAAGGGAGTTTCTCCTTCCCTCTGTTTCCAAGTATTTTGCTCACAGGAGGTCACCTGATTGTTTGGGTTCTCTCTGTGATATTGTAGAGTCTTTAACTTACAGGGCATCTCCCTATGTCGACAAGAACAAAGCACAAACTGCTTGACAGAGTAGAAAAACTTCAACGACACGCTGTAGTGACATTTGAAAATATGGAGAGAGAAAACAGGTGAGTTTATAAGAAACGCTCAGTGCATCATGCAAAGTCCCCCAGCACACCAAGCCTATAGCTGTATAATACAAAGCTTGTAGGATTTTGTTAATTAATGTATTTATTTATTTTTGCATGTATTAAAATAAGGCACATTCTGATCAGTCCTGCTGCCAGTAGATAAATACCTGTCAGTAACTGTCACTGCCACTAGAGGGGCGGTTTCCACAGTTTGTTACAGCTGGAAAAGTATTAAAATGCACATAATCATTTTAAATAATATTATCTTGTAGTTAATTTCTACTTTTTACTTTCATATGTTTGGTTGGAAAAACTGTAATTTATGTCCATGTCGATTTTAAATTTATAGCACAATTTTTAAAGCAACAATAGATTTAATAAAAAAGTTTAAAACATAAATCTAATCTTATAAGTAAGACCTATAAGATTAGATTTCATAAGATTTATGTTTTTATTAATGAATAATAAAGGATGTAAGACAGAAACGTGTTAATAAAAGTTTGTTACATAAAGAGCAACACCAGCCTGATTCTTGAGATGCTTTTTAAACTTTCAGCTGTGATTTAATCTGACCTAGCATCAGAGCTACCTTCCCCTTTAGGTTCTATTTTAAAACTCCGGACCAGTTAAAAATTTCTCATCTGAAGATATGAACGTGTTTGTATTGACTGTGAAAATATGACGTTTTAAAACAACCTTAACTGACATCCGCTCTTCACTGCAATTCAGTACCTACACCGCCCAACCAGAGTGGGACATTTTGGAGGTAAATCTCCTGAAAAGATCACTGGTGTGTCCATGACATGACTGCATTTTAGTGCTGCAGAATAAGAGTAATGTTTTATTGTTTCACATATCAAAGGCAGAACAAATCAAGTGCCTCGTGTGAGAAAGAGAGGTAGGTGGATGAAAACACGATGTGGTGAGGACTCTCACCGAGGAGCCAGCCCCTCTCTGCCTCACCTAATGGGAGTGAAGTGGATGATGAGTAACCTGGGCAGAGGGGCCTGACCAAAAGAAGACGATCTGCCTGTAGTGACGCTGGCTAACACAGGGTTTATAAGCTTGAAGTTAAATGGAAGTCCTTGGTGGAAAACAAATGAATGAAGATCCTGAAGTTATTCCCATTGTGCTAATCAGGAGTTTTATGATAAATCCATTGCTATTACAGCTGCAACCTATCTTCAGTTGATTGCTCTGCCCTCCACACTCCCAAAAAACATCTTTGTTTGACCAAAGGTGCAAAATCCAAAGATTAAGACTCACTCAGATGGAAAACACTCACATTACAGAAACTGCATGAAGCTGCTGAATTCCCACATTTATCCAAAAAATTGTTATTACTATTATTATTGTTGTTACTGTAATACTCCTTCACAGCATGATGTGTCACTGTTAGTTAGCTCAATAACACCATCGTACTCCTATAATATTAATTACAATGTATATAACACAAACATAACGTATATGGAGTTGTGTTTTGGACACAATATTCTGTCAGTCATAACATCAAAGCTCCAGTGGAAACATGTGAGCACTATTTAGCTTATTGTAAAGAGTTCCTGCAGTGTTTGAGTTTGTGAGCAGAGCTGGCAAAACATCTGGGGAAGTGTATTTACTTGATCATTTGAAGGATGCGAAACAAATATTAAGCTCACATTTATAATAGTAATGTGTTTGCAATGCAGGAGTAAAGGCCTAACTACTTCTTAGAGTAGTGGCTTTTAATCTGCTTATCCCTTTGACTGAACTGTTCCAATGTTGTGCAACTGGAGCCAATGTACAGCATTTGTGATTAAGAGCAAATGGCAATGGCTAACTTCAGCATGTCCATTTAGAGAGCAGAGCAAAACAAACACCTCTCACTCTGCTGATAATTCTAGATCCTACACTCAACTCAAAACAGGACATTTCTACATCAGTTATTGAGGCTAATTTTCTCCTGGATATGTAATGTTTAGTATCACTTTATACTGCTGATCTTGAATAATTAACCAGACAGTGCACACAGCTACCAAGGGATCCCACGGGTTTATCGCTGCTTTTGGAAATTAGATTTAATGTTAAGTGTGTGCTGCTGAATAACAACATCACAATATCTGCCTGGCTGAGTGTGGTGGAAAAGTGCTGCATCAAAACCTTGTTTTATGACATTTATTATTTCTATTTCCTTTCCTCAAATGGTGCGTGTCAATGCTGCTGTCAATTTTATTGTAAAAAAACTAAACAAAAAAAAAAACCCAATCGTACTGTAATTACTGGTAACTTACATTACTATAAAATTTACAGTAACCTGTTTACAGTGTAGGGATTGCACTTCCATGTATTAGTCATTATTTACATGTACAGAACAAAAACTGTGACTACAAACTAAATAATCCCCAGATTATGGGGGAAGGTTTCGAGATTGTATTTCTACAAGTGCTTTTCCCCTCAGCATGGACTGTTAACTTGCATTCAACCAAAGCCTGTTCAACCCCGAACACTACTCAGTACCACTTGAATTACAAACTGAAACCAAAAAGCTTCCAGTATGTGTATATAAATCTGTATATTCAAACTGAGACATGCTGAGGTTTCAGAAAAGGAAATCCGGTTCTAGGGGTTAGTTTAAGTACACATTTAGATAGACATGTTAATATGAGAAAACAAAGATGAGTTTCATTAGGTCATCTCAGTTTTTCTACAATGCTGCTGTAGTAAATAAAAATAAATCCATCAGCATGGCTCTTCGAACTTAAATTCTAAGAAATTCATGAGTCAAATTACAGAAAAAATTCTGCTAGTTTATTGTCTAGACCAGGATGTCCAACTCAAGGCCTCAAAGGCCGGTGTCCTGCAGGTTTTTGATGTATCCTTGATCCAACACAGCTGATTCAAATGGTCAAATAACCTCCTCAACATGTCTTGACGTTCTATAGAGACCTGGTAATAAACTAACCCTTTGATTCAGGTGTGTTGACCCAGGGTGAGATCTAAAACCTGCAGGACACCGGCCCTCGAGTTGGACACCCTTGGTCCTGACTGTAATTATAAAACAGAAGGGTTTTCTTAATTTGCAGATAAAGTGCTATTTTTTCCATTTTGGATCCACTGTGAAAAACATGCATTTCTAAAATGATAAAGAAAAACAAAAAATATCTCTATCATTTGTTTATCTATGACGTAATTACTTTGGTGTGGTATGGATACCCTGGTGCAGGTGTCCCCAACTGCAGGCCTCGAGGGCTGGTGTCCTGCAGTTTTTAGATGTGTCCTTGATCCAACACAGCTGATTCAAATGGCTAAATAACCTCCTCAACATGTCTTGCAGTTCTCCAGAGGCCTGGTAATGATTCAGGTGTGTAGACCCAGGGTGAGATCTAAAACCTGCAGGACACCGGCCCTGGAGGCCTGCAGTTGGACACCCCTACCCTGGTGGATCTTGATCAGCAGAAAAAGCTGTAAAAGTTATAAGAAAAAAAAGAAGTCCAAAATATATGTCCTCATTTACAGTTTCCAAAGCCGGTGGCCAAAGGGAGTCCCTGTTGGGCCGATTCTGGCCCCCAGGCCTTAGGTTTGACACACAGGTTATTTCCCAATGAGTGAACCATCTTGTTGTCAGAGGATCTTGGAAGCTCTTGTGTGTGCGCACTCCAAACTAAACTCCCGTCGAGTCAGCACTTTAACCCAGATATAAACCGCGACCTCCCGCCTTCCCCTCCCTCTTCTGTGTGGAGACCCGGCCTGTCAAACCGTTCACCAGAGCCGAACTGCATCAAAACAAAAATGACCACCTCTGCTCAGCCCATATTCTCAAAGGGAGAGGACTGCAAGGCCACCTGGCACGACGCTAGCGCGGGCTACAATGAGGCCGACACGCACCTGGAGATCATGGGCAAGCCTGTGATGGAGCGCTGGGAGACGCCGTATATGCACTCCCTGGCCACTGTTGCTGCCTCAAAAGGTAAAAGCGGTTACTTGTATGAAAGTGGCTCGTCCTTTGTCGGACACTGTACTCTGCGTCATGCGGTTTGTCCGATAATGGAGTCAGAAGGCACACACGTACTATTTGTAAACACTTAGATGCCATCCAAAGGATACTATATGAAAACAAACTGTGGTCAGATGAATGAAAAATCATGACATCACGTGGGAGAAAACCAAACAGGGGAAAATGTACGTTGATATTATTTTTCAACTATACATACATGTTATTTAGTTTGAATGGAGTTTTCACACATATTTGAGCTTTTCTCTTCATTTACGGTTACTGATCTTGTGAGCACACGTGGCAGTGTGGTCAGTACTGGTGAGTACTACAACAGCTGTTACTTCACTCCAGGGACAGAGCACAGAAATCAGTCTGCGGGAGAGGGGGGGGTCATCCGCTTTTAGCTATATGTGAAAGTAGACCGATCCACATGACCTCACAGACAGCATGTGCACACAGCAGTCTGCACAATTTTGCAAAATTGCACAACTTTCTCACACTTGAAAGTGTTATTATTTGTTTAGGTGATTCAAATTGTTCTTCTAATGAATGCATGCTTCAATCAGTGTGACTTCCATTGCACAGCGTTGTTAGACTGGGGTCGTTTTACATTTACACTGTAGTTTTACCACTTGTTTTACAAAATGACTTCTCCTTTATGTGGAACAGTAGCTTTTCTTATGTTTTCACCTGTCGATACAAGTAAAAATGTTATTTTGCACAGCCCAGATACTTTTCATTCACTTTCACTAAGTTTTATTAGTATTTTTAGATATTTTTACCTCATCTGCACACATTGTTCTGGGACTACACAAAAATGAATACATTGAAAAGTGTGAAAATAACACTCAGCTCCTCTGATAGATCTTCAAAAATACAAAAAAAAAATCTCCTATGAAAGGGTGAGGCAATAACTAAAAGGCTTCAGCCCACATCTATTTATATTCCACTGAATGGAAATTAAACCCTTTGGCCTTTCTGTTCAGCCACAAGTCTGAGTGTTATCATGAAAATCAGCTCTAGTACTAGAATTATCACAGACATGTAAGAAAAACGGTAATATGATAATGGCCTCCCCCTAACCTAGCTTAGCTGGAAAAGACATTTTGACAGCACATCTGTGCAGTTATGCAGAAATACTTTGATACTCATGCCGCCGAATCTTTAGCAACATCTTTTGTTTGTGTTTTGAATGATCGGGTAGGCGGTCGGGTGCTGGAGATTGGTTTCGGCATGGCCATCGCTGCCACCAAAATCGAGTCTTTCCCCATTGAGGAGCACTGGATCATCGAGTGCAACGATGGAGTCTTTGCCCGCCTGGAGAACTGGGCAAAGTCTCAGCCACACAAGGTCAGTAGGTCTGATGAATCTATAGGACACTAAGACATCAGCTGATCTACCTGCATGCAGGACTAGCTTATAGTAAATTTTACTGTTCCTGGCCTTAAATGCTGATTAATGTTGCTGCAGGTCGTCCCTCTGAAGGGCCTCTGGGAAAATGTTGTCCCCACTCTGCCAGATAACCACTTTGATGGTGAGACAGATGAAGCTTAAGCTGTTTTCATATTTAAGAGTTAGATTTTGTTTTTGTTAAAGGATAAAAATGCATTAAAAGGTGTGATTGACCTGCTGATAACACACTGTCCTCCTCTCTCAGGTATCCTGTATGACACATACCCTCTGTCAGAGGAGAAGTGGCACACTCACCAGTTTGATTTCATCAAGGTAGGTAGTTGAACCTACCTGTGTGTACTTGTAAATACTTACAGTAAGTTACACACAAGGAATAAAGTAAAGAAAGTAGAACAATTTGAATGACCTATGTTTGAAGAGATCAGTTCATCTGTAGTGTGGAGAGGCCTTTGGTCATATAGCCTCGTATGCTTACACACAAGGAAGGGCTGAGGGGTTTTTGTGTGTGTCTTCTATAGGGTCATGCTCACAGGATGCTGAAACCTGGTGGTGTCCTCACCTACTGCAACCTGACCTCCTGGGGCGAGCTGCTCAAGACTAAATATGACAACATTGAGAAAATGTTTGAGGTTGGTGCAGTGGCTAATAGACATACTGACATTTAATGAGCTGTAATTGCGTTGCTTATGAGTTTCTAATGCATTATATGCTTAAAACGAGCAGTGCAGAACCGGGAACGTTGTTGCTGTCGTTAAAGTATCTGCAACCGCTATGTTGCAAAAGGAGGACGAGCACATAAAAAAACAGATGCATGTAATTTCAACACGATTTACAAATGATAAATTATTGATTCATAACATGTGATTTTAATTTTAAATGCACATCAGCTGAAGATTGAACCGGTTGGACCACTCATAAACACGTCTCAGGCCTGTGAGTCTAGGACTCGATTAATTCGTCAGTGTAGCACAGCACCGGGATTGGTTGAGGCAATCTCTGGAAGGTTAATGATAAACAGGAGCGTTCTGTAGAGGCCGATAACGCCGTGAGACGCCTCACGCTGACCGTCTCTCTCCCCTCCCGTTAATGATTTCCAGGAGACCCAGGTGCCTCATCTGGTCGAAGCAGGCTTCAAGAAGGAGAAGATTAGCACCACCACCATGGACATTGAACCACCCAGTGAATGCAAATACTATTCCTTCCGCAAGATGATCACTCCCACTGTTGTAAAAGAATAAAGTATATAGACACCAGTATAGCATTTTTTTCCTCTCTAACGTGCCTTTTCCTCTGACCTCTGCCATATATATATATATATATATATATATATTCAATAAACTCCATCCAACTCTACTCCTTTACACATCCTTGTAATTACTTTGTCATGAGTTTGTCTCCCTGTTTGGTTTTAATATAACATTTCAAACGACTTCTGGAGTACAGCGTAGTTTTTAGCTCCAGTTTTGGGGGTCTGCACAATCACCTAGCTACAAAGATATTTCCGTAACAAACGTGAGACAACAGCAGAGTTGCATTTACACCCCACTGAGGCTCACCTGTTTCAGGTCTTTAATCACACAGCATCTCACACCATGCGCAGCCCAGTTCTAGACCAGCGAATATATCACTGCATGTTCAAAGACATGCTTTGTAATGAGTTTCACAAAAGTGTCCACCATGAAAAGTCTGTAAACTTATATTTATGTGAAATCTGTCTTTAATGCCAAATCGGTGCAAAAGTTTCCAGTAGTATTTCAGAAGTTATACTGTATGCATGCACTCATTGGCCACTTTGTTAGGAACACCTGGTCACTTTCTCGTTGATGCTGATATCTAATCACTACTGACATGGCAGCTGCTCTGGTGCACTTAGACATATAGACATGGTCAAGACAACATGCTGAAGTTCAAACTGAGCATCAGAATGAGGGAGAAAGGTGACTGAACATTTCAGAGTGTTTCAGGAACTGCTGAGATTTTCCCACGCAGCCATCTCTATGGTTGCCTTGTTGGAGTGAGCGCTCAAAGGAGAAAGGTCAGACTGCTTTGAGCTGATAGGAAGACAACAGTAAATCAAGTAACCATGAGTTACAAACTAAGATATGCAAGACCACCTCTGAGACTTTTGGATGGTAGGGTGAGACCCTGGTGTAAACGGTCCATGAAACCATGAATCCATCTTGCCTCGTATCCACAGTTCAGGCTGCTGGTGGTGTTTTGGTGTGTGTGTGTGGGGGGGGATATGTTCTTGGCACGCTTTGGGCACCATAGTACCAACTTAGCATTGTTTAAACACAGCCTGCCTGAGTATTGTTGCTGACTGTGTCAGTTAGCACAGTGTACTAATCGTCTGATGGCTGCTTGCAGTAAGATAACACACCATGTCACAAACTCCGATCATCTCAAACTGCTTTCTTGAACATGAGTTCACTGTAATCAAGTGGCTTCCACAGTCACCAGATCTCAATAAACGGAGCACCTTTGGGATGTGGTGGAACAGGAGATTCACCTGCAGCACCCGTGTGATGTTGTCATGTCACTATGGACCAGAATCTCTGAGGGATGTTTCCAGCACCTTGTTTAATCTATGCCACGAAGAATAAAAGCAGTTCTGCAAGCAAAAAAGGAGTCCAACCTGACACTAACAACATGTAAGCAATAACACGACCCGTTGTTGAATATCATGCATGTTCACAAGAAAAGGCAAAAAGACTGAAACAATGAAAATCCCATAAAAGTCACCTGCTTAAAAGTGACATATTTCTAATTGCGCGTGATAACATCCGTCTACATAATGAAAAACAATCGTTTAAAACAAGGCATCAGCTGTCAAAAAGTTCATCGAGGTTACCACAGAGTACACTGCACACTATGTTTTCATTTATGGTCTCAGATAACGGTGCACGTTATCTGAACATGTGGAAATAAGTTAGCACCTGGCGCAGACTCATTAATCATTAGACGGATGTGATGATGCAACACCAAGCGGCAGTCAGGTGGGAAACTACAGCAGCTGGCAGATCTGAATCAGGACTTGTATTTTTGCAAGTGTGCTTGTGTGCAAAATGAAGAAGCAAAAAAAACAGACCTTACACCCAAGAGGGTACAAACTACACATGAGGACTGAAACTTAAGTGATATATAAGAAATGAATCAGTGCACATGCACTAACGTAAATCTGCTTATTATAGTTGCCAGTAGTTAAAGGGGAGCGAACAAATGCTAGTTACAAGCATGCATTTTTGGTACAATGCTGTGCAAAAGTCTTGAGCCACCTCTTCTTTCTTTATATTTTGTTTGGAAAATTAGAAATATGTGCCATAGTCCAAAGGACATTCAAGGCTCTTCTCTGGATGTTAGCGGCTCATAGTTCTGTTCTCTGTCAAGATGATCCCACAATGCTTCAGTAACGATGATGTCCGGGCTAGGGTTAGTTTTTAAGCCAATCCATGACTGATTGGGTTCTTCGTGCATTTGTTTCTATCCAGGCATGCTTTTATTGCATTGCCAGTGTGTTTGGGATCTTTGGCATGCTGAAAACTGAAGCTGTAGCTAATCAGATACTTTTCCGATGGTATTGCATTCAAAATAAAAATGGTTAAAACCCTGTGCAAACTAACCTCTCGCAGTGAGAAGGAATTGAACCAGATATTTGAAATGTACGTTAATCACTCCATCAGCCGTGTTGACACTGATCTTCACTCTTGTGTAACTTGGCAGGTGTCAGCCTTTTCTCCCTTTTCCCTTCCTTAAAAACAGCTTCCTGACAGCCACCCTCCCACTGAGACCATTTCTGAAGAGACTTGATCTAACAGTAGCTGGATCAACTGAAGGTCCAGATGCATCCCTCAGCTCTTGTGTCAGGTCTTTTCTGGATTTTTTCCCCCATTTCTTAAGAAGATGACTTTCAGATGCTGTTTTTTCGGCCCGTCACTTTTTTCATTTTCCACACATCCAGTTTCCTCAAAATATTCAAGGATACGTGTTTCAAGATTTAATAATAATAATAATACATTTTATTTATAGGCGCCTTTCAGACCCTCAAGGTCACCTTACAAAAACACAATTTAATTTAAAATCATTTCTTTGCTGTCTGGTTTAGACACAATGTGGGTTCATCCCTTGAGTTAGGTGCCTTTTTTATGTTTGAATGATTCATAGGTTAGTGGCTTAATCGATAACAAAAAACATTCCTGAAAAGAGTTGGCTACAAGGACTGAACTGGAGATGAATAAAAAAGCCAAAGTCCAAAGAAAATCTTTAAAAGACCTTTGGAAACCTATTGCTCAAGACCACTTTAAAAATGACAAGTCTGGCTCCCTGGAAGCATAATAAGTAAACTGCTCAAGAGCTTTACACATGATCACCCCCTGTAATATATCAAGGCTAGTATAGCAATTCAACTGTTGAGGATATTTATTTCAGAGCTTCCTGAAATCTTAGTTTTGGTTTGTACTGCTGTAACTTTTGATGACTTAACTAAATATCAGATGAACCTGTGGACTACAACGTGTTTCAGCTCAGTGAGACTAAACAACACAACCTGCAGAAATGTTTTTAAATGGTTGAGCATCCTGCTGCCTTTTATTGAGCTTCATTATTTTGGTATACATTATATAGACACACACACACACACAAAAAACAAAACAAAAAAAACACTGCTCATAAACATGTAACCTGTTTTATTTTATTTTTGTGGAATTGAAACAATCAGATTAACGGAAGAACATAAAACAAAGACCCTGAAGTCACAGTAAAGAATCTCTGCATACTTGTGTTTTGATTGCACAGTGGTAGAGCAGTGGTTGTTGGGTTTCCTCCCAGAGTTTAAAAACATGCATTTCAGGTTATATTGTGACTCACACTTGGCTGTCATGGCTGCACGGTAGATAACCATAAAGTGAATTCATGTTTGAATTTTTAGGAAACAAACCCCCTCCACATTAACTGTAGGACATCTATGACAGGCGATTTTCACCCACGTAATTCTCGTTGTTTTAGCTTTAGAGCCATTTTATAGGTTACCTTTCTTCAGTTTATGAGAAGTTGTAGAGGCGAAATAAAATAAGAGTAATTCAGCTTGCCATGTATTTTAATATATTTTGATGGGCAGCCCATAAGGGTTAAAAGGGTTATAAGAGTTTGAATATACCTGATATTAGTGATAGTTACAAATCTGCAAATTAGTGCTCTAACGTTAATGTCAGCCTATTCCATTTTACCAGTACATGCAAACATACACTAACCTTTTTACTCCTTTGTGTGCGTTTTAAAAGACCAAACTCAGAGCGAAACAATCAGCACACAATAAAAGTGCATTTTGCTTCCAACCACTGCAGAGCATCCACAAACACCAGTGAAGGTCAGGGCTGGCGATCACAGGAGCCCCCTGGTGGCCGAGACTCGGCTCTGGCGTTCACAGCATCAGAAATGACAACAGCTGGCACGGGACTTCACGCAAGCTCAGTTTATTGAAAATAACACTTAAGATTCTGAAATATGCCACTCATATTCTATCTTCATGAATGACTGATGAGATATAAAGTTTTTCTGATGGCTACTTGAAGACGTGAATTCAATTTAAAGCTGTAATTTAAATACGCAGCGTGTGCCATCTGTAAATTACAACAAAGACTTTAATGAAGTTCGTTCCTGCAGCTCTACATTGAGGAGGAGCAGCGCTCCAAATGCAACCAGAATACAGTGTTTACAAACAGACGCACACACATATACAGATTGTTCACTTCCTGTACCAGATCTTTAATTTCTTCTCACGCTTGATTTTCTTCTGCAGCTGTAAAGTCCCGTAGAGAAGAGCCTCTGCAGTGGGCGGGCAACCTGCAAGACATAAGTACTGATAATGCATGTTTCAACAGAAACACAAGGCCACATTACTGCACAATGACATTAGCACTGCGCAGTCATCTCCTATTTAAAACAATCAAACATCTATATTTGATTACTGCTGATGACACAATTACTAGTTTTCCTACTGCAGCTACAGATCAAGTACGAAAGCTTCTCTCCCCTTCCCCAGCCAGCAGACTCCAGGCTGCCGTGTTTATAAATTATTACTATGAAAAAGATGTTGATCTGGACTAGTGTGGATGGGGAACACAAGACCACAGACTGTGAACACACCAACAAATGTGAGAACAACATCTCTTTGCAAAATCTTAATCTATCATTCAGCAGCAGAAGCACGAGTGAGGTCAGCCACTGAAGGCCTACAGGCGTTTTCATAAAGGTTGACTTGGTTTATTGGCTCAAATCTAACTGATTGCCAGTTCAGCTCCACTCCAGCAGAAAATATATGAAGATGGAAAAGGTCACAGACTGAAGAGGCTTGCAATATGGTAGCAGAAACCCTTAATTTGGTCATTCTTAATAACCAGACTACAGAAATGACAATTCACAAATATCTCTCCACTAACTGGGTGTCTAGACTACATTTTCCACTTTCATTAATAAGAAAATGTGCAAATTTTATCCTTTCTCTGTAATAAACTCTACCTGGAACATAAATGTCCACTGGTACGATTCGGTCACAGCCTCTGACGACAGCGTAAGAATAGTGGTAGTAGCCTCCTCCGTTAGCACAGCTGGAAAAGAAAAAAAAATATACAATCAGCTCTCTTTAAACATGACACCACAGCAGCAACATTTCACGTCAACGTCACAGCAGTAATAAAGACACTGCCGAGTTTCACGTTCAGCTAAATTATGGATTCCTAATGACACGGATGTGTTGTGTCCTAAAACCCAGCGTTGCTTTGATTGTGCTCGACCTTTTCCTCTGATTCCTTTGATTATAGCAATAATCTTGTTGTTGTAATTAGTGTTTTTACTTACACGAAGCACTCATTTCACTACCTGGGACAGGCTTAGTTTTACCTGGTTGACAAAGTTTTGTTAGGTGGTTACGTTTATTTCTTTTCAATCACTTCTTCAGTGCTTTGTTAGTCTTTTGACTTCCTTTACTCTGATTTTGCTGCACCTTTTTGCCTCTTTCTTTGCAATTAAAATAAAACTTCTGCTAAGACAGCTGCTTTTATGCTGCTTCTCTCATTCCTAGCAGAGCTGATCATTAAAAAGCTTATTGTGATGATCCGAAGGTGTCGGGATCCTCAAATCTTCCCCCACCCACCCACCTCAGCCTGCTAGTGTTGCAGTGAGGGTCTGACTCTACGACGTCACAATTTAAGAGTGTGCAAGAGTAAAAATTACAAACGTGCCAGATTATTTGTCTTTGTAAGACTGAGAAGATGGGTGCACACACCAGCTTCTAAACATCGTTTATCATTAAATAAAAAGTGAATAAGTTGCAACTCAAAATTTCATAGGTTGGAACGAGCAGCTTCAGCACTTTGAGATCCAGTCTCTTTATCACAGAAGCCTAATATTTCTTTAACTCTCCCCACCCCCCCAACACCACCACCAAAAAAAGGAACGACTTGATCAGTGGATGGAATAAAAAGATTAGAGGAGATCTCTTCAGGTCTTACCTTCCCATGGAAATGACATATCTGGGCTCAGGCATCTGGTCATACACCTGTTGGGAAGAAGAAGCGGTTCAGACACTCTTATATAATGTCTAACTAAGAACTAATCTGTAGATTCAGCTGGAGGCAGCTTCATGCCAGTCACTCAATCCACCGGCAGGCTGCTCATAATCCAGCCAGCGTTTGCTCAGCTATCCTGCAGACAAACAGCACTGACTATGTCTACAAGCTGTGAGTGAAAACACATTTTTTGTTTCTCCTTCAATTCCCAAACCCAAGTCAAACCTCACACTTCAGCTAATCAGTTAAACTGCAGTTAGGTGATGATGATGATGATGATTAGTGGAGGCCCTTTTCTCACCTTGCGCAGGGCTGGAGCCATCTTATTGGTCAACGTTCCTGCCACGATCATGACATCTGCCTGCCGGGGACTGGCTCTGAATACGACTCCAAAACGGTCCATGTCGTAACGGGGAGCCGCCATGTGCATCATTTCCACTGCACAGCAAGCCAGGCCAAAGGTCATGGGCCACAGAGAGCTCTGAGGAGGAAACAGCAGTCATCGTTTGTGCAGTTTCTGGGCAATAGGCCGCAACGTTCACTGGGTTAACAAGTTTTTGAGGATGTTTACTGTCTCAATGTGTACTTAGCTCTGTATGTGCATTATGTTAATGTGAAAGCAACAAGTCTGCAAGTTACTTTTGGCCCTTTAACCCCCTGTAGTCACGCTGTAGTGTCTAAATCACGTAACTGATTTAAGATGACGTAGCAGCAAGATGCAGCCTCGCTGAGCCTCTGTTTTTAACTCGTTTTGAAAGCCTGGACTTCAAACTGTATACTAGTTTTTAAACTCTGTTGATAAGCCAGAAAAAAAACAACAGAGTTATGATAAACAACTTGCACCATACTTTCTCCTGAATACTGTTGTAACAGATGTTGCATCAAGAAAAAAGGTGTTTGGAGTGAATGGTTAGTGTGTAGTATTGTGTAGTTGAGATGTAGTATAGTCATTTGTTTGATTTTGTGTGATACCAAAGAAGACAAGGTCAATAGTTTTTAAAGGTGAAATATAAAGAGAAAATCAGAAGTAGTCGACCCCAGGGGGTTAAGATCCATGATACCCCAGTTACAGTGACACATTTACAACGTTCTTCAGGTGATGGTGGGGTCACATCACATGCTGACAGAGAACTTGGTTTTATTTCCAGATGTTGACTTTATATCAGACAGCGCACATACTCATGAGTCTAACCCAGACATACAGTATGTTAACACAGCTCACGGTTTCTCATCTACTTACCCTGCGAGCCCAGTTAACCAGGTCGTCCAGCTTGGTGATCACATACTCGCCCTTGCTGCTGGCTGCAGACGTCGGTTTGGCTGCAGCCACCGCCGTGCTTTTCTCTCTAGCTGGCACCACGCTGCAGCAGCAGGAGGAGGAGGGAATGAGAGAGAGTAGAGGGTTACCATGCGCATTAGTTTGAATGTATCTGTTACCACAGAATCTCTCTCATAAACTCACCTTGAGCTGTTGTTATCATTTTTAGCAGTGCTGTGCAGGCTCTTGTGCTGAAGAGCGAAAACTGAAATGGGCCTGCGGGGACAGAAGTAACAGTTAGACATAGCAGGATGTTAAATGTTAAAGCCACTCCTAACAATAAAATAATGCACCACAAAAGCTCTCAGCTTCACAAAAAGACAGCATTTGAAATGCTATCATCATTTGATGGTACCGGGTGATGGACAGATGGGGGGGATTTCTTTGAGGGCGATGCGATGGCAATTTTGCCTGAGCCTTCAAAACCTGGTGGTGCTTTAAAGGATTAACTCGCAGGCTGGCTGCTGCTGCTTGCCAATGTGGAGGAATAAAACCTAACAGCAAATGTTTCAGTGTTTGTTTTTTTCTGGAGGTTGCTTCATCTTGTTATTTTCTCCAATAACAAATTCAGAATGTTGAGAAGTAAAATCGGGTCTACTCTATATGTGTGACTACCTTTTGTTATTTGTTTTTAAGATGACCGCATACAGAATGCATTTGTACACAAGTATAAAGAGAACCTCTTATGAAGTGTGATGCTGTAACAGCTGTAAGCAGGACAAGGCTGGATTAGCATCGGTTTCAATACAAGGAACCAGATTAGAAGGTTCTTACCTTGTTGAAAAAGAGCCAAATATGGCCAGGCGAGGTGCTGCAAAATAAATACAGAACGCATTATTACACAAGGTGAAGAAACTTTAACAACCAGAGAGAGTGCAAGAGCTAGAGGTGTATAAATGGGGCCTTTGCTCAAACTATGCAAAGAAGGATTTTTGCAAGCTATAGGAGCAGCACCATGTCTGCACACGGGAAACACTTTCTCTGCATGCCAAACTACACTGCAACATCTGTTCACTTAAAGTAATGTCAGCACCCAGCTGTTCACAATCCACTAGAAATAAAGTGTAACACTTAAATATTATTATAACCTTATGGTGGGGATGGGGATCTAAGAATAGAAAGGCATTAGGTTTTTTTGCTGTCTGTAACATATCAAATCAAAGCCGAAAAGTAGAAAATTTCTGCCTCGTTTCAAAAAGTCTTTAACTTGTGCTTCTCAAGCTGTGATGATCGCAAACTCGGGTGACAATCCTAAAATTGTAAAGTTTTTACACCAAGTTTGGTTACATGATCAGCACTTCGAACCTGTCGTCTTGCACTGGGAGCCACCAGCTTTAATCCAGTATGGATGCAGTCGTTAGTAAACTAAAATAACAGCAGTCTGGGTGGTTTAAACACGACATTTGTCAAAGCCTGTTTTAATATCTGTTTAATGTGACTGCTGCATGCTAACATGGCTAGCCGCTATGCTAACACAGACAGAGCAAGGTCAGCGGCGCTTTCCTTAAAAGTTACAAACCGCCCGTCAAACGCAGACAAGCCGCCGCGCAGTTCACTCCCCTGGGCTCATTTTTAAAATACTCAGAGCAGCATGAGTATAAAAAGACACCAACGACTACAGAAAAGCGTGTAGTTTCAGTCAAAACATCACTCACCTACCAACGCCGCCATCTTTGGATGTTCTGGTTACGTCAAACGGGCTCTTGTCGTGTCAGAGCGCGAGCTGCTGAGGGCGCTGCTGCCACGTGACAACAACCACATATTCGAGCTGCGCACTTTAAACCAGCTCAAATCCTCAGAGACTCATAATCAAAAACCAAAAAAACAGACAAACAGTAATCCCTAAAAGTACTAATACAATACTGGGGGAACATTTTTAGACTCTGACTTTTAGAAATACTGAATTTTCAAAAAGATCGGAAATCTGTGTCACAGTGCAACCCTCAGCATTTAACCAGAAACCAAACAGGTCTGATGCTTCAGGCCATGTTGGGGTCACATTTTACCTGTCAAATACAAAAATAACAACATATCATAATAAAATATATTCTGTAGCCTAAAATAATTAGTTTTTCATATTAGCATATTATTGTAACTCTTAAATAATCATAAAATCAGTGCATATGTGTCTAGATGTCTATATATTATTAAATAGACTGATCATAGTTATTGAGTCTTTCGATAGCTGTTTGGCGCCTCCAGTGGAGGCACATTGCTACTGACAGACTTGAACATCTCCAAGGGTGATTTATGGCTGTGGTTTTGCATGTATATGTGTATGTATGTATTTGTAAAAACCTCTGCGATGCTAAAGAGTATCCACAGATACTGTCACCGTGACACATTCATACTGAGGTTAACTCACTGAGCCTCACACGTTTTCTGAGATGCCCCACATCTGATGCATGATTTTATCAGTTACATCCCACCCACAGTGGCTCCATGTCCCATCATTGGTGCAACGTAAGTTTCTGTGCAGAGGAAACAAAAAGTAAACCGTGTGAGGGACTTAATTTATGTCATTAATCAATAAAACATTTCCATTTAATTTAATTAATTTATTATTTTAGCTATTTTTAGAGCAAAACCACACAACACATTTCTGTTTCATTACTGGCCAACTACACTGTACTTCAGAAATCGTGAAAAACACCAGTGGGGTTGTGGCTACTCTTACTTTGGAGATTATTAGAGTGCATTAACAGAGCTTTGACTTTCACTTACATGTCAGGTAATCAGAGCAGCAGCAGGAACAGCCTGGCTCTACTGGTTGAGCTGCATTCAGGAGCATGTTGTCATAACAAATACATTTATTAAATCAAATTTATCACACTCGAATAACGCTGTCATGTTACCCAGGGCGGATTTATATCTGCTGCACTAACACATATGATCGTGTGTGTGCTTGATCCTATTTAAAATATGTCCGTGTTGACTCTTTTTTCTCTTCTCTTTTTTTTTTATTACTTTATGATCACAGATGAAGTTGAACTTATTGTCTCCATTCATGTGAGTGTTGCACCATGAAAACAGAGCACAGCCACGCCAAAGGTTCGCACCAGCATGAGAGCACAATAACATCAAACACTGCAGGAGCGCCTGACTTATTATTGGAGCTGCTCAGCGGCTGAAAGCAGCAGTCTGTGGTTTCAGTTTGATAGCAGAGAGCGAGAGGTCCTGCACGGTCTAACCTGTGTCTCATTAATCTCCTGATCCATCTCTGTAAACAGATTTAAATGTCTAAAAGTGTTTAAATGGTTAATTTTCTGTTCATTTGCTGACCTAGAGTGATGGTTTGTTTCCTCTTGGTTCCATCAGGAGGAGGATGGAGATGATGAATGGGAAGCTAATCTAACATCTTTATGTGCAGATTTAAAATAATTTATCTCAAATGAAATGAAAGCAGAACAGACAAGAAGCAGCGCAGCAAGCAGATCGTCCATTAATTTATTTTAATTTATTTTAAT
Source organism: Neolamprologus multifasciatus (assembly GCF_963576455.1). Lineage (NCBI taxonomy): Eukaryota > Metazoa > Chordata > Actinopteri > Cichliformes > Cichlidae > Neolamprologus > Neolamprologus multifasciatus. The sequence continues at coordinate 34,696,562 of NC_140453.1, read as the reverse complement.
TTATTTTACGATGAGTGTGAAAAAAGAAGCTCAAACTTGAATTACTTTGCTTGCCAAAAAAATCCAGAACTTCAGCTGACTCTGAAAGCAGCTTACAGGAAGTTTGTAACAGATGAAGTCTATTCAAAGTTGTTTGGAAACATGTTGAGGAAATCCCCAAATTTGATGTTATATACAGTCCTGTGCAAAAGTCTTGAGCTAATTTCTTTATATTTTGCTAGGAAAATGGGAAATAGGTGAAACATCTGCAAACATGCATGGAAATACAGAAGACAAAAACAGTTTGTACAATTCTAACAAGCTTAAAAAAGTCAATATTTGGTGTGACCACCTTTATTCACCACCTTTATTATTTATACACACACACTGTTCACCCTGCTGAGCATCCAGGTCCTCACTGCCAGACTGAGGAACAGTTTCTTCCCCCAAGCTGACAGACACATCACTACCAAGCACTTATCTGCAGTATCTCTCTCACTCACTCTCTCTCTCTCTCTCTCTCTCTCTCACACACACACACGCACACACACACACACACACACACACACACACACCCCTACAGACCCCAAGTTACTTTTGCACAATACTCATCATTTCGCACATTTCCATTACACTGTGTTGTGTCTGTATCGTCCTGTTCTGTCTAGTGTTGTCTTGTCATGTTTATTTTTGCAATTTTTTGCACATTGCACTTTTACGTAGTCCCGTGTTTGTCCGTTATATGTCATGTGTAGCACCAGTACTCTGTACTGTACCACTGTACATGGTTGACTTGACTTATTCTTCAACACAGTCTGAACTCTCAGGCAAACTTTCTTTCTTCTGGAATATTTCTCCAGACTTCTCAAAGCTCTTCTTTGGATGTCGACTTTCTTTCGTTCTGTTTTCTGATTCCATAGAGTTGACATACTTTGACATACCACTGCCTTTTCTTCCCGTTTCCCTTTCTTAAGAATGGTTTCTGACATCCATCCATCCTCCCACTGAGACCACGTCTGATGGTCAGTAGATGGACATGACTTCTTCTTTAGTCCCCATTTGTCCTGTTTCTGCTCACCATGCCCAGTTTCTGGCTCGTGGCTCTTTGGGATTCACTTTGTTATGGCAAAAATGTTACTTTCTTTGGATTTTTTTGTAGATTCAACTAAAGAAAGTGGAACAAATTATAAGTTATTGTGACATTCTGCTACTAAGATACAATTTCTTTGCCAAGTGTTACATTTAAACAATGCAGGTTCATCTGCTGAGTTAGGTGCCTTTTTATCACTTTTAAAAATGACCAGACAGTCTGGCTGCTTGGAAGCAAAATATTTTGAAGAAAAACAAAAGAGTGGTGGCTCAAGACTTTTGCACATTAATGTATAAGAAAGGAAATTAAAGGTCTTTTAATAAACCGTCATTTGCAAAATAATGTCAGGCATTCACTCTGAAACGCATCAAAACGTCTGTGTTCCCCTCTCACTGTGCTCCGTGCTCAGATACCTTCAGAGCCGGTTATTTAGTCTAACACTGACAAACCTGTGTGCAGGTTGTTTGTAACGTGCGTGAGTGTGGTTCAATCTTTACTGCTATTTGCTAACTCAAATAAATCTCTGGATTTGACGGTGAAAAATATGCATTCAGATTCAGTGAACACCTCGGGTCAACAAATCTGCTGTAATTATAGTAATCTGGATCCCTGGGTATTCTTCAGTCGAGTGTCAGTTGTCAGACGAAACGCACTGCGTCTCATCTCGTTTTTGTTTTGGCCCCGTTTTGGTGCCACAAACCGAGCAAGTTCATCAGCAGCAGCGAGGACGCCAGCAGGGTGGAGATGGAGCACGTTATTATCACATAATGACAGTCCCAGCTCTGAAAACGCGCACCGCCGTCTCTCCAGGAATAGACGCTCAGCCAAGGCAAAAGCAAAGAGCGGTCAATGGAAAACCAACAACAGCAAGACATTTTTTCATTTTTTTTTTTTTTTTTTTTTTTTTTTACAAAATGGCTTTTATTCTGTCTTCATCATGTACAAACTTTGTCAAATAATAATAAAGTCTGACAACTGCAGCTGCTTTGCTCGTGTTTCGGTCAAACCAAATCCAGCCATACATATGTATGTATATATAGCAGAGCTTTTAAGTATTTAGAGTTCAAAACATTAAATGTAGGCACAGGAATAGCTTAAAAGGACAAATGTTTTATGACTACAGCATTGTTCAAAGGCGTCCCCGGCCACTAGCAGGCGGAGCTCTTGCATTTCAGATAATAAGCATGAATCCACATAAAAGGTTGTGTATAGGGAGGAGCAAGAAAACACAAGTCAAGCCGTCACAGAGTCGGAGGTTGCAGTGGCAGCACGGGTAGCTGTGCTGAACTGCAGACCACAGGAATGGGCTATTTTTGGAAAGATCTCCTCCTCTCGGAGAAGGAAGCAGGCAGCTCGCCTCTTCACTGAGCGTCCAGGATGTCTGGTGTGGCACTCGGGCTCTGTGATGACCAGGAAGAGGGGGTGACCTGATTATAGAGGACGTCCTGAGAGCCAAAAAGTGGCTCTCTGAGATGGAGCATGTAGACAAGGAACAGATTAAGAGCCACCATGGCAAGGAGCGGGAAGACGCTCAGGCCGGAGCCGAAGCCTCGCCAGGAGACGCACGTGTTCAGGGCGACCCAGTAAACAAGCCTGAGGAGCACGAAAAGAAAACATCAAACAGGAAATCAGACACTCACAGCTTCCCCACCAGCGTTACCTCCAATCGGCTAAGCTCAGTCTGCCAGACATGTTTAATAACTCCATATTTTTAAATAAAGTCTCCCAAAATACATATACGCCTTTCAATGCACTGCAATAAATGTTGCTACAATCGATTTGTGGGGTCATAAATTGACCATTTTTTGGGAGTGGGTGCAATAACACAAACAGCTCTCAGCAGTTTACAGCAACTTTCGAAACCACAGTTTTACTGGGGTTTTTTGTACTCTTGTTTTTTACTGGCCACGGCAGACAGCTGCTCAGCTTTAAAAACCAACTGAGTAATACCCGTCCAGCATCAAACAGCAGTGCAGACGCAGTCAGCGACGGGCTGTTTAAATGAGCAGGTTAAGAGACAGATGCTGCATTTCACTCAGATCTCAGAGACCAAAGTAAAGGAGACAAAACTTCAAGAGGTCACAAATGAGGCCTAACTAATATCTAATAAGAGGGTTGATAAATCAGATGCACAAACCAACTTCACTTTGTAAAACTGGCAAATTTTGAGGCTCGCAGTCTGAGCTCTGCACCGCTCCATGACGCAGAGCCAGAGCTTCTCTTTGGGTTTGTTAATGACAGTGGTTGTGTTCATTTTTAGCCCTGTCAGTGGCGTGGCTCTACAAACGGCAGTGTCAGCCTGTCGGTGCATCGCTTTGGACTAAAATAACTATCTCACCGCCATCGCCGTCATTTATGGTGCACAGAGGATAAACTCTGTTGCCTTTGGAGAAAACGTGTGTGGTTGTCACACTTTTGCGTGAACTACTGATCACTGAAACATCTTTCAATAACCTTTCCTGAAAGTGCCGGCTCAAAATGGGTTTCCTTTTTATTTTTGCAACTGTAACAAAAAGTCATTAACCTTTTGACAACTGGTCTTGGTCCCCTTTACCTCTGTCTAGTTTCAACATGGGGTTGGCATTTTGCACTCTTCCTATTCAGTGTACTAACTCTGGACTTTTCTCAATTCTGGTCTGTGAAGCAGAAAAAAGTGTCACTAATTAGCACGTTTGCACACTGATGACAACACTGGGCTCACAGGAAAGCCTGGCTGCCAGCATGGCTATAAACTCTTAGGTTGTTGCAGGTGTAATATTCAATAAAGCCTGTCTTTATCGACTTTTCTGCCAAATAAAAAAAATAAGATATTAAATATTAATCTGCATATATGGGTTTTCATTTATATCGTATTTGCCAAATCCACTATTTATTACTTAAAAATGTGTTACTGGTGATGTAGAGCTCTCAAAAAGTCAAATATGATGCACGTGGCGTTACAGGGTTAACTCTCCGTGCGAACATCACGGTCTCATCTTAAAATGTCAGAGTTCTTTGCTGGGAACAAAGTGATCTGTGTGTAACAGTGTGGAGTTATTCTAGACCTGACATTTAGGCGGATTTATTGGTCCTTATTTGTGTAGCACTCCGGCTACGCAGATAGAAGGATTATGGAAATTCAGCTGACGCGGAGGCTGCTGAGACGTTTACGTTTAGTCCTCCAACAAGCCAGCAGCTAGCAGGCCCATCCACAGTGGGTACTTCAAATGGCTAGAATGGGGAAGAGAGTGACCACAGAAGAGGAAGAAAGGAAAAACTAATCGTTCATCCGGTAAGGTCGGACCAACCCCACTGGCTCACAGGAGCTTTCCACCTTTTTCGCTTTTGAGCCTCACCTCCCAAAGATGAACATTATGACCAGGATAGGCACCAACTTCAGCTGGTCTTGAGGCAGTAATGCAGCCATAACAACAAGGTTCAGGACATAGAGGAGTAACTGCTCCAGGGATGTGGTGACGAAAAGCTGCTGAACCGCACCTCTTCTGGGAAACGACTCCCGCAGATCGAAGGAGCCGTTGCAGAACTGGCAGGCTGCACCCATGAGCATCGCTGCGAGGGATAAAGGAGCAATAAGTCAGTTAGCATCTTGAATCTGGGCCATCTTTCCGCAAACAGCGCGCTCATCCTGACAGCACACTTTGTTTTTGCAATTCCATCATTTGAATGTGAAGCAAACGCCAGCAGACTGGCCCACATGCAAATGCTCCTCACAGCTACCAGCCTGACCTTTTTTTTCCCTTACCACCTGCCCTCTTATCCCGAGTCACTCTCGGTTGGGAAGTGATTAAAATGTTCTCGAACAATTAGGCCACAGCCTGGGAGATGAGGGACACAGCCAGCCTCTTATTGTAGTTTCCATTTAAAGCTATGTGAAGGAGAAGGAAATTATGCTTCTCCCCAGAGGCCTGGGAGACGTCTGCTGCTACTGAGGCTGAAAGCGCATGAAATTAAAGAGGACAGGAGACACTGAAGCATTCCAAGACAAAGCAGCCAGACAAACCAAATCCTTTCTTAATCATTATCTTTCATTCAAGGCTCTCACATGGCTGTTTTTGAATGTCAGCGTGCAGGTGTGTGTGTGTTTGTGAGACGCATACCGAGCAGGATGGGGACAGCAGCCACCACACAGCAGCACAAGGTGAAAATGATGCGGCTGGTTACGTCAGGGAAGTCAGGGGGTTTGATGGGCACGTAGAAATAGAGTGCATAGAGGATCCCGGACGCACACAGAAGCGAGGCCAGCACCGAGAAGAAAGCGGGGACTCGGCTGCTCTGACAGCATGTGCACTGGCAGCAGCGGCATTGCCCCCGATCCGAAGCCTCCCGCGCAGCCACGCAAGTCTCTCCCCGGCCCTCGGAGCTCCACACAGCCAGCTCCACGCTCTCCGGCGGTGGCCCTATCAGAGGCCGACCCTCGTCCACAGTGCAGTCCAGATTGGTGGATTCTGGACTCCATCTCGGTGCGTCTGTGCCGTTGGGAATGTCTCCCTGAGAGGCCGGGGTTGGAGGGCCGACGCAGTTTTCCGTGGCGGCGTCCAAATTGCGCGCCGTGATGATAGGACTGGAAAGAGTTTGATCCAGCTCCCCCTCCTCCCCACGATGCGCTCGAGGCTCTTGTGGGAGACTGACGCCAGACTGCTGGTGGCAAGGAGCAGAGCCTGTTCGAATCAGAGCACATTTAAAAAAAACAAAAAACATCAAAAGCAATCAGCTGCAGACTTACTCCAATCAATCGTTCACTTTCTTACTTTCTAAATACAAAGCAGAGTCGAAATACTCATATAAACTGTTCATACAAGATTACTCTGATGGTGGTTAGGCCTGCCCACTAATTGTCCAGCAAACACTGATTAGTGAAAAGAAGCTAGTGTCACAAAGTTTGGATTAGTGTGCGTGTGTGTGTGTGTGGGGGGGGGGGGGGGGGGGGGGGAGCAATTAGTGGCACCTCTAGTTTACGTGGTTGAACTGCGGTGCTCACACATTTACTATAAGGCTGGATTTCTGCAGGCTGATGGCCTGCTCATAAATGACTGTTCATAGTTTAGTATTCGAAGCATGTAAACAGTAATATTAGCCTAATACACAGTGTCCTTAACAGGCTGGCTTTGTGTACACATTTGTGAAATCTATATTTGAAAGGTTTGTTATTGTCTGTGAAGGTTCTCAGTCATCCAGGTCATCGTAGTCAAAGGATCTTGCAAAGAAAAGCGTCTGGACTTCTTTAAGTTGCTTGAAGACGTTTCACCTCTCATCTGAGAAGCTTCTTCAGTTCTAAGGTCAAATGTTGTTTTATGTTTTATTTATTTCTCTAGTCATTTCAATGCTACTGAAAATATGTGTGGAAAAAAGATATATCAAAACATTTAAATGAACCAATAAAGAGTCTAATAATTGCTTTGAACTTTAATTCATCTTTGGTTGAGCTGTAGTAATGATATATGCATTCACGGGCCATTTTATTAGGTCCATCACATGGCAGCAGCTCAGTGCATTTAGTTGTGAAAACATGATCAAAACCAAACTGAACACTAGGATGAAGAAAAGGTGATTTAAGTGACTTTGCATGCGGCAGGATCGTCGTTGTCAGACAGGCTGAGCTGAATATTTCAGAAACTGCTCATCTGCTGGGATTTTCTTGCACAACACAATGGTTTGACGAAGGGAAGCAATCCAGTGAGCAGCAGCACTCTGGATGGAAATGCCTTGTTGATGTCAGAGGTGCCCTTTTAGAGCGCTCCGAGCTGATAGATAATCAGTTCACTGCACTCAAACGGCCTCCAGAGTCACCAGATCTCAATCCAATAGAGCACCTTTGGGATGTGGTGGAACGGGAGATTGATGTCATGGATATGCAGCCAACAAATCTCAATCAAACTTCAGCACCTTGTTAAATCAATGCCCAAAAAGAACCAGAAGACAAAAAAGGGCCCCAACCTGGTACTAGTGAGGTGTCCCTAATGAACTGGCCTGTCTGACACCGGAGCCAAAGAGATCTGAAGGTCCAGATCCAGGAAGGGGGAGAAGGAGAGCCTGGACGGGTCGATGTGAGTGTATTTGCATTACTGTCAAATAATCTAATGAAAAGGACCAAAACAACCAACAACCAATGAAAGGAATTAAATTTTCTGTATACTAAAAGTGTGACATAGTTTAACCAAAGGGTTGTGTTTTAATACACAGAAAATAGTCCTGTACAGATACTTCTTTAAAGGTCTATCTATCTAAAGTGTAGACGGTCGCACCAACTCGCTGTTGGTTTTGGTCTTTAAATGGGATTTGTTTATAAAAAGTAAAGTCGTACATCATGAGGTGCATCCTGACTGCCACAAAAACCACGTGTCATCTTTAATTTTCATTATATTTCATTCACTTCTAATTAAGCATCTGACGGGTGCGATATGCAGAAGAGAGCCCAAAGACCAACAGAAGCCCTCAGACACAAATTAAAGCTCTAGAAAAAGGGTTTGGACCGAAACGTAAAAACATCCAGACCGCCGCTGCTGCAAGGACACAAAGCAGCACCCACTAAACACCAGAAGCTATTGAGAAGGGTTGCAAACATCTGGACACTTCACATTACAGATGGGAGTCACCCACCAACACCAACTTTAACTGTTTCCCTCACAGCTTGGACTTGGTTCTGTCACGCAAATATGAAATCTAATTATAAGAATGTTTGTCTTGTTTACAAAAAAAGCTCCATTTCCTAAAGCACAACTCAAGTTTTTATGATATTTTACCCAGAATTAAAAGCTGATTTTTCCAAAATCTTTTTGGAAAAAGTTTTTTCTCTTCTGGAAAATGACTTTTTCTTAATGTTTTTGTGATATAATTGCACTTAACTTATTCCATTCAACACAAACAATGCTTTTTTACCTCTGCAGGCTCAGTTCTAACTCTATTTGGATCCAGCCTGGACTCAATCCGACTTTAGCTTTTGCTAATTTGCTCTGGCCTCCCTTCAAATCCTACAGCTCCGACGAGGAGACAGTAAAAAGCAGTGGCAATAACTCACTCCTTGGCTGATCCGTCGCTGGTGGCGGTTCCAGCGAGCGCTGGGAGCCGGAGACAGAGTGGGAGGACGAGTGCAGCTCCTCCACCGACGACTCGGGGCTGTCTGACACCGGAGCCAAAGAGATCTGAGTGTCCAGATCCAGGAAGGGGGAGAAGGAGAGCCTGGCCGGGTCGATGTCCTGGAGCTGGTTGATGATATCGCTGATGGATTCCTTCATGCTGTCGAGCTCCTTCGCATTCTGCCGGTTAGTGGCCTGAAGCCCCGAGGTGCTCATAGTTACAGAGCCTGAGAGGAGCAGGAAGAGGTCCAGGTGGAAATCAGGCCAAGATCAGTTTAAAACATCAGACTGCGGAAAGAGAAAAGAGTGAGGGAGAAAATCACCTTAATTCCCCAAAGTGTCAGAAAAGCTTGATTAATACACACGTCTGAAAAAATATCCCCGAGAAAACACAGTGATTCATCTTTATTTTCCCTTAAATATCATCAGTAATCTGCTTTCTTTCAAGCCTCTGTTGTCTTTGCCCTTTTCTTCTACCTGTAAGGCCCAATTTATATCCTGCTTCAGGAATCTGTTTGTCTTGACCAGAACAGCCCTGACCTCAGGGGAAAGGTCAGCGCTGAGGGAGACGCTTACACTCAAAAACTTCACTGGGACTTTATGCGGGCTTTTTTGGGGGGAGGATAGAGGAAATTCTGGGTTTATGCACATGGTTATACAATAATCATCACTGACAGGATGTCAAAGTTTATCTTCCCCTGTTTCTGTTGGGAACACTTTCTCATCGGGTTTGAATCCCTGTCAGTAGAGAAACTCAGGAAATCAGCACACGAATGCGTCACACTCTCGTGCACACCGAAGCACGTCACAATAATCGCAGACTCCAGCTTTATGATCTACAGCGGGAAGTCCAGAAGGTGGCTGGCGTGCACCGCGCTGTTGCCCTGCATCCTTTAAACGTATCACACATGAGACTGTGGGAATCTGCAGGTTTCAACACTTTGGAGGGAGCTTATTATTAGTTAAAAGCTTCCTTTTGGCTCGTATTTCGCAGCAGGATGACTCGAATATCTATGTAGTAAAATGGAAAGCACTGCAGAGGTGTAATAAATATGCTTTGACCGTTTTCACCTAAAAGGAGCAAATCGATACTTTGGGAAATAAGAAGCCCAAAACCATGAAGCTACAGCAAACAGCTGACCTGCCGAGCAAAACTGAAACAGAGAGAAATGTTAAATGTGTATTTCCTCACAAACTGATTAAACAAATGAGACATAATGTGTTTATTAACAAGATTTAAAGGCACTGGAAGTATTCACATAACGTCCCCCCTGTTTCTAATCTTTCTTGAGAGCAAAGTGCTCCGACTGCTCAGTGTGTCACCATCAGGAAGCTCTAAAGTTATATTTTGAAGTGTGGATGTCACTACACGTCCCTTCAGTACTGATAATCAGTTCTCTGCATCTTGTAAAAAGTATTTCCTGTCCTGGCAGCTTTGACCAAAGTTTTAGAAGCTACAAATTTTAAAAACACATATTTCAAATCCAAAAAAACACAGGATTATAACACTGATGGGATTTCAATTCAGAAACTCGTGGATTCATGGAAAATCTTGTGTTACATTGCTACTGTGAGGTCAGACTTTAGCTTTCTTCTAAGAGAACTCTGGAGGATGAAACAGGGCAACGTTTCACCTGTTCCCATCTCATGATGTGAAACTGAACCAGAGATGTTCAAGTTAGTGAAAAAGGTCTAAAAAAGCACAGAAGCAGCTTACTGGAACATCTCCTTAATGGCTCTTCATGGACTACTTCAACTCCACTAATCCTCGCAAATAATCCTAATCAGTTATTGTAACACTGTACCTTTTCCTGTATTACAACTGCACAACAAACACAGTAAATACTATCTATAAATACATATTCATTTATGACTGTTTTTCTACACATATGCATACACACGGACGAATGTTTCCAGCACTTATGAACTCTAAAGCACATAAAATGCACTTACTGGACAAAAGCGTCTGCCAGGTGTGCGTAAAATAACATCAGTCACGCGCCTTTGTCTTCAAAGGCTTCATTAACATCTGCAGATTGAATCTGGAGCATTTTTCTGTGGGTTTTCTTGGCGCACAACCAACTGTGGCGCAGAGCGGGCGCGCACGGCGACGTTTCTCCAAACAAGCGAGGACCTTACCATGTATAGAGATCAATTAGGAGCCACGGGGCTTGAAGGTCTGGAGGAATAAATGTCGGTGGCGGTTATCGGAGCTGGCCTGGATGTGGCGCGTAGGGGGCGGAGAGGGGTATGTGGCTTTAAAACCCGCTGAAAAATAACTTTCCCCTCAGTGTTGAGCCACTCTCTGAAAACAAAAACTTTATACGATGCCTCCTCCACGAAGCTTCTCGGGCTCAGTGTAGCAGCTGCAGGAAACACCTCATTTATTGATAGATAAATAAATCAAATGAGGGGAAAACGCACGCGTGAAAGCTACGCGTAAAGGACAGGTCATTCACAAATCACGAATCGTGTATTTTGTGGCATCCAGCAGCAATTAAAGCGATTCATTTCATTTCACAGACAAACCTGCCTCACTTTGGCGAAACGAAATGCCCAAATGTGCAGATCAGCAGAACAAGAAGCGTTACTCTTATAAATGAACTTACTTTAGTCGGAGGTTGCGGAGTATTTGGGTGAGTTTACTCTCCTCGCTGTTTAAAAAAAACCCTCCGTCCTCGTCTGCCTTTCTTCCCTCCCCCTCCGTTTGCTTTTTGTCTTCCAGGATCCCGAACTTCTGAATCAAATTTCAGGACGGACAAAATACTAGGCTTTTTCCTCCGCCCACACAAGTTTTTTTTTTTCCTTCCTGGGTACCATGTCAAACACCATATGGAGCAAATAAAGGCAGAGGAGCGGCAGCAGCAAGAGGAGGAGGAGGAGGCACTTACTTTTAGTTTACCTTCAAATTCAACATGAGCAATCACATCCATCACGAACACGAGTGCATCTAAACAGGGCAGTAAATATTTACAATGAAACCAAACCTCGGCGCGCCTGATATTCATACACAGGATGAGTGCGTGAACTCCGAGTATATTAATGCTCACTCAGACAGCATCAGCTACTACAGACAACCGTTTATAGAAAGTCTTTTCACTCAATAATAAGTGATGAACTTTTCAAAATTAAGGTTATAGAGACGTCATTGTGTTGTTTTCTGATATTGTTGGGCTTTTCATTATCAGTCACTCCAACTTCCAACAGTCCACCACCGATAACTCCTCGGTGGCGTCGGGCGCGACGAACAGACGCCAAACCTTTTTGGATTGTGTGTAACTTTACTGCGCATGCCCCATTTTCTCTAAACATCTGATTCCTGGAATTTCTCACCAAATAGATAAAAGAAAAGCGTTTAACATCTTTGCCCACAAACAATACATAAAAGCCACTGGTGAATGAAGTCTCACACATGGATCCTGGGATGCTTAATGTGCTGTCAGTGAATATCAGATTACCAATGGTAATAAAGGAGTGATCTAGGAAAGGTGTGCGCATGCGTTACCATCTTTCCACTTGCCCTTGTGACACTTCCATTTCCTCCTTAACAGGAAGTGATGAGCAGGGTTTGCGCAGTTTAAAGCTCTGCTGCAGCGGTGCAGATGTTCAAAGGGTTACAGATACCTGCAGAGAGCAGCTGAGATTTTTGAAAATCTATTTATTTCATGCCTGAGAAACAAAGCAGACCTTTTGAAAATCCTATTACAGGATGTTTCCTTAGAGGAAATTCTCACATCGCTGCTTTTCGCTATGTTGAGGAGCGTTTCCTGGAAACACACGACTTTCACCCTTGAAAAATAGGGAGACCTGAACGTGGAATGATTGGAATTCAATCACCTCAACTTTATTAATATTTATTTTTGTCTGACTCTCTTTTAGTTCAGCCTCCCTGAGCCCATGTGTTTTCCAAACATGTCGCTTTCTCCTCTTCCTCACAGTCATCTGTATGCTCAATGAAAAATTTCAACAACTGAAGATAAGGGGATCATAAAATAACAATCTAAATATGAAAATTAAATGACACCTAGGCATGAATGCTTTATTTCCCCCAGTTCTTATCAGGGATATTTTATTGCATAAGAAAACATTTTAAAATATACAGATAACAGCTGTAGATTTGCAATATAATCAATAAATTAAAAAAAAAAATCATGACTATAAACAACATTCTGGATTCTGAGCTGTAAATATATATATACACACAGATATGAGTTTATTGCTTGTGTAATGAGTCCAGGAGAAGGACATCTGTTGAGCGACCAGCAGCATGTCTGAAACACCGCTCTGCTGTCATTTCAAGCCAACGGGAGGATGGGGGAGGATGGAGGAGGGCGCACAGGTCCACCACAAACTAACAGTCTGCAGGTTACCAAGGTCCAACTGGCTTCTGCCTTTTCGCCAAAGCAAACATGGGCTGTGAAAGTCACATTAAGCAGTCAAAGTGGGGGGTTTGTCAGTCCTCTGACAGCAGCCTGTGGAAGTGATCCTTCCTCTTCTTCAGCACCTCCCGAAAATCCTCCTGAAAAAACACCAGCGAGAGATATTCAGATATTCAGAGTCAATCATGAAACCGGGGGAGGAAAGACAACAGGCAGATGCTTCTGCAGATAACCAGCTGTTTCACTCACAGCTCACTGACCGGGGAATCAACAACAACCCTAAAAGAAAAGGAAAATCCATTTTCTCTATGACAATCTGAGTCTGTAGCACTTAGCCTGCCCGGCATGCCCAGAATACCCTTTCACTATCTGTCCTCACCAAACAACAAGCACGGTGACGCTGAGCAGCTACACGACAAGGTTATCAACTCAGCGAGCCAGCCCGGGCCTCCCCGCTCCAGCCATCAGCATGTTCACATAAAACAGGAAGCGAGCGCAGCATGCGACTCATCCCAAACATGGACAGGTTTATGCAGCAAAGTTTTCAAACAAGGGGACAAATTATAACGCTGACAATAAAAAACTAAACCCAGTGTGGATCCGCCGAATATTACAACATGTATCTCACCATATTCACGTGTCCAGTCTGTGAGACACAAATGAATGTGAAGCATAAATGAGACTTGTACTACGGCTAAGTAGAAATGTGCTGTAAGAGAACCACACCAGTTACCGTGCATTCTTACAGCCTCAGCTATTAAGATAAATCATTGTATTAAATGATGAAGATTTTCTAGTTTATCGAATGTGAGCATGTGAGAACTCTTTGTTGTACATGATAGATTAATAGTTCATGACAATTATTAACTGCAGCTACATAACAGACATCAGAAAAAACACACTAGCATGTTTGAATCTCGTGAGATTAAAGACAAACGCTTGCATCTTATCACAGGCACCATCACACAGACGATTAAACATTTGTTTAACAAAACCGATGCAAATGAGCTCTGAGTCGATTAAGTGTCCGCCTGCCACACATCTAAACGTCTGTATAGATCGCAGGAAGCAGGCTCACGGACGAGAGGCCTGCACTAAAGCTGACGATCAAAGCTACTTATCTGAATTTTATACTCATTTTAAAATCGTTTTTGTTAACTGTAACTCATGTAACAACGTGAGTGGCCACATGGCGGCAGCAGAAACAACACTAGCATACATTTTGACTTGATTCGGACCTTAAAGCTCAATCCTTTAATTTGGTTGGCGTTTGTGTCCAGCTGACTACTGTAACTCACACTTTTACTCTCCAAGATCTGCTCTCGTTCTCTCATAATCTCTAAAGTAAACGTGAGGCACTGATAAATGCCATTTGTATGGGTTTGCTGTCCGGTGCAGAGCAGCACCTGCAGAGCAGCACCTGCAGAGCAGCGGGGTTTTTCTCTGAAAACAGCCGCCTGCCGGGACCAAAAACAATGATGCTGGTGCAGTGAGAGTGGAAGCGGTGAAGGAGGAAGCACATGTTGTTGCCTCTGAATCCATTTTAAACAAGTGCACAGTAAACACAGAAGATGTAAGCAGACTTACAGCTGCAGACAGTTTCTCCATGTAGGGGATGAGCTTCTGCAGCTCTCTGTCATCAGACTCCCCAGACCAGCTCTTGATGGGAATCGTGTTCAACAACTACAAAAAACAAACATGTTATTAAAAGTCAGTAACAGCAACAAAGTGCTGACAGAGCAAAACAAAGTAATTAATTAAGGATGTGTGCGAATAGTCAACAAGATGAATAATCGTCATTACTGTCAGTCGATGCCAGACGTAGTCATTTAGTCTAATTATTAACATTTTAATTGATGCCCAGTTACCATAAGTTGTTGTGTCATAAATGTTATGCAGCCATCTGCCACCAGATGGAGCTAAAGTCCCAATATCTGAGCCTGGTCTCATTCTTTATACTGTTACTGTTAGCTCGAAGAATGAGATAGTGGATACAATCGGTGCGATGAGCTTTCTCCGAAGGGTGGACGGGTCTCTGTTAGCACAGGGTGAGAAGTTCAGTCATTCAAGTGGGGCTCAGAGAAAATCAAAGAACACAGCCTTTAAACTTACATTATATGGATATGTGTGGGGTGCATTATCCAGAACCACCGTCTTCTTCAGATCCCTCCCGAGGATGCTGAGATCTTTGATGTAGTGGCCAAGAACACAGGCACAGTCGTCCTGATACAGCCGGTGTCTACCACAGAAATCACAAGTGAAACTCACATTTACCGTCCTCGCTGTATGGCACGGGCAGAATGTTAAAGGGAACATTTGAAGCAGGCCATGTCGAATTTCTGAGCACGCAACACAGCAGCAGTGCGATTCCGCACGTCTCTGCACTCACGCACCGAGTTTACAAAACACAAGTGGAAGCAGCTCATACCGAAACAGCTTTCTCTGCGGGTCCAGGATGTCCAGGATCTTCTCGGCATATTCCTTCTTCGCACACGTGTAAACGAACAGCTGGAACAGAGCACGCACGGCAGTTGGTACAATTCCACACTTTTAACTGCTCCACGTTAAAGCAGTGAGAGAAAAATAATTTGTTTAACGTGTGAATGAGGCTCAAAATAACCAAACTATTTGCTAATCTACACACTGACACACACCTCGTAGATTTTTGCCATGGCCTGCAGGAACTCCTTCACATGTGGTCGTAGCACCATGTATACCTGTTGAGAACAGGGGAAGAATAAGTGGTCAAGTCAGTAACCTCAGGTCTGCTCTACTGACTGAAGCTCATCTTTTAACTCTGTTCCCCATCAAGACATCTGACAACCTTCCGGGTACCCTTTATGACGAGCTTTGACACCTTGGTATATACACACCAATAAAAACGGTTGACCACCTCTAGAATGGTTTGTCTGCATCAACAGAGGCCACCCTCACCAACTGCTGATGCACACTCAGTCATTTTGTTCTATAAGCCTGAGAAATGACAGAAACCACTCAGTTCATAAAAGAGCTTTGAGGGTTACACGTAGTAGGCTTTAAGGGGTAAAGAGTTAAGTGCAGTTGTAGAGTCAGCTCCTGGACTCACAGCGTCCCAGATGCCAAAATTTGTAGTTTCAGAAAAGATCCAACTGCCTGGTCTAGTCAGATGATTAAGGTTAGGATCATAACTTTTGGCAGTTAACTCAAAACCACCAAACATTTCAACTAACTGCGCAGCGTTGTGAAATGTGTTGTCTCAGACGCTCTTGGCTCCTACGTTATCTGCGCCCCAGTGTGTGCTTATTAAAACCCATTTCACCCTCACCTTTAAACCTCTGCCAGTGTTATGTCAGTGTAATGACAGCTGTGTAGCCTGCCTTGGAATGACATATCATTATTTATAACTAGGCTGACTTCACTGACCCTCCGCAGCATGTCATCTTCAGATCCCAGCTAGATAACAAGCTTACAGACAATTTCTAAGTCTGCTCAACCTCGTGAATCCTTTTTTCCACAAAGATGCCTTGATGCTGCACTCGATTACAACACTTTGGAGAATAATTACTTTGTGGGAACAGAAAGAATTTAGACCATTTTAGCCCTCGATGGAAGCTCCCCAGTTGCTCACAAAACAGAAGAGGTCAAAGAAATCAAATGCATATTTCAAAATTCATAAAAATGTGTGTATCTTTTCAGTTTTCCAAAGTGGGTTTTTGCACTTCATCAACTGCAGTTTTTAATTTTTAGAGTGAATGAAAAATGGTTTTACAGATGCTCGCATGCAACACTTTCTACTAGTTTCCTAATTCATGCATCTTGTACGTAAATGAGCCAACAAGGAAGTATGAAATAGAAAAGTGCACAATTTCCAAATACAGAAACCCAACCGCATCAAGTTATTAAAAACAAAATCCAATAGGTTATGTGACTTTCAACTGAAATATACATTTCCTTTTGTTTTTAACGACATTAGGAAAGATAACATAATGTAGAGTTCCCCTGAAAATATTGGCTGTTTGACGATCTGCTGGTATCAGCATTTATAACAGCCGATTAAAGAGTAAAGACACGTGAAATTATCCATGACTTGTGACAATGCAGTTAAAAAAAAATAAAAAATTTAAATTATTGCCACATCATGTTAATAAGGACTCCAATAAGCAGGGGTAACAAATGTTAGGGAAGTCTGCTTCTGTTTTGTGTCTCTGAAAGAAAAAGAAACCTGCTGATATATCAGTAACATCATCACCAGCTCTGTGATATAATGCACCAACATGTGAGGCACATGTTAAGTTTTCAAAATTGAATCAAAATGAAAGATCTTGTTTGTTGTTAAATAAGCTGCTGTGGTAAACATCTGGTCTGCAGAAGAGACTACCACAGAGGGTTGTGAAGAGTGGCTTTCAGTGAGTGGTCACCTTGTACTGATGGTCCTGGAAAGCTGCATGGAAGGTGTACTCTGCGTCTTCGATCACATTCAAAGAGCTGAACATCAGGGTCTCCTCCTGGAAATAAACACGACCACATGCCTCAGATTACTTAATATTTTAAATATATAACTGACTGCTTTCACAAGGGAACAAGGTGAAAGTGTCCAGTTTATGTTTTTAACCATGTTAAAGCCACAGAAAGTCAATCTTTAACAATAAAATGTAGACCATACTCTATTCTTGCTAAATACAACATCCAAAAGGAATTGCAGATTAGGGGTGGGTTTTTATAATCGATTTATCGATTAAAATCGATTCTGGCGTGAAATCGATTCATTAAAATCCTAAATCGATTTTTTAATATAAATTTATTTTGCCCGAAATGGCAGAATCTCAGGTGAAATCTCACAAAATTTCAACAAGCACCAAACAGCTAAGACAGTAAATGAGAGCAAGAACACAGATTCTGCACAAAGACGTAAACACACAGCGGGACCCGTGGATCAGAATCAGTGAGATGTCGCCTTTCTCACCCGACAGCATGGACACGGTCGGGGCTGAAAGCCGACAGCTCGCTGATTCTGATCTGTCGGGGGGTCCGCGCTTTGTGTTTATGCCCTTTTTGTGGGTTGCCAAACAAACGAGACCAGATATTATGTTTGACACATGCAGCATGGGATCTAATATCAAAGGTGCAATTGTGCAGTCCATTCATGAAGTGAACAAAGTTATCCGTAAACTTAAAGTAGAGAAAGTGACTCTTAAGTTTCAACACTTGGGTAACAGTGAGGATTTGGCACTGGTTTTTTTCAGTGACGCTTCATTTGGCAACCTTCCCGCTGGCGGTACTCAAGGAGGGGCATTAATCATCCTTATGGGTAAAGGAAGAAAGTTTTGTCCTCTCTTTTGGCAGTCTAAAAAAATAAAAATAAAAAAAATATCAGCCGTGTGGTCAGAAGTACACTGGCAGGAGAAACTCTTGCCATGTCAGATGGAATAGACAGTGCTGTCTTCCTGGCAACACTTTTTTCTGAGCTTAAAACTGGTAACACTGGTCTGAATGCTGTGTGTCTGTGTGCCTGACAATCATTCCTTGTTTGATGCACTCAAGTCCACTACGCAGGTTACAGAGAAGAGACTGAGGCTGGAAATGAGCAGCATTAAAGAGCCATTAAAATCAGACAGATTGGTTGGTCAGATTCCAAATCCCAACTTGCTGATTATCTGACAAAAAAAAGGAGTTTCACCTTTAACCCTTCTAAAAGCACTAGATGAAGGACTCTGGATACTGTGATCCTTTGTTTACAAAGTTTTCTTTGCATTAAAATGCACTCTCGTTTATTGTGTGCAGTGATAGTATGCTTTAAGTAAAGCAAAGCACATTGAAAGGTTTCCTGAATGTTCTATAATGTTGACAAAGTGTTTTTGTTTTGTTTACATATATATGTATACAAATGTTTAAAAGGGGTGTTTATACTTTTATTTTTAAAAAAGAAAGAGGGAGATTGTTAACTTGTTATTTTCTGTTATATCGCGAGAGTACTGTTGCCTGCGGTGGGTTGTTGTTATTGTGGGTGAGCGGAAAAACACGACGTAAGGAATAAAGTGCTTGAAGTGAGACTACGACGTTGTGTATTTTGACTTTACAATATTCTTTTATTCACCATATCACTGAAATGTGGGAGAATCCACTGCAGAAAGATCAATGCTTTAAGTTTTAATAATCCAGTCAGAAAAGATGATTCTAAAAGTCATCAACTGACTCCAAAAGCCCAGATCTGAACCACCTGTCTGCTGAAAACAAATGCACCAATCAAACAGAAGCCCGAATTTCATGGGCCAATCGGAATGCTTGATCTAGTTGTCCAGGACTAACTACTGACACACTATTACTCTGTGGCAAAACCCTGTCAAATCTGCCTCGGTGCACTTGTTGAACAACTGCTTCTAAATCCAAGACCCTAACTCCCATCAAAATCATTTTCAAACGGTGACAATCCCGAGGACCTGTTCTATACAACAGTGTGTTCTTCATGTTCCTGCTGTCAAAACTTTGGCCGCAGGAGCAATTTAAAAAGTGGGGTCTTTCCTGCTGTTGAGACAAACTCCTGACTGAAAATATAATGTATTTCTATGGGTCAGTTAGAGGGTTATCCCTCCACTTGGATCCACACAGTTTAAAAAGTTTACATCTCTGAGCTTTGAAAGACATGCTGTTGGAAAGACAACAACGATGGCTACGTGAAGGTAAAATGATGGCTGTAGAGCAAACACTGTGCACACAGCAGCAGTTGAAACACACACACACACACACACACACACACACACGCTTACCAGCATTCACACTAATAAAGAATAACACTGTTGTCATTGTTGATTTTGTGTTTTCACCCTGAGTCCATCCCCTGCCAAGCTGCACCTGTGATTCTGCGGCTGCTCGCTGATGAGCTGACCGCAGGGCTCGTAAAATTGCTAGCCCAACGTCCAGGGGCTAGCGATTTTTCCAGTCGGGCTACCAAAATCTATCTCTGCCCTGCCCGTCGGGCTATCATAGGAAGGAAAAATATATGTCAAAGCTTTTGCATTCTTTTGGAAATGTAGCTGGGTAATTATGTCATTGGCATCGGTGAGCCACTGTCAATATGTGACATATTGAAATCGCGTTTGAATTTGGGCTTGTTTTTTGCGCTTGTTTTTTGCTTTCACTTTGCAATCGCGCAAACTGTGAACTGAGAGCGACAGCACTGATTGGTGAGTGACGATAGTTTTGCGCACCAATTCCTCTGACATCGTCCTATCAATCGTTAGCTTACTATGCAAACATGACAAGTGAAATCTCCCGCAGCAAGCTTAAACATGTGAGAGGCTGATCGCGCAGAGAATCGCTGAGCGTTATGTGAGTGCGTGTATAAAAGCAGCAGGATATATATTTTAGTTCTGCTGAGCCAAATAAGACAGGTCAGGGTGAAGAAGTGACAGCCAAAGAAAAGCTTACCACAAAAAGAAAGTGCAGCTTTATGGTTTCATGGACAAAAGAATTTCTGTGGCTGCAATATGACGAGCTAAATAACCAGGGCTGCACATAAGTGGTCCGCAGGTGCGCATTCGCTGTCAAAATAAAAAACGCGCACAAGATAAGAAGTTGCAACGCGTGTTTGCGTACATAAGATTTTCTGGAGGAGGACAGACGTTTGTTTAGAACTCTTAAAGATGTCGAAGAAGCAAGCTCCTTTAAGCAATTACTTTGGTGTTCCTCCACCTCCAAAGAAATGTCAGAAGGAGTCCGAACCACAAAGAAGCGCGTATTCTTGGAAGAGTGGTTGCAGGAGGTGAGCTGGCTTCAAACAAATGATGAACGCACAGAGATGTGGTGCAGAATGTGCCGTGAAAATCCCACTCTAGCGGACAAAAACAGTGCCTTTTATATGGACGCAAACGCGCCCTTGCAACTTCTTATCTGGTGCGCGTCTTTTATTTTGACAGCGAATGCGCACATGCGGACCACTTATGTGCACCTGTGTAAATAACATAATGTTCTGCCGGGTGTGTTGTTGGTTTTCCCTCGATTTCTGAGTCGACAAGCGCCTTTGTTACTGGGAACAATCATTTTAAGAAAGGCCCCCATTAGAACCCATGAGAAATGCAAGAAATGCATTATTGCTCAGTCCTCAATATCTTTCCCAGAACAAACACCAGTTGCAAATAACATACTAAAAATAAACCTGAAAAATCTGTTTAGAACTGCGTACTATGTTGCAAAGAGTGAACTACCACTGGCACAATTTAGCAGTCTTTGCAAACTTCAGAAAGCAAATGGCCTAGATCTTGGTTCCACTTGCCTCTTAACCATGACTTCAGTGGAAATTTCAAGTTCAGGATCTGACACAGACTGATTCATATTCTACACAGTTCTTACAAGTTTAAAGAAATGTCTGTTCAATTAAAACCAAGTATTTGAGTTGATGATTGTAATTTTTATACGCTGTAATTTGTTTTTTAAACAATTTGATTAATGTTTTGTTTCCGTTACAATATTATACTTTAATGTATGACAATATTATACTTTAATGTATAACAATATTGTAACGGAAACAAAGCAGGAAACAAAACATCAATCAAAAAATTGCTCTCTTTTTTTATTCGGGCTACTTAAATTTATTTTGGGCTACCAAAAACTGAAGAGTCCCTGCCCGAATGGCTACCAGGGATTTTGAAATTTTGCGAGCCCTGGACCAATAAGTAAATTGTTATCCTGGATCTTATGCTCTGCATCCTTACCCTATCACCTCTGCGTCCCACAGGGTGCCAAGCCTGCCCTGTTGAAACACTATTTTTTTTCAGTTTCAACTGAAAAAAATAGAATGCCTTTGAACCAAAACAGAATGCCTTTGATCCAAAACAGAATGCCTTTCATCCTTTGTTATGTCATCATCTTGCTGTTACACTTTACTGCTTAACGGACGTAGACCTGACAGCAACCAAAACATTTTTGGAAAGTTTTGAGAGAATTTCACATTTCTCAGCAATTCACCGATCAAGCCGACACATTCCACCATGTCAGCTAACCCATCCTTCTGCTCAGATGAGCTTGAAATAGTTGAAGGGAGCATTTTGGGAAACCACTACAAGGTAGAGGCTTTCCTCGGAGAAGGGGGCTTTGGTATTGTAGCCAAATGTCTTGATACCAAAACCAACGAGCTGTGGCTATTAAAGTCAACAGGAACCACCCTGATACTCTGCAACAGGCCAAAACTGGAAATTTTCATCCTGGAGCAGCTGAGAAGGTTAGATCCAGATGCCGCCAACATAGTTAAATGGAACGGCTTTTTCCATGACGGAGAGCGGGTCTGCTTAAACTTTGAAATCCTTGATCAATGCTTGTGGGACTACATACGGGACCGGAAAAACCAGGGTCTCCCCATAAGCGAAGTCAGGCCAATTTTACATCAACTCACAAATGCCCTGTCACACCTGGGTTCTGTGGGAATAGTGCACGCTGACCTCAAATCTAGAAACATCATGGTTGTTAACCGCCATGAGTCTCCCATCAAAGTCAAACTTATAGACTTTGGCCTCGCATGTCCTGCGTCTGCAGTAATGCCTGGTGACCGTGTGGGGACGGTTGGTTATAGTGCACCTGAGGTTATGCTTGGCCTTCCTTATAATGAAGCAGCTGACATGTGGTCTTTGGGGCTGGTAGCTGTGGAACTTGGTACGGGGGTGCCACTCTACCCTGGGAGAAATTATTATGATGTTTTAAAATCATCATACAGACCCAGGGACAGCCACCAGATCATGTTCTGGACTCTGGCGTGTACACTGAAGACTATTTCATGGAAGACAACTACAACCAACAGCGCTGGACATTTAAGACTGAAAAACAATTTCAGTGCGAGACAGGATATGAGTCCCTGGAGACTCGATACATAAAACTTGCGCGTCTTGATGACCTCGAACAAGTAATGGTGTTTGAACGAGGACCTGAAAATGGCCAACGTTTATTTGTCAGCTTAATTAAAGGGATGTTGGCCTTGGATGCAAACCAGCGGATAACACCCTCGGAGGTTCTCCGGCATCCCTTTTTCAACCGTAAGAGTTCCCCTTGCACTAACATGAGTGTTGAAAGACCACAAAACCCTGTGGTCTTTCAGCACCCTTCAAACTTGAAAAGCAGGAGATCACAGAAAATCAACTGCAGTTTCCAAAACTCGGTTGAATTTTCAAGTATGCGTCCACACTCATCCTTCAACTCAGATGAGTTTGAAATAGTTGAAGGGAACATTTGGGAAACCGCTACAAGGTAGAGGCTTTCCTCGGAGAAGGGGGCTTTGGTATTGTAGCCAAATGTCGTGATACCAAAACCAGCTGTGCTGTGGCTATTAAAGTCAACAGGAACACCCCTGATACTCTGCAACAGGCAAAACTGGAAATTTTCATCCTGGAGCAGCTGAGAAGGTTGGGTCCAGATGCCGCCAACATAGTTAAATGGAACGGCTTTTTCCACGACGGAGAGCGGGTTTGCTTTAAACTTTGAACTCCTCGATCAATGCTTGTGGGACTACATACGGGACCGGAAAAACCAGGGTCTCCCCATAAGCGAAGTCAGGCCAATTTTACAGCAACTCACAAATGCCCTGTCACACCTGGGTTCTGTGGGAATAGTGCACGCTGACCTCAAACCTGGAAACATCATGGTTGTTAACCGCCATGAGTCTCCAGTCAAAGTCAAACTTATAGACTTTGGCCTCGCATGTCCTGCGTCTGCAGTGAATCCTAGTGATTGTGGGGGACAGTTGGTTATAGTGCACCTGAGGTTATGCTTGGCCTTCCTTATAATGAAGCAGCTGACATGTGGTCTTTGGGGCTGGTAGCTGTGGAACTTGGTACAGGGGTGCCACTCTACCCTGGAAATGGAGAATATGATGTTTTAAAATTCATCATAGAGACTCAGGGACAGCCACCAGATCATGTTCTGGACTCTGGTGTGTACACTGAAGACTTTTTCATTGAAGACAACTACAACCAACAGCGCTGGACATTTAAGACTGACCAACAATTTCAGTGCGAGACAGGATATGAGTCTTTGGAGACTCGATACATAAAACTTACGCGTCTTGATGACCTCAAACAAGTAATGGCGTTTAGACGAGGACCTGAAAATGGCCAACGTTTATTTGTCAACTTAATTAAAGGGATGTTGGCCTTAGATGCACACCAGCGGATAACACCCGCAGAGGTTCTCCAGCATCCCTTTTTCAACCCTGGCCTCTCTAAGAGGTTCCCATGTATTGACATTGAAAGACCATACCTCCACCTTGGACAAAGTGACAAAAACACAAACTGGGGTTGGAAAAGGATATTAACAGCACTGGAAAAATTCATTAAGCTGCTCCAATAATGATCACTTTGGCTTGTTTTTTTTTGTTTTTTAATTTTCACTCCCCCCACTCCAACCAGTCGCGGCAGATGGCTGTCCCTTCCTGAGCCTGGTTCTGTCGAAGGTTTCTTCCTTTTAGAAGGGAGTTTTTCCTTCCCACTGTTGCTAAATGCTTGCTCATAGGGAATCGTCTGATTGTTGAGGTGGCCAAAACTCTAGGGGAACTAGCAATTCTTGTGAAAATTTAAAAAAAAAAAAAAAAGCCTACCAATATTCAAAGCGGAGCAGCGGACACCTGACCATCACATCAGTCCTTCAATCAGACCAAAACCACCATGTTAACAGAAATAAATTCAATACAAATTGGAAATAAATAAATTGCCTAATAATTGTTCTTTTTGATTGTTTATAAATATATAGTGCTACCCTTCAGCCTCCTAGTAGACATACCAGTGTTATAAATGTGAACCACCTCTGATTTTCAAAAAAGTTGGCCTCTGACCTTGAAGTCAAGGTCACTGAGATTTAAGCTTCACAGAGATTTTCAGCAGATGCAACCATGGTATTGATTTGAAAATTCTACAACAATCACAAACTTGGGTGTCCACAGCGCCTCGCCATATACCAAAGATTAAGAGGTGGGTTTTTTATATAAAGATTACAACACACAAACAACAAAAAATGCTAACGCTATTGTCATTTTTGACAACACTATTTTGATGTTGTCTAATGTAGTGCAAAAAACAAATAAATAATATATATATATATATATTACATACATATGTAATATATATACACACTATAAAAAAATTTAGTGGTCCACAATGGGATCAGCGAACAGAATGACGGAAGAAAGTCATTGTTATATGACAATGGTGGTATTTTTTTTTGTATGTTTGTCACACACGTTTCAGATCATCAAACAATTATTTTTTTTAATGTATAGTTAGCATAAGATTAGCACAGTGAAACTGGAGGATGAACGCTAACTTTTTCCCCCACTCGATAAAAGTTAGAGCAGCTGCGAGAGAATTCAAGATTAATGAATCAATGGTACGAAAAAGAGGAAGCAAGAAGAATGAGTTGAGTAAAGTTTGACTTATCTGACTGTTTTGTTTCGCTTAATGCGCCTTATGTATGAAAACAGGCCGTTATCGACAGTCAGCCTTATGGCCTGAAAAATATGGTATGGGGCACTGAGGGTGGCAACAGAAGTGGCAATGTCCAAAAGAAGAGGAATCTAACGGTGATTGAATGGTTTTTCTAAGTTGAAACGGTGTTGAAGGAGATAGACGGCAAAAAACGTACAGAATAGATAATAAAATATTATAATAATAAAGATTTGAATAACAATACTGTGAATGCAATTGCTGTGTGAATGCTGATAGCTGAATGTTTTGAGCTGAAATGAAATAATTGCTTCACTTTATTGTACAATAAGGTCAAAGACATTATGCACAAAACTGGTGGTAAAATATCACAGGTTGATCCTGCAGTGTTCTATGGCAGAATGAACAATCTGAGATTACAGGAGTGCTTGCATGTCACGTTGATGATTTCCTTTGGGCTGGTTCAAGTCACTTTGCAACTCATATCATTCCTGTACTGAAATCTACCTTCCTTGTGGGCCGTGAAGAACATGACAGGTTTTTTTATGTTGGTATGGACATTTGTACAGTTAATGATGTAATAGAGGTGCATCAATAACTTTACATTGACAACCTACAACCTGTTCAGTTACAAGCAGCACGGGCTGTACAGAGGGATGCTTCCTTATGTGAAACAGAACGGGAGCAACTCAGGTCAAAAATAGGACAGATTTTGTGGGTTGCCAAACAAACGAGACCAGATATTATGTTTGACACATGCAGCATGGGATCTAATATCAAAGGTGCAATTGTGCAGTCCATTCATGAAGTGAACAAAGTTATCCGTAAACTTAAAGTAGAGAAAGTGACTCTTAAGTTTCAACACTTGGGTAACAGTGAGGATTTGGCACTGGTTTTTTTCAGTGACGCTTCATTTGGCAACCTTCCCACTGGCGGTACTCAAGGAGGGGCATTAATCATCCTTATGGGTAAAGGAGAAAGTTTTGTCCTCTCTTTTGGCAGTCTAAAAAATAAAAATAAAAAAAATATCAGCCGTGTGGTCAGAAGTACACTGGCAGGAGAAACTCTTGCCATGTCAGATGGAATAGACAGTGCTGTCTTCCTGGCAACACTTTTTTCTGAGCTTAAAACTGGTAACACTGGTCTGAATGCTGTGTGTCTGTGTGCCTGACAATCATTCCTTGTTTGATGCACTCAAGTCCACTACGCAGGTTACAGAGAAGAGACTGAGGCTGGAAATGAGCAGCATTAAAGAGCCATTAAAATCAGACAGATTGGTTGGTCAGATTCCAAATCCCAACTTGCTGATTATCTGACAAAAAAAAGGAGTTTCACCTTTAAACCCTTCTAAAAGCACTAGATGAAGGACTCTGGATACTGTGATCCTTTGTTTACAAAGTTTTCTTTGCATTAAAATGCACTCTCGTTTATTGTGTGCAGTGATAGTATGCTTTAAGTAAAGCAAAGCACATTGAAAGGTTTCCTGAATGTTCTATAATGTTGACAAAGTGTTTTTGTTTTGTTTACATATATATGTATACAAATGTTTAAAAGGGGTGTTTATACTTTTATTTTTAAAAAAGAAAGAGGGAGATTGTTAACTTGTTATTTTCTGTTATATCGCGAGAGTACTGTTGCCTGCGGTGGGTTGTTGTTATTGTGGGTGAGCGGAAAAACACGACGTAAGGAATAAAGTGCTTGAAGTGAGACTACGACGTTGTGTATTTTGACTTTACAATATTCTTTATTCACCATATCACTGAAATGTGGGAGAATCCACTGCAGAAAGATCAATGCTTTAAGTTTTAATGATCCAGTCAGAAAAGATGATTCTAAAAGTCATCAACTGACTCCAAAAGCCCAGATCTGAACCACCTGTCTGCTGAAAACAAATGCACCAATCAAACAGAAGCCCGAATTTCATGGGCCAATCGGAATGCTTGATCTAGTTGTCCAGGACTAACTACTGACACACTATTACTCTGTGGCAAAACCCTGTCAAATCTGCCTCGGTGCACTTGTTGAACAACTGCTTCTAAATCCAAGACCCTAACTCCCATCAAAATCATTTTCAAACGGTGACAATCCCGAGGACCTGTTCTATACAACAGTGTGTTCTTCATGTTCCTGCTGTCAAAACTTTGGCCGCAGGAGCAATTTAAAAAGTGGGGTCTTTCCTGCTGTTGAGACAAACTCCTGACTGAAAATATAATGTATTTCTATGGGTCAGTTAGAGGGTTATCCCTCCACTTGGATCCACACAGTTTAAAAAGTTTACATCTCTGAGCTTTGAAAGACATGCTGTTGGAAAGACAACAACGATGGCTACGTGAAGGTAAAATGATGGCTGTAGAGCAAACACTGTGCACACAGCAGCAGTTGAAACACACACACACCACACACACACACACACACACGCTTACCAGCATTCACACTAATAAAGAATAACACTGTTGTCATTGTTGATTTTGTGTTTTCACCCTGAGTCCATCCCCTGCCAAGCTGCACCTGTGATTCTGCGGCTGCTCGCTGATGAGCTGACCGCAGGGCTCGTAAAATTGCTAGCCCAACGTCCAGGGGCTAGCGATTTTTTCCAGTCGGGCTAACCAAAATCTATCTCTGCCCTGCCCGTCGGGCTATCATAGGAAGGAAAAATATATGTCAAAGCTTTTGCATTCTTTTGGAAATGTAGCTGGGTAATTATGTCATTGGCATCGGTGAGCCACTGTCAATATGTGACATATTGAAATCGCGTTTGAATTTGGGCTTGTTTTTTGCGCTTGTTTTTTGCTTTCACTTTGCAATCGCGCAAACTGTGAACTGAGGAGCGACAGCACTGATTGGTGAGTGACGATAGTTTGCGCACCAATTCCTCTGACATCGTCCTATCAATCGTTAGCTTACTATGCAAACATGACAAGTGAAATCTCCCGCAGCAAGCTTAAAACATGTGAGAGGGCTGATCGCGCAGAGAATCGCTGAGCGTTATGTGAGTGCGTGTATAAAAGCAGCAGGATATATATTTTAGTTCTGCTGAGCCAAATAAGACAGGTCAGGGTGAAGAAGTGACAGCCAAAGAAAAGCTTACCACAAAAAGAAAGTGCAGCTTTATGGTTTCATGGACAAAAGAATTTCTGTGGCTGCAATATGACGAGCTAAATAACCAGGGCTGCACATAAGTGGTCCGCAGGTGCGCATTCGCTGTCAAAATAAAAAAAACGCGCACAAGATAAGAAGTTGCAACGCGTGTTTGCGTACATAAGATTTTCTGGAGGAGGACAGACGTTTGTTTAGAACTCTTAAAGATGTCGAAGAAGCAAGCTCCTTTAAGCAATTACTTTGGTGTTCCTCCACCTCCAAAGAAATGTCAGAAGGAGTCCGAACCACAAAGAAGCGCGTATTCTTGGAAGAGTGGTTGCAGGAGGTGAGCTGGCTTCAAACAAATGATGAACGCACAGAGATGTGGTGCAGAATGTGCCGTGAAAATCCCACTCTAGCGGACAAAAACAGTGCCTTTTATATGGACGCAAACGCGCCTTGCAACTTCTTATCTGGTGCGCGTCTTTTATTTTGACAGCGAATGCGCACATGCGGACCACTTATGTGCACCTGTGTAAATAACATAATGTTCTGCCGGGTGTGTTGTTGGTTTTCCCTCAATTTCTGAGTCGACAAGCGCCTTTGTTACTGGGAACAATCATTTTAAGAAAGGCCCCCATTAGAACCCATGAGAAATGCAAGAAATGCATTATTGCTCAGTCCTCAATATCTTTCCCAGAACAAACACCAGTTGCAAATAACATACTAAAAATAAACCTGAAAATCTGTTTAGAACTGCGTACTATGTTGCAAAGAGTGAACTACCACTGGCACAATTTAGCAGTCTTTGCAAACTTCAGAAAGCAAATGGCCTAGATCTTGGTTCCACTTGCCTCTTAACCATGACTTCAGTGGAAATTTCAAGTTCAGGATCTGACACAGACTGATTCATATTCTACACAGTTCTTACAAGTTTAAAGAAATGTCTGTTCAATTAAAACCAAGTATTTGAGTTGATGATTGTAATTTTTATACGCTGTAATTTGTTTTTTAACAATTTGATTAATGTTTTGTTTCCGTTACAATATTATACTTTAATGTATGACAATATTATACTTTAATGTATAACAATATTGTAACGGAAACAAAGCAGGAAACAAAACATCAATCAAAAAATTGCTCTCTTTTTTATTCGGGCTACTTAAATTTATTTTGGGCTACCAAAAACTGAAGAGTCCCTGCCCGAATGGCTACCAGGGATTTTGAAATTTTGCGAGCCCTGGACCAATAAGTAAATGTTATCCTGGATCTTATGCTCTGCATCCTTACCCTATCACCTCTGCGTCCCACAGGGTGCCAAGCCTGCCCTGTTGAAACACTATTTTTTTTCAGTTTCAACTGAAAAAAATAGAATGCCTTTGAACCAAAACAGAATGCCTTTGATCCAAAACAGAATGCCTTTCATCCTTTGTTATGTCATCATCTTGCTGTTACACTTTACTGCTTAACGGACGTAGACCTGACAGCAACCAAAACATTTTTGGAAAGTTTTGAGAGAATTTCACATTTCTCAGCAATTCACCGATCAAGCCGACACATTCCACCATGTCAGCTAACCCATCCTTCTGCTCAGATGAGCTTGAAATAGTTGAAGGGAGCATTTTGGGAAACCACTACAAGGTAGAGGCTTTCCTCGGAGAAGGGGGCTTTGGTATTGTAGCCAAATGTCTTGATACCAAAACCAACCGAGCTGTGGCTATTAAAGTCAACAGGAACCACCCTGATACTCTGCAACAGGCAAAACTGGAAATTTTCATCCTGGAGCAGCTGAGAAGGTTGGATCCAGATGCCGCCAACATAGTTAAATGGAACGGCTTTTTCCATGACGGAGAGCGGGTCTGCTTAAACTTTGAAATCCTTGATCAATGCTTGTGGGACTACATACGGGACCGGAAAAACCAGGGTCTCCCCATAAGCGAAGTCAGGCCAATTTTACATCAACTCACAAATGCCCTGTCACACCTGGGTTCTGTGGGAATAGTGCACGCTGACCTCAAATCTAGAAACATCATGGTTGTTAACCGCCATGAGTCTCCCATCAAAGTCAAACTTATAGACTTTGGCCTCGCATGTCCTGCGTCTGCAGTAATGCCTGGTGACCGTGTGGGGACGGTTGGTTATAGTGCACCTGAGGTTATGCTTGGCCTTCCTTATAATGAAGCAGCTGACATGTGGTCTTTGGGGCTGGTAGCTGTGGAACTTGGTACAGGGGTGCCACTCTACCCTGGGAGAAATTATTATGATGTTTTAAAATTCATCATACAGACCCAGGGACAGCCACCAGATCATGTTCTGGACTCTGGCGTGTACACTGAAGACTATTTCATGGAAGACAACTACAACCAACAGCGCTGGACATTTAAGACTGAAAAACAATTTCAGTGCGAGACAGGATATGAGTCCCTGGAGACTCGATACATAAAACTTGCGCATCTTGATGACCTCGAACAAGTAATGGTGTTTGAAACGAGGACCTGAAAATGGCCAACGTTTATTTGTCAGCTTAATTAAAGGGATGTTGGCCTTGGATGCAAACCAGCGGATAACACCCTCGGAGGTTCTCCGGCATCCCTTTTTCAACCGTAAGAGTTCCCCTTGCACTAACATGAGTGTTGAAAGACCACAAAACCCTGTGGTCTTTCAGCACCCTTCAAACTTGAAAAGCAGGAGATCACAGAAAATCAACTGCAGTTTCCAAAACTCGGTTGAATTTTCTCAACAAGTATGCGTCCACACGTCAGCCAGCTCATCCTTCAACTCAGATGAGCTTGAAATAGTTGAAGGGAACATTTTGGGAAACCGCTACAAGGTAGAGGCTTTCCTCGGAGAAGGGGGCTTTGGTATTGTAGCCAAATGTCGTGATACCAAAACCAGCTGTGCTGTGGCTATTAAAGTCAACAGGAACCACCCTGATACTCTGCAACAGGCAAAACTGGAAATTTTCGTCCTGGAGCAGATGAGAAGGTTAGATCCAGATGCCGCCAACATAGTTAAATGGAACGGCTTTTTCCACGACGGAGAGCGGGTTTGCTTAAACTTTGAACTCCTCGATCAATGCCTGTGGGACTACATACGGGACCGGAAAAACCAGGGTCTCCCCATAAGCGAAGTCAGGCCAATTTTACATCAACTCACAAATGCCCTGTCACACCTGGGTTCTGTGGGAATAGTGCACGCTGACCTCAAACCTGGAAACATCATGGTTGTTAACCGCCATGAGTCTCCAGTCAAAGTCAAACTTATAGACTTTGGCCTCGCATGTCCTGCGTCTGCAGTGAATCCTAGTGATTGTGTGGGGACAGTTGGTTATAGTGCACCCGAGGTTATGCTTGGCCTTCCTTATAATGAAGCAGCTGACATGTGGTCTTTGGGGCTGGTAGCTGTGGAACTTGGTACGGGGGTGCCACTCTACCCTGGAAATGGAGAATATGATGTTTTAAAATTCATCATAGAGACCCAGGGACAGCCACCAGATCATGTTCTGGACTCTGGCGTGTACACTGAAGACTTTTTCATTGAAGACAACTACAACCAACAGCGCTGGACATTTAAGACTGACCAACAATTTCAGTGCAAGACAGGATATGAGTCCCTGGAGACTCGATACATAAAACTTACGCGTCTTGATGACCTCGAACAAGTAATGGCGTTTAGACGAGGACCTGAAAATGGCCAACGTTTATTTGTCAGCTTAATTAAAGGGATGTTGGCCTTAGATGCACACCAGCGGATAACACCCGCAGAGGTTCTCCAGCATCCCTTTTTCAACCCTGGCCTCTCTAAGAGGTTCCCATGTATTGATATTAAAAGACCATACCTCCACCTTGGACAAAAGTGACAAAAACACAAACTGGGGTTGGAAAAGGATATTAACAGCACTGGAAAAATTCATTAAGCTGCTCCAATAATGATCACTTTGGCTTGTTTTTTTTGTTTTTTTTTAATTTTCACTCCCCCCACTCCAACCAGTCGCGACAGATGACTGTCCCTTCCTGAGCCTGGTTCTGTCGAAGGTTTCTTCCTTTTAGAAGGGAGTTTTTCCTTCCCACTGTTGCTAAATGCTTGCTCATAGGGAATCGTCTGATTGTTGGGGTGGCCAAAACTCTAGGGGAACTAGCAATTCTTGTGAAAATTTAAAAAAAAGAAAAAGCCTACCAATATTCAAAGCGGAGCAGCG
This sequence comes from Neolamprologus multifasciatus, assembly GCF_963576455.1. Classification (NCBI taxonomy): domain Eukaryota; kingdom Metazoa; phylum Chordata; class Actinopteri; order Cichliformes; family Cichlidae; genus Neolamprologus; species Neolamprologus multifasciatus. The sequence goes on along the minus strand of NC_140453.1, from coordinate 34,664,370 downwards.
GACACCTTACCATCACATCAGTCCTTCAATCAGACCAAAACCACCATGTTAACAGAAATAAATTCAATACAAATTGGAAATAAATAAATTGCCTAATAATTGTTCTTTTTGATTGTTTATAAATATATAGTGCTACCCTTCAGCCTCCTAGTAGACATACCAGTGTTATAAATGTGAACCACCTCTGATTTTCAAAAAAGTTGGCCTCTGACCTTGAAGTCAAGGTCACTGAGATTTAAGCTTCACAGAGATTTTCAGCAGATGCAACCATGGTATTGATTTGAAAATTCTACACAATCACAAACTTGGGTGTCCACAGCGCCTCGCCATATACCAAAGATTACGAGGTGGGGTTTTTTTATATAAAGATTACAACACACAAATAACAAAAAATGCTAACGCTATTGTCATTTTTGACAACGCTATTTTGATGTTGTCTAATGTAGGGCAAAAAACAAATAAATAAAATAAATATATATTACATACATATGTAATACATATACACACTATAAAAAAATTTAGTGGTCCACAATGGGGTCAGCGAACAGAATGACGGAAGAAAGTCACTGTTATATGACAATGGTGGTATTTTTTTTTGTATGTTTGTCACACACGTTTCAGATCATCAAACAATTATTTTTTTTAATGTATAGTTAGCATAAGATTAGCACAGTGAAACTGGAGGATGAACGCTAACTTTTTCCCCCCACTCGATAAAAGTTAGAGCAGCTGCGAGAGAATTCAAGATTAATGAATTAATGAATGAATTGTTTCGCTTAATGCGCCTTATGTATGAAAACAGGCCGTTATCGACAGTCAGCCTTATGGCCTGAAAAATATGGTATGGGGCACTGAGGGTGCAACAGAAGTGGCAATGTCCAAAAGAAGAGGAATCTAACGGTGATTGAATGGTTTTTCTAAGTTGAACGGTGTTGAAGGAGATAGATGGCAAAAAACGTACAGAATAGATAATAAAATATTATAATAATAAAGATTTGAATAACAATACTGTGAATGCAATTGCTGTGTGAATGCTGATAGCTGAATGTTTTGAGCTGAAATGAAATAATTGCTTCACTTTATTGGTACAATAAGGTCAAAGACATTATGCACAAAACTGGTGGTTAAAATATCACAGGTTGATCCTGCAGTGTTCTATTGGCAGAATGAACAATCTGAGATTACAGGAGTGCTTGCATGTCACGTTGATGATTTCCTTTGGGCTGGTTCAAGTCACTTTGCAACTCATATCATTCCTGTACTGAAATCTACCTTCCTTGTGGGCCGTGAAGAACATGACAGGTTTTTTTTATGTTGGTATGGACATTTGTACAGTTAATGATGTAATAGAGGTGCATCAATAACTTTACATTGACAACCTACAACCTGTTCAGTTACAAGCAGCACGGGCTGTACAGAGGGATGCTTCCTTATGTGAAACAGAACGGGAGCAACTCAGGTCAAAAATAGGACAGATTTTGTGGGTTGCCAAACAAACGAGACCAGATATTATGTTTGACACATGCAGCCTGGGATCTAATATCAAAGGTGCAATTGTGCAGTCCATTCATGAAGTGAACAAAGTTATCTGTAAACTTAAAGTAGAGAAAGTGACTCTTAAGTTTTAACACTTGGGTAACAGTGAGGATTTGGCATTGTTTTTTTTTCAGTGATGCTGCATTTGGCAGCCTTCCCACTGGCGGTACTCAAGGAGGGGCATTAATCATCCTTATGGGTAAAGGAAGAAAGTTTTGTCCTCTCTTTTGGCAGTCTAAAAAATAAAAATAAAAAAATATCAGGCGTGTGGTCAGAAGTACACTGGCAGGAGAAACTCTTGCCATGTCAGATGGAATAGCGAAGCCAGAACAGCTTACTACTCATCACTGATTGAAGAAAATAAGAACAACCCCAGGTTTCTCTTCAGCACTGTAGCCAGGCTGACAAAAAGTCAGAGCTCTGTTGAGCCAACCATCCCTTTAACGTTAACTAGTGATGACTTCATGAACTTCTTCACAAATAAAATTTTTATCATTAGAGAAAAAATTACCAATAATCATCCCACAGATGTAATATTATCTACAGCTACTCTTAGTTCCATTGATGTTAAGTTAGACTCTTTTTTTCCAATCGATCTTTCTGAGTTAACTTCAATAATTACTTCCTCCAAACCATCAACGTGTCTTTTAGACCCCATTCCTACAAAACTGCTCAAAGAAGTCCTGCCATTGATTAATTCTTTGATCTTATATATGATCAACCTATCTCTAATAATCGGCTATGTACCACAGGCCTTCAAGGTGGCTGCAGTTAAACCTTTACTCAAAAAGCCATCTCTAGACCCAGCAGTCTTAGCTAATTATAGGCCAATCTCCAACCTTCCTTTCATATCAAAAATCCTTGAAAGAGTAGTTGTCAAACAGCTAACAGATCATCTGCAGAGGAATGGTTTATTTGAAGAGTTTCAGTCAGGTTTCAGAGTTCATCACAGCACAGAAACAGCTTTATTGAAGGTTACAAATGATCTTCTTATGGCCTCTGACAGTGGACTCATCTCTGTGCTTGTCCTTCTTGACCTTAGTGCAGCATTCGATACTGTTGACCATAATATTCTATTAGAGCGATTAGAACATGCTGTAGGTATTACAGGTATTGCACTGCAGTGGTTTGTATCATATCTATCTAATAGACTCCAATTTGTGCATGTAAATGGAGAGTCCTCTTCACACACTGAGGTTAATTATGGAGTTCCACAGGGTTCGGTGCTAGGACCCATTCTGTTTACATTATACATGCTTCCCCTAGGCAGCATCATTAGAAGACATAGCATACATTTTCACTGCTATGCAGATGACACCCAGCTCTATCTGTCCATGAAGCCAGATAACACACACCAATTAGTTAAACTGCAGGAATGTCTTAAAGACATAAAGACTTGGATGGCCACTAACTTTCTGCTTCTTAACTCAGATAAAACTGAGGTCATTGTACTCGGCGCTGAAAAGCTTAGAAATATGGTATCTAACCAGATTCTTACTCTGGATGGCATTACCTTGGCCTCCAGTAACACTGTGAGGAACCTTGGAGTCATTTTTGACCAGGATATGTCCTTCAACGCACATATTAAACAAATATGTAAGACTGCGTTCTTCCATTTGCGCAACATCTCTAAAATTAGAAATATCCTGTCTCAGAGTGACGCTGAAAAACTAGTTCATGCATTTATTACTTCCAGGCTGGACTACTGCAATTCATTATTATCAGGATGTCCAAAAAACTCACTGAAAAGCCTTCAGTTAATCCAAAATGCTGCAGCAAGAGTACTGACAGGGACTAGAAGGAGAGAGCATATTTCTCCTGTTTTGGCTTCCCTTCATTGGCTTCCTGTTAAATCCAGAATTGAATTCAAAATCCTGCTCCTCACATACAAGGTCTTAAATAATCAGGCCCCATCTTATCTTAATGACCTTGTAGTACCATATCACCCTATTAGAGCACTTCGCTCCCGCTCTGCAGGCCTACTTGTTGTTCCTAGAGTATTTAAAAGTAGAATGGGAGGGAGAGCCTTCAGTTTTCAGGCCCCTCTTCTGTGGAACCAGCTTCCAGTTTGGATTCAGGAGACAGACACTATCTCTACTTTTAAGATTAGGCTTAAAACCTTCCTTTTTGCTAAAGCATATAGTTAGGGCTGGACCAGGTGACCCTGAATCCTCCCTTAGTTATGCTGCAATAGATGTAGGCTGCCGGGGGATTCCCATGATGCATTGAGTTTTTCCTTTCCAGTCACCTTTCTCACTCACTATGTATTAACAGACCTCTCTGTATTGAATCGTATCTGTTATTAATCTCTGTCTCTCTTCCACAGCATGTCTTTATCCTGTCTTCCTTCTCTCACCCCAACCGGTCGCAGCAGATGGCCGCCCCTCCCTGAGCCTGGTTCTGCCGGAGGTTTCTTCCTGTTAAAAGGGAGTTTTTCCTTCCCACTGTCGCCAAAGTGCTTGCTCATAGGGGGTCATATGATTGTTGGGCTTTTCTCTGTATCTATGAAGCGCCTTGAGGCGACATTTGTTGTGATTTGGCGCTATATAAATAAAATTGAATTGAATTGAATTGAATAGACAGTGCTGTCTTCCTGGCAACACTTTTTTCTGAGCTTAAAACTGGTAACACTGGTCTGAATGCTGTGTGTCTGTGTGCCTGACAATCATTCCTTGTTTGATGCACTCAAGTCCACTACGCAGGTTACAGAGAAGAGACTGAGGCTGGAAATGAGCAGCATTAAAGAGCCATTAAAATCAGACAGATTGGTTGGTCAGATTCCAAATCCCAACTTGCTGATTATCTGACAAAAAAAAAAAGGAGTTTCACCTTTAAACCCTTCTAAAAGCACTAGATCATAGGTGTCAAACTCTGGCCCGCGAAGCCATACCAAATTACTATTAGAGCTGGCCTACTGGTATTATACAGCTAATATATATATTGTTTAGTATTAAGCTTTGCTTGTTCCATATTCAGTTTTCAGCAAAATGTGTTTGAATCCATAAGAAAAGATTCATTCTTATATCTGGAGGAATAAATATATTTCAATAAATATTAACGTTAGCCCCGCGACTTTGTTCCAGTTTTGAATTTTGGCCCACTGTGTATTTGAGTTTGACACCCCTGCACTAGATGAAGGACTCTGGATACTGTGATCCTTTGTTTACAAAGTTTTCTTTGCATTAAAATGCACTCTCGTTTATTGTGTGCAGTGATAGTATGCTTTAAGTAAAGCAAAGCACATTGAAATGTTTCCTGAATGTTCTATAATGATGACAAAGTGTTTTTGTTTTGTTTACATATATATGTATACAAATGTTTAAAAGGGGTGTTTATACTTTTATTTTTAAAAAAGAAAGAGGGAGATTGTTAACTTGTTATTTTCTGTTATATCGCGAGAGTACTGTTGCCTGCGGTGGGTTGTTGTTATTGTGGGTGAGCGGAAAAACATGACGTAAGGAATAAAGTGAGACTACGACGTTGTGTATTTTGACTTTACAATATTCTTTTATTCACCATATCACTGAAATGTGGGAGAATCCACTGCAGAAAGATCAATGCTTTAAGTTTTAATGATCCAGTCAGAAAAGATGATTCTAAAAGTCATCAAGTGACTCCAAAAGCCCAGATCTGAACCACCTGTCTGCTGAAAACAAATGCACCAATCAAACAGAAGCCCGAATTTCATGGGCCAATCGGAATGCTTGATCTAGTTGTCCAGGACTAACTACTGACACACTATTACTCTGTGGCAAAACCCTGTCAAATCTGCCTCGGTGCACTTGTTGAACAACTGCTTCTAAATCCAAGACCCTAACTCCCATCAAAATCATTTTCAAACGGTGACGATCCCGAGGACCTGTTCTATACAACAGTGTGTTCTTCATGTTCCTGCTGTCAAAACTTTGGCCGCAGGAGCAATTTAAAAAGTGGGGTCTTTCCTGCTGTTGAGACAAACTCCTGACTGAAAATATAATGTATTTCTATGGGTCAGTTAGAGGGTTATCCCTCCACTTGGATCCACACAGTTTAAAAAGTTTACATCTCTGAGCTTTGAAAGACATGCTGTTGGAAAGACAACAACGATGGCTACGTGAAGGTAAAATGATGGCTGTAGAGCAAACACTGTGCACACAGCAGCAGTTGAAACACACACACACACGCTTACCAGCATTCACACTAATAAAGAATAACACTGTTGTCACTGTTGATTTTGTGTCTTCACCCTGAGTCCATCCCCTGCCAAGCTGCACCTGTGATTCTGCGGCTGTTCGCTGATGAGCTGACCGATAAGTAAATGTTATCCTGGATCTTATGCTCTGCATCCTTACCCTATCACCTCTGCGTCCCACAGGGTGCCAAGCCTGCCATTTTGAAACACTATTTTTTTTCAGTTTCAACTGAAAAAAATAGAATGCCTTTGAACCAAAACAGAATGCCTTTGATCCAAAACAGAATGCCTTTCATCCTTTGTTATGTCATCATCTTGCTGTTACACTTTACTGCTTAACGGACGTAGACCTGACAGCAACCAAAACATTTTTGGAAAGTTTTGAGAGAATTTCACATTTCTCAGCAATTCACCGATCAAGCCGACACATTCCACCATGTCAGCTAACCCATCCTTCTGCTCAGATGAGCTTGAAATAGTTGAAGGGAGCATTTTGGGAAACCACTACAAGGTAGAGGCTTTCCTCGGAGAAGGGGGCTTTGGTATTGTAGCCAAATGTCTTGATACCAAAACCAACCGAGCTGTGGCTATTAAAGTCAACAGGAACCACCCTGATACTCTGCAACAGGCAAAACTGGAAATTTTCATCCTGGAGCAGCTGAGAAGGTTAGATCCAGATGCCGCCAACATAGTTAAATGGAACGGCTTTTTCCATGACGGAGAGCGGGTCTTCTTAAACTTTGAAATCCTTGATCAATGCTTGTGGGACTACATACGGGACCGGAAAAACCAGGGTCTCCCCATAAGCGAAGTCAGGCCAATTTTACATCAACTCACAAATGCCCTGTCACACCTGGGTTCTGTGGGAATAGTGCACGCTGACCTCAAATCTAGAAACATCATGGTTGTTAACCGCCATGAGTCTCCCATCAAAGTCAAACTTATAGACTTTGGCCTCGCATGTCCTGCGTCTGCAGTAATGCCTGGTGACCGTGTGGGGACGGTTGGTTATAGTGCACCTGAGGTTATGCTTGGCCTTCCTTATAATGAAGCAGCTGACATGTGGTCTTTGGGGCTGGTAGCTGTGGAACTTGGTACGGGGGTGCCACTCTATCCTGGGAGAAATTATTATGATGTTTTAAAATTCATCATACAGACCCAGGGACAGCCACCAGATCATGTTCTGGACTCTGGCGTGTACACTGAAGACTATTTCATGGAAGACAACTACAACCAACAGCGCTGGACATTTAAGACTGAAAAACAATTTCAGTGCGAGACAGGATATGAGTCCCTGGAGACTCGATACATAAAACTTGCGCATCTTGATGACCTCGAACAAGTAATGGTGTTTGAACGAGGACCTGAAAATGGCCAACGTTTATTTGTCAGCTTAATTAAAGGGATGTTGGCCTTGGATGCAAACCAGCGGATAACACCCTCGGAGGTTCTCCGGCATCCCTTTTTCAACCGTAAGAGTTCCCCTTGCACTAACATGAGTGTTGAAAGACCACAAAACCCTGTGGTCTTTCAGCACCCTTCAAACTTGAAAAGCAGGAGATCACAGAAAATCAACTGCAGTTTCCAAAACTCGGTTGAATTTTCTCAACAAGTATGCGTCCACACATCAGCCAGCTCATCCTTCAACTCAGATGAGCTTGAAATAGTTGAAGGGAACATTTTGGGAAACCGCTACAAGGTAGAGGCTTTCCTCGGAGAAGGGGGCTTTGGTATTGTAGCCAAATGTCGTGATACCAAAACCAGCCGTGCTGTGGCTATTAAAGTCAACAGGAACCACCCTGATACTCTGCAACAGGCAAAACTGGAAATTTTCGTCCTGGAGCAGATGAGAAGGTTAGATCCAGATGCCGCCAACATAGTTAAATGGAACGGCTTTTTCCACGACGGAGAGCGGGTTTGCTTAAACTTTGAACTCCTCGATCAATGCCTGTGGGACTACATACGGGACCGGAAAAACCAGGGTCTCCCCATAAGCGAAGTCAGGCCAATTTTACATCAACTCACAAATGCCCTGTCACACCTGGGTTCTGTGGGAATAGTGCACGCTGACCTCAAACCTGGAAACATCATGGTTGTTAACCGCCATGAGTCTCCAGTCAAAGTCAAACTTATAGACTTTGGCCTCGCATGTCCTGCGTCTGCAGTGAATCCTAGTGATTGTGTGGGGACAGTTGGTTATAGTGCACCCGAGGTTATGCTTGGCCTTCCTTATAATGAAGCAGCTGACATGTGGTCTTTGGGGCTGGTAGCTGTGGAACTTGGTACAGGGGTGCCACTCTACCCTGGAAATGGAGAATATGATGTTTTAAAATTCATCATAGAGACCCAGGGACAGCCACCAGATCATGTTCTGGACTCTGGTGTGTACACTGAAGACTTTTTCATTGAAGACAACTACAACCAACAGCGCTGGACATTTAAGACTGACCAACAATTTCAGTGCAAGACAGGATATGAGTCCCTGGAGACTCGATACATAAAACTTACGCGTCTTGATGACCTCGAACAAGTAATGGCGTTTAGACGAGGACCTGAAAATGGCCAACGTTTATTTGTCAGCTTAATTAAAGGGATGTTGGCCTTAGATGCACACCAGCGGATAACACCCGCAGAGGTTCTCCAGCATCCCTTTTTCAACCCTGGCCTCTCTAAGAGGTTCCCATGTATTGACATTGAAAGACCATACCTCCACCTTGGACAAAAGTGACAAAAACACAAACTGGGGTTGGAAAAGGATATTAACAGCACTGGAAAAATTCATTAAGCTGCTCCAATAATGATCACTTTGGCTTGTTTTTTTGTTTTTTTTAATTTTCACTCCCCCCACTCCAACCAGTCGCGACAGATGGCTGTCCCTTCCTGAGCCTGGTTCTGTCGAAGGTTTCTTCCTTTTAGAAGGGAGTTTTTCCTTCCCACTGTTGCTAAATGCTTGCTCATAGGGAATCGTCTGATTGTTGGGGTGGCCAAAACTCTAGGGGAACTAGCAATTCTTGTGAAAAAAAAAAAAAAAAAAAAGCCTACCAATATTCAAAGCGGAGCAGCGGACACCTTACCATCACATCAGTCCTTCAATCAGACCAAAACCACCATGTTAACAGAAATAAATTCAATACAAATTGGAAATAAATAAATTGCCTAATAATTGTTCTTTTTGATTGTTTATAAATATATAGTGCTACCCTTCAGCCTCCTAGTAGACATACCAGTGTTATAAATGTGAACCACCTCTGATTTTCAAAAAAGTTGGCCTCTGACCTTGAAGTCAAGGTCACTGAGATTTAAGCTTCACAGAGATTTTCAGCAGATGCAACTATGGTATTGATTTGAAAATTCTACACAATCACAAACTTGGGTGTCCACAGCGCCTCGCCATATACCAAAGATTACGAGGTGGGGTTTTTTTATATAAAGATTACAACACACAAATAACAAAAAATGCTAACGCTATTGTCATTTTTGACAACGCTATTTTGATGTTGTCTAATGTAGGGCAAAAAACAAATAAATAAAATAAATATATATTACATACATATGTAATACATATACACACTATAAAAAAATTTAGTGGTCCACAATGGGGTCAGCGAACAGAATGACGGAAGAAAGTCACTGTTATATGACAATGGTGGTATTTTTTTTTGTATGTTTGTCACACACGTTTCAGATCATCAAACAATTATTTTTTTTAATGTATAGTTAGCATAAGATTAGCACAGTGAAACTGGAGGATGAACGCTAACTTTTTTCCCCCACTTGATAAAAGTTAGAGCAGCTGCGAGAGAATTCAAGATTAATGAATCAATGGTACGAAAAAGAGAAAGCAAGAAGAATGAGTTGAGTAAAGTTTGACTTATCTGACTGTTTTGTTTCGCTTAATGCGCCTTATGTATGAAAACAGGCCGTTATCGACAGTCAGCCTTATGGCCTGAAAAATATGGTATGGGGCACTGAGGGTGCAACAGAAGTGGCAATGTCCAAAAGAAGAGGAATCTAACGGTGATTAAATGGTTTTTCTAAGTTGAACGGTGTTGAAGGAGATAGACGGCAAAAAACGTACAGAATAGATAATAAAATATTATAATAATAAAGATTTGAATAACAATACTGTGAATGCAATTGCTGTGTGAATGCTGATAGCTGAATGTTTTGAGCTGAAATGAAATAATTGCTTCACTTTATTGGTACAATAAGGTCAAAGACATTATGCACAAAACTGGTGGTAAAATATCACAGGTTGATCCTGCAGTGTTCTATTGTCAGAATGAACAATCTGAGATTACAGGAGTGCTTGCATGTCACGTTGATGATTTCCTTTGGGCTGGTTCAAGTCACTTTGCAACTCATATCATTCCTGTACTGAAATCTACCTTCCTTGTGGGCCGTGAAGAACATGACAGGTTTTTTTTATGTTGGTATGGACATTTGTACAGTTAATGATGTAATAGAGGTGCATCAATAACTTTACATTGACAACCTACAACCTGTTCAGTTACAAGCAGCACGGGCTGTACAGAGGGATGCTTCCTTATGTGAAACAGAACGGGAGCAACTCAGGTCAAAAATAGGACAGATTTTGTGGGTTGCCAAACAAACGAGACCAGATATTATGTTTGACACATGCAGCCTGGGATCTAATATCAAAGGTGCAATTGTGCAGTCCATTCATGAAGTGAACAAAGTTATCTGTAAACTTAAAGTAGAGAAAGTGACTCTTAAGTTTTAACACTTGGGTAACAGTGAGGATTTGGCATTGTTTTTTTTTCAGTGATGCTGCATTTGGCAGCCTTCCCACTGGCGGTACTCAAGGAGGGGCATTAATCATCCTTATGGGTAAAGGAAGAAAGTTTTGTCCTCTCTTTTGGCAGTCTAAAAAATAAAAATAAAAAAATATCAGGCGTGTGGTCAGAAGTACACTGGCAGGAGAAACTCTTGCCATGTCAGATGGAATAGACAGTGCTGTCTTCCTGGCAACACTTTTTTCTGAGCTTAAAACTGGTAACACTGGTCTGAATGCTGTGTGTCTGTGTGCCTGACAATCATTCCTTGTTTGATGCACTCAAGTCCACTACGCAGGTTACAGAGAAGAGACTGAGGCTGGAAATGAGCAGCATTAAAGAGCCATTAAAATCAGACAGATTGGTTGGTCAGATTCCAAATCCCAACTTGCTGATTATCTGACAAAAAAAAAAGGAGTTTCACCTTTAACCCTTCTAAAAGCACTAGATCATAGGTGTCAAACTCTGGCCCGCGAAGCCATACCAAATTACTATTAGAGCTGGCCTACTGGTATTATACAGCTAATATATATATTGTTTAGTATTAAGCTTTGCTTGTTCCATATTCAGTTTTTCAGCAAAATGTGTTTGAATCCATAAGAAAAGATTCATTCTTATATCTGGAGGAATAAATATATTTCAATAAATATTAACGTTAGCCCGCGACTTTGTTCCAGTTTTGAATTTTGGCCCACTGTGTATTTGAGTTTGACACCCCTGCACTAGATGAAGGACTCTGGATACTGTGATCCTTTGTTTACAAAGTTTTCTTTGCATTAAAATGCACTCTCGTTTATTGTGTGCAGTGATAGTATGCTTTAAGTAAAGCAAAGCACATTGAAATGTTTCCTGAATGTTCTATAATGATGACAAAGTGTTTTTGTTTTGTTTACATATATATGTATACAAATGTTTAAAAGGGGTGTTTATACTTTTATTTTTAAAAAAGAAAGAGGGAGATTGTTAACTTGTTATTTTCTGTTATATCGCGAGAGTACTGTTGCCTGCGGTGGGTTGTTGTTATTGTGGGTGAGCGGAAAAACATGACGTAAGGAATAAAGTGAGACTACGACGTTGTGTATTTTGACTTTACAATATTCTTTTATTCACCATATCACTGAAATGTGGGAGAATCCACTGCAGAAAGATCAATGCTTTAAGTTTTAATAATCCAGTCAGAAAAGATGATTCTAAAAGTCATCAACTGACTCCAAAAGCCCAGATCTGAACCACCTGTCTGCTGAAAACAAATGCACCAATCAAACAGAAGCCCGAATTTCATGGGCCAATCGGAATGCTTGATCTAGTTGTCCAGGACTAACTACTGACACACTATTACTCTGTGGCAAAACCCTGTCAAATCTGCCTCGGTGCACTTGTTGAACAACTGCTTCTAAATCCAAGACCCTAACTCCCATCAAAATCATTTTCAAACGGTGACAATCCCGAGGACCTGTTCTATACAACAGTGTGTTCTTCATGTTCCTGCTGTCAAAACTTTGGCCGCAGGAGCAATTTAAAAAGTGGGGTCTTTCCTGCTGTTGAGACAAACTCCTGACTGAAAATATAATGTATTTCTATGGGTCAGTTAGAGGGTTATCCCTCCACTTGGATCCACACAGTTTAAAAAGTTTACATCTCTGAGCTTTGAAAGACATGCTGTTGGAAAGACAACAACGATGGCTACGTGAAGGTAAAATGATGGCTGTAGAGCAAACACTGTGCACACAGCAGCAGTTGAAACACACACACACACGCTTACCAGCATTCACACTAATAAAGAATAACACTGTTGTCATTGTTGATTTTGTGTTTTCACCCTGAGTCCATCCCCTGCCAAGCTGCACCTGTGATTCTGCGGCTGCTCGCTGATGAGCTGACCGCAGGGCTCGCAAAATTGCTAGCCCAACGTCCAGGGGCTAGCGATTTTTCCAGTCAGGCTACCAAAATCTATCTCTGCCCTGCCCGTCGGGCTATCATAGGAAGGAAAAATATATGTCAAAGCTTTTGCATTCTTTTGGAAATGTAGCTGGGTAATTATGTCATTGGCATCGGTGAGCCACTGTCAATATGTGACATATTGAAATCGCGTTTGAATTTGGGCTTGTTTTTTGCGCTTGTTTTTTGCTTTCACTTTGCAATCGCGCAAACTGTGAACTGAGAGCGACAGCACTGATTGGTGAGTGACGATAGTTTGCGCACCAATTCCTCTGACATCGTCCTATCAATCGTTAGCTTACTATGCAAACATGACAAGTGAAATCTCCCGCAGCAAGCTTAAACATGTGAGAGGCTGATCGCGCAGAGAATCGCTGAGCGTTATGTGAGTGCGTGTATAAAAGCAGCAGGATATATATTTTAGTTCTGCTGAGCCAAATAAGACAGGTCAGGGTGAAGAAGTGACAGCCAAAGAAAAGCTTACCACAAAAAGAAAGTGCAGCTTTATGGTTTCATGGACAAAAGAATTTCTGTGGCTGCAATATGACGAGCTAAATAACCAGGGCTGCACATAAGTGGTCCGCAGGTGCGCATTCGCTGTCAAAATAAAAAAACGCGCACAAGATAAGAAGTTGCAACGCGTGTTTGCGTACATAAGATTTTCTGGAGGAGGACAGACGTTTGTTTAGAACTCTTAAAGATGTCGAAGAAGCAAGCTCCTTTAAGCAATTACTTTGGTGTTCCTCCACCTCCAAAGAAATGTCAGAAGGAGTCCGAACCACAAAGAAGCGCGTATTCTTGGAAGAGTGGTTGCAGGAGGTGAGCTGGCTTCAAACAAATGATGAACGCACAGAGATGTGGTGCAGAATGTGCCGTGAAAATCCCACTCTAGCGGACAAAAACAGTGCCTTTTATATGGACGCAAACGCGCCTTGCAACTTCTTATCTGGTGCGCGTCTTTTATTTTGACAGCGAATGCGCACATGCGGACCACTTATGTGCACCCGTGTAAATAACATAATGTTCTGCCGGGTGTGTTGTTGGTTTTCCCTCGATTTCTGAGTCGACAAGCGCCTTTGTTACTGGGAACAATCATTTTAAGAAAGGCCCCCATTAGAACCCATGAGAAATGCAAGAAATGCATTATTGCTCAGTCCTCAATATCTTTCCCAGAACAAACACCAGTTGCAAATAACATACTAAAAATAAACCTGAAAAATCTGTTTAGAACTGCGTACTATGTTGCAAAGAGTGAACTACCACTGGCACAATTTAGCAGTCTTTGCAAACTTCAGAAAGCAAATGGCCTAGATCTTGGTTCCACTTGCCTCTTAACCATGACTTCAGTGGAAATTTCAAGTTCAGGATCTGACACAGACTGATTCATATTCTACACAGTTCTTACAAGTTTAAAGAAATGTCTGTTCAATTAAAACCAAGTATTTGAGTTGATAATTGTAATTTTTATACGTTGTAATTTGTTTTTCAACAATTTGATTAATGTTTTGTTTCCGTTACAATATTATACTTTAATGTATGACAATATTATACTTTAATGTATAACAATATTGTAACGGAAACAAAGCAGGAAACAAAACATCAATCAAAAAATTGCTCTCTTTTTTATTCGGGCTACTTAAATTTATTTTGGGCTACCAAAAACTGAAGAGTCCCTGCCCGAATGGCTACCAGGGATTTTGAAATTTTGCGAGCCCTGGACCAATGAGTAAATGTTATCCTGGATCTTATGCTCTGCATCCTTACCCTATCACCTCTGCGTCCCACAGGGTGCCAAGCCTGCCATTTTGAAACACTATTTTTTTTCAGTTTCAACTGAAAAAAATAGAATGCCTTTGAACCAAAATAGAATGCCTTTGAACCTTTGTTATGTCATCATCTTGCTGTTACACTTTACTGCTTAACGGACGTAGACCTGACAGCAACCAAAACATTTTTGGAAAGTTTTGAGAAAATTTCACATTTCTCAGCAATTCACCGATCAAGCCGACACATTCCACCATGTCAGCTAACCCATCCTTCTGCTCAGATGAGCTTGAAATAGTTGAAGGGAGCATTTTGGGAAACCACTACAAGGTAGAGGCTTTCCTCGGAGAAGGGGGCTTTGGTATTGTAGCCAAATGTCTTGATACCAAAACCAACCGTGCTGTGGCTATTAAAGTCAACAGGAACACCCCTGATACTCTGCAACAGGCAAAACTGGAAATTTTCATCCTGGAGCAGCTGAGAAGGTTGGGTCCAGATGCCGCCAACATAGTTAAATGGAACGGCTTTTTCCACGACGGAGAGCGGGTTTGCTTAAACTTTGAACTCCTCGATCAATGCTTGTGGGACTACATACGGGACCGGAAAAACCAGGGTCTCCCCATAAGCGAAGTCAGGCCAATTTTACAGCAACTCACAAATGCCCTGTCACACCTGGGTTCTGTGGGAATAGTGCACGCTGACCTCAAACCTGGAAACATCATGGTTGTTAACCGCCATGAGTCTCCAGTCAAAGTCAAACTTATAGACTTTGGCCTCGCATGTCCTGCATCTGCAGTGAATCCTAGTGATTGTGTGGGGACAGTTGGTTATAGTGCACCTGAGGTTATGCTTGGCCTTCCTTATAATGAAGCAGCTGACATGTGGTCTTTGGGGCTGGTAGCTGTGGAACTTGGTACGGGGGTGCCACTCTACCCTGGAAATGGAGAATATGATGTTTTAAAATTCATCATAGAGACTCAGGGACAGCCACCAGATCATGTTCTGGACTCTGGCGTGTACACTGAAGACTTTTTCATTGAAGACAACTACAACCAACAGCGCTGGACATTTAAGACTGACCAACAATTTCAGTGCGAGACAGGATATGAGTCTTTGGAGACTCGATACATAAAACTTACGCGTCTTGATGACCTCAAACAAGTAATGGCGTTTAGACGAGGACCTGAAAATGGCCAACGTTTATTTGTCAACTTAATTAAAGGGATGTTGGCCTTAGATGCACACCAGCGGATAACACCCGCAGAGGTTCTCCAGCATCCCTTTTTCAACCCTGGCCTCTCTAAGAGGTTCCCATGTATTGACATTGAAAGACCATACCTCCACCTTGGACAAAAGTGACAAAAACACAAACTGGGGTTGGAAAAGGATATTAACAGCACTGGAAAAATTCATTAAGCTGCTCCAATAATGATCACTTTGGCTTGTTTTTTTTTGTTTTTTAATTTTCACTCCCCCCACTCCAACCAGTCGCGGCAGATGGCTGTCCCTTCCTGAGCCTGGTTCTGTCGAAGGTTTCTTCCTTTTAGAAGGGAGTTTTTCCTTCCCACTGTTGCTAAATGCTTGCTCATAGGGAATCGTCTGATTGTTGAGGTGGCCAAAACTCTAGGGGAACTAGCAATTCTTGTGAAAATTTAAAAAAAAAAAAAAAAGCCTACCAATATTCAAAGCGGAGCAGCGGACACCTTACCATCACATCAGTCCTTCAATCAGACCAAAACCACCATGTTAACAGAAATAAATTCAATACAAATTGGAAATAAATAAATTGCCTAATAATTGTTCTGTTTGATTGTTTATAAATATATAGTGCTACCCTTCAGCCTCCTAGTAGACATACCAGTGTTATAAATGTGAACCACCTCTGATTTTCAAAAAAGTTGGCCTCTGACCTTGAAGTCAAGGTCACTGAGATTTAAGCTTCACAGAGATTTTCAGCAGATGCAACCATGGTATTGATTTGAAAATTCTACACAATCACAAACTTGGGTGTCCACAGCGCCTCGCCATATACCAAAGATTAAGAGGTGGGTTTTTTATATAAAGATTACAACACACAAACAACAAAAAATGCTAACGCTATTGTCATTTTTGACAACACTATTTTGATGTTGTCTAATGTAGTGCAAAAAACAAATAAATAATATATATATATATTACATACATATGTAATATATATACACACTATAAAAAAATTTAGTGGTCCACAATGGGATCAGCGAACAGAATGACGGAAGAAAGTCATTGTTATATGACAATGGTGGTATTTTTTTTTGTATGTTTGTCACACACGTTTCAGATCATCAAACAATTATTTTTTTTAATGTATAGTTAGCATAAGATTAGCACAGTGAAACTGGAGGATGAACGCTAACTTTTTTCCCCCACTCGATAAAAGTTAGAGCAGCTGCGAGAGAATTCAAGATTAATGAATCAATGGTACGAAAAAGAGAAAGCAAGAAGAATGAGTTGAGTAAAGTTTGACTTATCTGACTGTTTTGTTTCGCTTAATGCGCCTTATGTATGAAAACAGGCCGTTATCGACAGTCAGCCTTATGGCCTGAAAAATATGGTATGGGGCACTGAGGGTGCAACAGAAGCGGCAATGTCCAAAAGAAGAGGAATCTAACGGTGATTGAATGGTTTTTCTAAGTTGAACGGTGTTGAAGGAGATAGACGGCAAAAAACGTACAGAATAGATAATAAAATATTATAATAATAAAGATTTGAATAACAATACTGTGAATGCAATTGCTGTGTGAATGCTGATAGCTGAATGTTTTGAGCTGAAATGAAATAATTGCTTCACTTTATTGGTACAATAAGGTCAAAGACATTATGCACAAAACTGGTGGTAAAATATCACAGGTTGATCCTGCAGTGTTCTATTGGCAGAATGAACAATCTGAGATTACAGGAGTGCTTGCATGTCACGTTGATGATTTCCTTTGGGCTGGTTCAAGTCACTTTGCAACTCATATCATTCCTGTACTGAAATCTACCTTCCTTGTGGGCCGTGAAGAACATGACAGGTTTTTTTTATGTTGGTATGGACATTTGTACAGTTAATGATGTAATAGAGGTGCATCAATAACTTTACATTGACAACCTACAACCTGTTCAGTTACAAGCAGCACGGGCTGTACAGAGGGATGCTTCCTTATGTGAAACAGAACGGGAGCAACTCAGGTCAAAAATAGGACAGATTTTGTGGGTTGCCAAACAAACGAGACCAGATATTATGTTTGACACATGCAGCCTGGGATCTAATATCAAAGGTGCAATTGTGCAGTCCATTCATGAAGTGAACAAACTTATCTGTAAACTTAAAGTAGAGAAAGTGACTCTTAAGTTTTAACACTTGGGTAACAGTGAGGATTTGGCATTGTTTTTTTTTCAGTGATGCTGCATTTGGCAGCCTTCCCACTGGCGGTACTCAAGGAGGGGCATTAATCATCCTTATGGGTAAAGGAGGAAAGTTTTGTCCTCTCTTTTGGCAGTCTAAAAAATAAAAATAAAAAAATATCAGGCGTGTGGTCAGAAGTACACTGGCAGGAGAAACTCTTGCCATGTCAGATGGAATAGACAGTGCTGTCTTCCTGGCAACACTTTTTTCTGAGCTTAAAACTGGTAACACTGGTCTGAATGCTGTGTGTCTGTGTGCCTGACAATCATTCCTTGTTTGATGCACTCAAGTCCACTACGCAGGTTAAAGAGAAGAGACTGAGGCTGGAAATGAGCAGCATTAAAGAGCCATTAAAATCAGACAGATTGGTTGGTCAGATTCCAAATCCCAACTTGCTGATTATCTGACAAAAAAAAAGGAGTTTCACCTTTAACCCTTCTAAAAGCACTAGATCATAGGTGTCAAACTCTGGCCCGCGAAGCCATACCAAATTACTATTAGAGCTGGCCTACTGGTATTATACAGCTAATATATATATTGTTTAGTATTAAGCTTTGCTTGTTCCATATTCAGTTTTTCAGCAAAATGTGTTTGAATCCATAAGAAAAGATTCATTCTTATATCTGGAGGAATAAATATATTTCAATAAATATTAACGTTAGCCCGCGACTTTGTTCCAGTTTTGAATTTTGGCCCACTGTGTATTTGAGTTTGACACCCCTGCACTAGATGAAGGACTCTGGATACTGTGATCCTTTGTTTACAAAGTTTTCTTTGCATTAAAATGCACTCTCGTTTATTGTGTGCAGTGATAGTATGCTTTAAGTAAAGCAAAGCACATTGAAATGTTTCCTGAATGTTCTATAATGATGACAAAGTGTTTTTGTTTTGTTTACATATATATGTATACAAATGTTTAAAAGGGGTGTTTATACTTTTATTTTTAAAAAAGAAAGAGGGAGATTGTTAACTTGTTATTTTCTGTTATATCGCAAGAGTACTGTTGCCTGCGGTGGGTTGTTGTTATTGTGGGTGAGCGGGAAAACATGACGTAAGGAATAAAGTGCTTGTAGTGAGACTACGACGTTGTGTATTTTGACTTTACAATATTCTTTTATTCACCATATCACTGAAATGTGGGAGAATCCACTGCAGAAAGATCAATGCTTTAAGTTTTAATGATCCAGTCAGAAAAGATGATTCTAAAAGTCATCAACTGACTCCAAAAGCCCAGATCTGAACCACCTGTCTGCTGAAAACAAATGCACCAATCAAACAGAAGCCCGAATTTCATGGGCCAATCGGAATGCTTGATCTAGTTGTCCAGGACTAACTACTGACACACTATTACTCTGTGGCAAAACCCTGTCAAATCTGCCTCGGTGCACTTGTTGAACAACTGCTTCTAAATCCAAGACCCTAACTCCCATCAAAATCATTTTCAAACGGTGACAATCCCGAGGACCTGTTCTATACAACAGTGTGTTCTTCATGTTCCTGCTGTCAAAACTTTGGCCGCAGGAGCAATTTAAAAAGTGGGGTCTTTCCTGCTGTTGAGACAAACTCCTGACTGAAAATATAATGTATTTCTATGGGTCAGTTAGAGGGTTATCCCTCCACTTGGATCCACACAGTTTAAAAAGTTTACATCTCTGAGCTTTGAAAGACATGCTGTTGGAAAGACAACAACGATGGCTACGTGAAGGTAAAATGATGGCTGTAGAGCAAACACTGTGCACACAGCAGCAGTTGAAACACACACACACACACACACACACGCTTACCAGCATTCACACTAATAAAGAATAACACTGTTGTCATTGTTGATTTTGTGTTTTCACCCTGAGTCCATCCCCTGCCAAGCTGCACCTGTGATTCTGCGGCTGCTCGCTGATGAGCTGACCGCAGGGCTCGCAAAATTGCTAGCCCAACGTCCAGGGGCTAGCGATTTTTCCAGTCGGGCTACCAAAATCTATCTCTGCCCTGCCCGTCGGGCTATCATAGGAAGGAAAAATATATGTCAAAGCTTTTGCATTCTTTTGGAAATGTAGCTGGGTAATTATGTCATTGGCATCGGTGAGCCACTGTCAATATGTGACATATTGAAATCGCGTTTGAATTTGGGCTTGTTTTTTGCGCTTGTTTTTTGCTTTCACTTTGCAATCGCGCAAACTGTGAACTGAGAGCGACAGCACTGATTGGTGAGTGACGATAGTTTGCGCACCAATTCCTCTGACATCGTCCTATCAATCGTTAGCTTACTATGCAAACATGACAAGTGAAATCTCCCGCAGCAAGCTTAAACATGTGAGAGGCTGATCGCGCAGAGAATCGCTGAGCGTTATGTGAGTGCGTGTATAAAAGCAGCAGGATATATATTTTAGTTCTGCTGAGCCAAATAAGACAGGTCAGGGTGAAGAAGTGACAGCCAAAGAAAAGCTTACCACAAAAAGAAAGTGCAGCTTTATGGTTTCATGGACAAAAGAATTTCTGTGGCTGCAATATGACGAGCTAAATAACCAGGGCTGCACATAAGTGGTCCGCAGGTGCGCATTCGCTGTCAAAATAAAAAAACGCGCACAAGATAAGAAGTTGCAACGCGTGTTTGCGTACATAAGATTTTCTGGAGGAGGACAGACGTTTGTTTAGAACTCTTAAAGATGTCGAAGAAGCAAGCTCCTTTAAGCAATTACTTTGGTGTTCCTCCACCTCCAAAGAAATGTCAGAAGGAGTCCGAACCACAAAGAAGCGCGTATTCTTGGAAGAGTGGTTGCAGGAGGTGAGCTGGCTTCAAACAAATGATGAACGCACAGAGATGTGGTGCAGAATGTGCCGTGAAAATCCCACTCTAGCGGACAAAAACAGTGCCTTTTATATGGACGCAAACGCGCCTTGCAACTTCTTATCTGGTGCGCGTCTTTTATTTTGACAGCGAATGCGCACATGCGGACCACTTATGTGCACCCGTGTAAATAACATAATGTTCTGCCGGGTGTGTTGTTGGTTTTCCCTCGATTTCTGAGTCGACAAGCGCCTTTGTTACTGGGAACAATCATTTTAAGAAAGGCCCCCATTAGAACCCATGAGAAATGCAAGAAATGCATTATTGCTCAGTCCTCAATATCTTTCCCAGAACAAACACCAGTTGCAAATAACATACTAAAAATAAACCTGAAAAATCTGTTTAGAACTGCGTACTATGTTGCAAAGAGTGAACTACCACTGGCACAATTTAGCAGTCTTTGCAAACTTCAGAAAGCAAATGGCCTAGATCTTGGTTCCACTTGCCTCTTAACCATGACTTCAGTGGAAATTTCAAGTTCAGGATCTGACACAGACTGATTCATATTCTACACAGTTCTTACAAGTTTAAAGAAATGTCTGTTCAATTAAAACCAAGTATTTGAGTTGATAATTGTAATTTTTATACGTTGTAATTTGTTTTTCAACAATTTGATTAATGTTTTGTTTCCGTTACAATATTATACTTTAATGTATGACAATATTATACTTTAATGTATAACAATATTGTAACGGAAACAAAGCAGGAAACAAAACATCAATCAAAAAATTGCTCTCTTTTTTATTCGGGCTACTTAAATTTATTTTGGGCTACCAAAAACTGAAGAGTCCCTGCCCGAATGGCTACCAGGGATTTTGAAATTTTGCGAGCCCTGGACCAATGAGTAAATGTTATCCTGGATCTTATGCTCTGCATCCTTACCCTATCACCTCTGCGTCCCACAGGGTGCCAAGCCTGCCATTTTGAAACACTATTTTTTTTCAGTTTCAACTGAAAAAAATAGAATGCCTTTGAACCAAAACAGAATGCCTTTGATCCAAAACAGAATGCCTTTGATCCTTTGTTATGTCATCATCTTGCTGTTACACTTTACTGCTTAACGGACGTAGACCTGACAGCAACCAAAACATTTTTGGAAAGTTTTGAGAGAATTTCACATTTCTCAGCAATTCACCGATCAAGCCGACACATTCCACCATGTCAGCTAACCCATCCTTCTGCTCAGATGAGCTTGAAATAGTTGAAGGGAGCATTTTGGGAAACCACTACAAGGTAGAGGCTTTCCTCGGAGAAGGGGGCTTTGGTATTGTAGCCAAATGTCTTGATACCAAAACCAACCGAGCTGTGGCTATTAAAGTCAACAGGAACCACCCTGATACTCTGCAACAGGCAAAACTGGAAATTTTCATCCTGGAGCAGCTGAGAAGGTTAGATCCAGATGCCGCCAACATAGTTAAATGGAATGGCTTTTTCCATGACGGAGAGCGGGTCTGCTTAAACTTTGAAATCCTTGATCAATGCTTGTGGGACTACATACGGGACCGGAAAAACCAGGGTCTCCCCATAAGCGAAGTCAGGCCAATTTTACATCAACTCACAAATGCCCTGTCACACCTGGGTTCTGTGGGAATAGTGCACGCTGACCTCAAATCTAGAAACATCATGGTTGTTAACCGCCATGAGTCTCCCATCAAAGTCAAACTTATAGACTTTGGCCTCGCATGTCCTGCGTCTGCAGTAATGCCTGGTGACCGTGTGGGGACGGTTGGTTATAGTGCACCTGAGGTTATGCTTGGCCTTCCTTATAATGAAGCAGCTGACATGTGGTCTTTGGGGCTGGTAGCTGTGGAACGTGGTACAGGGGTGCCACTCTACCCTGGGAGAAATTATTATGATGTTTTAAAATTCATCATACAGACCCAGGGACAGCCACCAGATCATGTTCTGGACTCTGGCGTGTACACTGAAGACTATTTCATGGAAGACAACTACAACCAACAGCGCTGGACATTTAAGACTGAAAAACAATTTCAGTGCGAGACAGGATATGAGTCCCTGGAGACTCGATACATAAAACTTGCGCGTCTTGATGACCTCGAACAAGTAATGGTGTTTGAACGAGGACCTGAAAATGGCCAACGTTTATTTGTCAGCTTAATTAAAGGGATGTTGGCCTTGGATGCAAACCAGCGGATAACACCCTCGGAGGTTCTCCGGCATCCCTTTTTCAACCGTAAGAGTTCCCCTTGCACTAACATGAGTGTTGAAAGACCACAAAACCCTGTGGTCTTTCAGCACCCTTCAAACTTGAAAAGCAGGAGATCACAGAAAATCAACTGCAGTTTCCAAAACTCGGTTGAATTTTCTCAACAAGTATGCGTCCACACGTCAGCCAGCTCATCCTTCAACTCAGATGAGCTTGAAATAGTTGAAGGGAACATTTTGGGAAACCGCTACAAGGTAGAGGCTTTCCTCGGAGAAGGGGGCTTTGGTATTGTAGCCAAATGTCGTGATACCAAAACCAGCTGTGCTGTGGCTATTAAAGTCAACAGGAACCACCCTGATACTCTGCAACAGGCAAAACTGGAAATTTTCATCCTGGAGCAGCTGAGAAGGTTAGATCCAGATGCCGCCAACATAGTTAAATGGAACGGCTTTTTCCATGACGGAGAGCGGGTCTGCTTAAACTTTGAACTCCTCGATCAATGCCTGTGGGACTACATACGGGACCGGAAAAACCAGGGTCTCCCCATAAGCGAAGTCAGGCCAATTTTACAGCAACTCACAAATGCCCTGTCACACCTGGGTTCTGTGGGAATAGTGCACGCTGACCTCAAACCTGGAAACATCATGGTTGTTAACCGCCATGAGTCTCCCATCAAAGTCAAACTTATAGACTTTGGCCTTGCATGTCCTGCGTCTGCAGTGAATCCTAGTGATTGTGTGGGGACAGTTGGTTATAGTGCACCCGAGGTTATGCTTGGCCTTCCTTATAATGAAGCAGCTGACATGTGGTCTTTGGGGCTGGTAGCTGTGGAACTTGGTACAGGGGTGCCACTCTACCCTGGAAATGGAGAATATGATGTTTTAAAATTCATCATAGAGACTCAGGGACAGCCACCAGATCATGTTCTGGACTCTGGTGTGTACACTGAAGACTTTTTCATTGAAGACAACTACAACCAACAGCGCTGGACATTTAAGACTGACCAACAATTTCAGTGCGAGACAGGATATGAGTCCCTGGAGACTCGATACATAAAACTTACGCGTCTTGATGACCTCGAACAAGTAATGGCGTTTAGACGAGGACCTGAAAATGGCCAACGTTTATTTGTCAGATTAATTAAAGGGATGTTGGCCTTGGATGCACACCAGCGGATAACACCCGCAGAGGTTCTCCAGCATCCCTTTTTCAACCCAGGGCTCTCTAAGAGGTTCCCATGTATTGACATTGAAAGACCATACCTCCACCTTGGACAAAAGTGACAAAAACACAAACTGGGGTTGGAAAAGGATATTAACAGCACTGGAAAAATTCATTAAGCTGCTCCAATAATGATCACTTTGGCTTGTTTTTTTTGTTTTTTTTTTAATTTTCACTCCCCTCACTCCAACCAGTCGCGGCAGATGGCTGTCCCTTCCTGAGCCTGGTTCTGTCGAAGGTTTCTTCCTTTTAGAAGGGAGTTTTTCCTTCCCACTGTTGCTAAATGCTTGCTCATAGGGAATCGTCTGATTGTTGAGGTGGCCAAAACTCTAGGGGAACTAGCAATTCTTGTGAAAATTTAAAAAAAAAAAAAGCCTACCAATATTCAAAGCGGAGCAGCGGACACCTTACCATCACATCAGTCCTTCAATCAGACCAAAACCACCATGTTAACAGAAATAAATTCAATACAAATTGGAAATAAATAAATTGCCTAATAATTGTTCTTTTTGATTGTTTATAAATATATAGTGCTACCCTTCAGCCTCCTAGTAGACATACCAGTGTTATAAATGTGAACCACCTCTGATTTTCAAAAAAGTTGGCCTCTGACCTTGAAGTCAAGGTCACTGAGATTTAAGCTTCACAGAGATTTTCAGCAGATGCAACCATGGTATTGATTTGAAAATTCTACACAATCACAAACTTGGGTGTCCACAGCGCCTCGCCATATACCAAAGATTAAGAGGTGGGGTTTTTTATATAAAGATTACAACACACAAATAACAAAAAATGCTAACGCTATTGTCATTTTTGACAACGCTATTTTGATGTTGTCTAATGTAGTGCAAAAAACAAATAAATAAAATATATATATATTACATACATATGTAATACATATACACACTATAAAAAAATTTAGTGGTCCACAATGGGGTCAGCGAACAGAATGACGGAAGAAAGTCACTGTTATATGACAATGGTGGTATTTTTTTTTGTATGTTTGTCACACACGTTTCAGATCATCAAACAATTATTTTTTTTAATGTATAGTTAGCATAAGATTAGCACAGTGAAACTGGAGGATGAACGCTAACTTTTTTTCCCCATTCGATAAAAGTTAGAGCAGCTGCGAGACAATTCAAGATTAATGAATCAATGGTACGAAAAAGAGGAAGCAAGAAGAATGAGTTGAGTAAAGTTTGACTTATCTGACTGTTTTGTTTCGCTTAATGCGCCTTATGTATGAAAACAGGCCGTTATCGACAGTCAGCCTTATGGCCTGAAAAATATGGTATGGGGCACTGAGGGTGCAACAGAAGTGGCAATGTCCAAAAGAAGAGGAATCTAACGGTGATTGAATGGTTTTTCTAAGTTGAACGGTGTTGAAGGAGATAGACGGCAAAAAACGTACAGAATAGATAATAAAATATTATAATAATAAAGATTTGAATAACAATACTGTGAATGCAATTGCTGTGTGAATGCTGATAGCTGAATGTTTTGAGCTGAAATGAAATAATTGCTTCACTTTATTGGTACAATAAGGTCAAAGACATTATGCACAAAACTGGTGGTAAAATATCACAGGTTGATCCTGCAGTGTTCTATTGGCAGAATGAACAATCTGAGATTACAGGAGTGCTTGCATGTCACGTTGATGATTTCCTTTGGGCTGGTTCAAGTCACTTTGCAACTCATATCATTCCTGTACTGAAATCTACCTTCCTTGTGGGCCGTGAAGAACATGACAGGTTTTTTTTATGTTGGTATGGACATTTGTACAGTTAATGATGTAATAGAGGTGCATCAATAACTTTACATTGACAACCTACAACCTGTTCAGTTACAAGCAGCACGGGCTGTACAGAGGGATGCTTCCTTATGTGAAACAGAACGGGAGCAACTCAGGTCAAAAATAGGACAGATTTTGTGGGTTGCCAAACAAACGAGACCAGATATTATGTTTGACACATGCAGCCTGGGATCTAATATCAAAGGTGCAATTGTGCAGTCCATTCATGAAGTGAACAAAGTTATCTGTAAACTTAAAGTAGAGAAAGTGACTCTTAAGTTTTAACACTTGGGTAACAGTGAGGATTTGGCATTGTTTTTTTTTCAGTGATGCTGCATTTGGCAGCCTTCCCACTGGCGGTACTCAAGGAGGGGCATTAATCATCCTTATGGGTAAAGGAAGAAAGTTTTGTCCTCTCTTTTGGCAGTCTAAAAAATAAAAATAAAAAAATATCAGGCGTGTGGTCAGAAGTACACTGGCAGGAGAAACTCTTGCCATGTCAGATGGAATAGACAGTGCTGTCTTCCTGGCAACACTTTTTTCTGAGCTTAAAACTGGTAACACTGGTCTGAATGCTGTGTGTCTGTGTGCCTGACAATCATTCCTTGTTTGATGCACTCAAGTCCACTACGCAGGTTACAGAGAAGAGACTGAGGCTGGAAATGAGCAGCATTAAAGAGCCATTAAAATCAGACAGATTGGTTGGTCAGATTCCAAATCCCAACTTGCTGATTATCTGACAAAAAAAAAAGGAGTTTCACCTTTAACCCTTCTAAAAGCACTAGATCATAGGTGTCAAACTCTGGCCCGCGAAGCCATACCAAATTACTATTAGAGCTGGCCTACTGGTATTATACAGCTAATATATATATTGTTTAGTATTAAGCTTTGCTTGTTCCATATTCAGTTTTTCAGCAAAATGTGTTTGAATCCATAAGAAAAGATTCATTCTTATATCTGGAGGAATAAATATATTTCAATAAATATTAACGTTAGCCCGCGACTTTGTTCCAGTTTTGAATTTTGGCCCACTGTGTATTTGAGTTTGACACCCCTGCACTAGATGAAGGACTCTGGATACTGTGATCCTTTGTTTACAAAGTTTTCTTTGCATTAAAATGCACTCTCGTTTATTGTGTGCAGTGATAGTATGCTTTAAGTAAAGCAAAGCACATTGAAAGGTTTCCTGAATGTTCTATAATGATGACAAAGTGTTTTTGTTTTGTTTACATATATATGTATACAAATGTTTAAAAGGGGTGTTTATACTTTTATTTTTAAAAAAGAAAGAGGGAGATTGTTAACTTGTTATTTTCTGTTATATCGCGAGAGTACTGTTGCCTGCGGTGGGTTGTTGTTATTGTGGGTGAGCGGAAAAACATGACGTAAGGAATAAAGTGAGACTACGACGTTGTGTATTTTGACTTTACAATATTCTTTTATTCACCATATCACTGAAATGTGGGAGAATCCACTGCAGAAAGATCAATGCTTTAAGTTTTAATGATCCAGTCAGAAAAGATGATTCTAAAAGTCATCAACTGACTCCAAAAGCCCAGATCTGAACCACCTGTCTGCTGAAAACAAATGCACCAATCAAACAGAAGCCCGAATTTCATGGGCCAATCGGAATGCTTGATCTAGTTGTCCAGGACTAACTACTGACACACTATTACTCTGTGGCAAAACCCTGTCAAATCTGCCTCGGTGCACTTGTTGAACAACTGCTTCTAAATCCAAGACCCTAACTCCCATCAAAATCATTTTCAAACGGTGACAATCCCGAGGACCTGTTCTATACAACAGTGTGTTCTTCATGTTCCTGCTGTCAAAACTTTGGCCGCAGGAGCAATTTAAAAAGTGGGGTCTTTCCTGCTGTTGAGACAAACTCCTGACTGAAAATATAATGTATTTCTATGGGTCAGTTAGAGGGTTATCCCTCCACTTGGATCCACACAGTTTAAAAAGTTTACATCTCTGAGCTTTGAAAGACATGCTGTTGGAAAGACAACAACGATGGCTACGTGAAGGTAAAATGATGGCTGTAGAGCAAACACTGTGCACACAGCAGCAGTTGAAACACACACACACACGCTTACTAGCATTCACACTAATAAAGAATAACACTGTTGTCACTGTTGATTTTGTGTCTTCACCCTGAGTCCATCCCCTGCCAAGCTGCACCTGTGATTCTGCGGCTGTTCGCTGATGAGCTGACCGATAAGTAAATCTTATCCTGGATCTTATGCTCTGCATCCTTACCCTATCACCTCTGCGTCCCACAGGGCGCCAGCCTGCCCTGTTGAAACACTATTTTTTTCAGTGTTTCAACTGAAAAAAATAGAATGCCTTTGAACCAAAACAGAATGCCTTTGAACCAAAACAGAATGCCTTTGATCCTTTGTTATGTCATCATCTTGCTGTTACACTTTACTGCTTAACGGACGTAGACCTGACAGCAACCAAAACCTCTTTGGAAAGTTTTGAGAAAATTTCACATTTCTCAGCAATTCACCGATCAAGCCGACACATTCCACCATGTCAGCTAACCCATCCTTCAGCTCAAATGAGCTTGAAATAGTTGAAGGGAGCATTTTGGGAAACCGCTACAAGGTAGAGGCTTTCCTCGGAGAAGGGGGCTTTGGTATTGTAGCCAAATGTCTTGATACCAAAACCAACCGAGCTGTGGCTATTAAAGTCAACAGGAACCACCCTGATACTCTGCAACAGGCAAAACTGGAAATTTTCATCCTGGAGCAGCTGAGAAGGTTAGATCCAGATGCCGCCAACATAGTTAAATGGAACGGCTTTTTCCATGACGGAGAGCGGGTCTGCTTAAACTTTGAAATCCTTGATCAATGCTTGTGGGACTACATACGGGACCGGAAAAACCAGGGTCTCCCCATAAGCGAAGTCAGGCCAATTTTACATCAACTCACAAATGCCCTGTCACACCTGGGTTCTGTGGGAATAGTGCACGCTGACCTCAAATCTAGAAACATCATGGTTGTTAACCGCCATGAGTCTCCCATCAAAGTCAAACTTATAGACTTTGGCCTCGCATGTCCTGCGTCTGCAGTAATGCCTGGTGACCGTGTGGGGACGGTTGGTTATAGTGCACCTGAGGTTATGCTTGGCCTTCCTTATAATGAAGCAGCTGACATGTGGTCTTTGGGGCTGGTAGCTGTGGAACTTGGTACAGGGGTGCCACTCTATCCTGGGAGAAATTATTATGATGTTTTAAAATTCATCATACAGACCCAGGGACAGCCACCAGATCATGTTCTGGATTCTGGCGTGTACACTGAAGACTATTTCATGGAAGACAACTACAACCAACAGCGCTGGACATTTAAGACTGAAAAACAATTTCAGTGCGAGACAGGATATGAGTCCCTGGAGACTCGATACATAAAACTTGTGCGTCTTGATGACCTCGAACAAGTAATGGTGTTTGAACGAGGACCTGAAAATGGCCAACGTTTATTTGTCAGCTTAATTAAAGGGATGTTGGCCTTGGATGCAAACCAGCGGATAACACCCTCGGAGGTTCTCCGGCATCCCTTTTTCAACCGTAAGAGTTCCCCTTGCACTAACATGAGTGTTGAAAGACCACAAAACCCTGTGGTCTTTCAGCACCCTTCAAACTTGAAAAGCAAGAGATCACAGAAAATCAACTGCAGTTTCCAAAACTCGGTTGAATTTTCTCAGCAAGTATGCGTCCACACATCAGCCAGCTCATCCTTCAACTCAGATGAGCTTGAAATAGTTAAAGGGAACATTTTGGGAAACCGATACAAGGTAGAGGCTTTCCTCGGAGAAGGGGGCTTTGGTATTGTAGCCAAATGTCGTGATACCAAAACCAACCGTGCTGTGGCTATTAAAGTCAACAGGAACACCCCTGATACTCTGCAACAGGCAAAACTGGAAATTTTCATCCTGGAGCAGCTGAGAAGGTTGGGTCCAGATGCCGCCAACATAGTTAAATGGAACGGCTTTTTCCACGACGGAGAGCGGGTTTGCTTAAACTTTGAACTCCTCGATCAATGCCTGTGGGACTACATACGGGACCGGAAAAACCAGGGTCTCCCCATAAGCGAAGTCAGGCCAATTTTACAGCAACTCACAAATGCCCTGTCACACCTGGGTTCTGTGGGAATAGTGCACGCTGACCTCAAACCTGGAAACATCATGGTTGTTAACCGCCATGAGTCTCCAGTCAAAGTCAAACTTATAGACTTTGGCCTCGCATGTCCTGCGTCTGCAGTGAATCCTAGTGATTGTGTGGGGACAGTTGGTTATAGTGCACCCGAGGTTATGCTTGGCCTTCCTTATAATGAAGCAGCTGACATGTGGTCTTTGGGGCTGGTAGCTGTGGAACTTGGTACAGGGGTGCCACTCTACCCTGGAAATGGAGAATATGATGTTTTAAAATTCATCATAGAGACCCAGGGACAGCCACCAGATCATGTTCTGGACTCTGGCGTGTACACTGAAGACTTTTTCATTGAAGACAACTACAACCAACAGCGCTGGACATTTAAGACTGACCAACAATTTCAGTGCGAGACAGGATATGAGTCTTTGGAGACTCGATACATAAAACTTACGCGTCTTGATGACCTCAAACAAGTAATGGCGTTTAGACGAGGACCTGAAAATGGCCAACGTTTATTTGTCAGCTTAATTAAAGGGATGTTGGCCTTAGATGCACACCAGCGGATAACACCCGCAGAGGTTCTCCAGCATCCCTTTTTCAACCCTGGCCTCTCTAAGAGGTTCCCATGTATTGACATTGAAAGACCATACCTCCACCTTGGACAAAAGTGACAAAAACACAAACTGGGGTTGGAAAAGGATATTAACAGCACTGGAAAAATTCATTAAGCTGCTCCAATAATGATCACTTTGGCTTGTTTTTTTTTTTTTTTAATTTTCACTCCCCCCACTCCAACCAGTCGCGGCAGATGGCTGTCCCTTCCTGAGCCTGGTTCTGTCGAAGGTTTCTTCCTTTTAGAAGGGAGTTTTTCCTTCCCACTGTTGCTAAATGCTTGCTCATAGGGAATCGTCTGATTGTTGGGGTGGCCAAAACTCTAGGGGAACTAGCAATTCTTGTGAAAATTTAAAAAAAAAAAAAAAGCCTACCAATATTCAAAGCGGAGCAGCGGACACCTTACCATCACATCAGTCCTTCAATCAGACCAAAACCACCATGTTAACAGAAATAAATTCAATACAAATTGGAAATAAATAAATTGCCTAATAATTGTTCTTTTTGATTGTTTATAAATATATAGTGCTACCCTTCAGCCTCCTAGTAGACATACCAGTGTTATAAATGTGAACCACCTCTGATTTTTAAAAAAGTTGGCCTCTGACCTTGAAGTCAAGGTCACTGAGATTTAAGCTTCACAGAGATTTTCAGCAGATGCAACTATGGTATTGATTTGAAAATTCTACACAATCACAAACTTGGGTGTCCACAGCGCCTCGCCATATACCAAAGATTAAGAGGTGGGTTTTTTATATAAAGATTACAACACACAAACAACAAAAAATGCTAATGCTATTGTCATTTTTGACAACACTATTTTGATGTTGTCTAATGTAGTGCAAAAAACAAATAAATAATATATATATATATTACATACATATGTAATATATATACACACTATAAAAAAATTTAGTGGTCCACAATGGGGTCAGCGAACAGAATGACGGAAGAAAGTCACTGTTATATGACAATGGTGGTATTTTTTTTTGTATGTTTGTCACACACGTTTCAGATCATCAAACAATTATTTTTTTTAATGTATAGTTAGCATAAGATTAGCACAGTGAAACTGGAGGATGAACGCTAACTTTTTTCCCCATTCGATAAAAGTTAGAGCAGCTGCGAGAGAATTCAAGATTAATGAATCAATGGTACGAAAAAGAGAAAGCAAGAAGAATGAGTTGAGTAAAGTTTGACTTATCTGACTGTTTTGTTTCGCTTAATGCGCCTTATGTATGAAAACAGGCCGTTATCGACAGTCAGCCTTATGGCCTGAAAAATATGGTATGGGGCACTGAGGGTGCAACAGAAGTGGCAATGTCCAAAAGAAGAGGAATCTAACGGTGATTGAATGGTTTTTCTAAGTTGAACGGTGTTGAAGGAGATAGACGGCAAAAAACGTACAGAATAGATAATAAAATATTATAATAATAAAGATTTGAATAACAATACTGTGAATGCAATTGCTGTGTGAATGCTGATAGCTGAATGTTTTGAGCTGAAATGAAATAATTGCTTCACTTTATTGGTACAATAAGGTCAAAGACATTATGCACAAAACTGGTGGTAAAATATCACAGGTTGATCCTGCAGTGTTCTATTGTTACGGCTTTGCACCCTGCTCTCACCCTTAGCTAGCCAGGCCCCTGTAGCTGGTGCAGCCGAAGATAGCGTAGGCCCCGCTAGCTGTTCCCCGGCAGACCCCAAGCAGCTGGGGAAAGGCTGGGTAACGGTGAGAAGGAAGCGTAGTCCTAAACAGAAGCCCCAGGTACACCACCAACCCGTTCATGTGTCTAACCGTTTTTCCCCACTCGGTGACACACCCGCCGGGGGTCAAACTCTGGTAATTGGTGACTCTGTTCTCAGACATGTGAAGCTAGAGACACCGGCAACCATAGTCAATTGTCTTCCAGGGGCCAGAGCAGGCGACATTGAAGGAAATTTAAAACTGCTGGCTAAGGGTAAACGTAAATTCAATAAAATCATAATTCACGTCGGCAGTAATGACACCCGGTTACGCCAATCGGAGGTCACTAAAATCAATATTGAATCGGTGTGTAACTTTGCCAAAACAATGTCGGACTCTGTAGTTTTCTCTGGTCCCCTCCCCAATCAGACCAGGAGTGACATGTTTAGCCGCATGTTCTCCTTAAATTGCTGGCTGTCTGAGTGGTGTCCCAGAAACGATGTGGGCTTCATAGATAATTGGCAAACCTTCTGGAGGAAACCTGGTCTTGTTAGGAGAGATGGCATCCATCCCACTTTGGATGGAGCAGCTCTCATTTCTAGAAATATCGACAAATTTATTAAACCCCTCAAAACATGACTATCCAGAGTTGGGACCAGGAAGCAGAGTTGCAGTCTTACACGCCTCTCTGCAGCTTCTCTCCTCCTGCTACCCCCCCAAAAACCCATCTCCATAGAGACTGTGTCTGCTTCCAAAAAGACAAAAAACAAACTAAAAACCAGCAACAAACAACTTAAACAATCACAAAGAAAGAACAATACAGTATCCACATCTGAACCAAAGAGTAAAACAGTGAAATGTGGATTATTAAATATTAGGTCTCTCTCCTCCAAGTCTCTGTTAGTACATGACTTAATAATTGATCAACAAATTGATTTACTCTGCCTTACAGAAACCTGGTTGCAGCAGGATGATTATGTTAGTTTAAATTAATCAACACCCCCGAGTCATTCTAACTACCAGAAATCTCGAAGCACAGGTCGAGGGGGTGGTGTGGCAGCAATTTTTCACACCAGTCTATTAATTAATGAAAGACCAAGACAGACTTTTAATTCATTTGAAAGCCTGATGCTTAGCATTGTCCACCCCAGCTGTGAAACTCAGAAACCAGTCTTACTTGTTATCATCTATCGTCCACCTGGGCCTTACACAGAGTTTCTGTCTGATTTCTCAGACTTTATATCTAATTTAGTTCTGAGCTCAGATAAAATAATTATTGTGGGTGATTTTAACATCCATGTAGATGCTAAAAATGACAGCCTCAACATGGCATTTAATCTGTTGTTAGACTCAATTGGTTTCTCTCAAAATGTAAAAGAACCCACCCACCACTTTAATCACACTCTAGATCTTGTTTTAACATATGGCATAGAAACTGAACATTTAACAGTGTTTCCTGAAAACCCTCTCCTGTCTGATCATTTCTTGATAACATTTACATTTACAATAATTGATTACGCAGCAGTGGAGAGTGGACTTTATCAAAGTAGATGTCTTTCTGAAAGCGCTGTAACTAAGTTTAAGAATATAATCCAGCCACTGTTATCATCGTCAATGCCCTGTACCAACACAGAGCAGAGCAGCTATCTGAACGCTACCCCAACAGAGGTCGATTATCTTGTTAATAATTTCACCTCCTCACTACGTACGACTCTGGATACTGTAGCTCCAGTGAAAACTAAGGTCTCTAATCAGAAGTACCTGACCCCGTGGTATAATTCTCAAACACGTACCCTAAAGCAGATGACTCGTAATCTGGAGAGGAAATGGCGTGTCACAAATTTAGAGGATCATCATTTAGCCTGGAGAAATAGTTTGTTGCTTTATAAGAAAGCCCTCCGCAAAGCCAGAACAGCTTACTACTCATCACTGATTGAAGAAAATAAGAACAACCCCAGGTTTCCCTTCAGCACTGTAGCCAGGCTGACAAAAAGTCAGAGCTCTTTTGAGCCAACCATCCCTTTAACGTTAACTAGTGATGACTTCATGAACTTCTTCACAAATAAAATTTTTATCATTAGAGAAAAAATTACCAATAATCATCCCACAGATGTAATATTATCTACAGCTACTCTTAGTTTCATTGATGTTAAGTTAGACTCTTTTTTTCCAATCGATCTTTCTGACTTAACTTCAATAATTACTTCCTCCAAACCATCAACGTGTCTTTTAGACCCCATTCCTACAAAACTGCTCAAAGAAGTCCTGCCATTGATTAATTCTTCGATCTTATATATGATCAACCTATCTCTAATAATCGGCTATGTACCACAGGCCTTCAAGGTGGCTGCAGTTAAACCTTTACTCAAAAAGCCATCTCTAGACCCAGCAGTCTTAGCTAATTATAGGCCAATCTCCAACCTTCCTTTCATATCAAAAATCCTTGAAAGAGTAGTTGTCAAACAGCTAACAGATCATCTGCAGAGGAATGGTTTATTTGAAGAGTTTCAGTCAGGTTTCAGAGTTCATCACAGCACAGAAACAGCTTTATTGAAGGTTACAAATGATCTTCTTATGGCCTCTGACAGTGGACTCATCTCTGTGCTTGTCCTTCTTGACCTTAGTGCAGCATTCGATACTGTTGACCATAATATTCTATTAGAGCGATTAGAACATGCTGTAGGTATTACAGGTATTGCACTGCAGTGGTTTGTATCATATCTATCTAATAGACTCCAATTTGTGCATGTAAATGGAGAGTCCTCTTCACACACTGAGGTTAATTATGGAGTTCCACAGGGTTCGGTGCTAGGACCCATTCTGTTTACATTATACATGCTTCCCCTAGGCAGCATCATTAGAAGACATAGCATACATTTTCACTGCTATGCAGATGACACCCAGCTCTATCTGTCCATGAAGCCAGATAACACACACCAATTAGTTAAACTGCAGGAATGTCTTAAAGACATAAAGACTTGGATGGCCACTAACTTTCTGCTTCTTAACTCAGATAAAACTGAGGTCATTGTACTCGGCGCTGAAAAGCTTAGAAATATGGTATCTAACCAGATTCTTACTCTGGATGGCATTACCTTGGCCTCCAGTAACACTGTGAGGAACCTTGGAGTCATTTTTGACCAGGATATGTCCTTCAACGCACATATTAAACAAATATGTAAGACTGCGTTCTTCCATTTGCGCAACATCTCTAAAATTAGAAATATCCTGTCTCAGAGTGACGCTGAAAAACTAGTTCATGCATTTATTACTTCCAGGCTAGACTACTGCAATTCATTATTATCAGGATGTCCAAAAAACTCACTGAAAAGCCTTCAGTTAATCCAAAATGCTGCAGCAAGAGTACTGACAGGGACTAGAAGGAGAGAGCATATTTCTCCTGTTTTGGCTTCCCTTCATTGGCTTCCTGTTAAATCCAGAATTGAATTCAAAATCCTGCTCCTCACATACAAGGTCTTAAATAATCAGGCCCCATCTTATCTTAATGACCTTGTAGTACCATATCACCCTATTAGAGCACTTCGCTCCCGCTCTGCAGGCCTACTTGTTGTTCCTAGAGTATTTAAAAGTAGAATGGGAGGGAGAGCCTTCAGTTTTCAGGCCCCTCTTCTGTGGAACCAGCTTCCAGTTTGGATTCAGGAGACAGACACTATCTCTACTTTTAAGATTAGGCTTAAAACCTTCCTTTTTGCTAAAGCATATAGTTAGGGCTGGACCAGGTGACCCTGAATCCTCCCTTAGTTATGCTGCAATAGATGTAGGCTGCCGGGGGATTCCCATGATGCATTGAGTTTTTCCTTTCCAGTCACCTTTCTCACTCACTATGTGTTAACAGACCTCTCTGTATTGAATCGTATCTGTTATTAATCTCTGTCTCTCTTCCACAGCATGTCTTTATCCTGTCTTCCTTCTCTCACCCCAACCGGTCGCAGCAGATGGCCGCCCCTCCCTGAGCCTGGTTCTGCCGGAGGTTTCTTCCTGTTAAAAGGGAGTTTTTCCTTCCCACTGTCGCCAAAGTGCTTGCTCATAGGGGGTCATATGATTGTTGGGCTTTTCTCTGTATCTATGAAGCGCCTTGAGGCGACATTTGTTGTGATTTGGCGCTATATAAATAAAATTGAATTGAATTGAATTGAATTATTGTCAGAATGAACAATCTGAGATTACAGGAGTGCTTGCATGTCACGTTGATGATTTCCTTTGGGCTGGTTCAAGTCACTTTGCAACTCATATCATTCCTGTACTGAAATCTACCTTCCTTGTTGGCTGTGAAGAACATGACAGTTTTTTTTATGTTGGTATGGACATTTGTACAGTTAATGATGTAATAGAGGTGCATCAATAACTTTACATTGACAACCTACAACCTGTTCAGTTACAAGCAGCACGGGCTGTACAGAGGGATGCTTCCTTATGTGAAACAGAACGGGAGCAACTCAGGTCAAAAATAGGACAGATTTTGTGGGTTGCCAAACAAACGAGACCAGATATTATGTTTGACACATGCAGCCTGGGATCTAATATCAAAGGTGCAATTGTGCAGTCCATTCATGAAGTGAACAAAGTTATCTGTAAACTTAAAGTAGAGAAAGTGACTCTTAAGTTTTAACACTTGGGTAACAGTGAGGATTTGGCATTGGTTTTTTTTCAGTGATGCTTCATTTGGCAGCCTTCCCACTGGCGGTACTCAAGGAGGGGCATTAATCATCCTTATGGGTAAAGGAAGAAAGTTTTGTCCTCTCTTTTGGCAGTCTAAAAAATAAAAATAAAAAAATATCAGGCGTGTGGTCAGAAGTACACTGGCAGGAGAAACTCTTGCCATGTCAGATGGAATAGACAGTGCTGTCTTCCTGGCAACACTTTTTTCTGAGCCCAAAGACCAACAGAAGCCCTCAGACACAAATTAAAGCTCTAGAAAAAGGGTTTGGACCGAAACGTAAAAACATCCAGACCGCCGCTGCTGCAAGGACACAAAACAGCACCCACTCAACACCAGAAGCTATTGAGAAGGGTTACAAACATCTGGACACTTCACATTACAGATGGGAGTCACCCACCAACACCAACTTTAACTGTTTCCCTCACAGCTTGGACTTGGTTCTGTCACGCAAATATTAAATCTAATTATAAGCTCCATTTCCTAAAGCACAACTCAAGTTTTTATGATATTTTACCCAGAATTAAAAGCTGATTTTTCCAAAATCTGACTAAAGTCAAGGATTTATCTCTTTTTTCTCTTCTGGAAAATGACTTAACTTGTTTTTTCTTAATGTTTTTGTGATATAATTGCTCTTAGCTTATTCCATTCAACACAAACAATGCTTTTTTACCTCTGCAGGCTCTGTCCTAACTCTATTTGGATCCAGCCTGGACTCAATCCGACTTTAGCTTTTGCTAATTTGCTCTGGCCTCCCTTCAAATCCTACAGCTCCGACGAGGAGACAGTAAAAAGCAGTGGCAATAACTCACTCCTTGGCTGATCCGTCGCTGGTGGCGGTTCCGGCGAGCACTGGGAGCCGGAGACAGAGTGGGAGGACGAGTGCAGCTCCTCCACCGACGACTCGGGGCTGTCTGACACCGGAGCCAAAGAGATCTGAGTGTCCAGATCCAGGAAGGGGGAGAAGGAGAGCCTGGCCGGGTCGATGTCCTGGAGCTGGTTGATGATATCGCTGATGGATTCCTTCATGCTGTCGAGCTCCTTCGCATTCTGCCAGTTAGTGGCCTGAAGCCCCGAGGTGCTCATAGTTACAGAGCCTGAGAGGAGCAGGAAGAGGTCCAGGTGGAAATCAGGCCAAGATCAGTTTAAAACATCAGACTGCGGAAAGAGAAAAGAGTGAGGGAGAAAATCACCTTAATTCCCCAAAGTGTCAGAAAAGCTTGATTAATACACACGTCTGAAAAAATATCCCCGAGAAAACACAGTGATTCATCTTTATTTTCCCTTAAATATCGTCAGTAATCTGCTTTCTTTCAAGCCTTTGTTGTCTTTGCCCTTTTCTTCTACCTGTAAGGCCCAATTTATATCCTGCTTCAGGAATCTGTTTGTCTTGACCAGAACAGCCCTGACCTCAGGGGAAAGGTCAGCGCTGAGGGAGACGCTTACACTCAAAAACTTCACTGGGACTTTATGCGGGCTTTTTTGGGGGAGGATAGAGGAAATTCTGGGTTTATGCACATGGTTATACAATAATCATCACTGACAGGATGTCAAAGTTTATCTTCCCCTGTTTCTGTTGGGAACACTTTCTCATCGGGTTTGAATCCCTGTCAGTAGAGAAACTCAGGAAATCAGCACACGAATGCGTCACACTCTCGTGCACACCGAAGCACGTCACAATAATCGCAGACTCCAGCTTTATGATCTACAGCGGGAAGTCCAGAAGGTGGCTGGCGTGCACCGCGCTGTTGCCCTGCATCCTTTAAACGTATCACACATGAGACTGTGTGAATCTGCAGGTTTCAACACTTTGGAGGGAGCTTATTATTAGTTAAAAGCTTCCTTTTGGCTCGTATTTCGCAGCAGGATGACTCAAATATCTATGTAGTAAAATGGAAAGCACTGCAGAGGTGTAATAAATATGCTTTGACCGTTTTCACCTAAAAGGAGCAAATCGATACTTTGGGAGATAAGAAGCCCAAAACCATGAAGCTACAGCAAACAGCTGACCTGCCGAGCAAAACTGAAACAGAGAGAAATGTTAAATGTGTATTTCCTCACAAACTGATTAAACAAATGAGACATAATGTGTTTATTAACAAGATTTAAAGGCACTGGAAGTATTCACATAACGTCCCCCCTGTTTCTAATCTTTCTTGAGAGCAAAGTGCTCCGACTGCTCAGTGTGTCACCATCAGGAAGCTCTAAAGTTATATTTTGAAGTGTGGATGTCACTACACGTCCCTTCAGTACTGATAATCAGTTCTCTGCATCTTGTAAAAAGTATTTCCTGTCCTGGCAGCTTTGACCAAAGTTTTAGAAGCTACAAATTTTAAAAACACATATTTCAAATCCAAAAAAACACAGGATTATAACACTGATGGGATTTCAATTCAGAAACTCGTGGATTCATGGAAAATCTTGTGTTACATTGCTACTGTGAGGTCAGACTTTAGCTTTCTTCTAAGAGAACTCTGGAGGATGAAACAGGGCAACGTTTCACCTGTTCCCATCTCATGATGTGAAACTGAACCAGAGATGTTCAAGTTAGTGAAAAAGGTCTAAAAAAGCACAGAAGCAGCTTACTGGAACATCTCCTTAATGGCTCTTCATGGACTACTTCAACTCCACTAATCCTCGCAAATAATCCTAATCAGTTATTGTAACACTGTACCTTTTCCTGTATTACAACTGCACAACAAACACAGTAAATACTATCTATAAATACATATTCATTTATGACTGTTTTTCTACACATATGCATACACACGGACGAATGTTTCCAGCACTTATGAACTCTAAAGCACATAAAATGCACTTACTGGACAAAAGCGTCTGCCAGGTGTGCGTAAAATAACATCAGTCACGCGCCTTTGTCTTCAAAGGCTTCATTAACATCTGCAGATTGAATCTGGAGCATTTTTCTGTGGGTTTTCTTGGCGCACAACCAACTGTGGCGCAGAGCGGGCGCGCACGGCGACGTTTCTCCAAACAAGCGAGGACCTTACCATGTATAGAGATCAATTAGGAGCCACGGGGCTTGAAGGTCTGGAGGAATAAATGTCGGTGGCGGTTATCGGAGCTGGCCTGGATGTGGCGCGTAGGGGGCGGAGAGGGGTATGTGGCTTTAAAACCCGCTGAAAAATAACTTTCCCCTCAGTGTTGAGCCACTCTCTGAAAACAAAAACTTTATACGATGCCTCCTCCACGAAGCTTCTCGGGCTCAGTGTAGCAGCTGCAGGAAACACCTCATTTATTGATAGATAAATAAATCAAATGAGGGGAAAACGCACGCGTGAAAGCTACGCGTAAAGGACAGGTCATTCACAAATCACGAATCGTGTATTTTGTGGCATCCAGCAGCAATTAAAGCGATTCATTTCATTTCACAGACAAACCTGCCTCACTTTGGCGAAACGAAATGCCCAAATGTGCAGATCAGCAGAACAAGAAGCGTTACTCTTATAAATGAACTTACTTTAGTCAGAGGTTGCGGAGTATTTGGGTGAGTTTACTCTCCTCGCTGTTTAAAAAAAACCCTCCGTCCTCGTCTGCCTTTCTTCCCTCCCCCTCCGTTTGCTTTTTGTCTTCCAGGATCCCGAACTTCTGAATCAAATTTCAGGACGGACAAAATACTAGGCTTTTTCCTCCGCCCACACAAGTTTTTTTTTTTCCTTCCTGGGTACCATGTCAAACACCATATGGAGCAAATAAAGGCAGAGGAGCGGCAGCAGCAAGAGGAGGAGGAGGAGGCACTTACTTTTAGTTTACCTTCAAATTCAACATGAGCAATCACATCCATCACGAACACGAGTGCATCTAAACAGGGCAGTAAATATTTACAATGAAACCAAACCTCGGCGCGCCTGATATTCATACACAGGATGAGTGCGTGAACTCCGAGTATATTAATGCTCACTCAGACAGCATCAGCTACTACAGACAACCGTTTATAGAAAGTCTTTTCACTCAATAATAAGTG
This sequence comes from Neolamprologus multifasciatus, assembly GCF_963576455.1. Taxonomy (NCBI): domain Eukaryota; kingdom Metazoa; phylum Chordata; class Actinopteri; order Cichliformes; family Cichlidae; genus Neolamprologus; species Neolamprologus multifasciatus. The sequence goes on along the minus strand of NC_140453.1, from coordinate 34,623,595 downwards.
ATGAACTTTTCAAAATTAAGGTTATAGAGACGTCATTGTGTTGTTTTCTGATATTGTTGGGCTTTTCATTATCAGTCACTCCAACTTCCAACAGTCCACCACCGATAACTGCTCGGTGGCGTCGGGCGCGACGAACAGACGCCAAACCTTTTTGGATTGTGTGTAACTTTACTGCGCATGCCCCATTTTCTCTAAACATCTGATTCCTGGAATTTCTCACCAAATAGATAAAAGAAAAGCGTTTAACATCTTTGCCCACAAACAATACATAAAAGCCACTGGTGAATGAAGTCTCACACATGGATCCTGGGATGCTTAATGTGCTGTCAGTGAATATCAGATTACCAATGGTAATAAAGGAGTGATCTAGGAAAGGTGTGCGCATGCGTTACCATCTTTCCACTTGCCCTTGTGACACTTCCATTTCCTCCTTAACAGGAAGTGATGAGCAGGGTTTGCGCAGTTTAAAGCTCTGCTGCAGCGGTGCAGATGTTCAAAGGGTTACAGATACCTGCAGAGAGCAGCTGAGATTTTTGAAAATCTATTTATTTCATGCCTGAGAAACAAAGCAGACCTTTTGAAAATCCTATTACAGGATGTTTCCTTAGAGGAAATTCTCACATCGCTGCTTTTCGCTATGTTGAGGAGCGTTTCCTGGAAACACACGACTTTCACCCTTGAAAAATAGGGAGACCTGAACGTGGAATGATTGGAATTCAATCACCTCAACTTTATTAATATTTATTTTTGTCTGACTCTCTTTTAGTTCAGCCTCCCTGAGCCCATGTGTTTTCCAAACATGTCGCTTTCTCCTCTTCCTCACAGTCATCTGTATGCTCAATGAAAAATTTCAACAACTGAAGATAAGGGGATCATAAAATAACAATCTAAATATGAAAATTAAATGACACCTAGGCATGAATGCTTTATTTCCCCCAGTTCTTATCAGGGATATTTTATTGCATAAGAAAACATTTTAAAATATACAGATAACAGCTGTAGATTTGCAATATAATCAATAAATTTAAAAAAAAAATCATGACTATAAACAACATTCTGGATTCTGAGCTGTAAATATATATATACACACAGATATGAGTTTATTGCTTGTGTAATGAGTCCAGGAGAAGGACATCTGTTGAGCGACCAGCAGCATGTCTGAAACACCGCTCTGCTGTCATTTCAAGCCAACGGGAGGATGGGGGAGGATGGAGGAGGGCGCACAGGTCCACCACAAACTAACAGTCTGCAGGTTACCAAGGTCCAACTGGCTTCTGCCTTTTCGCCAAAGCAAACATGGGCTGTGAAAGTCACATTAAGCAGTCAAAGTGGGGGGTTTGTCAGTCCTCTGACAGCAGCCTGTGGAAGTGATCCTTCCTCTTCTTCAGCACCTCCCGAAAATCCTCCTGAAAAAACACCAGCGAGAGATATTCAGATATTCAGAGTCAATCATGAAACCGGGGGAGGAAAGACAACAGGCAGATGCTTCTGCAGATAACCAGCTGTTTCACTCACAGCTCACTGACCGGGGAATCAACAACAACCCTAAAAGAAAAGGAAAATCCATTTTCTCTATGACAATCTGAGTCTGTAGCACTTAGCCTGCCCGGCATGCCCAGAATACCCTTTCACTATCTGTCCTCACCAAACAACAAGCACGGTGACGCTGAGCAGCTACACGACAAGGTTATCAACTCAGCGAGCCAGCCCGGGCCTCCCCGCTCCAGCCATCAGCATGTTCACATAAAACAGGAAGCGAGCGCAGCATGCGACTCATCCCAAACATGGACAGGTTTATGCAGCAAAGTTTTCAAACAAGGGGACAAATTATAACGCTGACAATAAAAAACTAAACCCAGTGTGGATCCGCCGAATATTACAACATGTATCTCACCATATTCACGTGTCCAGTCTGTGAGACACAAATGAATGTGAAGCATAAATGAGACTTGTACTACGGCTAAGTAGAAATGTGCTGTAAGAGAACCACACCAGTTACCGTGCATTCTTACAGCCTCAGCTATTAAGATAAATCATTGTATTAAATGATGAAGATTTTCTAGTTTATCGAATGTGAGCATGTGAGAACTCTTTGTTGTACATGATAGATTAATAGTTCATGACAATTATTAACTGCAGCTACATAACAGACATCAGAAAAAACACACTAGCATGTTTGAATCTCGTGAGATTAAAGACAAACGCTTGCATCTTATCACAGGCACCATCACACAGACGATTAAACATTTGTTTAACAAAACCGATGCAAATGAGCTCTGAGTCGATTAAGTGTCCGCCTGCCACACATCTAAACGTCTGTATAGATCGCAGGAAGCAGGCTCACGGACGAGAGGCCTGCACTAAAGCTGACGATCAAAGCTACTTATCTGAATTTTATACTCATTTTAAAATCTTTTTTGTTAACTGTAACTCATGTAACAACGTGAGTGGCCACTTGGCGGCAGCAGAAACAACACTAGAATACATTTTGACTTGATTCGGACCTTAAAGCTCAATCCTTTAATTTGGTTGGCGTTTGTGTCCAGCTGACTACTGTAACTCACACTTTTACTCTCCAAGATCTGCTCTCGTTCTCTCATAATCTCTAAAGTAAACGTGAGGCACTGATAAATGCCATTTGTATGGGTTTGCTGTCCGGTGCAGAGCAGCACCTGCAGAGCAGCGGGGTTTTTCTCTGAAAACAGCCGCCTGCCGGGACCAAAAACAATGATGCTGGTGCAGTGAGAGTGGAAGCGGTGAAGGAGGAAGCACATGTTGTTGCCTCTGAATCCATTTTAAACAAGTGCACAGTAAACACAGAAGATGTAAGCAGACTTACAGCTGCAGACAGTTTCTCCATGTAGGGGATGAGCTTCTGCAGCTCTCTGTCATCAGACTCCCCAGACCAGCTCTTGATGGGAATCGTGTTCAACAACTACAAAAAACAAACATGTTATTAAAAGTCAGTAACAGCAACAAAGTGCTGACAGAGCAAAACAAAGTAATTAATTAAGGATGTGTGCGAATAGTCAACAAGATGAATAATCGTCATTACTGTCAGTCGATGCCAGACGTAGTCATTTAGTCTAATTATTAACATTTTAATTGATGCCCAGTTACCATAAGTTGTTGTGTCATAAATGTTATGCAGCCATCTGCCACCAGATGGAGCTAAAGTCCCAATATCTGAGCCTGGTCTCATTCTTTATACTGTTACTGTTAGCTCGAAGAATGAGATAGTGGATACAATCGGTGCGATGAGCTTTCTCCGAAGGGTGGACGGGTCTCTGTTAGCACAGGGTGAGAAGTTCAGTCATTCAAGTGGGGCTCAGAGAAAATCAAAGAACACAGCCTTTAAACTTACATTATATGGATATGTGTGGGGTGCATTATCCAGAACCACCGTCTTCTTCAGATCCCTCCCGAGGATGCTGAGATCTTTGATGTAGTGGCCAAGAACACAGGCACAGTCGTCCTGATACAGCCGGTGTCTACCACAGAAATCACAAGTGAAACTCACATTTACCGTCCTCGCTGTATGGCACGGGCAGAATGTTAAAGGGAACATTTGAAGCAGGCCATGTCGAATTTCTGAGCACGCAACACAGCAGCAGTGCGATTCCGCACGTCTCTGCACTCACGCACCGAGTTTACAAAACACAAGTGGAAGCAGCTCATACCGAAACAGCTTTCTCTGCGGGTCCAGGATGTCCAGGATCTTCTCGGCATATTCCTTCTTCGCACACGTGTAAACGAACAGCTGGAACAGAGCACGCACGGCAGTTGGTACAATTCCACACTTTTAACTGCTCCACGTTAAAGCAGTGAGAGAAAAATAATTTGTTTAACGTGTGAATGAGGCTCAAAATAACCAAACTATTTGCTAATCTACACACTGACACACACCTCGTAGATTTTTGCCATGGCCTGCAGGAACTCCTTCACATGTGGTCGTAGCACCATGTATACCTGTTGAGAACAGGGGAAGAATAAGTGGTCAAGTCAGTAACCTCAGGTCTGCTCTACTGACTGAAGCTCATCTTTTAACTCTGTTCCCCATCAAGACATCTGACAACCTTCCGGGTACCCTTTATGATGAGCTTTGACACCTTGGTATATACACACCAATAAAAACGGTTTGACCACCTCTAGAATGGTTTGTCTGCATCAACAGAGGCCACCCTCACCAACTGCTGATGCACACTCAGTCATTTTGTTCTATAAGCCTGAGAAATGACAGAAACCACTCAGTTCATAAAAGAGCTTTGAGGGTTACACGTAGTAGGCTTTAAGGGGTAAAGAGTTAAGTGCAGTTGTAGAGTCAGCTCCTGGACTCACAGCGTCCCAGATGCCAAAATTTGTAGTTTCAGAAAAGATCCAACTGCCTGGTCTAGTCAGATGATTAAGGTTAGGATCATAACTTTTGGCAGTTAACTCAAAACCACCAAACATTTCAACTAACTGCGCAGCGTTGTGAAATGTGTTGTCTCAGACGCTCTTGGCTCCTACGTTATCTGCGCCCCAGTGTGTGCTTATTAAAACCCATTTCACCCTCACCTTTAAACCTCTGCCAGTGTTATGTCAGTGTAATGACAGCTGTGTAGCCTGCCTTGGAATGACATATCATTATTTATAACTAGGCTGACTTCACTGACCCTCCGCAGCATATCATCTTCAGATCCCAGCTAGATAACAAGCTTACAGACAATTTCTAAGTCTGCTCAACCTCGTGAATCCTTTTTTCCACAAAGATGCCTTGATGCTGCACTCGATTACAACACTTTGGAGAATAATTACTTTGTGGGAACAGAAAGAATTTAGACCATTTTAGCCCTCGATGGAAGCTCCCCAGTTGCTCACAAAACAGAAGAGAGGTCAAAGAAATCAAATGCATATTTCAAAATTCATAAAAATGTGTGTATCTTTTCAGTTTTCCAAAGTGGGTTTTTGCACTTCATCAACTGCAGTTTTTAATTTTTAGAGTGAATGAAAAATGGTTTTACAGATGCTCGCATGCAACACTTTCTACTAGTTTCCTAATTCATGCATCTTGTACGTAAATGAGCCAACAAGGAAGTATGAAATAGAAAAGTGCACAATTTCCAAATACAGAAACCCAACCGCATCAAGTTATTAAAAACAAAATCCAATAGGTTATGTGACTTTCAACTGAAATATACATTTCCTTTTGTTTTTAACGACATTAGGAAAGATAACATAATGTAGAGTTCCCCTGAAAATATTGGCTGTTTGACGATCTGCTGGTATCAGCATTTATAAAAGCTGATTAAAGAGTAAAGACACGTGAAATTATCCATGACTTGTGACAATGCAGTTAAAAAAAAATAAAAAAATTTAAATTATTGCCACATCATGTTAATAAGGACTCCAATAAGCAGGGGTAACAAATGTTAGGGAAGTCTGCTTCTGTTTTGTGTCTCTGAAAGAAAAAGAAACCTGCTGATATATCAGTAACATCATCACCAGCTCTGTGATATAATGCACCAACATGTGAGGCACATGTTAAGTTCTCAAAATTGAATCAAAATGAAAGATCTTGTTTGTTGTTAAATAAGCTGCTGTGGTAAACATCTGGTCTGCAGAAGAGACTACCACAGAGGGTTGTGAAGAGTGGCTTTCAGTGAGTGGTCACCTTGTACTGATGGTCCTGGAAAGCTGCATGGAAGGTGTACTCTGCGTCTTCGATCACATTCAAAGAGCTGAACATCAGGGTCTCCTCCTGGAAATAAACACGACCACATGCCTCAGATTACTTAATATTTTAAATATATAACTGACTGCTTTCACAAGGGAACAAGGTGAAAGTGTCCAGTTTATGTTTTTAACCATGTTAAAGCCACAGAAAGTCAATCTTTAACAATAAAATGTAGACCATACTCTATTCTTGCTAAATACAACATCCAAAAGGAATTGCAGATTAGGGGTGGGTTTTTATAATCGATTTATCGATTAAAATCGATTCTGGCGTGAAATCGATTCATTAAAATCCTAAATCGATTTTTTAATATATATTTATTTTGCCCGAAATGGCAGAATCTCAGGTGAAATCTCACAAAATTTCAACAACCACCAAACAGCTAAGACAGTAAATGAGAGCAGGAACACGGATTCTGCACAAAGACGTAAACACACAGCGGGACCCGTGGATCAGAATCAGTGAGATGTCGCCTTTCTCACCCGACAGCATGGACACGGTCGGGGCTGAAAGCCGACAGCTCGCTGATTCTGATCTGTCGGGGGGTCCGCGCTTTGTGTTTACGCCCTTTTTGTGGGTTGCCAAACAAACGAGACCAGATGTTATGTTTGACACATGCAGCCTGGGATCTAATATCAAAGGTGCAATTGTGCAGTCCATTCATGAAGTGAACAAAGTTATCCGTAAACTTAAAGTAGAGAAAGTGACTCTTAAGTTTCAACACTTGGGTAACAGTGAGGATTTGGCACTGGTTTTTTTCAGTGACGCTTCATTTGGCAACCTTCCCGCTGGCGGTACTCAAGGAGGGGCATTAATCATCCTTATGGGTAAAGGAAGAAAGTTTTGTCCTCTCTTTTGGCAGTCTAAAAAAATAAAAATAAAAAAAATATCAGCCGTGTGGTCAGAAGTACACTGGCAGGAGAAACTCTTGCCATGTCAGATGGAATAGACAGTGCTGTCTTCCTGGCAACACTTTTTTCTGAGCTTAAAACTGGTAACACTGGTCTGAATGCTGTGTGTCTGTGTGCCTGACAATCATTCCTTGTTTGATGCACTCAAGTCCACTACGCAGGTTACAGAGAAGAGACTGAGGCTGGAAATGAGCAGCATTAAAGAGCCATTAAAATCAGACAGATTGGTTGGTCAGATTCCAAATCCCAACTTGCTGATTATCTGACAAAAAAAAGGAGTTTCACCTTTAACCCTTCTAAAAGCACTAGATGAAGGACTCTGGATACTGTGATCCTTTGTTTACGAAGTTTTCTTTGCATTAAAATGCACTCTCGTTTATTGTGTGCAGTGATAGTATGCTTTAAGTAAAGAAAAGCACATTGAAAGGTTTCCTGAATGTTCTATAATGATGACAAAGTGTTTTTGTTTTGTTTACATATATATGTATACAAATGTTTAAAAGGGGTGTTTATACTTTTATTTTTAAAAAAGAAAGAGGGAGATTGTTAACTTGTTATTTTCTGTTATATCGCGAGAGTACTGTTGCCTGCGGTGGGTTGTTGTTATTGTGGGTGAGCGGAAAAACACGACGTAAGGAATAAAGTGCTTGAAGTGAGACTACGACGTTGTGTATTTTGACTTTACAATATTATTTTATTCACCATATCACTGAAATGTGGGAGAATCCACTGCAGAAAGATCAATGCTTTAAGTTTTAATGATCCAGTCAGAAAAGATGATTCTAAAAGTCATCAACTGACTCCAAAAGCCCAGATCTGAACCACCTGTCTGCTGAAAACAAATGCACCAATCAAACAGAAGCCCGAATTTCATGGGCCAATCGGAATGCTTGATCTAGTTGTCCAGGACTAACTACTGACACACTATTACTCTGTGGCAAAACCCTGTCAAATCTGCCTCGGTGCACTTGTTGAACAACTGCTTCTAAATCCAAGACCCTAACTCCCATCAAAATCATTTTCAAACGGTGACGATCCCGAGGACCTGTTCTATACAACAGTGTGTTCTTCATGTTCCTGCTGTCAAAACTTTGGCCGCAGGAGCAATTTAAAAAGTGGGGTCTTTCCTGCTGTTGAGACAAACTCCTGACTGAAAATATAATGTATTTCTATGGGTCAGTTAGAGGGTTATCCCTCCACTTGGATCCACACAGTTTAAAAAGTTTACATCTCTGAGCTTTGAAAGACATGCTGTTGGAAAGACAACAACGATGGCTACGTGAAGGTAAAATGATGGCTGTAGAGCAAACACTGTGCACACAGCAGCAGTTGAAACACACACACACACGCTTACTAGCATTCACACTAATAAAGAATAACACTGTTGTCATTGTTGATTTTGTGTCTTCACCCTGAGTCCATCCCCTGCCAAGCTGCACCTGTGATTCTGCGGCTGCTCGCTGATGAGCTGACCGATAAGTAAATCTTATCCTGGATCTTATGCTCTGCATCCTTACCCTATCACCTCTGCGTCCCACAGGGCGCCAGCCTGCCCTGTTGAAACACTATTTTTTTCAGTGTTTCAACTGAAAAAAATAGAATGCCTTTGAACCAAAACAGAATGCCTTTGAACCAAAACAGAATGCCTTTGATCCTTTGTTATGTCATCATCTTGCTGTTACACTTTACTGCTTAACGGACGTAGACCTGACAGCAACCAAAACCTTTTTGGAAAGTTTTGAGAAAATTTCACATTTCTCAGCAATTCACCGATCAAGCCGACACATTCCACCATGTCAGCTAACCCATCCTTCTGCTCAGATGAGCTTGAAATAGTTGAAGGGAACATTTTGGGAAACCGCTACAAGGTAGAGGCTTTCCTCGGAGAAGGGGGCTTTGGTATTGTAGCCAAATGTCGTGATACCAAAACCAGCCGTGCTGTGGCTATTAAAGTCAACAGGAACCACCCTGATACTCTGCAACAGGCAAAACTGGAAATTTTCATCCTGGAGCAGCTGAGAAGGTTAGATCCAGATGCCGCCAACATAGTTAAATGGAACGGCTTTTTCCATGACGGAGAGCGGGTCTGCTTAAACTTTGAAATCCTTGATCAATGCTTGTGGGACTACATACGGGACCGGAAAAACCAGGGTCTCCCCATAAGCGAAGTCAGGCCAATTTTACATCAACTCACAAATGCCCTGTCACACCTGGGTTCTGTGGGAATAGTGCACGCTGACCTCAAATCTAGAAACATCATGGTTGTTAACCGCCATGAGTCTCCCATCAAAGTCAAACTTATAGACTTTGGCCTCGCATGTCCTGCGTCTGCAGTAATGCCTGGTGACCGTGTGGGGACGGTTGGTTATAGTGCACCTGAGGTTATGCTTGGCCTTCCTTATAATGAAGCAGCTGACATGTGGTCTTTGGGGCTGGTAGCTGTGGAACTTGGTACAGGGGTGCCACTCTATCCTGGGAGAAATTATTATGATGTTTTAAAATTCATCATACAGACCCAGGGACAGCCACCAGATCATGTTCTGGACTCTGGCGTGTACACTGAAGACTATTTCATGGAAGACAACTACAACCAACAGCGCTGGACATTTAAGACTGAAAAACAATTTCAGTGCGAGACAGGATATGAGTCCCTGGAGACTCGATACATAAAACTTGCGCGTCTTGATGACCTCGAACAAGTAATGGTGTTTGAACGAGGACCTGAAAATGGCCAACGTTTATTTGTCAGCTTAATTAAAGGGATGTTGGCCTTGGATGCAAACCAGCGGATAACACCCTCGGAGGTTCTCCGGCATCCCTTTTTCAACCGTAAGAGTTCCCCTTGCACTAACATGAGTGTTGAAAGACCACAAAACCCTGTGGTCTTTCAGCACCCTTCAAACTTGAAAAGCAGGAGATCACAGAAAATCAACTGCAGTTTACAAAACTCGGTTGAATTTTCTCAGCAAGTATGCGTCCACACGTCAGCCAGCTCATCCTTCAACTCAGATGAGCTTGAAATAGTTGAAGGGAACATTTTGGGAAACCGCTACAAGGTAGAGGCTTTCCTCGGAGAAGGGGGCTTTGGTATTGTAGCCAAATGTCATGATACCAAAACCAACCGTGCTGTGGCTATTAAAGTCAACAGGAACACCCCTGATATTCTGCAACAGGCAAAACTGGAAATTTTCATCCTGGAGCAGCTGAGAAGGTTGGATCCAGATGCCGCCAACATAGTTAAATGGAACGGCTTTTTCCATGACGGAGAGCGGGTCTGCTTAAACTTTGAACTGCTCGATCAATGCCTGTGGGACTACATACGGGACCGGAAAAACCAGGGTCTCCCCATAAGCGAAGTCAGGCCAATTTTACATCAACTCACAAATGCCCTGTCACACCTGGGTTCTGTGGGAATAGTGCACGCTGACCTCAAACCTGGAAACATCATGGTTGTTAACCGCCATGAGTCTCCAGTCAAAGTCAAACTTATAGACTTTGGCCTCGCATGTCCTGCGTCTGCAGTGAATCCTAGTGATTGTGTGGGGACGGTTGGTTATAGTGCACCCGAGGTTATGCTTGGCCTTCCTTATAATGAAGCAGCTGACATGTGGTCTTTGGGGCTAGTAGCTGTGGAACTTGGTACGGGGGTGCCACTCTACCCTGGAAATGGAGAATATGATGTTTTGAAATTCATCATAGAGACCCAGGGACAGCCACCAGATCATGTTCTGGACTCTGGCGTGTACACTGAAGACTTTTTCATTGAAGACAACTACAACCAACAGCGCTGGACATTTAAGACTGACCAACAATTTCAGTGCGAGACAGGATATGAGTCCCTGGAGACTCGATACATAAAACTTACGCGTCTTGATGACCTCGAACAAGTAATGGCGTTTAGACGAGGACCTGAAAATGGCCAACGTTTATTTGTCAGCTTAATTAAAGGGATGTTGGCCTTGGATGCACACCAGCGGATAACACCCGCAGAGGTTCTCCAGCATCCCTTTTTCAACCCTGGCCTCTCTAAGAGGTTCCCATGTATTGACATTGAAAGACCATACCTCCACCTTGGACAAAAGTGACAAAAACACAAACTGGGGTTGGAAAAGGATATTAACAGCACTGGAAAAATTCATTAAGCTGCTCCAATAATGATCACTTTGGCTTGTTTTTTTTAAATTTTCACTCCCCCCACTCCAACCAGTCGCGGCAGATGGCTGTCCCTTCCTGAGCCTGGTTCTGTCGAAGGTTTCTTCCTTTTAGAAGGGAGTTTTTCCTTCCCACTGTTGCTAAATGCTTGCTCATAGGGAATCGTCTGATTGTTGAGGTGGCCAAAACTCTAGGGGAACTAGCAATTCTTGTGAAAATTTAAAAAAAAAAAAAAAGCCTACCAATATTCAAAGCGGAGCAGCAGACACCTTACCATCACATCAGTCCTTCAATCAGACCAAAACCACCATGTTAACAGAAATAAATTCAATACAAATTGGAAATAAATAAATTGCCTAATAATTGTTCTTTTTGATTGTTTATAAATATATAGTGCTACCCTTCAGCCTCCTAGTAGACATACCAGTGTTATAAATGTGAACCACCTCTGATTTTCAAAAAAGTTGGCCTCTGACCTTGAAGTCAAGGTCACTGAGATTTAAGCTTCACAGAGATTTTCAGCAGATGCAACCATAGTATTGATTTGAAAATTCTACACAATCACAAACTTGGGTGTCCACAGCGCCTCGCCATATACCAAAGATTAAGAGGTGGGTTTTTTATATAAAGATTACAACACACAAACAACAAAAAATGCTAACGCTATTGTCATTTTTGACAACACTATTTTGATGTTGTCTAATGTAGTGCAAAAAACAAATAAATAAAATATATATATATATTACATACATATGTAATATATATACACACTATAAAAAAATTTAGTGGTCCACAATGGGGTCAGCGAACAGAATGACGGAAGAAAGTCACTGTTATATGACAATGGTGGTATTTTTTTTTTGTATGTTTGTCACACACGTTTCAGATCATCAAACAATTATTTTTTTTAATGTATAGTTAGCATAAGATTAGCACAGTGAAACTGGAGGATGAACGCTAACTTTTTTCCCCCACTCGATAAAAGTTAGAGCAGCTGCGAGAGAATTCAAGATTAATGAATCAATGGTACAAAAAAGAGAAAGCAAGAAGAATGAGTTGAGTAAAGTTTGACTTATCTGACTGTTTTGTTTCGCTTAATGCGCCTTATGTATGAAAACAGGCCGTTATCGACAGTCAGCCTTATGGCCTGAAAAATATGGTATGGGGCACTGAGTGTGCAACAGAAGTGGCAATGTCCAAAAGAAGAGGAATCTAACGGTGATTGAATGGTTTTTCTAAGTTGAACGGTGTTGAAGGAGATAGACGGCAAAAAACGTACAGAATAGATAATAAAATATTATAATAATAAAGATTTGAATAACAATACTGTGAATGCAATTGCTGTGTGAATGCTGATAGCTGAATGTTTTGAGCTGAAATGAAATAATTGCTTCACTTTATTGGTACAATAAGGTCAAAGACATTATGCACAAAACTGGTGGTAAAATATCACAGGTTGATCCTGCAGTGTTCTATTGGCAGAATGAACAATCTGAGATTACAGGAGTGCTTGCATGTCACGTTGATGATTTCCTTTGGGCTGGTTCAAGTCACTTTGCAACTCATATCATTCCTGTACTGAAATCTACCTTCCTTGTGGGCCGTGAAGAACATGACAGTTTTTTTATGTTGGTATGGACATTTGTACAGTTAATGATGTAATAGAGGTGCGTCAATAACTTTACATTGACAACCTACAACCTGTTCAGTTACAAGCAGCACGGGCTGTACAGAGGGATGCTTCCTTAAGTGAAACAGAACGGGAGCAACTCAGGTCAAAAATAGGACAGATTTTGTGGGTTGCCAAACAAACGAGACCAGATGTTATGTTTGACACATGCAGCCTGGGATCTAATATCAAAGGTGCAATTGTGCAGTCCATTCATGAAGTGAACAAAGTTATCCGTAAACTTAAAGTAGAGAAAGTGACTCTTAAGTTTCAACACTTGGGTAACAGTGAGGATTTGGCATTGTTTTTTTTTCAGTGATGCTGCATTTGGCAGCCTTCCCACTGGGGAAGTACTCAAGGAGGGGCATTAATCATCCTTATGGGTAAAGGAGGAAAGTTTTGTCCTCTCTTTTGGCAGTCTAAAAAAATAAAAATATCAGGCGTGTGGTCAGAAGTACACTGGCAGGAGAAACTCTTGCCATGTCAGATGGAATAGACAGTGCTGTCTTCCTGGCAACACTTTTTTCTGAGCTTAAAACTGGTAACACTGGTCTGAATGCTGTGTGTCTGTGTGCCTGACAATCATTCCTTGTTTGATGCACTCAAGTCCACTACGCAGTTTAAAGAGAAGAGACTGAGGCTGGAAATGAGCAGCATTAAAGAGCCATTAAAATCAGACAGATTGGTTGGTTGAAATGTTTCCTGAATGTTCTTTAATGTTGACAAAGTGTTTTTGTTTTGTTTACATATATATGTATACAAATGTTTAAAAGGGGTGTTTATACTTTTATTTTTAAAAAAGAAAGAGGGAGATTGTTAACTTGTTATTTTCTGTTATATCGCGAGAGTACTGTTGCCTGCGGTGGGTTGTTGTTATTGTGGGTGAGCGGGAAAACATGACGTAAGGAATAAAGTGCTTGAAGTGAGACTACGACGTTGTGTATTTTGACTTTACAATATTCTTTTATTCACCATATCACTGAAATGTGGGAGAATCCACTGCAGAAAGATCAATGCTTTAAGTTTTAATGATCCAGTCAGAAAAGATGATTCTAAAAGTCATCAACTGACTCCAAAAGCCCAGATCTGAACCACCTGTCTGCTGAAAACAAATGCACCAATCAAACAGAAGCCCGAATTTCATGGGCCAATCGGAATGCTTGATCTAGTTGTCCAGGACTAACTACTGACACACTATTACTCTGTGGCAAAACCCTGTCAAATCTGCCTCAGTGCACTTGTTGAACAACTGCTTCTAAATCCAAGACCCTAACTCCCATCAAAATCATTTTCAAACGGTGACGATCCCGAGGACCTGCTCTATACAACAGTGTGTTCTTCATGTTCCTGCTGTCAAAACTTTGGCCGCAGGAGCAATTTAAAAAGTGGGGTCTTTCCTGCTGTTGAGACAAACTCCTGACTGAAAATATAATGTATTTCTATGGGTCAGTTAGAGGGTTATCCCTCCACTTGGATCCACACAGTTTAAAAAGTTTACATCTCTGAGCTTTGAAAGACATGCTGTTGGAAAGACAACAACGGTGGCTACGTGAAGGTAAAATGATGGCTGTAGAGCAAACACTGTGCACACAGCAGCAGTTGAAACACACACACACACACGCTTACCAGCATTCACACTAATAAAGAATAACACTGTTGTCATTGTTGATTTTGTGTTTTCACCCTGAGTCCATCCCCTGCCAAGCTGCACCTGTGATTCTGCGGCTGCTCGCTGATGAGCTGACCGCAGGGCTCGCAAAATTGCTAGCCCAACGTCCAGGGGCTAGCGATTTTTCCAGTCGGGCTACCAAAATCTATCTCTGCCCTGCCCGTCGGGCTATCATAGGAAGGAAAAATATATGTCAAAGCTTTTGCATTCTTTTGGAAATGTAGCTGGGTAATTATGTCATTGGCATCGGTGAGCCACTGTCAATATGTGACATATTGAAATCGCGTTTGAATTTGGGCTTGTTTTTTGCGCTTGTTTTTTGCTTTCACTTTGCAATCGCGCAAACTGTGAACTGAGAGCGACAGCACTGATTGGTGAGTGACGATAGTTTGCGCACCAATTCCTCTGACATCGTCCTATCAATCGTTAGCTTACTATGCAAACATGACAAGTGAAATCTCCCGCAGCAAGCTTAAACATGTGAGAGGCTGATCGCGCAGAGAATCGCTGAGCGTTATGTGAGTGCGTGTATAAAAGCAGCAGGATATATATTTTAGTTCTGCTGAGCCAAATAAGACAGGTCAGGGTGAAGAAGTGACAGCCAAAGAAAAGCTTACCACAAAAAGAAAGTGCAGCTTTATGGTTTCATGGACAAAATAATTTCTGTGGCTGCAATATGACGAGCTAAATAACCAGGGCTGCACATAAGTGGTCCGCAGGTGCGCATTCGCTGTCAAAATAAAAAAACGCGCACAAGATAAGAAGTTGCAACGCGTGTTTGCGTACATAAGATTTTCTGGAGGAGGACAGACGTTTGTTTAGAACTCTTAAAGATGTCGAAGAAGCAAGCTCCTTTAAGCAATTACTTTGGTGTTCCTCCACCTCCAAAGAAATGTCAGAAGGAGTCCGAACCACAAAGAAGCGTGTATTCCTGGAAGAGTGGTTGCAGGAGGTGAGCTGGCTTCAAACAAATGATGAACGCACAGAGATGTGGTGCAGAATGTGCCGTGAAAATCCCACTCTAGCGGACAAAAACAGTGCCTTTTATATGGACGCAAACGCGCCTTGCAACTTCTTATCTGGTGCGCGTCTTTTATTTTGACAGCGAATGCGCACATGCGGACCACTTATGTGCACCCGTGTAAATAACATAATGTTCTGCCGGGTGTGTTGTTGGTTTTCCCTCGATTTCTGAGTCGACAAGCGCCTTTGTTACTGGGAACAATCATTTTAAGAAAGGCCCCCATTAGAACCCATGAGAAATGCAAGAAATGCATTATTGCTCAGTCCTCAATATCTTTCCCAGAACAAACACCAGTTGCAAATAACATACTAAAAATAAACCTGAAAAATCTGTTTAGAACTGCGTACTATGTTGCAAAGAGTGAACTACCACTGGCACAATTTAGCAGTCTTTGCAAACTTCAGAAAGCAAATGGCCTAGATCTTGGTTCCACTTGCCTCTTAACCATGACTTCAGTGGAAATTTCAAGTTCAGGATCTGACACAGACTGATTCATATTCTACACAGTTCTTACAAGTTTAAAGAAATGTCTGTTCAATTAAAACCAAGTATTTGAGTTGATGATTGTAATTTTTATACGTTGTAATTTGTTTTTCAACAATTTGATTAATGTTTTGTTTCCGTTACAATATTATACTTTAATGTATGACAATATTATACTTTAATGTATAACAATATTGTAACGGAAACAAAGCAGGAAACAAAACATCAATCAAAAAATTGCTCTCTTTTTTATTCGGGCTACTTAAATTTATTTTGGGCTACCAAAAACTGAAGAGTCCCTGCCCGAATGGCTACCAGGGATTTTGAAATTTTGCGAGCCCTGGACCAATAAGTAAATGTTATCCTGGATCTTATGCTCTGCATCCTTACCCTATCACCTCTGCGTCCCACAGGGTGCCAAGCCTGCCATTTTGAAACACTATTTTTTTTCAGTTTCAACTGAAAAAAATAGAATGCCTTTGAACCAAAACAGAATGCCTTTGAACCAAAACAGAATGCCTTTGATCCTTTGTTATGTCATCATCTTGCTGTTACACTTTACTGCTTAACGGACGTAGACCTGACAGCAACCAAAACATTTTTGGAAAGTTTTGAGAGAATTTCACATTTCTCAGCAATTCACCGATCAAGCCGACACATTCCACCATGTCAGCTAACCCATCCTTCAGCTCAAATGAGCTTGAAATAGTTGAAGGGAGCATTATGGGAAACCACTACAAGGTAGAGGCTTTCCTCGGAGAAGGGGGCTTTGGTATTGTAGCCAAATGTCTTGATACCAAAACCAACCGAGCTGTGGCTATTAAAGTCAACAGGAACCACCCTGATACTCTGCAACAGGCAAAACTGGAAATTTTCATCCTGGAGCAGCTGAGAAGGTTGGATCCAGATGCCGCCAACATAGTTAAATGGAACGGCTTTTTCCATGACGGAGAGCGGGTCTGCTTAAACTTTGAAATCCTTGATCAATGCTTGTGGGACTACATACGGGACCGGAAAAACCAGGGTCTCCCCATAAGCGAAGTCAGGCCAATTTTACATCAACTCACAAATGCCCTGTCACACCTGGGTTCTGTGGGAATAGTGCACGCTGACCTCAAATCTAGAAACATCATGGTTGTTAACCGCCATGAGTCTCCCATCAAAGTCAAACTTATAGACTTTGGCCTCGCATGTCCTGCGTCTGCAGTAATGCCTGGTGACCGTGTGGGGACGGTTGGTTATAGTGCACCTGAGGTTATGCTTGGCCTTCCTTATAATGAAGCAGCTGACATGTGGTCTTTGGGGCTGGTAGCTGTGGAACTTGGTACGGGGGTGCCACTCTATCCTGGGAGAAATTATTATGATGTTTTAAAATTCATCATACAGACCCAGGGACAGCCACCAGATCATGTTCTGGACTCTGGCGTGTACACTGAAGACTATTTCATGGAAGACAACTACAACCAACAGCGCTGGACATTTAAGACTGAAAAACAATTTCAGTGCGAGACAGGATATGAGTCCCTGGAGACTCGATACATAAAACTTGCGCGTCTTGATGACCTCGAACAAGTAATGGTGTTTGAACGAGGACCTGAAAATGGCCAACGTTTATTTGTCAGCTTAATTAAAGGGATGTTGGCCTTGGATGCAAACCAGCGGATAACACCCTCGGAGGTTCTCCGGCATCCCTTTTTCAACCGTAAGAGTTCCCCTTGCACTAACATGAGTGTTGAAAGACCACAAAACCCTGTGGTCTTTCAGCACCCTTCAAACTTGAAAAGCAGGAGATCACAGAAAATCAACTGCAGTTTCCAAAACTCGGTTGAATTTTCTCAACAAGTATGCGTCCACACGTCAGCCAGCTCATCCTTCAACTCAGATGAGCTTGAAATAGTTGAAGGGAACATTTTGGGAAACCGATACAAGGTAGAGGCTTTCCTCGGAGAAGGGGGCTTTGGTATTGTAGCCAAATGTCGTGATACCAAAACCAACCGTGCTGTGGCTATTAAAGTCAACAGGAACCACCCTGATACTCTGCAACAGGCAAAACTGGAAATTTTCATCCTGGAGCAGCTGAGAAGGTTAGATCCAGATGTCGCCAACATAGTTAAATGGAACGGCTTTTTCCATGACGGAGAGCGGGTCTGCTTAAACTTTGAACTCCTCGATCAATGCCTGTGGGACTACATACGGGACCGGAAAAACCAGGGTCTCCCCATACGCGAAGTCAGGCCAATTTTACAGCAACTCACAAATGCCCTGTCACACCTGGGTTCTGTGGGAATAGTGCACGCTGACCTCAAACCTGGAAACATCATGGTTGTTAACCGCCATGAGTCTCCCATCAAAGTCAAACTTATAGACTTTGGCCTCGCATGTCCTGCGTCTGCAGTGAATCCTAGTGATTGTGTGGGGACAGTTGGTTATAGTGCACCCGAGGTTATGCTTGGCCTTCCTTATAATGAAGCAGCTGACATGTGGTCTTTGGGGCTGGTAGCTGTGGAACTTGGTACAGGGGTGCCACTCTACCCTGGAAATGGAGAATATGATGTTTTAAAATTCATCATAGAGACTCAGGGACAGCCACCAGATCATGTTCTGGACTCTGGCGTGTACACTGAAGACTTTTTCATTGAAGACAACTACAACCAACAGCGCTGGACATTTAAGACTGACCAACAATTTCAGTGCGAGACAGGATATGAGTCCCTGGAGACTCGATACATAAAACTTACGCGTCTTGATGACCTCGAACAAGTAATGGCGTTTAGACGAGGACCTGAAAATGGCCAACGTTTATTTGTCAGATTAATTAAAGGGATGTTGGCCTTAGATGCACACCAGCGGATAACACCCGCGGAGGTTCTCCAGCATCCCTTTTTCAACCCAGGCCTCTCTAAGAGGTTCCCATGTATTGACATTGAAAGACCATACCTCCACCTTGGACAAAAGTGACAAAAACACAAACTGGGGTTGGAAAAGGATATTAACAGCACTGGAAAAATTCATTAAGCTGCTCCAATAATGATCACTTTGGCTTGTTTTTTGTTTTTTTTTAAATTTTCACTCCCCCCACTCCAACCAGTCGCGGCAGATGGCTGTCCCTTCCTGAGCCTGGTTCTGTCGAAGGTTTCTTCCTTTTAGAAGGGAGTTTTTCCTTCCCACTGTTGCTAAATGCTTGCTCATAGGGAATCGTCTGATTGTTGAGGTGGCCAAAACTCTAGGGGAACTAGCAATTCTTGTGAAAATTTAAAAAAAAAAAAGCCTACCAATATTCAAAGCGGAGCAGCGGACACCTTACCATCACATCAGTCCTTCAATCAGACCAAAAACACCATGTTAACAGAAATAAATTCAATACAAATTGGAAATAAATAAATTGCCTAATAATTGTTCTTTTTGATTGTTTATAAATATATAGTGCTACCCTTCAGCCTCCTAGTAGACATACCAGTGTTATAAATGTGAACCACCTCTGATTTTCAAAAAAGTTGGCCTCTGACCTTGAAGTCAAGGTCACTGAGATTTAAGCTTCACAGAGATTTTCAGCAGATGCAACCATGGTATTGATTTGAAAATTCTACACAATCACAAACTTGGGTGTCCACAGCGCCTCGCCATATACCAAAGATTAAGAGGTGGGGTTTTTTATATAAAGATTACAACACACAAACAACAAAAAATGCTAACGCTATTGTCATTTTTGACAACGCTATTTTGATGTTGTCTAATGTAGTGCAAAAAACAAATAAATAAAATATATATATATTACATACATATGTAATACATATACACACTATAAAAAAATTTAGTGGTCCACAATGGGGTCAGCGAACAGAATGACGGAAGAAAGTCACTGTTATATGACAATGGTGGTATTTTTTTTTGTATGTTTGTCACACACGTTTCAGATCATCAAACAATTATTTTTTTTAATGTATAGTTAGCATAAGATTAGCACAGTGAAACTGGAGGATGAATGCTAACTTTTTTTCCCCATTCGATAAAAGTTAGAGCAGCTGCGAGAGAATTCAAGATTAATGAATCAATGGTACGAAAAAGAGGAAGCAAGAAGAATGAGTTGAGTAAAGTTTGACTTATCTGACTGTTTTGTTTCGCTTAATGCGCCTTATGTATGAAAACAGGCCGTTATCGACAGTCAGCCTTATGGCCCGAAAAATATGGTATGGGGCACTGAGGGTGCAACAGAAGTGGCAATGTCCAAAAGAAGAGGAATCTAACGGTGATTGAATGGTTTTTCTAAGTTGAACGGTGTTGAAGGAGATAGACGGCAAAAAACGTACAGAATAGATAATAAAATATTATAATAATAAAGATTTGAATAACAATACTGTGAATGCAATTGCTGTGTGAATGCTGATAGCTGAATGTTTTGAGCTGAAATGAAATAATTGCTTCACTTTATTGGTACAATAAGGTCAAAGACATTATGCACAAAACTGGTGGTAAAATATCACAGGTTGATCCTGCAGTGTTCTATTGTCAGAATGAACAATTTGAGATTACAGGAGTGCTTGCATGTCACGTTGATGATTTCCTTTGGGCTGGTTCAAGTCACTTTGCAACTCATATCATTCCTGTACTGAAATCTACCTTCCTTGTGGGCCGTGAAGAACATGACAGTTTTTTTTATGTTGGTATGGACATTTGTACAGTTAATGATGTAATAGAGGTGCATCAATAACTTTACATTGACTACCTACAACCTGTTCAGTTACAAGCAGCACGGGCTGTACAGAGGGATGCTTCCTTAAGTGAAACAGAACGGGATCAACTCAGGTCAAAAATAGGACAGATTTTGTGGGTTGCCAAACAAACGAGACCAGATATTATGTTTGACACATGCAGCCTGGGATCTAATATCAAAGGTGCAATTGTGCAGTCCATTCATGAAGTGAACAAAGTTATCTGTAAACTTAAAGTAGAGAAAGTGACTCTTAAGTTTCAACACTTGGGTAACAGTGAGGATTTGGCATTGTTTTTTTTCCAGTGACACTTCATTTGGCAGCCTTCCCACTGGCGGTACTCAAGGAGGGGCATTAATCATCCTTATGGGTAAAGGAGGAAAGTTTTGTCCTCTCTTTTGGCAGTCTAAAAAATAAAAATAAAAAAATATCAGGCGTGTGGTCAGAAGTACACTGGCAGGAGAAACTCTTGCCATGTCAGATGGAATAGACAGTGCTGTCTTCCTGGCAACACTTTTTTCTGAGCCCAAAGACCAACAGAAGCCCTCAGACACAAATTAAAGCTCTAGAAAAAGGGTTTGGACCGAAACGTAAAAACATCCAGACCGCCGCTGCTGCAAGGACACAAAACAGCACCCACTAAACACCAGAAGCTATTGAGAAGGGTTACAAACATCTGGACACTTCACATTACAGATGGGAGTCACCCACCAACACCAACTTTAACTGTTTCCCTCACAGCTTGGACTTGGTTCTGTCACGCAAATATTAAATCTAATTATAAGCTCCATTTCCTAAAGCACAACTCAAGTTTTTATGATATTTTACCCAGAATTAAAAGCTGATTTTTCCAAAATCTGACTAAAGTCAAGGATTTATCTCTTTTTTCTCTTCTGGAAAATGACTTAACTTGTTTTTTCTTAATGTTTTTGTGATATAATTGCTCTTAGCTTATTCCATTCAACGCAAACAATGCTTTTTTTCCTCTGCAGGCTCTGTCCTAACTCTATTTGGATCCAGCCTGGACTCAATCCGACTTTAGCTTTTGCTAATTTGCTCTGGCCTCCCTTCAAATCCTACAGCTCCGACGAGGAGACAGTAAAAAGCAGTGGCAATAACTCACTCCTTGGCTGATCCGTCGCTGGTGGCGGTTCCAGCGAGCGCTGGGAGCCGGAGACAGAGTGGGAGGACGAGTGCAGCTCCTCCACCGACGACTCGGGGCTGTCTGACACCGGAGCCAAAGAGATCTGAGTTTCCAGATCCAGGAAGGGGGAGAAGGAGAGCCTGGCCGGGTCGATGTCCTGGAGCTGGTTGATGATATCGCTGATGGATTCCTTCATGCTGTCGAGCTCCTTCGCATTCTGCCGGTTAGTGGCCTGAAGCCCCGAGGTGCTCATAGTCACAGAGCCTGAGAGGAGCAGGAAGAGGTCCAGGTGGAAATCAGGCCAAGATCAGTTTAAAACATCAGACTGCGGAAAGAGAAAAGAGTGAGGGAGAAAATCACCTTAATTCCCCAAAGTGTCAGAAAAGCTTGATTAATACACACGTCTGAAAAAATATCCCCGAGAAAACACAGTGATTCATCTTTATTTTCCCTTAAATATCGTCAGTAATCTGCTTTCTTTCAAGCCTCTGTTGTCTTTGCCCTTTTCTTCTACCTGTAAGGCCCAATTTATATCCTGCTTCAGGAATCTGTTTGTCTTGACCAGAACAGCCCTGACCTCAGGGGAAAGGTCAGCGCTGAGGGAGACGCTTACACTCAAAAACTTCACTGGGACTTTATGCGGGCTTTTTTGGGGGGAGGATAGAGGAAATTCTGGGTTTATGCACATGGTTATACAATAATCATCACTGACAGGATGTCAAAGTTTATCTTCCCCTGTTTCTGTTGGGAACACTTTCTCATCGGGTTTGAATCCCTGTCAGTAGAGAAACTCAGGAAATCAGCACACGAATGCGTCACACTCTCGTGCACACCGAAGCACGTCACAATAATCGCAGACTCCAGCTTTATGATCTACAGCGGGAAGTCCAGAAGGTGGCTGGCGTGCACCGCGCTGTTGCCCTGCATCCTTTAAACGTATCACACATGAGACTGTGTGAATCTGCAGGTTTCAACACTTTGGAGGGAGCTTATTATTAGTTAAAAGCTTCCTTTTGGCTCGTATTTCGCAGCAGGATGACTCAAATATCTATGTAGTAAAATGGAAAGCACTGCAGAGGTGTAATAAATATGCTTTGACCGTTTTCACCTAAAAGGAGCAAATCGATACTTTGGGAAATAAGAAGCCCAAAACCATGAAGCTACAGCAAACAGCTGACCTGCCGAGCAAAACTGAAACAGAGAGAAATGTTAAATGTGTATTTCCTCACAAACTGATTAAACAAATGAGACATAATGTGTTTATTAACAAGATTTAAAGGCACTGGAAGTATTCACATAACGTCCCCCCTGTTTCTAATCTTTCTTGAGAGCAAAGTGCTCCGACTGCTCAGTGTGTCACCATCAGGAAGCTCTAAAGTTATATTTTGAAGTGTGGATGTCACTACACGTCCCTTCAGTACTGATAATCAGTTCTCTGCATCTTGTAAAAAGTATTTCCTGTCCTGGCAGCTTTGACCAAAGTTTTAGAAGCTACAAATTTTAAAAAACACATATTTCAAATCCAAAAAAACACAGGATTATAACACTGATGGGATTTCAATTCAGAAACTCGTGGATTCATGGAAAATCTTGTGTTACATTGCTACTGTGAGGTCAGACTTTAGCTTTCTTCTAAGAGAACTCTGGAGGATGAAACAGGGCAACGTTTCACCTGTTCCCATCTCATGATGTGAAACTGAACCAGAGATGTTCAAGTTAGTGAAAAAGGTCTAAAAAAGCACAGAAGCAGCTTACTGGAACATCTCCTTAATGGCTCTTCATGGACTACTTCAACTCCACTAATCCTCGCAAATAATCCTAATCAGTTATTGTAACACTGTACCTTTTCCTGTATTACAACTGCACAACAAACACAGTAAATACTATCTATAAATACATATTCATTTATGACTGTTTTTCTACACATATGCATACACACGGACGAATGTTTCCAGCACTTATGAACTCTAAAGCACATAAAATGCACTTACTGGACAAAAGCGTCTGCCAGGTGTGCGTAAAATAACATCAGTCACGCGCCTTTGTCTTCAAAGGCTTCATTAACATCTGCAGATTGAATCTGGAGCATTTTTCTGTGGGTTTTCTTGGCGCACAACCAACTGTGGCGCAGAGCGGGCGCGCACGGCGACGTTTCTCCAAACAAGCGAGGACCTTACCATGTATAGAGATCAATTAGGAGCCACGGGGCTTGAAGGTCTGGAGGAATAAATGTCGGTGGCGGTTATCGGAGCTGGCCTGGATGTGGCGCGTAGGGGGCGGAGAGGGGTATGTGGCTTTAAAACCCGCTGAAAAATAACTTTCCCCTCAGTGTTGAGCCACTCTCTGAAAACAAAAACTTTATACGATGCCTCCTCCACGAAGCTTCTCGGGCTCAGTGTAGCAGCTGCAGGAAACACCTCATTTATTGATAGATAAATAAATCAAATGAGGGGAAAACGCACGCGTGAAAGCTACGCGTAAAGGACAGGTCATTCACAAATCACGAATCGTGTATTTTGTGGCATCCAGCAGCAATTAAAGCGATTCATTTCATTTCACAGACAAACCTGCCTCACTTTGGCGAAACGAAATGCCCAAATGTGCAGATCAGCAGAACAAGAAGCGTTACTCTTATAAATGAACTTACTTTAGTCGGAGGTTGCGGAGTATTTGGGTGAGTTTACTCTCCTCGCTGTTTAAAAAAAACCCTCCGTCCTCGTCTGCCTTTCTTCCCTCCCCCTCCGTTTGCTTTTTGTCTTCCAGGATCCCGAACTTCTGAATCAAATTTCAGGACGGACAAAATACTAGGCTTTTTCCTCCGCCCACACAAGTTTTTTTTTTCCTTCCTGGGTACCATGTCAAACACCATATGGAGCAAATAAAGGCAGAGGAGCGGCAGCAGCAAGAGGAGGAGGAGGAGGCACTTACTTTTAGTTTACCTTCAAATTCAACATGAGCAATCACATCCATCACGAACACGAGTGCATCTAAACAGGGCAGTAAATATTTGCAATGAAACCAAACCTCGGCGCGCCTGATATTCATACACAGGATGAGTGCGTGAACTCCGAGTATATTAATGCTCACTCAGACAGCATCAGCTACTACAGACAACCGTTTATAGAAAGTCTTTTCACTCAATAATAAGTGATGAACTTTTCAAAATTAAGGTTATAGAGACGTCATTGTGTTGTTTTCTGATATTGTTGGGCTTTTCATTATCAGTCACTCCAACTTCCAACAGTCCACCACCGATAACTGCTCGGTGGCGTCGGGCGCGACGAACAGACGCCAAACCTTTTTGGATTGTGTGTAACTTTACTGCGCATGCCCCATTTTCTCTAAACATCTGATTCCTGGAATTTCTCACCAAATAGATAAAAGAAAAGCGTTTAACATCTTTGCCCACAAACAATACATAAAAGCCACTGGTGAATGAAGTCTCACACATGGATCCTGGGATGCTTAATGTGCTGTCAGTGAATATCAGATTACCAATGGTAATAAAGGAGTGATCTAGGAAAGGTGTGCGCATGCGTTACCATCTTTCCACTTGCCCTTGTGACACTTCCATTTCCTCCTTAACAGGAAGTGATGAGCAGGGTTTGCGCAGTTTAAAGCTCTGCTGCAGCGGTGCAGATGTTCAAAGGGTTACAGATACCTGCAGAGAGCAGCTGAGATTTTTGAAAATCTATTTATTTCATGCCTGAGAAACAAAGCAGACCTTTTGAAAATCCTATTACAGGATGTTTCCTTAGAGGAAATTCTCACATCGCTGCTTTTCGCTATGTTGAGGAGCGTTTCCTGGAAACACACGACTTTCACCCTTGAAAAATAGGGAGACCTGAACGTGGAATGATTGGAATTCAATCACCTCAACTTTATTAATATTTATTTTTGTCTGACTCTCTTTTAGTTCAGCCTCCCTGAGCCCATGTGTTTGCCAAACATGTCGCTTTCTCCTCTTCCTCACAGTCATCTGTATGCTCAATGAAAAATTTCAACAACTGAAGATAAGGGGATCATAAAATAACAATCTAAATATGAAAATTAAATGACACCTAGGCATGAATGCTTTATTTCCCCCAGTTCTTATCAGGGATATTTTATTGCATAAGAAAACATTTTAAAATATACAGATAACAGCTGTAGATTTGCAATATAATCAATAAATTTAAAAAAAAAATCATGACTATAAACAACATTCTGGATTCTGAGCTGTAAATATATATATACACACAGATATGAGTTTATTGCTTGTGTAATGAGTCCAGGAGAAGGACATCTGTTGAGCGACCAGCAGCATGTCTGAAACACCGCTCTGCTGTCATTTCAAGCCAACGGGAGGATGGGGGAGGATGGAGGAGGGCGCACAGGTCCACCACAAACTAACAGTCTGCAGGTTACCAAGGTCCAACTGGCTTCTGCCTTTTCGCCAAAGCAAACACAGGCTGTGAAAGTCACATTAAGCAGTCAAAGTGGGGGGTTTGTCAGTCCTCTGAGAGCAGCCTGTGGAAGTGATCCTTCCTCTTCTTCAGCACCTCCCGAAAATCCTCCTGAAAAAACACCAGCGAGAGATATTCAGATATTCAGAGTCAATCATGAAACCGGGGGAGGAAAGACAACAGGCAGATGCTTCTGCAGATAACCAGCTGTTTCACTCACAGCTCACTGACCGGGGAATCAACAACAACCCTAAAAGAAAAGGAAAATCCATTTTCTCTATGACAATCTGAGTCTGTAGCACTTAGCCTGCCCGGCATGCCCAGAATACCCTTTCACTATCTGTCCTCACCAAACAACAAGCACGGTGACGCTGAGCAGCTACACGACAAGGTTATCAACTCAGCGAGCCAGCCCGGGCCTCCCCGCTCCAGCCATCAGCATGTTCACATAAAACAGGAAGCGAGCGCAGCGTGCGACTCATCCCAAACATGGACAGGTTTATGCAGCAAAGTTTTCAAACAAGGGGACAAATTATAACGCTGACAATAAAAAACTAAACCCAGTGTGGATCCGCCGAATATTACAACATGTATCTCACCATATTCACGTGTCCAGTCTGTGAGACACAAATGAATGTGAAGCATAAATGAGACTTGTACTACGGCTAAGTAGAAATGTGCTGTAAGAGAACCACACCAGTTACCGTGCATTCTTACAGCCTCAGCTATTAAGATAAATCATTGTATTAAATGATGAAGATTTTCTAGTTTATCGAATGTGAGCATGTGAGAACTCTTTGTTGTACATGATAGATTAATAGTTCATGACAATTATTAACTGCAGCTACATAACAGACATCAGAAAAAACACACTAGCATGTTTGAATCTCGTGAGATTAAAGACAAACGCTTGCATCTTATCACAGGCACCATCACACAGACGATTAAACATTTGTTTAACAAAACCGATGCAAATGAGCTCTGAGTCGATTAAGTGTCCGCCTGCCACACATCTAAACGTCTGTATAGATCGCAGGAAGCAGGCTCACGGACGAGAGGCCTGCACTAAAGCTGACGATCAAAGCTACTTATCTGAATTTTATACTCATTTTAAAATCGTTTTTGTTAACTGTAACTCATGTAACAACGTGAGTGGCCACATGGCGGCAGCAGAAACAACACTAGCATACATTTTGACTTGATTCGGACCTTAAAGCTCAATCCTTTAATTTGGTTGGCGTTTGTGTCCAGCTGACTACTGTAACTCACACTTTTACTCTCCAAGATCTGCTCTCGTTCTCTCATAATCTCTAAAGTAAACGTGAGGCACTGATAAATGCCATTTGTATGGGTTTGCTGTCCGGTGCAGAGCAGCACCTGCAGAGCAGCGGGGTTTTTCTCTGAAAACAGCCGCCTGCCGGGACCAAAAACAATGATGCTGGTGCAGTGAGAGTGGAAGCGGTGAAGGAGGAAGCACATGTTGTTGCCTCTGAATCCATTTTAAACAAGTGCACAGTAAACACAGAAGATGTAAGCAGACTTACAGCTGCAGACAGTTTCTCCATGTAGGGGATGAGCTTCTGCAGCTCTCTGTCATCAGACTCCCCAGACCAGCTCTTGATGGGAATCGTGTTCAACAACTACAAAAAACAAACATGTTATTAAAAGTCAGTAACAGCAACAAAGTGCTGACAGAGCAAAACAAAGTAATTAATTAAGGATGTGTGCGAATAGTCAACAAGATGAATAATCGTCACTACTGTCAGTCGATGCCAGACGTAGTCATTTAGTCTAATTATTAACATTTTAATTGATGCCCAGTTACCATAAGTTGTTGTGTCATAAATGTTATGCAGCCATCTGCCACCAGATGGAGCTAAAGTCCCAATATCTGAGCCTGGTCTCATTCTTTATACTGTTACTGTTAGCTCGAAGAATGAGATAGTGGATACAATCGGTGCGATGAGCTTTCTCCGAAGGGTGGACGGGTCTCTGTTAGCACAGGGTGAGAAGTTCAGTCATTCAAGTGGGGCTCAGAGAAAATCAAAGAACACAGCCTTTAAACTTACATTATATGGATATGTGTGGGGTGCATTATCCAGAACCACCGTCTTCTTCAGATCCCTCCCGAGGATGCTGAGATCTTTGATGTAGTGGCCAAGAACACAGGCACAGTCGTCCTGATACAGCCGGTGTCTACCACAGAAATCACAAGTGAAACTCACATTTACCGTCCTCGCTGTATGGCACGGGCAGAATGTTAAAGGGAACATTTGAAGCAGGCCATGTCGAATTTCTGAGCACGCAACACAGCAGCAGTGCGATTCCGCACGTCTCTGCACTCACGCACCGAGTTTACAAAACACAAGTGGAAGCAGCTCATACCGAAACAGCTTTCTCTGCGGGTCCAGGATGTCCAGGATCTTCTCGGCATATTCCTTCTTCGCACACGTGTAAACGAACAGCTGGAACAGAGCACGCACGGCAGTTGGTACAATTCCACACTTTTAACTGCTCCACGTTAAAGCAGTGAGAGAAAAATAATTTGTTTAACGTGTGAATGAGGCTCAAAATAACCAAACTATTTGCTAATCTACACACTGACACACACCTCGTAGATTTTTGCCATGGCCTGCAGGAACTCCTTCACATGTGGTCGTAGCACCATGTATACCTGTTGAGAACAGGGGAAGAATAAGTGGTCAAGTCAGTAACCTCAGGTCTGCTCTACTGACTGAAGCTCATCTTTTAACTCTGTTCCCCATCAAGACATCTGACAACCTTCCGGGTACCCTTTATGACGAGCTTTGACACCTTGGTATATACACACCAATAAAAACGGTTGACCACCTCTAGAATGGTTTGTCTGCATCAACAGAGGCCACCCTCACCAACTGCTGATGCACACTCAGTCATTTTGTTCTATAAGCCTGAGAAATGACAGAAACCACTCAGTTCATAAAAGAGCTTTGAGGGTTACACGTAGTAGGCTTTAAGGGGTAAAGAGTTAAGTGCAGTTGTAGAGTCAGCTCCTGGACTCACAGCGTCCCAGATGCCAAAATTTGTAGTTTCAGAAAAGATCCAACTGCCTGGTCTAGTCAGATGATTAAGGTTAGGATCATAACTCTTGGCAGTTAACTCAAAACCACCAAACATTTCAACTAACTGCGCAGCGTTGTGAAATGTGTTGTCTCAGACGCTCTTGGCTCCTACGTTATCTGCGCCCCAGTGTGTGCTTATTAAAACCCATTTCACCCTCACCTTTAAACCTCTGCCAGTGTTATGTCAGTGTAATGACAGCTGTGTAGCCTGCCTTGGAATGACATATCATTATTTATAACTAGGCTGACTTCACTGACCCTCCGCAGCATATCATCTTCAGATCCCAGCTAGATAACAAGCTTACAGACAATTTCTAAGTCTGCTCAACCTCGTGAATCCTTTTTTCCACAAAGATGCCTTGATGCTGCACTCGATTACAACACTTTGGAGAATAATTACTTTGTGGGAACAGAAAGAATTTAGACCATTTTAGCCCTCGATGGAAGCTCCCCAGTTGCTCACAAAACAGAAGAGGTCAAAGAAATCAAATGCATATTTCAAAATTCATAAAAATGTGTGTATCTTTTCAGTTTTCCAAAGTGGGTTTTTGCACTTCATCAACTGCAGTTTTTAATTTTTAGAGTGAATGAAAAATGGTTTTACAGATGCTCGCATGCAACACTTTCTACTAGTTTCCTAATTCATGCATCTTGTACGTAAATGAGCCAACAAGGAAGTATGAAATAGAAAAGTGCATAATCCAATAGGTTATGTGACTTTCAACTGAAATATACATTTCCTTTTGTTTTTTAACGACATTAGGAAAGATAACATAATGTAGAGTTCCCCTGAAAATATTGGCTGTTTGACGATCTGCTGGTATCAGCATTTATAAAAGCTGATTAAAGAGTAAAGACACGTGAAATTATCCATGACTTGTGACAATGCAGTTAAAAAAAAATAAAAAATTTAAATTATTGCCACATCATGTTAATAAGGACTCCAATAAGCAGGGGTAACAAATGTTAGGGAAGTCTGCTTCTGTTTTGTGTCTCTGAAAGAAAAAGAAACCTGCTGATATATCAGTAACATCATCACCAGCTCTGTGATATAATGCACCAACATGTGAGGCACATGTTAAGTTCTCAAAATTGAATCACAATGAAAGATCTTGTTTGTTGTTAAATAAGCTGCTGTGGTAAACATCTGGTCTGCAGAAGAGACTACCACAGAGGGTTGTGAAGAGTGGCTTTCAGTGAGTGGTCACCTTGTACTGATGGTCCTGGAAAGCTGCATGGAAGGTGTACTCTGCGTCTTCGATCACATTCAAAGAGCTGAACATCAGGGTCTCCTCCTGGAAATAAACACGACCACATGCCTCAGATTACTTAATATTTTAAATATATAACTGACTGCTTTCACAAGGGAACAAGGTGAAAGTGTCCAGTTTATGTTTTTAACCATGTTAAAGCCACAGAAAGTCAATCTTTAACAATAAAATGTAGACCATACTCTATTCTTGCTAAATACAACATCCAAAAGGAATTGCAGATTAGGGGTGGGTTTTTATAATCGATTTATCGATTAAAATCGATTCTGGCGTGAAATCGATTCATTAAAATCCTAAATCGATTTTTTAATATAAATTTATTTTGCCCGAAATGGCAGAATCTCAGGTGAAATCTCACAAAATTTCAACAAGCACCACACAGCTAAGACAGTAAATGAGAGCAGGAACACGGATTCTGCACAAAGACGTAAACACACAGCGGGACCCGTGGATCAGAATCAGTGAGATGTCGCCTTTCTCACCCGACAGCATGGACACGGTCGGGGCTGAAAGCCGACAGCTCGCTGATTCTGATCTGTCGGGGGGTCCGCGCTTTGTGTTTACGCCCTTTTTGTGGGTTGCCAAACAAACGAGACCAGATGTTATGTTTGACACATGCAGCCTGGGATCTAATATCAAAGGTGCAATTGTGCAGTCCATTCATGAAGTGAACAAAGTTATCCGTAAACTTAAAGTAGAGAAAGTGACTCTTAAGTTTCAACACTTGGGTAACAGTGAGGATTTGGCACTGGTTTTTTTTCAGTGACGCTTCATTTGGCAACCTTCCCGCTGGCGGTACTCAAGGAGGGGCATTAATCATCCTTATGGGTAAAGGAAGAAAGTTTTGTCCTCTCTTTTGGCAGTCTAAAAAAATAAAAATAAAAAAAATATCAGGCGTGTGGTCAGAAGTACACTGGCAGGAGAAACTCTTGCCATGTCAGATGGAATAGACAGTGCTGTCTTCCTGGCAACACTTTTTTCTGAGCTTAAAACTGGTAACACTGGTCTGAATGCTGTGTGTCTGTGTGCCTGACAATCATTCCTTGTTTGATGCACTCAAGTCCACTACGCAGGTTACAGAGAAGAGACTGAGGCTGGAAATGAGCAGCATTAAAGAGCTCATACAAGCCATTAAAATCAGACAGATTGGTTGGTCAGATTCCAAATCCCAACTTGCTGATTATCTGACAAAAAAAAGGAGTTTCACCTTTAACCCTTCTAAAAGCACTAGATGAAGGACTCTGGATACTGTGATCCTTTGTTTACGAAGTTTTCTTTGCATTAAAATGCACTCTCGTTTATTGTGTGCAGTGATAGTATGCTTTAAGTAAAGCAAAGCACATTGAAATGTTTCCTGAATGTTCTATAATGATGACAAAGTGTTTTTGTTTTGTTTACATATATATGTATACAAATGTTTAAAAGGGGTGTTTATACTTTTATTTTTAAAAAAGAAAGAGGGAGATTGTTAACTTGTTATTTTCTGTTATATCGCGAGAGTACTGTTGCCTGCGGTGGGTTGTTGTTATTGTGGGTGAGCGGGAAAACATGACGTAAGGAATAAAGTGCTTGAAGTGAGACTACGACGTTGTGTATTTTGACTTTACAATATTCTTTTATTCACCATATCACTGAAATGTGGGAGAATCCACTGCAGAAAGATCAATGCTTTAAGTTTTAATGATCCAGTCAGAAAAGATGATTCTAAAAGTCATCAACTGACTCCAAAAGCCCAGATCTGAACCACCTGTCTGCTGAAAACAAATGCACCAATCAAACAGAAGCCCGAATTTCATGGGCCAATCGGAATGCTTGATCTAGTTGTCCAGGACTAACTACTGACACACTATTACTCTGTGGCAAAACCCTTTCAAATCTGCCTCGGTGCACTTGTTGAACAACTGCTTCTAAATCCAAGACCCTAACTCCCATCAAAATCATTTTCAAACGGTGACGATCCCGAGGACCTGTTCTATACAACAGTGTGTTCTTCATGTTCCTGCTGTCAAAACTTTGGCCGCAGGAACAATTTAAAAAGTGGGGTCTTTCCTGCTGTTGAGACAAACTCCTGACTGAAAATATAATGTATTTCTATGGGTCAGTTAGAGGGTTATCCCTCCACTTGGATCCACACAGTTTAAAAAGTTTACATCTCTGAGCTTTGAAAGACATGCTGTTGGAAAGACAACAACGATGGCTACGTGAAGGTAAAATGATGGCTGTAGAGCAAACACTGTGCACACAGCAGCAGTTGAAACACACACACACACACACACACACGCTTACCAGCATTCACACTAATAAAGAATAACACTGTTGTCATTGTTGATTTTGTGTTTTCACCCTGAGTCCATCCCCTGCCAAGCTGCACCTGTGATTCTGCGGCTGCTCGCTGATGAGCTGACCGCAGGGCTCGCAAAATTGCTAGCCCAACGTCCAGGGGCTAGCGATTTTTCCAGTCGGGCTACCAAAATCTATCTCTGCCCTGCCCGTCGGGCTATCATAGGAAGGAAAAATATATGTCAAAGCTTTTGCATTCTTTTGGAAATGTAGCTGGGTAATTATGTCATTGGCATCGGTGAGCCACTGTCAATATGTGACATATTGAAATCGCGTTTGAATTTGGGCTTGTTTTTTGCGCTTGTTTTTTGCTTTCACTTTGCAGTCGCGCAAACTGTGAACTGAGAGCGACAGCACTGATTGGTGAGTGACGATAGTTTGCGCACCAATTCCTCTGACATCGTCCTATCAATCGTTAGCTTACTATGCAAACATGACAAGTGAAATCTCCCGCAGCAAGCTTAAACATGTGAGAGGCTGATCGCGCAGAGAATCGCTGAGCGTTATGTGAGTGCGTGTATAAAAGCAGCAGGATATATATTTTAGTTCTGCTGAGCCAAATAAGACAGGTCAGGGTGAAGAAGTGACAGCCAAAGAAAAGCTTACCACAAAAAGAAAGTGCAGCTTTATGGTTTCATGGACAAAAGAATTTCTGTGGCTGCAATATGACGAGCTAAATAACCAGGGCTGCACATAAGTGGTCCGCAGGTGCGCATTCGCTGTCAAAATAAAAAAACGCGCACAAGATAAGAAGTTGCAACGCGTGTTTGCGTACATAAGATTTTCTGGAGGAGGACAGACGTTTGTTTAGAACTCTTAAAGATGTCGAAGAAGCAAGCTCCTTTAAGCAATTACTTTGGTGTTCCTCCACCTCCAAAGAAATGTCAGAAGGAGTCCGAACCACAAAGAAGCGCGTATTCTTGGAAGAGTGGTTGCAGGAGGTGAGCTGGCTTCAAACAAATGATGAACGCACAGAGATGTGGTGCAGAATGTGCCGTGAAAATCCCACTCTAGCGGACAAAAACACTGCCTTTTATATGGACGCAAACGCGCCTTGCAACTTCTTATCTGGTGCGCGTCTTTTATTTTGACAGCGAATGCGCACATGCGGACAACTTATGTGCACCCGTGTAAATAACATAATGTTCTGCCGGGTGTGTTGTTGGTTTTCCCTCGATTTCTGAGTCGACAAGCGCCTTTGTTACTGGGAACAATCATTTTAAGAAAGGCCCCCATTAGAACCCATGAGAAATGCAAGAAATGCATTATTGCTCAGTCCTCAATATCTTTCCCAGAACAAACACCAGTTGCAAATAACATACTAAAAATAAACCTGAAAAATCTGTTTAGAACTGCGTACTATGTTGCAAAGAGTGAACTACCACTGGCACAATTTAGCAGTCTTTGCAAACTTCAGAAAGCAAATGGCCTAGATCTTGGTTCCACTTGCCTCTTAACCATGACTTCAGTGGAAATTTCAAGTTCAGGATCTGACACAGACTGATTCATATTCTACACAGTTCTTACAAGTTTAAAGAAATGTCGTTCAATTAAAACCAAGTATTTGAGTTGATAATTGTAATTTTTATACGTTGTAATTTGTTTTTCAACAATTTGATTAATGTTTTGTTTCCGTTACAATATTATACTTTAATGTATGACAATATTATAC
Organism: Neolamprologus multifasciatus; assembly: GCF_963576455.1. NCBI lineage: Eukaryota > Metazoa > Chordata > Actinopteri > Cichliformes > Cichlidae > Neolamprologus > Neolamprologus multifasciatus. The sequence goes on along the minus strand of NC_140453.1, from coordinate 34,589,289 downwards.
TTTAATGTATAACAATATTGTAACGGAAACAAAGCAGGAAACAAAACATCAATCAAAAAATTGCTCTCTTTTTTATTCGGGCTACTTAAATTTATTTTGGGCTACCAAAAACTGAAGAGTCCCTGCCCGAATGGCTACCAGGGATTTTGAAATTTTGCGAGCCCTGGACCAATAAGTAAATGTTATCCTGGATCTTATGCTCTGCATCCTTACCCTATCACCTCTGCGTCCCACAGGGTGCCAAGCCTGCCATTTTGAAACACTATTTTTTTTCAGTTTCAACTGAAAAAAATAGAATGCCTTTGAACCAAAACAGAATGCCTTTGAACCAAATCAGAATGCCTTTGATCCTTTGTTATGTCATCATCTTGCTGTTACACTTTACTGCTTAACGGACGTAGACCTGACAGCAACCAAAACATTTTTGGAAAGTTTTGAGAGAACTTCACATTTCTCAGCAATTCACTGATCAAGCCGACACATTCCACCATGTCAGCTAACCCATCCTTCTGCTCAGATGAGCTTGAAATAGTTGAAGGGAGCATTTTGGGAAACCACTACAAGGTAGAGGCTTTCCTCGGAGAAGGGGGCTTTGGTATTGTAGCCAAATGTCTTGATACCAAAACCAACCGAGCTGTGGCTATTAAAGTCAACAGGAACCACCCTGATACTCTGCAACAGGCAAAACTGGAAATTTTCATCCTGGAGCAGCTGAGAAGGTTAGATCCAGATGCCGCCAACATAGTTAAATGGAACGGCTTTTTCCATGACGGAGAGCGGGTCTGCTTAAACTTTGAAATCCTTGATCAATGCTTGTGGGACTACATACGGGACCGGAAAAACCAGGGTCTCCCCATAAGCGAAGTCAGGCCAATTTTACATCAACTCACAAATGCCCTGTCACACCTGGGTTCTGTGGGAATAGTGCACGCTGACCTCAAATCTAGAAACATCATGGTTGTTAACCGCCATGAGTCTCCCATCAAAGTCAAACTTATAGACTTTGGCCTCGCATGTCCTGCGTCTGCAGTAATGCCTGGTGACCGTGTGGGGACGGTTGGTTATAGTGCACCTGAGGTTATGCTTGGCCTTCCTTATAATGAAGCAGCTGACATGTGGTCTTTGGGGCTGGTAGCTGTGGAACTTGGTACGGGGGTGCCACTCTATCCTGGGAGAAATTATTATGATGTTTTAAAATTCATCATACAGACCCAGGGACAGCCACCAGATCATGTTCTGGACTCTGGCGTGTACACTGAAGACTATTTCATGGAAGACAACTACAACCAACAGCGCTGGACATTTAAGACTGAAAAACAATTTCAGTGCGAGACAGGATATGAGTCCCTGGAGACTCGATACATAAAACTTGCGCGTCTTGATGACCTCGAACAAGTAATGGTGTTTGAACGAGGACCTGAAAATGGCCAACGTTTATTTGTCAGCTTAATTAAAGGGATGTTGGCCTTGGATGCAAACCAGCGGATAACACCCTCGGAGGTTCTCCAGCATCCCTTTTTCAACCGTAAGAGTTCCCCTTGCACTAACATGAGTGCTGAAAGACCACAAAACCCTGTGGTCTTTCAGCACCCTTCAAACTTGAAAAGCAGGAGATCACAGAAAATCAACTGCAGTTTCCAAAACTCGGTTGAATTTTCTCAACAAGTATGCGTCCACACGTCAGCCAGCTCATCCTTCAACTCAGATGAGCTTGAAATAGTTGAAGGGAACATTTTGGGAAACCGCTACAAGGTAGAGGCTTTCCTCGGAGAAGGGGGCTTTGGTATTGTAGCCAAATGTCGTGATACCAAAACCAACCGTGCTGTGGCTATTAAAGTCAACAGGAACCACCCTGATACTCTGCAACAGGCAAAACTGGAAATTTTCATCCTGGAGCAGATGAGAAGGTTAGATCCAGATGCCGCCAACATAGTTAAATGGAACGGCTTTTTCCATGACGGAGAGCAGGTTTGCTTAAACTTTGAACTCCTCGATCAATGCCTGTGGGACTACATACGGGACCGGAAAAACCAGGGTCTCCCCATAAGCGAAGTCAGGCCAATTTTACATCAACTCACAAATGCCCTGTCACACCTGGGTTCTGTGGGAATAGTGCACGCTGACCTCAAACCTGGAAACATCATGGTTGTTAACCGCCATGAGTCTCCAGTCAAAGTCAAACTTATAGACTTTGGCCTCGCATGTCCTGCGTCTGCAGTGAATCCTAGTGATTGTGTGGGGACAGTTGGTTATAGTGCACCTGAGGTTATGCTTGGCCTTCCTTATAACGAAGCAGCTGACATGTGGTCTTTGGGGCTGGTAGCTGTGGAACTTGGTACAGGGGTGCCACTCTACCCTGGAAATGGAGAATATGATGTTTTAAAATTCATCATAGAGACCCAGGGACAGCCACCAGATCATGTTCTGGACTCTGGTGTGTACACTGAAGACTTTTTCATTGAAGACAACTACAACCAACAGCGCTGGACATTTAAGACTGACCAACAATTTCAGTGCAAGACAGGATATGAGTCCCTGGAGACTCGATACATAAAACTTACGCGTCTTGATGACCTCGAACAAGTAATGGCATTTAGACGAGGACCTGAAAATGGCCAACGTTTATTTGTCAGATTAATTAAAGGGATGTTGGCCTTGGATGCACACCAGCGGATAACACCCGCGGAGGTTCTCCAGCATCCCTTTTTCAACCCTGGCCTCTCTAAGAGGTTCCCATGTATTGACATTGAAAGACCATACCTCCACCTTGGACAAAAGTGACAAAAACACAAACTGGGGTTGGAAAAGGATATTAACAGCACTGGAAAAATTCATTAAGCTGCTCCAATAATGATCACTTTGGCTTGTTTTTTTTGTTTTTTTAAATTTTCACTTCCCCCACTCCAACCAGTTGCGACAGATGGCTGTCCCTTCCTGAGCCTGGTTCTGTCGAAGGTTTCTTCCTTTTAGAAGGGAGTTTTTCCTTCCCACTGTTGCTAAATGCTTGCTCATAGGGAATCGTCTGATTGTTGGGGTGGCCAAAACTCTAGGGGAACTAGCAATTCTTGTGAAAATTAAAAAAAAAAAAAAGCCTACCAATATTCAAAGCGGAGCAGCGGACACCTGACCATCACATCAGTCCTTCAATCAGACCAAAACCACCATGTTAACAGAAATAAATTCAATACAAATTGGAAATAAATAAATTGCCTAATAATTGTTCTTTTTGATTGTTTATAAATATATAGTGCTACCCTTCAGCCTCCTAGTAGACATACCAGTGTTATAAATGTGAACCACCTCTGATTTTCAAAAAAGTTGACCTCTGACCTTGAAGTCAAGGTCACTGAGATTTAAGCTTCACAGAGATTTTCAGCAGATGCAACCATGGTATTGATTTGAAAATTCTACACAATCACAAACTTGGGTGTCCACAGCGCCTCGCCATATACCAAAGATTACGAGGTGGGTTTTTTTTATATAAAGATTACAACACACAAATAACAAAAAATGCTAACGCTATTGTCATTTTTGACAACGCTATTTTGATGTTGTCTAATGTAGTGCAAAAAACAAATAAATAAAATAAATATATATTACATACATATGTAATACATATACACACTATAAAAAAATTTAGTGGTCCACAATGGGGTCAGCGAACAGAATGACGGAAGAAAGTCACTGTTATATGACAATGGTGTGAAAATTCTTTCTATTTTTTTTTTTTGTATGTTTGTCACACACGTTTCAGATCCTCAAACAATTTTTTATTTTAATGTATAGTTAGCATAAGATTAGCACAGTGAAACTGGAGGATGAATGCTAACTTTTTTCCCCCACTCGATAAAAGTTAGAGCAGCTGCGAGACAATTCAAGATTAATGAATCAATGGTACGAAAAAGAGGAAGCAAGAAGAATGAGTTGAGTAAAGTTTGACTTATCTGACTGTTTTGTCTCGCTTAATGCGCCTTATGTATGAAAACAGGCCGTTATCGACAGTCAGCCTTATGGCCTGAAAAATATGGTATGGGGCACTGAGGGTGCAACAGAAGCGGCAATGTCCAAAAGAAGAGGAATCTAACGGTGATTGAATGGTTTTTCTAAGTTGAACGGTGTTGAAGGAGATAGACGGCAAAAAACGTACAGAATAGATAATAAAATATTATAATAATAAAGATTTGAATAACAATACTGTGAATGCAATTGCTGTGTGAATGCTGATAGCTGAATGTTTTGAGCTGAAATGAAATAATTGCTTCACTTTATTGGTACAATAAGGTCAAAGACATTATGCACAAAACTGGTGGTAAAATATCACAGGTTGATCCTGCAGTGTTCTATTGGCAGAATGAACAATTTGAGATTACAGGAGTGCTTGCATGTCACGTTGATGATTTCCTTTGGGCTGGTTCAAGTCACTTTGCAACTCATATCATTCCTGTACTGAAATCTACCTTCCTTGTGGGCCGTGAAGAACATGACAGTTTTTTTATGTTGGTATGGACATTTGTACAGTTAATGATGTAATAGAGGTGCGTCAATAACTTTACATTGACAACCTACAACCTGTTCAGTTACAAGCAGCACGGGCTGTACAGAGGGATGCTTCCTTAAGTGAAACAGAACGGGAGCAACTCAGGTCAAAAATAGGACAGATTTTGTGGGTTGCCAAACAAACGAGACCAGATATTATGTTTGACACATGCAGCCTGGGATCTAATATCAAAGGTGCAATTGTGCAGTCCATTCATGAAATGAACAAAGTTATCCGTAAACTTAAAGTAGAGAAAGTGACTCTTAAGTTTCAACACTTGGGTAACAGTGAGGATTTGGCATTGTTTTTTTTCAGTGATGCTGCATTTGGCAGCCTTCCCACTGGCGGTACTCAAGGAGGGGCATTAATCATCCTTATGGGTAAAGGAGGAAAGTTTTGTCCTCTCTTTTGGCAGTCTAAAAAAATAAAAATATCAGGCGTGTGGTCAGAAGTACACTGGCAGGAGAAACTCTTGCCATGTCAGATGGAATAGACAGTGCTGTCTTCCTGGCAACACTTTTTTCTGAGCTTAAAACTGGTAACACTGGTCTGAATGCTGTGTGTCTGTGTGCCTGACAATCATTCCTTGTTTGATGCACTCAAGTCCACTACGCAGGTTAAAGAGAAGAGACTGAGGCTGGAAATGAGCAGCATTAAAGAGCCATTAAAATCAGACAGATTGGTTGGTCAGATTCCAAATCCCAACTTGCTGATTATCTGACAAAAAAGGGAGTTTCACCTTTAACCCTTCTAAAAGCACTAGATGAAGGACTCTGGATACTGTGATCCTTTGTTTACGAAGTTTTCTTTGCATTAAAATGCACTCTCGTTTATTGTGTGCAGTGATAGTATGCTTTAAGTAAAGCAAAGCACATTGAAATGTTTCCTGAATGTTCTATAATGTTGACAAAGTGTTTTTGTTTTGTTTACATATATATGTATACAAATGTTTAAAAGGGGTGTTTATACTTTTATTTTTAAAAAAGAAAGAGGGAGATTGTTAACTTGTTATTTTCTGTTATATCGCGAGAGTACTGTTGCCTGCGGTGGGTTGTTGTTATTGTGGGTGAGCGGGAAAACATGACGTAAGGAATAAAGTGCTTGAAGTGAGACTACGACGTTGTGTATTTTGACTTTACAATATTCTTTTATTCACCATATCACTGAAATGTGGGAGAATCCACTGCAGAAAGATCAATGCTTTAAGTTTTAATGATCCAGTCAGAAAAGATGATTCTAAAAGTCATCAACTGACTCCAAAAGCCCAGATCTGAACCACCTGTCTGCTGAAAACAAATGCACCAATCAAACAGAAGCCCGAATTTCATGGGCCAATCGGAATGCTTGATCTAGTTGTCCAGGACTAACTACTGACACACTATTACTCTGTGGCAAAACCCTGTCAAATCTGCCTCGGTGCACTTGTTGAACAACTGCTTCTAAATCCAAGACCCTAACTCCCATCAAAATCATTTTCAAACGGTGACAATCCCGAGGACCTGTTCTATACAACAGTGTGTTCTTCATGTTCCTGCTGTCAAAACTTTGGCCGCAGGAGCAATTTAAAAAGTGGGGTCTTTCCTGCTGTTGAGACAAACTCCTGACTGAAAATATAATGTATTTCTATGGGTCAGTTAGAGGGTTATCCCTCCACTTGGATCCACACAGTTTAAAAAGTTTACATCTCTGAGCTTTGAAAGACATGCTGTTGGAAAGACAACAACAATGGCTACGTGAAGGTAAAATGATGGCTGTAGAGCAAACACTGTGCACACAGCAGCAGTTGAAACACACACACACACACACACGCTTACCAGCATTCACACTAATAAAGAATAACACTGTTGTCATTGTTGATTTTGTGTTTTCACCCTGAGTCCATCCCCTGCCAAGCTGCACCTGTGATTCTGCGGCTGCTCGCTGATGAGCTGACCGCAGGGCTCGCAAAATTGCTAGCCCAACGTCCAGGGGCTAGCGATTTTTCCAGTCGGGCTACCAAAATCTATCTCTGCCCTGCCCGTCGGGCTATCATAGGAAGGAAAAATATATGTCAAAGCTTTTGCATTCTTTTGGAAATGTAGCTGGGTAATTATGTCATTGGCATCGGTGAGCCACTGTCAATATGTGACATATTGAAATCGCGTTTGAATTTGGGCTTGTTTTTTGCGCTTGTTTTTTGCTTTCACTTTGCAATCGCGCAAACTGTGAACTGAGAGCGACAGCACTGATTGGTGAGTGACGATAGTTTGCGCACCAATTCCTCTGACATCGTCCTATCAATCGTTAGCTTACTATGCAAACATGACAAGTGAAATCTCCCGCAGCAAGCTTAAACATGTGAGAGGCTGATCGCGCAGAGAATCGCTGAGCGTTATGTGAGTGCGTGTATAAAAGCAGCAGGATATATATTTTAGTTCTGCTGAGCCAAATAAGACAGGTCAGGGTGAAGAAGTGACAGCCAAAGAAAAGCTTACCACAAAAAGAAAGTGCAGCTTTATGGTTTCATGGACAAAAGAATTTCTGTGGCTGCAATATGACGAGCTAAATAACCAGGGCTGCACATAAGTGGTCCGCAGGTGCGCATTCGCTGTCAAAATAAAAAAACGCGCACAAGATAAGAAGTTGCAACGCGTGTTTGCGTACATAAGATTTTCTGGAGGAGGACAGACGTTTGTTTAGAACTCTTAAAGATGTCGAAGAAGCAAGCTCCTTTAAGCAATTACTTTGGTGTTCCTCCACCTCCAAAGAAATGTCAGAAGGAGTCCGAACCACAAAGAAGCGCGTATTCTTGGAAGAGTGGTTGCAGGAGGTGAGCTGGCTTCAAACAAATGATGAACGCACAGAGATGTGGTGCAGAATGTGCCGTGAAAATCCCACTCTAGCGGACAAAAACAGTGCCTTTTATATGGACGCAAACGCGCCTTGCAACTTCTTATCTGGTGCGCGTCTTTTATTTTGACAGCGAATGCGCACATGCGGACCACTTATGTGCACCTGTGTAAATAACATAATGTTCTGCCGGGTGTGTTGTTGGTTTTCCCTCGATTTCTGAGTCGACAAGCGCCTTTGTTACTGGGAACAATCATTTTAAGAAAGGCCCCCATTAGAACCCATGAGAAATGCAAGAAATGCATTATTGCTCAGTCCTCAATATCTTTCCCAGAACAAACACCAGTTGCAAATAACATACTAAAAATAAACCTGAAAAATCTGTTTAGAACTGCGTACTATGTTGCAAAGAGTGAACTACCACTGGCACAATTTAGCAGTCTTTGCAAACTTCAGAAAGCAAATGGCCTAGATCTTGGTTCCACTTGCCTCTTAACCATGACTTCAGTGGAAATTTCAAGTTCAGGATCTGACACAGACTGATTCATATTCTACACAGTTCTTACAAGTTTAAAGAAATGTCTGTTCAATTAAAACCAAGTATTTGAGTTGATGATTGTAATTTTTATACGTTGTAATTTGTTTTTCAACAATTTGAATAATGTTTTGTTTCCGTTACAATATTATACTTTAATGTATGACAATATTATACTTTAATGTATAACAATATTGTAACGGAAACAAAGCAGGAAACAAAACATCAATCAAAAAATTGCTCTCTTTTTTATTCGGGCTACTTAAATTTATTTTGGGCTACCAAAAACTGAAGAGTCCCTGCCCGAATGGCTACCAGGGATTTTGAAATTTTGCGAGCCCTGGACCAATGAGTAAATGTTATCCTGGATCTTATGCTCTGCATCCTTACCCTATCACCTCTGCGTCCCACAGGGTGCCAAGCCTGCCATTTTGAAACACAATTTTTTTTCAGTTTCAACTGAAAAAAATAGAATGCCTTTGAACCAAAATAGAATGCCTTTGAACCAAAACAGAATGCCTTTGAACCTTTGTTATGTCATCATCTTGCTGTTACACTTTACTGCTTAACGGACGTAGACCTGACAGCAACCAAAACATTTTTGGAAAGTTTTGAGAAAATTTCACATTTCTCAGCAATTCACCGATCAAGCCGACACATTCCACCATGTCAGCTAACCCATCCTTCAGCTCAGATGAGCTTGAAATAGTTGAAGGGAGCATTTTGGGAAACCACTACAAGGTAGAGGCTTTCCTCGGAGAAGGGGGCTTTGGTATTGTAGCCAAATGTCTTGATACCAAAACCAACCGAGCTGTGGCTATTAAAGTCAACAGGAACCACCCTGATACTCTGCAACAGGCAAAACTGGAAATTTTCATCCTGGAGCAGCTGAGAAGGTTAGATCCAGATGCCGCCAACATAGTTAAATGGAATGGCTTTTTCCATGACGGAGAGCGGGTCTGCTTAAACTTTGAAATCCTTGATCAATGCTTGTGGGACTACATACGGGACCGGAAAAACCAGGGTCTCCCCATAAGCGAAGTCAGGCCAATTTTACATCAACTCACAAATGCCCTGTCACACCTGGGTTCTGTGGGAATAGTGCACGCTGACCTCAAATCTAGAAACATCATGGTTGTTAACCGCCATGAGTCTCCCATCAAAGTCAAACTTATAGACTTTGGCCTCGCATGTCCTGCGTCTGCAGTAATGCCTGGTGACCGTGTGGGGACGGTTGGTTATAGTGCACCTGAGGTTATGCTTGGCCTTCCTTATAATGAAGCAGCTGACATGTGGTCTTTGGGGCTGGTAGCTGTGGAACTTGGTACGGGGGTGCCACTCTACCCTGGAAATGGAGAATATGATGTTTTAAAATTCATCATACAGACCCAGGGACAGCCACCAGATCATGTTCTGGACTCTGGCGTGTACACTGAAGACTATTTCATGGAAGACAACTACAACCAACAGCGCTGGACATTTAAGACTGAAAAACAATTTCAGTGCGAGACAGGATATGAGTCCCTGGAGACTCGATACATAAAACTTGCGCGTCTTGATGACCTCGAACAAGTAATGGTGTTTGAACGAGGACCTGAAAATGGCCAACGTTTATTTGTCAGCTTAATTAAAGGGATGTTGGCCTTGGATGCAAACCAGCGGATAACACCCTCGGAGGTTCTCCGGCATCCCTTTTTCAACCGTAAGAGTTCCCCTTGCACTAACATGAGTGTTGAAAGACCACAAAACCCTGTGGTCTTTCAGCACCCTTCAAACTTGAAAAGCAGGAGATCACAGAAAATCAACTGCAGTTTCCAAAACTCGGTTGAATTTTCAAGTATGCGTCCACACTCATCCTTCAACTCAGATGAGTTTGAAATAGTTGAAGGGAACATTTTGGGAAACCGCTACAAGGTAGAGGCTTTCCTCGGAGAAGGGGGCTTTGGTATTGTAGCCAAATGTCGTGATACCAAAACCAGCTGTGCTGTGGCTATTAAAGTCAACAGGAACACCCCTGATACTCTGCAACAGGCAAAACTGGAAATTTTCATCCTGGAGCAGCTGAGAAGGTTGGGTCCAGATGCCGCCAACATAGTTAAATGGAACGGCTTTTTCCACGACGGAGAGCGGGTTTGCTTAAACTTTGAACTCCTCGATCAATGCTTGTGGGACTACATACGGGACCGGAAAAACCAGGGTCTCCCCATAAGCGAAGTCAGGCCAATTTTACAGCAACTCACAAATGCCCTGTCACACCTGGGTTCTGTGGGAATAGTGCACGCTGACCTCAAACCTGGAAACATCATGGTTGTTAACCGCCATGAGTCTCCAGTCAAAGTCAAACTTATAGACTTTGGCCTCGCATGTCCTGCGTCTGCAGTGAATCCTAGTGATTGTGTGGGGACAGTTGGTTATAGTGCACCTGAGGTTATGCTTGGCCTTCCTTATAATGAAGCAGCTGACATGTGGTCTTTGGGGCTGGTAGCTGTGGAACTTGGTACAGGGGTGCCACTCTACCCTGGAAATGGAGAATATGATGTTTTAAAATTCATCATAGAGACTCAGGGACAGCCACCAGATCATGTTCTGGACTCTGGCGTGTACACTGAAGACTTTTTCATTGAAGACAACTACAACCAACAGCGCTGGACATTTAAGACTGACCAACAATTTCAGTGCGAGACAGGATATGAGTCTTTGGAGACTCGATACATAAAACTTACGCGTCTTGATGACCTCAAACAAGTAATGGCGTTTAGACGAGGACCTGAAAATGGCCAACGTTTATTTGTCAACTTAATTAAAGGGATGTTGGCCTTAGATGCACACCAGCGGATAACACCCGCAGAGGTTCTCCAGCATCCCTTTTTCAACCCTGGCCTCTCTAAGAGGTTCCCATGTATTGACATTGAAAGACCATACCTCCACCTTGGACAAAAGTGACAAAAACACAAACTGGGGTTGGAAAAGGATATTAACAGCACTGGAAAAATTCATTAAGCTGCTCCAATAATGATCACTTTGGCTTGTTTTTTTTTGTTTTTTAATTTTCACTCCCCCCACTCCAACCAGTCGCGGCAGATGGCTGTCCCTTCCTGAGCCTGGTTCTGTCGAAGGTTTCTTCCTTTTAGAAGGGAGTTTTTCCTTCCCACTGTTGCTAAATGCTTGCTCATAGGGAATCGTCTGATTGTTGAGGTGGCCAAAACTCTAGGGGAACTAGCAATTCTTGTGAAAATTTAAAAAAAAAAAAAAAGCCTACCAATATTCAAAGCGGAGCAGCGGACACCTGACCATCACATCAGTCCTTCAATCAGACCAAAACCACCATGTTAACAGAAATAAATTCAATACAAATTGGAAATAAATAAATTGCCTAATAATTGTTCTTTTTGATTGTTTATAAATATATAGTGCTACCCTTCAGCCTCCTAGTAGACATACCAGTGTTATAAATGTGAACCACCTCTGATTTTCAAAAAAGTTGGCCTCTGACCTTGAAGTCAAGGTCACTGAGATTTAAGCTTCACAGAGATTTTCAGCAGATGCAACCATGGTATTGATTTGAAAATTCTACACAATCACAAACTTGGGTGTCCACAGCGCCTCGCCATATACCAAAGATTAAGAGGTGGGTTTTTTATATAAAGATTACAACACACAAACAACAAAAAATGCTAACGCTATTGTCATTTTTGACAACACTATTTTGATGTTGTCTAATGTAGTGCAAAAAACAAATAAATAAAATATATATATATATTACATACATATGTAATATATATACACACTATAAAAAAATTTAGTGGTCCACAATGGGATCAGCGAACAGAATGACGGAAGAAAGTCATTGTTATATGACAATGGTGGTATTTTTTTTTGTATGTTTGTCACACACGTTTCAGATCATCAAACAATTATTTTTTTTAATGTATAGTTAGCATAAGATTAGCACAGTGAAACTGGAGGATGAACGCTAACTTTTTTCCCCCACTCGATAAAAGTTAGAGCAGCTGCGAGAGAATTCAAGATTAATGAATCAATGGTACGAAAAAGAGAAAGCAAGAAGAATGAGTTGAGTAAAGTTTGACTTATCTGACTGTTTTGTTTCGCTTAATGCGCCTTATGTATGAAAACAGGCCGTTATCGACAGTCAGCCTTATGGCCTGAAAAATATGGTATGGGGCACTGAGGGTGCAACAGAAGTGGCAATGTCCAAAAGAAGAGGAATCTAACGGTGATTGAATGGTTTTTCTAAGTTGAACGGTGTTGAAGGAGATAGACGGCAAAAAACGTACAGAATAGATAATAAAATATTATAATAATAAAGATTTGAATAACAATACTGTGAATGCAATTGCTGTGTGAATGCTGATAGCTGAATGTTTTGAGCTGAAATGAAATAATTGCTTCACTTTATTGGTACAATAAGGTCAAAGACATTATGCACAAAACTGGTGGTAAAATATCACAGGTTGATCCTGCAGTGTTCTATTGGCAGAATGAACAATCTGAGATTACAGGAGTGCTTGCATGTCACGTTGATGATTTCCTTTGGGCTGGTTCAAGTCACTTTGCAACTCATATCATTCCTGTACTGAAATCTACCTTCCTTGTGGGCCGTGAAGAACATGACAGGTTTTTTTTATGTTGGTATGGACATTTGTACAGTTAATGATGTAATAGAGGTGCATCAATAACTTTACATTGACAACCTACAACCTGTTCAGTTACAAGCAGCACGGGCTGTACAGAGGGATGCTTCCTTATGTGAAACAGAACGGGAGCAACTCAGGTCAAAAATAGGACAGATTTTGTGGGTTGCCAAACAAACGAGACCAGATATTATGTTTGACACATGCAGCCTGGGATCTAATATCAAAGGTGCAATTGTGCAGTCCATTCATGAAGTGAACAAACTTATCTGTAAACTTAAAGTAGAGAAAGTGACTCTTAAGTTTTAACACTTGGGTAACAGTGAGGATTTGGCATTGTTTTTTTTTCAGTGATGCTGCATTTGGCAGCCTTCCCACTGGCGGTACTCAAGGAGGGGCATTAATCATCCTTATGGGTAAAGGAAGAAAGTTTTGTCCTCTCTTTTGGCAGTCTAAAAAATAAAAATAAAAAAATATCAGGCGTGTGGTCAGAAGTACACTGGCAGGAGAAACTCTTGCCATGTCAGATGGAATAGACAGTGCTGTCTTCCTGGCAACACTTTTTTCTGAGCTTAAAACTAGTAACACTGGTCTGAATGCTGTGTGTCTGTGTGCCTGACAATCATTCCTTGTTTGATGCACTCAAGTCCACTACGCAGGTTACAGAGAAGAGACTGAGGCTGGAAATGAGCAGCATTAAAGAGCCATTAAAATCAGACAGATTGGTTGGTCAGATTCCAAATCCCAACTTGCTGATTATCTGACAAAAAAAAAGGAGTTTCACCTTTAACCCTTCTAAAAGCAGTAGATCATAGGTGTCAAACTCTGGCCCGCGAAGCCATACCAAATTACTATTAGAGCTGGCCTACTGGTATTATACAGCTAATATAGATATTGTTTAGTATTAAGCTTTGCTTGTTCCATATTCAGTTTTTCAGCAAAATGTGTTTGAATCCATAAGAAAAGATTCATTCTTATATCTGGAGGAATAAATATATTTCAATAAATATTAACGTTAGCCCGCGACTTTGTTCCAGTTTTGAATTTTGGCCCACTGTGTATTTGAGTTTGACACCCCTGCACTAGATGAAGGACTCTGGATACTGTGATCCTTTGTTTACAAAGTTTTCTTTGCATTAAAATGCACTCTCGTTTATTGTGTGCAGTGATAGTATGCTTTAAGTAAAGCAAAGCACATTGAAATGTTTCCTGAATGTTCTATAATGATGACAAAGTGTTTTTGTTTTGTTTACATATATATGTATACAAATGTTTAAAAGGGGTGTTTATACTTTTATTTTTAAAAAAGAAAGAGGGAGATTGTTAACTTGTTATTTTCTGTTATATCGCAAGAGTACTGTTGCCTGCGGTGGGTTGTTGTTATTGTGGGTGAGCGGGAAAACATGACGTAAGGAATAAAGTGCTTGTAGTGAGACTACGACGTTGTGTATTTTGACTTTACAATATTCTTTTATTCACCATATCACTGAAATGTGGGAGAATCCACTGCAGAAAGATCAATGCTTTAAGTTTTAATGATCCAGTCAGAAAAGATGATTCTAAAAGTCATCAAGTGACTCCAAAAGCCCAGATCTGAACCACCTGTCTGCTGAAAACAAATGCACCAATCAAACAGAAGCCCGAATTTCATGGGCCAATCGGAATGCTTGATCTAGTTGTCCAGGACTAACTACTGACACACTATTACTCTGTGGCAAAACCCTGTCAAATCTGCCTCGGTGCACTTGTTGAACAACTGCTTCTAAATCCAAGACCCTAACTCCCATCAAAATCATTTTCAAACGGTGACAATCCCGAGGACCTGTTCTATACAACAGTGTGTTCTTCATGTTCCTGCTGTCAAAACTTTGGCCGCAGGAGCAATTTAAAAAGTGGGGTCTTTCCTGCTGTTGAGACAAACTCCTGACTGAAAATATAATGTATTTCTATGGGTCAGTTAGAGGGTTATCCCTCTGATGAATGATGAACGCACAGAGATGTGGTGCAGAATGTGCCGTGAAAATCCCACTCTAGCGGACAAAAACAGTGCCTTTTATATGGACGCAAACGCGCCTTGCAACTTCTTATCTGGTGCGCGTCTTTTATTTTGACAGCGAATGCGCACATGCGGACCACTTATGTGCACCCGTGTAAATAACATAATGTTCTGCCGGGTGTGTTGTTGGTTTTCCCTCGATTTCTGAGTCGACAAGCGCCTTTGTTACTGGGAACAATCATTTTAAGAAAGGCCCCCATTAGAACCCATGAGAAATGCAAGAAATGCATTATTGCTCAGTCCTCAATATCTTTCCCAGAACAAACACCAGTTGCAAATAACATACTAAAAATAAACCTGAAAAATCTGTTTAGAACTGCGTACTATGTTGCAAAGAGTGAACTACCACTGGCACAATTTAGCAGTCTTTGCAAACTTCAGAAAGCAAATGGCCTAGATCTTGGTTCCACTTGCCTCTTAACCATGACTTCAGTGGAAATTTCAAGTTCAGGATCTGACACAGACTGATTCATATTCTACACAGTTCTTACAAGTTTAAAGAAATGTCTGTTCAATTAAAACCAAGTATTTGAGTTGATGATTGTAATTTTTATACGTTGTAATTTGTTTTTCAACAATTTGAATAATGTTTTGTTTCCGTTACAATATTATACTTTAATGTATGACAATATTATACTTTAATGTATAACAATATTGTAACGGAAACAAAGCAGGAAACAAAACATCAATCAAAAAATTGCTCTCTTTTTTATTCGGGCTACTTAAATTTATTTTGGGCTACCAAAAACTGAAGAGTCCCTGCCCGAATGGCTACCAGGGATTTTGAAATTTTGCGAGCCCTGGACCAATAAGTAAATGTTATCCTGGATCTTATGCTCTGCATCCTTACCCTATCACCTCTGCGTCCCACAGGGTGCCAAGCCTGCCATTTTGAAACACTATTTTTTTTCAGTTTCAACTGAAAAAAATAGAATGCCTTTGAACCAAAACAGAATGCCTTTGAACCAAAACAGAATGCCTTTGATCCAAAACAGAATGCCTTTGATCCTTTGTTATGTCATCATCTTGCTGTTACACTTTACTGCTTAACGGACGTAGACCTGACAGCAACCAAAACATTTTTGGAAAGTTTTGAGAGAATTTCACATTTCTCAGCAATTCACCGATCAAGCCGACACATTCCACCATGTCAGCTAACCCATCCTTCTGCTCAGATGAGCTTGAAATAGTTGAAGGGAGCATTTTGGGAAACCGCTACAAGGTAGAGGCTTTCCTCGGAGAAGGGGGCTTTGGTATTGTAGCCAAATGTCTTGATACCAAAACCAACCGAGCTGTGGCTATTAAAGTCAACAGGAACCACCCTGATACTCTGCAACAGGCAAAACTGGAAATTTTCATCCTGGAGCAGCTGAGAAGGTTAGATCCAGATGCCGCCAACATAGTTAAATGGAACGGCTTTTTCCATGACGGAGAGCGGGTCTGCTTAAACTTTGAAATCCTTGATCAATGCCTGTGGGACTACATACGGGACCGGAAAAACCAGGGTCTCCCCATAAGCGAAGTCAGGCCAATTTTACATCAACTCACAAATGCCCTGTCACACCTGGGTTCTGTGGGAATAGTGCACGCTGACCTCAAATCTAGAAACATCATGGTTGTTAACCGCCATGAGTCTCCCATCAAAGTCAAACTTATAGACTTTGGCCTCGCATGTCCTGCGTCTGCAGTAATGCCTGGTGACCGTGTGGGGACGGTTGGTTATAGTGCACCTGAGGTTATGCTTGGCCTTCCTTATAATGAAGCAGCTGACATGTGGTCTTTGGGGCTGGTAGCTGTGGAACTTGGTACGGGGGTGCCACTCTATCCTGGGAGAAATTATTATGATGTTTTAAAATTCATCATACAGACCCAGGGACAGCCACCAGATCATGTTCTGGACTCTGGCGTGTACACTGAAGACTATTTCATGGAAGACAACTACAACCAACAGCGCTGGACATTTAAGACTGAAAAACAATTTCAGTGCGAGACAGGATATGAGTCCCTGGAGACTCGATACATAAAACTTGCGCGTCTTGATGACCTCGAACAAGTAATGGTGTTTGAACGAGGACCTGAAAATGGCCAACGTTTATTTGTCAGCTTAATTAAAGGGATGTTGGCCTTGGATGCAAACCAGCGGATAACACCCTCGGAGGTTCTCCGGCATCCCTTTTTCAACCGTAAGAGTTCCCCTTGCACTAACATGAGTGTTGAAAGACCACAAAACCCTGTGGTCTTTCAGCACCCTTCAAACTTGAAAAGCAGGAGATCACAGAAAATCAACTGCAGTTTCCAAAACTCGGTTGGATTTTCTCAACAAGTATGCGTCCACACGTCAGCCAGCTCATCCTTCAACTCAGATGAGCTTGAAATAGTTGAAGGGAACATTTTGGGAAACCGCTACAAGGTAGAGGCTTTCCTCGGAGAAGGGGGCTTTGGTATTGTAGCCAAATGTCGTGATACCAAAACCAGCCGTGCTGTGGCTATTAAAGTCAACAGGAACCACCCTGATACTCTGCAACAGGCAAAACTGGAAATTTTCATCCTGGAGCAGATGAGAAGGTTAGATCCAGATGCCGCCAACATAGTTAAATGGAACGGCTTTTTCCATGACGGAGAGCGGGTTTGCTTAAACTTTGAACTCCTCGATCAATGCCTGTGGGACTACATACGGGACCGGAAAAACCAGGGTCTCCCCATACGCGAAGTCAGGCCAATTTTACATCAACTCACAAATGCCCTGTCACACCTGGGTTCTGTGGGAATAGTGCACGCTGACCTCAAACCTGGAAACATCATGGTTGTTAACCGCCATGAGTCTCCAGTCAAAGTCAGACTTATAGACTTTGGCCTCGCATGTCCTGCGTCTGCAGTGAATCCTAGTGATTGTGTGGGGACAGTTGGTTATAGTGCACCTGAGGTTATGCTTGGCCTTCCTTATAATGAAGCAGCTGACATGTGGTCTTTGGGGCTGGTAGCTGTGGAACTTGGTACAGGGGTGCCACTCTACCCTGGAAATGGAGAATATGATGTTTTAAAATTCATCATAGAGACTCAGGGACAGCCACCAGATCATGTTCTGGACTCTGGCGTGTACACTGAAGACTTTTTCATTGAAGACAACTACAACCAACAGCGCTGGACATTTAAGACTGACCAACAATTTCAGTGCAAGACAGGATATGAGTCCCTGGAGACTCGATACATAAAACTTACGCGTCTTGATGACCTCGAACAAGTAATGGCGTTTAGACGAGGACCTGAAAATGGCCAACGTTTATTTGTCAGATTAATTAAAGGGATGTTGGCCTTGGATGCACACCAGCGGATAACACCCGCGGAGGTTCTCCAGCATCCCTTTTTCAACCCTGGCCTCTCTAAGAGGTTCCCATGTATTGACATTGAAAGACCATACCTCCACCTTGGACAAAAGTGACAAAAACACAAACTGGGGTTGGAAAAGGATATTAACAGCATTGGAAAAATTCATTAAGCTGCTCCAATAATGATCACTTTGGCTTGTTTTTTTTGTTTTTTTTAATTTTCACTCCCCCCACTCCAACCAGTCGCGACAGATGACTGTCCCTTCCTGAGCCTGGTTCTGTCGAAGGTTTCTTCCTTTTAGAAGGGAGTTTTTCCTTCCCACTGTTGCTAAATGCTTGCTCATAGGGAATCGTCTGATTGTTGGGGTGGCCAAAACTCTAGGGGAACTAGCAATTCTTGTGAAAATTTAAAAAAAAAAAAAGCCTACCAATATTCAAAGCGGAGCAGCGGACACCTTACCATCACATCAGTCCTTCAATCAGACCAAAACCACCATGTTAACAGAAATAAATTCAATACAAATTGGAAATAAATAAATTGCCTAATAATTGTTCTGTTTGATTGTTTATAAATATATAGTGCTACCCTTCAGCCTCCTAGTAGACATACCAGTGTTATAAATGTGAACCACCTCTGATTTTCAAAAAAGTTGGCCTCTGACCTTGAAGTCAAGGTCACTGAGATTTAAGCTTCACAGAGATTTTCAGCAGATGCAACCATGGTATTGATTTGAAAATTCTACACAATCACAAACTTGGGTGTCCACAGCGCCTCGCCATATACCAAAGATTAAGAGGTGGGGTTTTTTATATAAAGATTACAACACACAAATAACAAAAAATGCTAACGCTATTGTCATTTTTGACAACACTATTTTGATGTTGTCTAATGTAGTGCAAAAAACAAATAAATAAAATATATATATATTACATACATATGTAATACATATACACACTATAAAAAAATTTAGTGGTCCACAATGGGGTCAGCGAACAGAATGACGGAAGAAAGTCACTGTTATATGACAATGGTGGTATTTTTTTTTGTATGTTTGTCACACACGTTTCAGATCATCAAACAATTATTTTTTTTAATGTATAGTTAGCATAAGATTAGCACAGTGAAACTGGAGGATGAACGCTAACTTTTTTTCCCCATTCGATAAAAGTTAGAGCAGCTGCGAGAGAATTCAAGATTAATGAATCAATGGTACGAAAAAGAGGAAGCAAGAAGAATGAGTTGAGTAAAGTTTGACTTATCTGACTGTTTTGTTTCGCTTAATGCGCCTTATGTATGAAAACAGGCCGTTATCGACAGTCAGCCTTATGGCCTGAAAAATATGGTATGGGGCACTGAGGGTGCAACAGAAGTGGCAATGTCCAAAAGAAGAGGAATCTAACGGTGATTGAATGGTTTTTCTAAGTTGAACGGTGTTGAAGGAGATAGACGGCAAAAAACGTACAGAATAGATAATAAAATATTATAATAATAAAGATTTGAATAACAATACTGTGAATGCAATTGCTGTGTGAATGCTGATAGCTGAATGTTTTGAGCTGAAATGAAATAATTGCTTCACTTTATTGGTACAATAAGGTCAAAGACATTATGCACAAAACTGGTGGTAAAATATCACAGGTTGATCCTGCAGTGTTCTATTGGCAGAATGAACAATTTGAGATTACAGGAGTGCTTGCATGTCACGTTGATGATTTCCTTTGGGCTGGTTCAAGTCACTTTGCAACTCATATCATTCCTGTACTGAAATCTACCTTCCTTGTGGGCCGTGAAGAACATGACAGGTTTTTTTTATGTTGGTATGGACATTTGTACAGTTAATGATGTAATAGAGGTGCGTCAATAACTTTACATTGACAACCTACAACCTGTTCAGTTACAAGCAGCACGGGCTGTACAGAGGGATGCTTCCTTAAGTGAAACAGAACGGGAGCAACTCAGGTCAAAAATAGGACAGATTTTGTGGGTTGCCAAACAAACGAGACCAGATGTTATGTTTGACACATGCAGCCTGGGATCTAATATCAAAGGTGCAATTGTGCAGTCCATTCATGAAATGAACAAAGTTATCCGTAAACTTAAAGTAGAGAAAGTGACTCTTAAGTTTCAACACTTGGGTAACAGTGAGGATTTGGCATTGTTTTTTTTCAGTGATGCTGCATTTGGCAGCCTTCCCACTGGCGGTACTCAAGGAGGGGCATTAATCATCCTTATGGGTAAAGGAGGAAAGTTTTGTCCTCTCTTTTGGCAGTCTAAAAAAATAAAAATATCAGGCGTGTGGTCAGAAGTACACTGGCAGGAGAAACTCTTGCCATGTCAGATGGAATAGACAGTGCTGTCTTCCTGGCAACACTTTTTTCTGAGCTTAAAACTGGTAACACTGGTCTGAATGCTGTGTGTCTGTGTGCCTGACAATCATTCCTTGTTTGATGCACTCAAGTCCACTACGCAGGTTAAAGAGAAGAGACTGAGGCTGGAAATGAGCAGCATTAAAGAGCCATTAAAATCAGACAGATTGGTTGGTCAGATTCCAAATCCCAACTTGCTGATTATCTGACAAAAAAGGGAGTTTCACCTTTAACCCTTCTAAAAGCACTAGATGAAGGACTCTGGATACTGTGATCCTTTGTTTACGAAGTTTTCTTTGCATTAAAATGCACTCTCGTTTATTGTGTGCAGTGATAGTATGCTTTAAGTAAAGCAAAGCACATTGAAATGTTTCCTGAATGTTCTATAATGTTGACAAAGTGTTTTTGTTTTGTTTACATATATATGTATACAAATGTTTAAAAGGGGTGTTTATACTTTTATTTTTAAAAAAGAAAGAGGGAGATTGTTAACTTGTTATTTTCTGTTATATCGCGAGAGTACTGTTGCCTGCGGTGGGTTGTTGTTATTGTGGGTGAGCGGGAAAACATGACGTAAGGAATAAAGTGCTTGAAGTGAGACTACGACGTTGTGTATTTTGACTTTACAATATTCTTTTATTCACCATATCACTGAAATGTGGGAGAATCCACTGCAGAAAGATCAATGCTTTAAGTTTTAATGATCCAGTCAGAAAAGATGATTCTAAAAGTCATCAACTGACTCCAAAAGCCCAGATCTGAACCACCTGTCTGCTGAAAACAAATGCACCAATCAAACAGAAGCCCGAATTTCATGGGCCAATCGGAATGCTTGATCTAGTTGTCCAGGACTAACTACTGACACACTATTACTCTGTGGCAAAACCCTGTCAAATCTGCCTCGGTGCACTTGTTGAACAACTGCTTCTAAATCCAAGACCCTAACTCCCATCAAAATCATTTTCAAACGGTGACAATCCCGAGGACCTGTTCTATACAACAGTGTGTTCTTCATGTTCCTGCTGTCAAAACTTTGGCCGCAGGAGCAATTTAAAAAGTGGGGTCTTTCCTGCTGTTGAGACAAACTCCTGACTGAAAATATAATGTATTTCTATGGGTCAGTTAGAGGGTTATCCCTCCACTTGGATCCACACAGTTTAAAAAGTTTACATCTCTGAGCTTTGAAAGACATGCTGTTGGAAAGACAACAACGATGGCTACGTGAAGGTAAAATGATGGCTGTAGAGCAAACACTGTGCACACAGCAGCAGTTGAAACACACACACACACACACACGCTTACCAGCATTCACACTAATAAAGAATAACACTGTTGTCATTGTTGATTTTGTGTTTTCACCCTGAGTCCATCCCCTGCCAAGCTGCACCTGTGATTCTGCGGCTGCTCGCTGATGAGCTGACCGCAGGGCTCGCAAAATTGCTAGCCCAACGTCCAGGGGCTAGCGATTTTTCCAGTCGGGCTACCAAAATCTATCTCTGCCCTGCCCGTCGGGCTATCATAGGAAGGAAAAATATATGTCAAAGCTTTTGCATTCTTTTGGAAATGTAGCTGGGTAATTATGTCATTGGCATCGGTGAGCCACTGTCAATATGTGACATATTGAAATCGCGTTTGAATTTGGGCTTGTTTTTTGCGCTTGTTTTTTGCTTTCACTTTGCAATCGCGCAAACTGTGAACTGAGAGCGACAGCACTGATTGGTGAGTGACGATAGTTTGCGCACCAATTCCTCTGACATCGTCCTATCAATCGTTAGCTTACTATGCAAACATGACAAGTGAAATCTCCCGCAGCAAGCTTAAACATGTGAGAGGCTGATCGCGCAGAGAATCGCTGAGCGTTATGTGAGTGCGTGTATAAAAGCAGCAGGATATATATTTTAGTTCTGCTGAGCCAAATAAGACAGGTCAGGGTGAAGAAGTGACAGCCAAAGAAAAGCTTACCACAAAAAGAAAGTGCAGCTTTATGGTTTCATGGACAAAAGAATTTCTGTGGCTGCAATATGACGAGCTAAATAACCAGGGCTGCACATAAGTGGTCCGCAGGTGCGCATTCGCTGTCAAAATAAAAAAACGCGCACAAGATAAGAAGTTGCAACGCGTGTTTGCGTACATAAGATTTTCTGGAGGAGGACAGACGTTTGTTTAGAACTCTTAAAGATGTCGAAGAAGCAAGCTCCTTTAAGCAATTACTTTGGTGTTCCTCCACCTCCAAAGAAATGTCAGAAGGAGTCCGAACCACAAAGAAGCGCGTATTCTTGGAAGAGTGGTTGCAGGAGGTGAGCTGGCTTCAAACAAATGATGAACGCACAGAGATGTGGTGCAGAATGTGCCGTGAAAATCCCACTCTAGCGGACAAAAACAGTGCCTTTTATATGGACGCAAACGCGCCTTGCAACTTCTTATCTGGTGCGCGTCTTTTATTTTGACAGCGAATGCGCACATGCGGACCACTTACAGTGGGGCAAAAAAGTATTTAGTCAGCCACCGATTGTGCAAGTTCCCCCACTTAAAATGATGACAGAGGTCAGTAATTTGCACCAGAGGTACACTTCAACTGTGAGAGACAGAATGTGAAAAAAAAATCCATGAATTCACATGGTAGGATTTGTAAAGAATTTATTCGTAAATCAGGGTGGAAAATAAGTATTTGGTCAATAACAAAAATACAACTCAATACTTTGTAACATAACCTTTGTTGGCAATAACAGAGGTCAAACGTTTACTATAGGTCTTTACCAGGTTTGCACACACAGTAGCTGGTATATTGGCCCATTCCTCCATGCAGATCTTCTCAAGAGCAGTGATGTTTTGGGGCTGTCGCCGAGCAACACGGACTTTCAACTCCCGCCACAGATTTTCTATGGGGTTGAGGTCTGGAGACTGGCTAGGCCACTCCAGGACTTTCAAATGCTTCTTACGGAGCCACTCCTTTGTTGCCCGGGCGGTGTGTTTTGGATCATTGTCATGTTGGAAGACCCAGCCTCGTTTCTTCTTCAAAGTTCTCACTGATGGAAGGAGGTTTTGGCTCAAAATCTCACGATACTTGGCCCCATTCATTCTGTCCTTAACACGGATCAGTCGTCCTGTCCCCTTGGCAGAAAAACAGCCCCATAGCATGATGTTTCCACCCCCATGCTTCACAGTAGGTATGGTGTTCTTGGGATGCAACTCAGTATTCTTCTTCCTCCAAACACGACGAGTTGAGTTTATACCAAAAAGTTCTACTTTGGTTTCATCTGACCACATGACATTCTCCCAATCCTCTGCTGTATCATCCATGTGCTCTCTGGCAAACTTCAGACGGGCCTGGACATGCACTGGCTTCAGCAGCGGAACACGTCTGGCACTGCGGGATTTGATTCCCTGCCGTTGTAGTGTGTTACTGATGGTGACCTTTGTTACTTTGGTCCCAGCTCTCTGCAGGTCATTCACCAGGTCCCCCCGTGTGGTTCTGGGATCTTTGCTCACCGTTCTCATGATCATTTTGACCCCACGGGATGAGATCTTGCGTGGAGCCCCAGATCGAGGGAGATTATCAGTGGTCTTGTATGTCTTCCATTTTCTGATGATTGCTCCCACAGTTGATTTTTTCACACCAAGCTGCTTGCCTATTGTAGATTCACTCTTCCCAGTCTGGTGCAGGTCTACAATTCTTTTCCTGGTGTCCTTCGAAAGCTCTTTGGTCTTGGCCATGGCGGAGTTTGGAGTCTGACTGGTTGAGGCTGTGGACAGGTGTCTTTTATACAGATGATGAGGTCAAACAGGTGCCATTCATACAGGTAACGAGTGGGGGACAGAAAAGCTTCTTACAGAAGACGTTACAGGTCTGTGAGAGCCAGGGATTTTCCTTGTTTGAGGTGACCAAATACTTATTTTCCACCCTGATTTACGAATAAATTCTTTACAAATCCTACCATGTGAATTCATGGATTTTTTTTTCACATTCTGTCTCTCACAGTTGAAGTGTACCTCTGGTGCAAATTACTGACCTCTGTCATCATTTTAAGTGGGGGAACTTGCACAATCGGTGGCTGACTAAATACTTTTTTGCCCCACTGTATGTGCACCCGTGTAAATAACATAATGTTCTGCCGGGTGTGTTGTTGGTTTTCCCTCGATTTCTGAGTCGACAAGCGCCTTTGTTACTGGGAACAATCATTTTAAGAAAGGCCCCCATTAGAACCCATGAGAAATGCAAGAAATGCATTATTGCTCAGTCCTCAATATCTTTCCCAGAACAAACACCAGTTGCAAATAACATACTAAAAATAAACCTGAAAAATCTGTTTAGAACTGCGTACTATGTTGCAAAGAGTGAACTACCACTGGCACAATTTAGCAGTCTTTGCAAACTTCAGAAAGCAAATGGCCTAGATCTTGGTTCCACTTGCCTCTTAACCATGACTTCAGTGGAAATTTCAAGTTCAGGATCTGACACAGACTGATTCATATTCTACACAGTTCTTACAAGTTTAAAGAAATGTCTGTTCAATTAAAACCAAGTATTTGAGTTGATGATTGTAATTTTTATACGTTGTAATTTGTTTTTCAACAATTTGAATAATGTTTTGTTTCCGTTACAATATTATACTTTAATGTATGACAATATTATACTTTAATGTATAACAATATTGTAACGGAAACAAAGCAGGAAACAAAACATCAATCAAAAAATTGCTCTCTTTTTTATTCGGGCTA
Organism: Neolamprologus multifasciatus; assembly: GCF_963576455.1. NCBI lineage: Eukaryota > Metazoa > Chordata > Actinopteri > Cichliformes > Cichlidae > Neolamprologus > Neolamprologus multifasciatus. The sequence continues at coordinate 34,564,268 of NC_140453.1, read as the reverse complement.
CTTAAATTTATTTTGGGCTACCAAAAACTGAAGAGTCCCTGCCCGAATGGCTACCAGGGATTTTGAAATTTTGCGAGCCCTGGACCAATAAGTAAATGTTATCCTGGATCTTATGCTCTGCATCCTTACCCTATCACCTCTGCGTCCCACAGGGTGCCAAGCCTGCCATTTTGAAACACTATTTTTTTTCAGTTTCAACTGAAAAAAATAGAATGCCTTTGAACCAAAACAGAATGCCTTTGATCCAAAACAGAATGCCTTTGATCCTTTGTTATGTCATCATCTTGCTGTTACACTTTACTGCTTAACGGACGTAGACCTGACAGCAACCAAAACATTTTTGGAAAGTTTTGAGAGAATTTCACATTTCTCAGCAATTCACCGATCAAGCCGACACATTCCACCATGTCAGCTAACCCATCCTTCTGCTCAGATGAGCTTGAAATAGTTGAAGGGAGCATTTTGGGAAACCGCTACAAGGTAGAGGCTTTCCTCGGAGAAGGGGGCTTTGGTATTGTAGCCAAATGTCTTGATACCAAAACCAACCGAGCTGTGGCTATTAAAGTCAACAGGAACCACCCTGATACTCTGCAACAGGCAAAACTGGAAATTTTCATCCTGGAGCAGCTGAGAAGGTTAGATCCAGATGCCGCCAACATAGTTAAATGGAACGGCTTTTTCCATGACGGAGAGCGGGTCTGCTTAAACTTTGAAATCCTTGATCAATGCCTGTGGGACTACATACGGGACCGGAAAAACCAGGGTCTCCCCATAAGCGAAGTCAGGCCAATTTTACATCAACTCACAAATGCCCTGTCACACCTGGGTTCTGTGGGAATAGTGCACGCTGACCTCAAATCTAGAAACATCATGGTTGTTAACCGCCATGAGTCTCCCATCAAAGTCAAACTTATAGACTTTGGCCTCGCATGTCCTGCGTCTGCAGTAATGCCTGGTGACCGTGTGGGGACGGTTGGTTATAGTGCACCTGAGGTTATGCTTGGCCTTCCTTATAATGAAGCAGCTGACATGTGGTCTTTGGGGCTGGTAGCTGTGGAACTTGGTACGGGGGTGCCACTCTATCCTGGGAGAAATTATTATGATGTTTTAAAATTCATCATACAGACCCAGGGACAGCCACCAGATCATGTTCTGGACTCTGGCGTGTACACTGAAGACTATTTCATGGAAGACAACTACAACCAACAGCGCTGGACATTTAAGACTGAAAAACAATTTCAGTGCGAGACAGGATATGAGTCCCTGGAGACTCGATACATAAAACTTGCGCGTCTTGATGACCTCGAACAAGTAATGGTGTTTGAACGAGGACCTGAAAATGGCCAACGTTTATTTGTCAGCTTAATTAAAGGGATGTTGGCCTTGGATGCAAACCAGCGGATAACACCCTCGGAGGTTCTCCGGCATCCCTTTTTCAACCGTAAGAGTTCCCCTTGCACTAACATGAGTGTTGAAAGACCACAAAACCCTGTGGTCTTTCAGCACCCTTCAAACTTGAAAAGCAGGAGATCACAGAAAATCAACTGCAGTTTCCAAAACTCGGTTGGATTTTCTCAACAAGTATGCGTCCACACGTCAGCCAGCTCATCCTTCAACTCAGATGAGCTTGAAATAGTTGAAGGGAACATTTTGGGAAACCGCTACAAGGTAGAGGCTTTCCTCGGAGAAGGGGGCTTTGGTATTGTAGCCAAATGTCGTGATACCAAAACCAGCCGTGCTGTGGCTATTAAAGTCAACAGGAACCACCCTGATACTCTGCAACAGGCAAAACTGGAAATTTTCATCCTGGAGCAGATGAGAAGGTTAGATCCAGATGCCGCCAACATAGTTAAATGGAACGGCTTTTTCCATGACGGAGAGCGGGTCTGCTTAAACTTTGAACTCCTCGATCAATGCCTGTGGGACTACATACGGGACCGGAAAAACCAGGGTCTCCCCATACGCGAAGTCAGGCCAATTTTACATCAACTCACAAATGCCCTGTCACACCTGGGTTCTGTGGGAATAGTGCACGCTGACCTCAAACCTGGAAACATCATGGTTGTTAACCGCCATGAGTCTCCAGTCAAAGTCAGACTTATAGACTTTGGCCTCGCATGTCCTGCGTCTGCAGTGAATCCTAGTGATTGTGTGGGGACAGTTGGTTATAGTGCACCTGAGGTTATGCTTGGCCTTCCTTATAATGAAGCAGCTGACATGTGGTCTTTGGGGCTGGTAGCTGTGGAACTTGGTACAGGGGTGCCACTCTACCCTGGAAATGGAGAATATGATGTTTTAAAATTCATCATAGAGACTCAGGGACAGCCACCAGATCATGTTCTGGACTCTGGCGTGTACACTGAAGACTTTTTCATTGAAGACAACTACAACCAACAGCGCTGGACATTTAAGACTGACCAACAATTTCAGTGCAAGACAGGATATGAGTCCCTGGAGACTCGATACATAAAACTTACGCGTCTTGATGACCTCGAACAAGTAATGGCGTTTAGACGAGGACCTGAAAATGGCCAACGTTTATTTGTCAGATTAATTAAAGGGATGTTGGCCTTGGATGCACACCAGCGGATAACACCCGCGGAGGTTCTCCAGCATCCCTTTTTCAACCCTGGCCTCTCTAAGAGGTTCCCATGTATTGACATTGAAAGACCATACCTCCACCTTGGACAAAAGTGACAAAAACACAAACTGGGGTTGGAAAAGGATATTAACAGCATTGGAAAAATTCATTAAGCTGCTCCAATAATGATCACTTTGGCTTGTTTTTTTTGTTTTTTTTAATTTTCACTCCCCCCACTCCAACCAGTCGCGACAGATGACTGTCCCTTCCTGAGCCTGGTTCTGTCGAAGGTTTCTTCCTTTTAGAAGGGAGTTTTTCCTTCCCACTGTTGCTAAATGCTTGCTCATAGGGAATCGTCTGATTGTTGGGGTGGCCAAAACTCTAGGGGAACTAGCAATTCTTGTGAAAATTTAAAAAAAAAAAAAGCCTACCAATATTCAAAGCGGAGCAGCGGACACCTTACCATCACATCAGTCCTTCAATCAGACCAAAACCACCATGTTAACAGAAATAAATTCAATACAAATTGGAAATAAATAAATTGCCTAATAATTGTTCTTTTTGATTGTTTATAAATATATAGTGCTACCCTTCAGCCTCCTAGTAGACATACCAGTGTTATAAATGTGAACCACCTCTGATTTTCAAAAAAGTTGGCCTCTGACCTTGAAGTCAAGGTCACTGAGATTTAAGCTTCACAGAGATTTTCAGCAGATGCAACCATGGTATTGATTTGAAAATTCTACACAATCACAAACTTGGGTGTCCACAGCGCCTCGCCATATACCAAAGATTAAGAGGTGGGGTTTTTTATATAAAGATTACAACACACAAATAACAAAAAATGCTAACGCTATTGTCATTTTTGACAACGCTATTTTGATGTTGTCTAATGTAGTGCAAAAAACAAATAAATAAAATATATATATATTACATACATATGTAATACATATACACACTATAAAAAAATTTAGTGGTCCACAATGGGGTCAGCGAACAGAATGACGGAAGAAAGTCACTGTTATATGACAATGGTGGTATTTTTTTTTGTATGTTTGTCACACACGTTTCAGATCATCAAACAATTATTTTTTTTAATGTATAGTTAGCATAAGATTAGCACAGTGAAACTGGAGGATGAACGCTAACTTTTTTTCCCCATTCGATAAAAGTTAGAGCAGCTGCGAGAGAATTCAAGATTAATGAATCAATGGTACGAAAAAGAGGAAGCAAGAAGAATGAGTTGAGTAAAGTTTGACTTATCTGACTGTTTTGTTTCGCTTAATGCGCCTTATGTATGAAAACAGGCCGTTATCGACAGTCAGCCTTATGGCCTGAAAAATATGGTATGGGGCACTGAGGGTGCAACAGAAGTGGCAATGTCCAAAAGAAGAGGAATCTAACGGTGATTAAATGGTTTTTCTAAGTTGAACGGTGTTGAAGGAGATAGACGGCAAAAAACGTACAGAATAGATAATAAAATATTATAATAATAAAGATTTGAATAACAATACTGTGAATGCAATTGCTGTGTGAATGCTGATAGCTGAATGTTTTGAGCTGAAATGAAATAATTGCTTCACTTTATTGGTACAATAAGGTCAAAGACATTATGCACAAAACTGGTGGTAAAATATCACAGGTTGATCCTGCAGTGTTCTATTGTCAGAATGAACAATCTGAGATTACAGGAGTGCTTGCATGTCACGTTGATGATTTCCTTTGGGCTGGTTCAAGTCACTTTGCAACTCATATCATTCCTGTACTGAAATCTACCTTCCTTGTGGGCCGTGAAGAACATGACAGTTTTTTTTTATGTTGGTATGGACATTTGTACAGTTAATGATGTAATAGAGGTGCATCAATAACTTTACATTGACAACCTACAACCTGTTCAGTTACAAGCAGCACGGGCTGTACAGAGGGATGCTTCCTTATGTGAAACAGAACGGGAGCAACTCAGGTCAAAAATAGGACAGATTTTGTGGGTTGCCAAACAAACGAGACCAGATATTATGTTTGACACATGCAGCCTGGGATCTAATATCAAAGGTGCAATTGTGCAGTCCATTCATGAAGTGAACAAAGTTATCTGTAAACTTAAAGTAGAGAAAGTGACTCTTAAGTTTCAACACTTGGGTAACAGTGAGGATTTGGCATTGTTTTTTTTCAGTGACACTTCATTTGGCAGCCTTCCCACTGGCAGTACTCAAGGAGGGGCATTAATCATCCTTATGGGTAAAGGAAGAAAGTTTTGTCCTCTCTTTTGGCAGTCTAAAAAATAAAAATAAAAAAATATCAGGCGTGTGGTCAGAAGTACACTGGCAGGAGAAACTCTTGCCATGTCAGATGGAATAGACAGTGCTGTCTTCCTGGCAACACTTTTTTCTGAGCCCAAAGACCAATAGAAGCCCTCAGACACAAATTAAAGCTCTAGAAAAAGGGTTTGGACCGAAACGTAAAAACATCCAGACCGCCGCTGCTGCAAGGACACAAAACAGCACCCACTAAACACCAGAAGCTATTGAGAAGGGTTACAAACATCTGGACACTTCACATTACAGATGGGAGTCACCCACCAACACCAACTTTAACTGTTTCCCTCACAGCTTGGACTTGGTTCTGTCACGCAAATATTAAATCTAATTATAAGAATGTTTGTCTTGTTTACAAGAAAAAGCTCCATTTCCTAAAGCACAACTCAAGTTTTTATGATATTTTACCCACAATTAAAAGCTGATTTTTCCAAAATCTGACTAAAGTCAAGGATTTATCTCTTTTTTCTCTTCTGGAAAATGACTTAACTTGTTTTTTCTTAATGTTTTTGTGATATAATTGCTCTTAGCTTATTCCATTCAACGCAAACAATGCTTTTTTACCTCTGCAGGCTCTGTCCTAACTCTATTTGGATCCAGCCTGGACTCAATCCGACTTTAGCTTTTGCTAATTTGCTCTGGCCTCCCTTCAAATCCTACAGCTCCGACGAGGAGACAGTAAAAAGCAGTGGCAATAACTCACTCCTTGGCTGATCCGTCGCTGGTGGCGGTTCCGGCGAGCACTGGGAGCCGGAGACAGAGTGGGAGGACGAGTGCAGCTCCTCCACCGACGACTCGGGGCTGTCTGACACCGGAGCCAAAGAGATCTGAGTGTCCAGATCCAGGAAGGGGGAGAAGGAGAGCCTGGCCGGGTCGATGTCCTGAAGCTGGTTGATGATATCGCTGATGGATTCCTTCATGCTGTCGAGCTCCTTCGCATTCTGCCGGTTAGTGGCCTGAAGCCCCGAGGTGCTCATAGTCACAGAGCCTGAGAGGAGCAGGAAGAGGTCCAGGTGGAAATCAGGCCAAGATCAGTTTAAAACATCAGACTGCGGAAAGAGAAAAGAGTGAGGGAGAAAATCACCTTAATTCCCCAAAGTGTCAGAAAAGCTTGATTAATACACACGTCTGAAAAATTATCCCCGAGAAAACACAGTGATTCATCTTTATTTTCCCTTAAATATCGTCAGTAATCTGCTTTCTTTCAAGCCTCTGTTGTCTTTGCCCTTTTCTTCTACCTGTAAGGCCCAAATTATATCCTGCTTCAGGAATCTGTTTGTCTTGACCAGAACAGCCCTGACCTCAGGGGAAAGGTCAGCGCTGAGGGAGACGCTTACACTCAAAAACTTCACTGGGACTTTATGCGGGCTTTTTTGGGGGGAGGATAGAGGAAATTATGGGTTTATGCACATGGTTATACAATAATCATCACTGACAGGATGTCAAAGTTTATCTTCCCCTGTTTCTGTTGGGAACACTTTCTCATCAGGTTTGAATCCCTGTCAGTAGAGAAACTCAGGAAATCAGCACACGAATGCGTCACACTCTCGTGCACACCGAAGCACGTCACAATAATCGCAGACTCCAGCTTTATGATCTACAGCAGGAAGTCCAGAAGGTGGCTGGCGTGCACCGCGCTGTTGCCCTGCATCCTTTAAACGTATCACACATGAGACTGTGTGAATCTGCAGGTTTCAACACTTTGGAGGGAGCTTATTATTAGTTAAAAGCTTCCTTTTGGCTCGTATTTCGCAGCAGGATGACTCAAATATCTATGTAGTAAAATGGAAAGCACTGCAGAGGTGTAATAAATATGCTTTGACCGTTTTCACCTAAAAGGAGCAAATCGATACTTTGGGAGATAAGAAGCCCAAAACCATGAAGCTACAGCAAACAGCTGACCTGCCGAGCAAAACTGAAACAGAGAGAAATGTTAAATGTGTATTTCCTCACAAACTGATTAAACAAATGAGACATAATGTGTTTATTAACAAGATTTAAAGGCACTGGAAGTATTCACATAACGTCCCCCCTGTTTCTAATCTTTCTTGAGAGCAAAGTGCTCCGACTGCTCAGTGTGTCACCATCAGGAAGCTCTAAAGTTATATTTTGAAGTGTGGATGTCACTACACGTCCCTTCAGTACTGATAATCAGTTCTCTGCATCTTGTAAAAAGTATTTCCTGTCCTGGCAGCTTTGACCAAAGTTTTAGAAGCTACAAATTTTAAAAACACATATTTCAAATCCAAAAAAACACAGGATTATAACACTGATGGGATTTCAATTCAGAAACTCGTGGATTCATGGAAAATCTTGTGTTACATTGCTACTGTGAGGTCAGACTTTAGCTTTCTTCTAAGAGAACTCTGGAGGATGAAACAGGGCAACGTTTCACCTGTTCCCATCTCATGATGTGAAACTGAACCAGAGATGTTCAAGTTAGTGAAAAAGGTCTAAAAAAGCACAGAAGCAGCTTACTGGAACATCTCCTTAATGGCTCTTCATGGACTACTTCAACTCCACTAATCCTCGCAAATAATCCTAATCAGTTATTGTAACACTGTACCTTTTCCTGTATTACAACTGCACAACAAACACAGTAAATACTATCTATAAATACATATTCATTTATGACTGTTTTTCTACACATATGCATACACACGGACGAATGTTTCCAGCACTTATGAACTCTAAAGCACATAAAATGCACTTACTGGACAAAAGCGTCTGCCAGGTGTGCGTAAAATAACATCAGTCACGCGCCTTTGTCTTCAAAGGCTTCATTAACATCTGCAGATTGAATCTGGAGCATTTTTCTGTGGGTTTTCTTGGCGCACAACCAACTGTGGCGCAGAGCGGGCGCGCACGGCGACGTTTCTCCAAACAAGCGAGGACCTTACCATGTATAGAGATCAATTAGGAGCCACGGGGCTTGAAGGTCTGGAGGAATAAATGTCGGTGGCGGTTATCGGAGCTGGCCTGGATGTGGCGCGTAGGGGGCGGAGAGGGGTATGTGGCTTTAAAACCCGCTGAAAAATAACTTTCCCCTCAGTGTTGAGCCACTCTCTGAAAACAAAAACTTTATACGATGCCTCCTCCACGAAGCTTCTCGGGCTCAGTGTAGCAGCTGCAGGAAACACCTCATTTATTGATAGATAAATAAATCAAATGAGGGGAAAACGCACGCGTGAAAGCTACGCGTAAAGGACAGGTCATTCACAAATCACGAATCGTGTATTTTGTGGCATCCAGCAGCAATTAAAGCGATTCATTTCATTTCACAGACAAACCTGCCTCACTTTGGCGAAACGAAATGCCCAAATGTGCAGATCAGCAGAACAAGAAGCGTTACTCTTATAAATGAACTTACTTTAGTCAGAGGTTGCGGAGTATTTGGGTGAGTTTACTCTCCTCGCTGTTTAAAAAAAACCCTCCGTCCTCGTCTGCCTTTCTTCCCTCCCCCTCCGTTTGCTTTTTGTCTTCCAGGATCCCGAACTTCTGAATCAAATTTCAGGACGGACAAAATACTAGGCTTTTTCCTCCGCCCACACAAGTTTTTTTTTTTCCTTCCTGGGTACCATGTCAAACACCATATGGAGCAAATAAAGGCAGAGGAGCGGCAGCAGCAAGAGGAGGAGGAGGAGGCACTTACTTTTAGTTTACCTTCAAATTCAACATGAGCAATCACATCCATCACGAACACGAGTGCATCTAAACAGGGCAGTAAATATTTACAATGAAACCAAACCTCGGCGCGCCTGATATTCATACACAGGATGAGTGCGTGAACTCCGAGTATATTAATGCTCACTCAGACAGCATCAGCTACTACAGACAACCGTTTATAGAAAGTCTTTTCACTCAATAATAAGTGATGAACTTTTCAAAATTAAGGTTATAGAGACGTCATTGTGTTGTTTTCTGATATTGTTGGGCTTTTCATTATCAGTCACTCCAACTTCCAACAGTCCACCACCGATAACTGCTCGGTGGCGTCGGGCGCGACGAACAGACGCCAAACCTTTTTGGATTGTGTGTAACTTTACTGCGCATGCCCCATTTTCTCTAAACATCTGATTCCTGGAATTTCTCACCAAATAGATAAAAGAAAAGCGTTTAACATCTTTGCCCACAAACAATACATAAAAGCCACTGGTGAATGAAGTCTCACACATGGATCCTGGGATGCTTAATGTGCTGTCAGTGAATATCAGATTACCAATGGTAATAAAGGAGTGATCTAGGAAAGGTGTGCGCATGCGTTACCATCTTTCCACTTGCCCTTGTGACACTTCCATTTCCTCCTTAACAGGAAGTGATGAGCAGGGTTTGCGCAGTTTAAAGCTCTGCTGCAGCGGTGCAGATGTTCAAAGGGTTACAGATACCTGCAGAGAGCAGCTGAGATTTTTGAAAATCTATTTATTTCATGCCTGAGAAACAAAGCAGACCTTTTGAAAATCCTATTACAGGATGTTTCCTTAGAGGAAATTCTCACATCGCTGCTTTTCGCTATGTTGAGGAGCGTTTCCTGGAAACACACGACTTTCACCCTTGAAAAATAGGGAGACCTGAACGTGGAATGATTGGAATTCAATCACCTCAACTTTATTAATATTTATTTTTGTCTGACTCTCTTTTAGTTCAGCCTCCCTGAGCCCATGTGTTTTCCAAACATGTCGCTTTCTCCTCTTCCTCACAGTCATCTGTATGCTCAATGAAAAATTTCAACAACTGAAGATAAGAGGATCATAAAATAACAATCTAAATATGAAAATTAAATGACACCTAGGCATGAATGCTTTATTTCCCCCAGTTCTTATCAGGGATATTTTATTGCATAAGAAAACATTTTAAAATATACAGATAACAGCTGTAGATTTGCAATATAATCAATAAATTTAAAAAAAAAATCATGACTATAAACAACATTCTGGATTCTGAGCTGTAAATATATATATACACACAGATATGAGTTTATTGCTTGTGTAATGAGTCCAGGAGAAGGACATCTGTTGAGCGACCAGCAGCATGTCTGAAACACCGCTCTGCTGTCATTTCAAGCCAACGGGAGGATGGGGGAGGATGGAGGAGGGCGCACAGGTCCACCACAAACCAACAGTCTGCAGGTTACCAAGGTCCAACTGGCTTCTGCCTTTTCGCCAAAGCAAACATGGGCTGTGAAAGTCACATTAAGCAGTCAAAGTGGGGGGTTTGTCAGTCCTCTGACAGCAGCCTGTGGAAGTGATCCTTCCTCTTCTTCAGCACCTCCCGAAAATCCTCCTGAAAAAACACCAGCGAGAGATATTCAGATATTCAGAGTCAATCATGAAACCGGGGGAGGAAAGACAACAGGCAGATGCTTCTGCAGATAACCAGCTGTTTCACTCACAGCTCACTGACCGGGGAATCAACAACAACCCTAAAAGAAAAGGAAAATCCATTTTCTCTATGACAATCTGAGTCTGTAGCACTTAGCCTGCCCGGCATGCCCAGAATACCCTTTCACTATCTGTCCTCACCAAACAACAAGCACGGTGACGCTGAGCAGCTACACGACAAGGTTATCAACTCAGCGAGCCAGCCCGGGCCTCCCCGCTCCAGCCATCAGCATGTTCACATAAAACAGGAAGCGAGCGCAGCATGCGACTCATCCCAAACATGGACAGGTTTATGCAGCAAAGTTTTCAAACAAGGGGACAAATTATAACGCTGACAATAAAAAACTAAACCCAGTGTGGATCCGCCGAATATTACAACATGTATCTCACCATATTCACGTGTCCAGTCTGTGAGACACAAATGAATGTGAAGCATAAATGAGACTTGTACTACGGCTAAGTAGAAATGTGCTGTAAGAGAACCACACCAGTTACCGTGCATTCTTACAGCCTCAGCTATTAAGATAAATCATTGTATTAAATGATGAAGATTTTCTAGTTTATCGAATGTGAGCATGTGAGAACTCTTTGTTGTACATGATAGATTAATAGTTCATGACAATTATTAACTGCAGCTACATAACAGACATCAGAAAAAACATACTAGCATGTTTGAATCTCGTGAGATTAAAGACAAACGCTTGCATCTTATCACAGGCACCATCACACAGACGATTAAACATTTGTTTAACAAAACCGATGCAAATGAGCTCTGAGTCGATTAAGTGTCCGCCTGCCACACATCTAAACGTCTGTATAGATCGCAGGAAGCAGGCTCACGGACGAGAGGCCTGCACTAAAGCTGACGATCAAAGCTACTTATCTGAATTTTATACTCATTTTAAAATCTTTTTTGTTAACTGTAACTCATGTAACAACGTGAGTGGCCACTTGGCGGCAGCAGAAACAACACTAGCATACATTTTGACTTGATTCGGACCTTAAAGCTCAATCCTTTAATTTGGTTGGCGTTTGTGTCCAGCTGACTACTGTAACTCACACTTTTACTCTCCAAGATCTGCTCTCGTTCTCTCATAATCTCTAAAGTAAACGTGAGGCACTGATAAATGCCATTTGTATGGGTTTGCTGTCCGGTGCAGAGCAGCACCTGCAGAGCAGCGGGGTTTTTCTCTGAAAACAGCCGCCTGCCGGGACCAAAAACAATGATGCTGGTGCAGTGAGAGTGGAAGCGGTGAAGGAGGAAGCACATGTTGTTGCCTCTGAATCCATTTTAAACAAGTGCACAGTAAACACAGAAGATGTAAGCAGACTTACAGCTGCAGACAGTTTCTCCATGTAGGGGATGAGCTTCTGCAGCTCTCTGTCATCAGACTCCCCAGACCAGCTCTTGATGGGAATCGTGTTCAACAACTACAAAAAACAAACATGTTATTAAAAGTCAGTAACAGCAACAAAGTGCTGACAGAGCAAAACAAAGTAATTAATTAAGGATGTGTGCGAATAGTCAACAAGATGAATAATCGTCATTACTGTCAGTCGATGCCAGACGTAATCATTTAGTCTAATTATTAACATTTTAATTGATGCCCAGTTACCATAAGTTGTTGTGTCATAAATGTTATGCAGCCATCTGCCACCAGATGGAGCTAAAGTCCCAATATCTGAGCCTGGTCTCATTCTTTATACTGTTACTGTTAGCTCGAAGAATGAGATAGTGGATACAATCGGTGCGATGAGCTTTCTCCGAAGGGTGGACGGGTCTCTGTTAGCACAGGGTGAGAAGTTCAGTCATTCAAGTGGGGCTCAGAGAAAATCAAAGAACACAGCCTTTAAACTTACATTATATGGATATGTGTGGGGTGCATTATCCAGAACCACCGTCTTCTTCAGATCCCTCCCGAGGATGCTGAGATCTTTGATGTAGTGGCCAAGAACACAGGCACAGTCGTCCTGATACAGCCGGTGTCTACCACAGAAATCACAAGTGAAACTCACATTTACCGTCCTCGCTGTATGGCACGGGCAGAATGTTAAAGGGAACATTTGAAGCAGGCCATGTCGAATTTCTCAGCACGCAACACAGCAGCAGTGCGATTCCGCACGTCTCTGCACTCACGCACCGAGTTTACAAAACACAAGTGGAAGCAGCTCATACCGAAACAGCTTTCTCTGCGGGTCCAGGATGTCCAGGATCTTCTCGGCATATTCCTTCTTCGCACACGTGTAAACGAACAGCTGGAACAGAGCACGCACGGCAGTTGGTACAATTCCACACTTTTAACTGCTCCACGTTAAAGCAGTGAGAGAAAAATAATTTGTTTAACGTGTGAATGAGGCTCAAAATAACCAAACTATTTGCTAATCTACACACTGACACACACCTCGTAGATTTTTGCCATGGCCTGCAGGAACTCCTTCACATGTGGTCGTAGCACCATGTATACCTGTTGAGAACAGGGGAAGAATAAGTGGTCAAGTCAGTAACCTCAGGTCTGCTCTACTGACTGAAGCTCATCTTTTAACTCTGTTCCCCATCAAGACATCTGACAACCTTCCGGGTACCCTTTATGATGAGCTTTGACACCTTGGTATATACACACCAATAAAAACGGTTTGACCACCTCTAGAATGGTTTGTCTGCATCAACAGAGGCCACCCTCACCAACTGCTGATGCACACTCAGTCATTTTGTTCTATAAGCCTGAGAAATGACAGAAACCACTCAGTTCATAAAAGAGCTTTGAGGGTTACACGTAGTAGGCTTTAAGGGGTAAAGAGTTAAGTGCAGTTGTAGAGTCAGCTCCTGGACTCACAGCGTCCCAGATGCCAAAATTCCCCAGTTGCTCACAAAACAGAAGAGAGGTCAAAGAAATCAAATGCATATTTCAAAATTCATAAAAATGTGTGTATCTTTTCAGTTTTCCAAAGTGGGTTTTTGCACTTCATCAACTGCAGTTTTTAATTTTTAGAGTGAATGAAAAATGGTTTTACAGATGTTCGCATGCAACACTTTCTACTAGTTTCCTAATTCATGCATCTTGTACGTAAATGAGCCAACAAGGAAGTATGAAATAGAAAAGTGCACAATTTCCAAATACAGAAACCCAACCGCATCAAGTTATTAAAAACAAAATCCAATAGGTTATGTGACTTTCAACTGAAATATACATTTCCTTTTGTTTTTAACGACATTAGGAAAGATAACATAATGTAGAGTTCCCCTGAAAATATTGGCTGTTTGACGATCTGCTGGTATCAGCATTTATAAAAGCTGATTAAAGAGTAAAGACACGTGAAATTATCCATGACTTGTGACAATGCAGTTAAAAAAAAATAAAAAATTTAAATTATTGCCACATCATGTTAATAAGGACTCCAATAAGCAGGGGTAACAAATGTTAGGGAAGTCTGCTTCTGTTTTGTGTCTCTGAAAGAAAAAGAAACCTGCTGATATATCAGTAACATCATCACCAGCTCTGTGATATAATGCACCAACATGTGAGGCACATGTTAAGTTCTCAAAATTGAATCAAAATGAAAGATCTTGTTTGTTGTTAAATAAGCTGCTGTGGTAAACATCTGGTCTGCAGAAGAGACTACCACAGAGGGTTGTGAAGAGTGGCTTTCAGTGAGTGGTCACCTTGTACTGATGGTCCTGGAAAGCTGCATGGAAGGTGTACTCTGCGTCTTCGATCACATTCAAAGAGCTGAACATCAGGGTCTCCTCCTGGAAATAAACACGACCACATGCCTCAGATTACTTAATATTTTAAATATATAACTGACTGCTTTCACAAGGGAACAAGGTGAAAGTGTCCAGTTTATGTTTTTAACCATGTTAAAGCCACAGAAAGTCAATCTTTAACAATAAAATGTAGACCATACTCTATTCTTGCTAAATACAACATCCAAAAGGAATTGCAGATTAGGGGTGGGTTTTTATAATCGATTTATCGATTAAAATCGATTCTGGCGTGAAATCGATTCATTAAAATCCTAAATCGATTTTTTAATATGAATTTATTTTGCCCGAAATGGCAGAATCTCAGGTGAAATCTCACAAAATTTCAACAACCACCAAACAGCTAAGACAGTAAATGAGAGCAGGAACACGGATTCTGCACAAAGACGTAAACACACAGCGGGACCCGTGGATCAGAATCAGTGAGATGTCGCCTTTCTCACCCGACAGCATGGACACGGTCAGGGCTGAAAGCCGACAGCTCGCTGATTCTGATCTGTCGGGGGGTCCGCGCTTTGTGTTTACGCCCTTTTTGTGGGTTGCCAAACAAACGAGACCAGATGTTATGTTTGACACATGCAGCCTGGGATCTAATATCAAAGGTGCAATTGTGCAGTCCATTCATGAAGTGAACAAAGTTATCCGTAAACTTAAAGTAGAGAAAGTGACTCTTAAGTTTCAACACTTGGGTAACAGTGAGGATTTGGCATTGTTTTTTTTCAGTGACGCTTCATTTGGCAACCTTCCCGCTGGCGGTACTCAAGGAGGGGCATTAATCATCCTTATGGGTAAAGGAAGAAAGTTTTGTCCTCTCTTTTGGCAGTCAAAAAAAATAAAAATAAAAAAAATATCAGCCGTGTGGTCAGAAGTACACTGGCAGGAGAAACTCTTGCCATGTCAGATGGAATAGACAGTGCTGTCTTCCTGGCAACACTTTTTTCTGAGCTTAAAACTGGTAACACTGGTCTGAATGCTGTGTGTCTGTGTGCCTGACAATCATTCCTTGTTTGATGCACTCAAGTCCACTACGCAGGTTACAGAGAAGAGACCGAGGCTGGAAATGAGCAGCATTAAAGAGCTCATACAAGCCATTAAAATCAGACAGATTGGTTGGTCAGATTCCAAATCCCAACTTGCTGATTATCTGACAAAAAAAAGGAGTTTCACCTTTAACCCTTCTAAAAGCACTAGATGAAGGACTCTGGATACTGTGATCCTTTGTTTACGAAGTTTTCTTTGCATTAAAATGCACTCTCGTTTATTGTGTGCAGTGATAGTATGCTTTAAGTAAAGAAAAGCACATTGAAAGGTTTCCTGAATGTTCTATAATGTTGACAAAGTGTTTTTGTTTTGTTTACATATATATGTATACAAATGTTTAAAAGGGGTGTTTATACTTTTATTTTTAAAAAAGAAAGAGGGAGATTGTTAACTTGTTATTTTCTGTTATATCGCGAGAGTACTGTTGCCTGCGGTGGGTTGTTGTTATTGTGGGTGAGCGGAAAAACACGACGTAAGGAATAAAGTGAGACTACGACGTTGTGTATTTTGACTTTACAATATTCTTTTATTCACCATATCACTGAAATGTGGGAGAATCCACTGCAGAAAGATCAATGCTTTAAGTTTTAATGATCCAGTCAGAAAAGATGATTCTAAAAGTCATCAACTGACTCCAAAAGCCCAGATCTGAACCACCTGTCTGCTGAAAACAAATGCACCAATCAAACAGAAGCCCGAATTTCATGGGCCAATCGGAATGCATTGCTCTAGTTGTCCAGGACTAACTACTGACACACTATTACTCTGTGGCAAAACCCTTTCAAATCTGCCTCGGTGCACTTGTTGAACAACTGCTTCTAAATCCAAGACCCTAACTCCCATCAAAATCATTTTCAAACGGTGACAATCCCGAGGACCTGTTCTATACAACAGTGTGTTCTTCATGTTCCTGCTGTCAAAACTTTGGCCGCAGGAGCAATTTAAAAAGTGGGGTCTTTCCTGCTGTTGAGACAAACTCCTGACTGAAAATATAATGTATTTCTATGGGTCAGTTAGAGGGTTATCCCTCCACTTGGATCCACACAGTTTAAAAAGTTTACATCTCTGAGCTTTGAAAGACATGCTGTTGGAAAGACAACAACGATGGCTACGTGAAGGTAAAATGATGGCTGTAGAGCAAACACTGTGCACACAGCAGCAGTTGAAACACACACACACACGCTTACTAGCATTCACACTAATAAAGAATAACACTGTTGTCATTGTTGATTTTGTGTCTTCACCCTGAGTCCATCCCCTGCCAAGCTGCACCTGTGATTCTGCGGCTGCTCGCTGATGAGCTGACCGATAAGTAAATCTTATCCTGGATCTTATGCTCTGCATCCTTACCCTATCACCTCTGCGTCCCACAGGGCGCCAGCCTGCCCTGTTGAAACACTATTTTTTTCAGTGTTTCAACTGAAAAAAATAGAATGCCTTTGAACCAAAACAGAATGCCTTTGATCCTTTGTTATGTCATCATCTTGCTGTTACACTTTACTGCTTAACGGACGTAGACCTGACAGCAACCAAAACCTTTTTGGAAAGTTTTGAGAAAATTTCACATTTCTCAGCAATTCACCGATCAAGCCGACACATTCCACCATGTCAGCTAACCCATCCTTCAGCTCAAATGAGCTTGAAATAGTTGAAGGGAGCATTTTGGGAAACCACTACAAGGTAGAGGCTTTCCTCGGAGAAGGGGGCTTTGGTATTGTAGCCAAATGTCTTGATACCAAAACCAACCGAGCTGTGGCTATTAAAGTCAACAGGAACCACCCTGATACTCTGCAACAGGCAAAACTGGAAATTTTCATCCTGGAGCAGCTGAGAAGGTTAGATCCAGATGCCGCCAACATAGTTAAATGGAACGGCTTTTTCCATGACGGAGAGCGGGTCTGCTTAAACTTTGAAATCCTTGATCAATGCTTGTGGGACTACATACGGGACCGGAAAAACCAGGGTCTCCCCATAAGCGAAGTCAGGCCAATTTTACATCAACTCACAAATGCCCTGTCACACCTGGGTTCTGTGGGAATAGTGCACGCTGACCTCAAATCTAGAAACATCATGGTTGTTAACCGCCATGAGTCTCCCATCAAAGTCAAACTTATAGACTTTGGCCTCGCATGTCCTGCGTCTGCAGTAATGCCTGGTGACCGTGTGGGGACGGTTGGTTATAGTGCACCTGAGGTTATGCTTGGCCTTCCTTATAATGAAGCAGCTGACATGTGGTCTTTGGGGCTGGTAGCTGTGGAACTTGGTACAGGGGTGCCACTCTATCCTGGGAGAAATTATTATGATGTTTTAAAATTCATCATACAGACCCAGGGACAGCCACCAGATCATGTTCTGGACTCTGGCGTGTACACTGAAGACTATTTCATGGAAGACAACTACAACCAACAGCGCTGGACATTTAAGACTGAAAAACAATTTCAGTGCGAGACAGGATATGAGTCCCTGGAGACTCGATACATAAAACTTGCGCGTCTTGATGACCTCGAACAAGTAATGGTGTTTGAACGAGGACCTGAAAATGGCCAACGTTTATTTGTCAGCTTAATTAAAGGGATGTTGGCCTTGGATGCAAACCAGCGGATAACACCCTCGGAGGTTCTCCGGCATCCCTTTTTCAACCGTAAGAGTTCCCCTTGCACTAACATGAGTACTGAAAGACCACAAAACCCTGTGGTCTTTCAGCACCCTTCAAACTTGAAAAGCAGGAGATCACAGAAAATCAACTGCAGTTTCCAAAACTCGGTTGAATTTTCAAGTATGCGTCCACACTCATCCTTCAACTCAGATGAGCTTGAAATAGTTGAAGGGAACATTTTGGGAAACCGCTACAAGGTAGAGGCTTTCCTCGGAGAAGGGGGCTTTGGTATTGTAGCCAAATGTCGTGATACCAAAACCAACCGTGCTGTGGCTATTAAAGTCAACAGGAACCGCCCTGATATTCTGCAACAGGCAAAACTGGAAATTTTCATCCTGGAGCAGCTGAGAAGGTTGGATCCAGATGCCGCCAACATAGTTAAATGGAACGGCTTTTTCCACGACGGAGAGCGGGTTTGCTTAAACTTTGAACTCCTCGATCAATGCCTGTGGGACTACATACGGGACCGGAAAAACCAGGGTCTCCCCATAAGCGAAGTCAGGCCAATTTTACAGCAACTCACAAATGCCCTGTCACACCTGGGTTCTGTGGGAATAGTGCACGCTGACCTCAAACCTGGAAACATCATGGTTGTTAACCGCCATGAGTCTCCCATCAAAGTCAAACTTATAGACTTTGGCCTCGCATGTCCTGCGTCTGCAGTGAATCCTAGTGATTGTGTGGGGACAGTTGGTTATAGTGCACCCGAGGTTATGCTTGGCCTTCCTTATAATGAAGCAGCTGACATGTGGTCTTTGGGGCTGGTAGCTGTGGAACTTGGTACAGGGGTGCCACTCTACCCTGGAAATGGAGAATATGATGTTTTAAAATTCATCATAGAGACTCAGGGACAGCCACCAGATCATGTTCTGGACTCTGGTGTGTACACTGAAGACTTTTTCATTGAAGACAACTACAACCAACAGCGCTGGACATTTAAGACTGACCAACAATTTCAGTGCGAGACAGGATATGAGTCCCTGGAGACTCGATACATAAAACTTACGCGTCTTGATGACCTCAAACAAGTAATGGCGTTTAGACGAGGACCTGAAAATGGCCAACGTTTATTTGTCAGCTTAATTAAAGGGATGTTGGCCTTGGATGCACACCAGCGGATAACACCCGCGGAGGTTCTCCAGCATCCCTTTTTCAACCCTGGCCTCTCTAAGAGGTTCCCATGTATTGACATTGAAAGACCATACCTCCACCTTGGACAAAAGTGACAAAAACACAAACTGGGGTTGGAAAAGGATATTAACAGCACTGGAAAAATTCATTAAGCTGCTCCAATAATGATCCCTTTGGCTTGTTTTTTTTTTTATTTTCACTCCCCCCACTCCAACCAGTCGCGGCAGATGGCTGTCCCTTCCTGAGCCTGGTTCTGTCGAAGGTTTCTTCCTTTTAGAAGGGAGTTTTTCCTTCCCACTGTTGCTAAATGCTTGCTCATAGGGAATCGTCTGATTGTTGAGGTGGCCAAAACTCTAGGGGAACTAGCAATTCTTGTGAAAATTTAAAAAAAAAAAAAAGCCTACCAATATTCAAAGCGGAGCAGCGGACACCTTACCATCACATCAGTCCTTCAATCAGACCAAAAACACCATGTTAACAGAAATAAATTCAATACAAATTGGAAATAAATAAATTGCCTAATAATTGTTCTTTTTGATTGTTTATAAATATATAGTGCTACCCTTCAGCCTCCTAGTAGACATACCAGTGTTATAAATGTGAACCTCCTCTGATTTTCAAAAAAGTTGGCCTCTGACCTTGAAGTCAAGGTCACTGAGATTTAAGCTTCACAGAGATTTTCAGCAGATGCAACCATGGTATTGATTTGAAAATTCTACACAATCACAAACTTGGGTGTCCACAGCGCCTCGCCATATACCAAAGATTAAGAGGTGGGGTTTTTTTATATAAAGATTACAACACACAAATAACAAAAAATGCTAACGCTATTGTCATTTTTGACAACGCTATTTTGATGTTGTCTAATGTAGTGCAAAAAAATGAATAAATAAAATAAATATATATTACATACATATGTAATACATATACACACTATAAAAAAATTTAGTGGTCCACAATGGGGTCAGCGAACAGAATGGCGGAAGAAAGTCACTGTTATATGACAATGGTGGTATTTTTTTTTTGTATGTTTGTCACACACGTTTCAGATCATCAAACAATTATTTTTTTTAATGTATAGTTAGCATAAGATTAGCATAAGATTAGCACAGTGAAACTGGAGGATGAACGCTAATTTTTTTCCCCACTCGATAAAAGTTAGAGCAGCTGCGAGAGAATTCAAGATTAATGAATCAATGGTACGAAAAAGAGGAAGCAAGAAGAATGAGTTGAGTAAAGTTTGACTCATCTGACTGTTTTGTTTCGCTTAATGCGCCTTATGTATGAAAACAGGCTGTTATCGACAGTCAGCCTTATGGCCTGAAAAATATGGTATGGGGCACTGAGTGTGCAACAGAAGTGGCAATGTCCAAAAGAAGAGGAATCTAACGGTGATTGAATGGTTTTTCTAAGTTGAACGGTGTTGAAGGAGATAGACGGCAAAAAACGTACAGAATAGATAATAAAATATTATAATAATAAAGATTTGAATAACAATACTGTGAATGCTTACCAGCATTCACACTAATAAGCTAAATAAGCAAACTATTCCTGACCATGAAAATATAATTAAACACACAAAAAAACTCAGTAAATATTGTTTGTGATTTTTCTTTAAGATGTCCTCAGTTCGTGTTCCACAGTCGACATCCATGGCTGTATCCCAATTCAGGGTCTGCAGCCTGCAGTACGCAGTCTTAACGGTCCACAAGGCCCGCGTACTCAAAGACCGCCAAGGCCGTAAGTGCGAGGCTTGTGAAATGGGACGGTCTAGCCTCCGTCGCGCTGCCCAGGTTGCCTAGAAACCATGATACTAACAGCTGGAAACATTTCAGCATTGTTTGACAGAAATGAAGGAGAAAATCTTTTGTTCATTTGTTTGTTTGTTTCTACATGAGCTTTGATTTGATAAGTATCTGAGGCTGAGACCACAGGACTGTAATACATGATTGTTGGGCTTCATTTCTGTACTGAACAGTCATTTTAAGATTAGCTAGTAAATGACAATTAGCTAATGTTGTTCATGAGACTAAAGTCATCTCACTTTGGTAATGTAAATATAATATGGCCAATATTAAAGTTATTATTTCAATCATTATTAGTTATTACAGCAGTGAATGAACTCTGATTCAAATACTGAGCTTCAGTGAAGATTCAAGCTGCATTTATTTATATTTCCTGTCACCTTAAATCTTCATTTAAAGACAGGTTCCTTTGACACTGTATATATAAATGTATTATATACAAGAGACAAATATATGTTATTTCAATATGTTGGCATTACTAAATTTGTCAACTATTGAACGGCGTATATTTTAAAGTAAAGGCTTTAAAACCACGTTAGCACAAACATCAGTAATGTCACATAACGTTGCCGACATGTGGCCAACAGTAATGTTTTAATGTTCTTCGTTATTAAACGTTTGCACATAAATAAGTGACATAATATTCAGTACTTTTAAAAGTTTACTCTTCAGCCGCCCCTCTTCCGCTCGGCAAAATTATCCACACCCACCGCCGCGCTATGCATTCTG
Organism: Neolamprologus multifasciatus; assembly: GCF_963576455.1. Classification (NCBI taxonomy): domain Eukaryota; kingdom Metazoa; phylum Chordata; class Actinopteri; order Cichliformes; family Cichlidae; genus Neolamprologus; species Neolamprologus multifasciatus. The sequence goes on along the minus strand of NC_140453.1, from coordinate 34,542,869 downwards.
GGATATGTTGGGCCACGAAGTCTACACCGCCACATCCTTAAAATTCAGGGAAATGAACGACGCATTTGAGGGCCACATTTCGAGCAGCCTTTGAATTGGGACAGCCTTCGTCGCGTCGCTGTGACGTAATCGGCATAAAAATGTGGCCTTTAAGGCTGCAGACCCTGAATTGGGATACAGCCCATGTGTCCGAGCTGCATGTGTGTGCAGCGAGCAGGAGGCAACGGAGGATAAAACTCACCAGATCGACCACCAGCGTTCCCTCTGGGGTGCTTCTGGTCTTCGGGGGAATATCTAGAAGAGCAGGTCTGGAATGCTGGGACCGCAACGGCATGTTCTTGATGAACGTAAAGCTGCAGATGAAAATGATGCTCAGCAACAGAAACTTTCAAACAAAACTTTGTGTCGTTTCTCAAATAGCTAAGTTACCAAACCCATATACACTGCCGGAGGTTTCTTCCTGTTAAAAGGGAGTTTTTCCTTCCCATTGTCGCCTAAATGCTTGCTCATAGGGGGTCATATGATTGTTGGGTTTTTCTCTGCATCTATTATTGTACGGTCTACTGTACAATATAAAGCGCCTGGAGATGACTGTTGTTGTGATTTGGCGCTATATAAATAAAATTGAATTGAATTGCCGACATGATGTTACTGAAGGAGTAGAAAAAGATATTTTTGGATTTTGTAAACTGATTTTGAATACTTCTTTTACAATAATGTATGAGATGAAGTTACATCATGGTCTTCTCCTGTGACTGTATGTAGAAAAACAACTTACGGATCAAAGATGTCATCGTCCTCGTCTCCACCCAGAAGGTCAATGGAGCCACAACCGAACACACCGCGTTCTGGGCTCATCAGTACACTGGTCCCCGTTCCTGTGTACTTCAAATCTGAATAGAAAACACACACACACACACACACACAGACTTTAAGTACCAAGTCTGACTTTATGACATCATATAAGACTTATATAGTTGACTCCCGACCAAGTAGTTTAAGCAGGTCAGCTTGTTCAAGGTGGAGTTTATCCCATGGATCACAAAGCTGCATTCAGTTGTATGGTGATGTCTCTCAACCAGAGACTTTTGTTACATGTAAACAAGTTTCAAATGGATGACTGGTACTCACTTTCTTTGCTGGGTGTGAGGAAACGTACAATGGGTGAGTAGATGTTTCTAGCTGTTGTCGCGTTACGCGGAGTCACAGGGTCGATCTCTGACAGTATGCGCTCGTGGTGCATGATGGGACGGACTGGAGTCTTGAAGGTCAAATCTAGACAGTAAAATGAGAGTCATTCAGAAAACACAACAAAAAACAATGAGCATTTCAACTAACAATTAACAGGTAGTGTAACTGTGCTTTAAAGCAGAATCAGCCGATGGCGCTAAAATACCTGATTCTTGGTCATTCACAGCAATAGCCCTCTTTCTCGCCCGGCCACGAGGCAGCGGTCGCCTCACCATAGTGGGAACTTCATCCTCTGAGTCTTTATTCACAGTCTCTTCATCCTACACAATAAAAACAAGAAGAAAAAACTGATCAGTGAAGCAACACCTTCATTATTACCCCTAAAGGTCCATTTAAAACAGTGTAATAGTGCATTACTTCAGGATGTCTCAATCAGTATCCCATGTTTATTAAAAAAAAAATTCTGTTAGAGAAGACCCAAAAGCAGCTGCACTTCCAGAATAACCTAGACCAGAAGCTGCTCCTCACAAACACCATCCCCCCACCAATCTGTGCCACGGTCTGAGTAATCCCCATCACTCAGGCCTCACATACGGACTCTATACTCAGACCAATTCCTTTGCACTGCTTCCAAGTACTTTGTTCTTCAATGTGTCCCCTTCTCTTGTTTTGCTGACATGCCTCTAGCTTATATATATATATATATATACACACTGTATGCCATTTATCCCTTTTGTTTTACTATTTATATTTCATTTCTGTAGAGCACCCATAGATTTGTTGTACAGGTACAATGACAATAAAGGGTTATTCTATTCTACACTATAGTGTTCACTTACTCATCCAAATCATTGAATTCAGGTGTTCCAATTACTTCCATGGCCACGGGAACACCTAGGCATGCAGATTGTTTCAACAAACGCATAGTGCACAGAGGTCGCTAATTTTCAGCAGAGTCAATCATGACCGACCTCCAAACTGTGGCATTTACATTAGTTCAAAAACAGCGTGTAGAGAGCTCCATAGAATGGGTTTCCATGGCCAGCAGCTGCATCCAAATCGCCAAGGACAATGGGGCTTTGGAGTTGACATAACGCCGCAATGCATTGTGGGAGCGCGGCACCATTTTAGCAGGCCACAAATCAAAACAAACACACTGTGTTGGAAGGAAGATCGCTATGAACGTTATAGAGACAGATTGTGTCCAGATGCAAAGAGACGGTACTTACAAAAAATTGCGCGCATTGGAAATGTGGCCCCATATGAAATACGGCAGTGGAGTAGAAACCCTGAAGACCAACCGCTATTTATTCTCGTACCTTGTCTGAGGAGTCAGCACATATAGGGCGAACCAATTTCGCAATTATAAATCTCACACCCATCGCACACCCAATTCACCAAGGATGGGTACAAGATTTGGCTATTTTTAAGCCTTCACGTAGTGAATACGCCGTCATTCAAACAAAGCTAAGTCAGCTTGTATTTTGGTGACCACACAGTTTCACAGCTATTTACAGTACAATTGTAATATGGTTATAAACCTTTCTTCAAGCAGCAGTTTGCCCCATATTTCAACCTGAGTATCAAGTTGATTTAACCAACAACCAAAGTCACCACATATGTTGCCCTAAATGGGATTCTGTTCTGCATGGCCTCTATCCACACTAGTCTAAACGTGTCCTGGTGACCTACTTTACTGCGACCCTCTTCCACATGCAACTGGGATCTTTAATCCTTGTTGGCATCAATCCTCTTGGAATCCAGTGTTGCAATGTGATTAACGCTGCCTAGTATGTATGCTTCGTTTTTGAGATGTTCTCAAGTTTCTCTTATGGGTGAAAAGACCCTCAATTTTAAGGTAAAGGATTAAACTTGAAACCAAAGTTAACTCACTGTTTCATTTTAGTAATTTAAAGCAACACACAACAATGCGACTCGGTGTAGAGGTTAAAAGAAAAGAATACAAAAAAATAATACTAATGATAGTTTCATTGATTGATTGACTGATTTACTTAAAGACAGCAGCTACAGCTATGAATTGGATCTGTATGGACAACATTGTTCTCCTTTGTTCTTTTCGACACCCAGTGAATGATCTACAGTTTAAATCTACAATGCAAACAGTGGTTAGTCACAGTCATGTCTGCCAATCCAACACGTTTTAAAATCTAAACTTAAGTTTTAACAGTAGCTTATATTTACAACCACGATAGTTTATTTTCACGTCTAAATTGGAAACTATATCCCTACCAACCCTCCTTGCTGTATTTAACCTACCAATTAAAATTAACCAAAAAAATTTCTTAAATAGGTCCAGACAGATCCAGATAAAACAAGAGAACGGTGGCAAAAGCCACCTACCATCGAGAAGGCGCTAATGTTAGCAACTCTGTTAGCTGTTTTGTTACGAGAACGCTAGTAGCTAGCTAACTAGCCTAGCATCCTAACAAAGGGACGATATTCAACATCGAGCTCTGTATGCTGTTCCACCAACATTAATAACAGCACTATCACCATAGAGAAATAACCCGGCAAACAATAAATTACCTTGGTTTGAAGCGGACTTTCAATCTCCGACCCGGACAGGCGCGATCGACTCCTTTTCCCGTTAGACCGCCGACGGGAGCGCCTCGGTGTCTCCGGACAAGCAGCAACGGTTTTCTGAGACCTAAGTCTCATTTTTATTTCTTTACGTGGGGGTTTGTTAACATCTAAACGAAACACTTGCCACCGTAACGAAGATAATCGCTCTCAATCCGACGCTTCGCTGTTCAAGCACCAAACAGAAGCTAGAAGTAGCTCCGCCCCCACTCGCTGAATCAGCGCGTTCGTTTGAATCTACCGGGCTCCGATAGGTTTAGCACCGCGGAGACGCTTATTGGGCGGTGCTTTGTAAAAAGCCAGCGTCAACGTGATACGCCCGTCACGTTGCCCTCACTCCCACCCCCTTTGAATTTTATATGCAAAGAACCTCTGGGTGAGCACGATTATTAAAGAGCAAAGAGGCAATTTCTGCAACAGCATACCTTACTTTTTTAAAAACTGCATAATTCGATATACACGGTGAACTTAAAATGAAGCATTTAAGGTGTAGAATTCAGACTTTAATTCAATTTTATTTACATAAATGGCAACAACAGTGGCCTCAAGATGCTTTAGGGCAAAGACCCTACAAAAGAAAACCCCAACAACTATACCCCATGTTTCTAAGACTCTTAGGGCCCAGTAAGAAATTAAAGGCCACAATGATACAGTCAATGGGAAGCATGTGTAATGTGAATATAAATGGTTCTAGCACAGAACCCTGTGGAACTCCATGATGAAACTTAGTATTAGGCAGACTCCCCATTCACACAAACGAAGTGGAGTCTGTTACAACCCCTGCAGCACAGTACCTTTAAGTCCTATTGCAAGATTCTCTGCCACCTATTCTATGTCACATCAACATCTCCTCCTTCACTACATCCATTAATCTTCTCTATGTTCTTCCTCATTTCCTCCTTGCTGTGCCATCTTCAACAAGTCCAGTATATCCACTATCCCTCCTCTGGACATATCCAAACCATCTCAGCCTCTCTAACTTTCCAAACTGCTTGTTCAATCTGTCTTCCTGATCTACTCATTTCTAACTGTGTCCAATCTGATCACTCCACATGAAAATCTGAACATCTCCATCTCAGCTGTCTGTGCTTTTTGACAGTGCCATCATCTCCAAACCTTGTACCTCCCCTTTCACTTTTACTGCTCTTCTGTCACAAATCACTCCTTACACCCGTCTCCACCCTGCCTGCACTCTCCTCTTCATTTCCTATGTGCTTGAGTCTGTTACTTTTGATAAGTAACTGCAATGATTATTTTAAATTTGGATGCAAATCTTGTGCGTCCATGCACGTCACATCATTCTGACTTTCCTCCCTTGGGATGCTTGGCCAGGCTTTTCCTGCAGCTGCCTTCAGTTGCTGCTTGTTTGTAGGACTTTTCTCCTCACACCCTCAGACCAGCTGACTTCAGGAGACAAAGAATTTGCCTATCAGTACTGCAAGACATCATCCTATCGGTTTGGCTGCATCCAATGCAGTTTAAGCATACACTGTAGTTGTAATTCATTCGGCTGCATCTTCAGTCACAAGAAATAGCACATGGTAAAGCCATTCCATGTCCAGCATCTCTGGGAGATGATATTTGAATCCTTTTTACATACTATCCACCATTCTTGCAGAAAAACCTCTTAGCTTTTTTTTAAAGATCCACTGAATTTGTGTACAGAGGAGAAAAAAGTTTTCAAATCCTTGTGGATCTGGCTGTTAGCATGGCACTTTAAAATACTCCCACAACCACCTATGTTAATACAAATCTTGTTGCTTATCAAGATATTTCAAATAATAAAAAATATAACATTTAAGGGAAAAAATAAACTTTTTTTTATGCTAAATTGTTTTCACAAATGTAGAAATAATTTCCAAAGACTATACTGTGAACAGGTGGTAGGCTCATAACCATTAGCATTTGTTTATTTTAGGTCGCAAGTTTCCATAAGATGTGTAAAGTGAGAAGCTTCAGCAAATGGATTTTAACAACTCGATGCAGTCAAGGTCAAAGAGACAAGTGCTGCAGCAGCGTAAATGTACAAAGACAACTCAGAATGAGACAATCATTATTATTGATCTACTCATTTTAAGCAGTGTCTTTATAGTCTTTATATTCTGTTAGACAGTTTGCAACAGTTTCTTGAGTAAAATTAATCTAAAAAATAAAGGAAAACCTTTTAACCTTTTCTTATTAGAGGATAACATCATCAGTTAAACATCTGGGACAGCAGAGGGGGTTGTTAATCAGTTTCAGCTGTTTTGGTGTTGATGAAATTAACAACAAGTACACTAGACAACAATGAAAACACAAAACAGAAAAGGTTTTACAGGTGGAGGCCACTGACATTCTTTCCAACTCCTTCAGGTGTCTGCCAGCCCAGTCTCAAGAGCATGGGGCGATTCCAGCAGACCTGCAGTTAGTCTTGGAGAGCTGGGCAGGGCTGCAGAAGGTCCCTAATCCATGAGCAGGACCAGAATCTGCTCATTTGTGCAAAGAACAGGATGTGCACTGCCAGAGCTACAAAATGACCTCTAACAGGCCACTGGTGTGAATACCCAATCAGAAACAGACTTTCATGAGGGTGGCCTGAGGGCTCCATGTCCTTTAGTGGGCTCTGCCCTCACTGACTGGCACCATAGAGCCCAAGAATACCAGAATTGGCAGGTCCACTACAGGCACCCTGTGCTTTTCACAGATGAGAGCAGGTTCACCCTGAGTACATGTGACAGACGTGAAAGGGTCTGAAGAAGCTGTGGAGAACATTATGCTTCCTGTAACATTGTTTAGCATGAACCGTTTGGTGGTGGGTCAGTGATGGTCTGGTGAGGCATATCCATAGACGGACTACCAGTACTCGGTAGTCAGACAAACGGCCTACAGGCTACACAATGGCACCTTGGCTGATTTCTAACACATATTACACTCTGTCATTATTTAGTTAACGTGAAATTAGACTAAATGCAGAAGCGCTGTGTGGAAAACTAAAGTACACCCACAACTCTGTAGCTTGTAAAACCACCTTTAGCAGCAATAACCTGAAGTAATCATTTACCATAGATTTCAGTATTTCACATCATTGTGGAGGAATTTTGTCTCACTCTTCTTTGCAACATTGCTTCAGTCCACAGAGGTTTGTGGGATTTCGTTTATACACAGATATCTTAAGGTCTGACCACAGCATTTCACTCTGGTTGAGGTCTGGACTCTGACTGGGCCATTGCATCACCTTGATGTTTCCTGTTTTTTTAGCCTTTTTGTTGCAGATTTTGCTGCAGTGCTTGCGATCATTGTCCCGTTTCATTTTAGCCAAGCTTTTGCTGGACAGATGGCCTCATCTTTAACTCTAGAATCCATTGATCTACAGAGTACACGGTGGGTTCGCCCGGAACCTCGACTGTTTGTGACCCACACCCATTTCCACACCTTGGCTCGTATGATTAGGTAGAGGATCAATAGGGGGTCCATGTCTCTCTTGGTGGACACTCCCATAGGGCTCAAATCTACTACAGAGTAGTTCATGGTTGACTAAGTGATTGCAAGATGCCTGGCTCTAAACGTCTGCTTTTACTGAGCTCCTCACATTTGAAGATGATCAATTTGGTTGGCAGCAACTGGCTCTGCTATCTCTTAATTCCTGTGAAAGCATTAGTACTTAGTGGTCTAATTTTTGTTAAATAAATACTGACACAGTCTAATATTTCCCCTGAGGCTGTATAATTCAGGATAACTGGCTGTTAAATCTTAGGCCCAAATACTTAAAATAACATCCAAAACACGTCTGACATTTAACAAAGGTGATATTTTATTAATTTCAGATTCAAAATAAAAGTATTCACACTAACATATATTGAGTAAATAGGCAAGAACAGATCTTCACCCTTCAAAATAAACAGTTGCATTGCCCCACTGCCACATCACTGATGTGGTGGCCATTGGGGAAACATCCCACTTGTGAAAAAACGTGATCATTGATAGAAAAAAGAAGAAGGAATAAGCACACATTAATAGAGCAGACTGCAAAACTCTGAACTGACAGTGGTGCGAGAAGCAGTACTTGTCCAAGTACTGGTAGTAGTTGGACAAGTACTGGTAGTAGTTAGCTGTTGAGCTGGAGGTTCCCTGTTGTTGGTACTCAAATAAGCTAAACAGCAGAAGTGTTACGAAAGTGTAACGACAAACAAGAGGGCGGCGGACGCCCCGGCGTCAGAAATGAACCTCTCAACCAAGAATGTCTTGTTTGTATCTAACGCAAGCACGGCGTTCATATCAATCGAGGTCGGCTGCAGTTCACTTCAAACGCCGGCGCCCGTTCTCGTGTCCTCTTCCTGCCAAACTGTAACTTGAGCCCTCACCGGGTTAAATGCATCAAACTGGAGGTAGAGGTAGATTTTCCTGAGAGGTTGTAAGAGACAAGAGACAGAGTCCTGTTTCTGTTCTGAGGATACACGTGAAGCTCTCTCACTTGCTCTCTCTCACACACACACACACACACACACACATGCGCGCACACACACACACACACACACACACACACACACACACATACACACACACACACACACACACACACCACATGCTTCCCTATAATAATCACATTACCATTATAATTATCATCACTGTATTCATAAATCTGCTCTATAAGTAATCTCTGTGTCTCCGTTGCTACAGCATGTCCAAAACAAGGAAAAAAAGAAGCAGGGAAATAGCCAAAAAAACAAAAAACAATTAAAAAAAAAATTATATATCCATAGCCCTAAAAGCCATTTTCAGAAATAATCTACTTAATGAGTCTTAGTAATACATGTTAATTCATACAATTGTCACAGCAGAAGGCATCTTGTTATTTTATCATCATCATCATCATCATCATCATCTTCCCTATCCACAGTCCCCCTGATTGAGGTAAGGTGAGTGGTGTGGTGAAGTCCAGTCAAAAGTCCTCAAGCCCCACATGCGCCTTAACCCGTAAATGTTCTAGCAAAGTGTCCATGTCGGCAGCAGGTGGGAGCAGGAGTCACGCTCCAAGCAAGACCCTCAGGACCATGTTAAGGTTTTCAAGCAGTTATTTCAACTACAGCTCTGGTTGGGATCAAAAACAGCTGAGATTCAGACACTTAAAAGTTACGAATGAGACAGAGAGCGAGCGAGCCGATCGCGATAGACTCTGTGGGTTTGTGCTGATATTAACATACTTTTATCAAAATTGGACTCCAAGACAGGCAAAATAGACGAGTTATGTTGCTGTTCAAGTCTGTACAACAGTGTCAAACGAAGCAGGCTTCTGAAAACAGTCCAGGGCCATTAAAGACAAATAAAATCATAAAAAAGCCAAAAATGTTGCGCAGGCATTGTCTAATCTAATGATGGAAAATCTGCAGGCTATAGGAGTCAAACTTCCTACAATACAATAAAAAACAAAAACTCCAGCCTGAACAAAAATCTGGTTTTCACAACTCTACAGGCTACAGAGTTAAGACTGATGCAGTTTTCTTAGCTACACTGTGCCTTAAAATATCAGAGATGAACTACCTCTGACCACAGGATCCTACACGATTGCACTGATACAGGCCAGACTGCATTCTCCCTGTCTGAACCACTTCCCTGTTTGATTGCCTTGCTGAGCTACTGATTCTAAAAGCCTGTGAAGTTTGGTTTTAGTGTTCCGTGATGTGAATGCTGATTCTGAAGCTTTTACATCCCCCACAAACATTAAACTCTGGAAACACCACAAGGAAGTAAAGAAAGGAAAAGAAAGTAAATGGAATAGTTGAAGCCTTCATATCCTTCCATGTTTTTTTCCCCCCATACAGGAAACTTTGACTGATCGTGCGCTGTAACAAAAACCTTCCACTGAGGGGAGCTCTTGCCAAAGAGCTGCCTCTAAAACGGTCATCGTTAAAGGTGAGAATTGCATTTTCAGCTGATTGTCTGTGGTCACTAAAATCTCTTTTAAAATCCTTATGAACCAGCACCACCATCACTTGAGTGGGGTTTTTTGGCCTGAGCGCAGCCTCCAGCAGGATTCTCCCAGGTGTGGCCCTGCAGGAGAAATCTGCCAAAGCTTTTAGTCCTTGAGGTAGAAACGGGGTTCGATTGTGGTTGAAGGGATGTCGACAGTGTTTGGAGGTATACAGCGTTGTCTTTACGTCTCATGATTGTTGCTACCGCGCATGTTAAGAACATGTTCCTTGAAAATGCTGCCGTCCACAGAGAGAGCGAGTACAGTCGAGTGGCGGTACCTTTGTTGTTCACGTGCAAATATCACACACAAGCAGTCGATAGTTATACGATAAACATGGATTCACCGAAGGGGGGGCAGGTGCTTTAAAAGCTGCCTTGGGGGCCAAAAGGTCACAGGGTCAAATGTGAAAAAGCAGTGTTGATCCTTTAGATTGGGATTGATTGAATTTAGCTTCTCTCCAGCCATCCTCCCCCAACATGCTTCCAGCCGCAGTACGTCTCTATTTGATTGTCAGCCATTACCGGCAACTGTGACACCTGCTACTCCTGATACAAAGAAAAACAGCCCTCATATTCACTCATACTGCAGATACAAGGAAGGAGGAATACGTGAGGGCTGTCATTTTCCAATTTTTTGTTTTGTTTTGGTTAGGGCCTACGCAGTACTCCAACATACCAACCCATTACTGTAAGGGCATGAAAAAAAGACAGATGACGTTCATGGAGCTGAGCCTTTGAATCTCACATTCACAAAGTGTTTACTGTGTTTCTAAGAAATGCACTTATCAAACATTTAAATCAGCTGTACGCCTGAGTTAATGAAGAGCAACACATTCTACACGTAGACACTCTCTGAGCCTGACGGCGTCCTAACACATCAGCCTCATGTCTGACTGCGCACTCTCAGTCACTTTTTCAGAAAGGTGTCCTGCACGTGCTCATGGAGAATTCGCCAAACGGCTGAATGTTTTATCGTCGCGTCTCAGCAACCGTGCGTTCGGTTTACGCCGTCTGTGCGGAACGGCCTCCTCGAGCCCCCGTGTGAGAACCAGGAGCAGCTACTGCTTGATGTTGCACCATGCACCAAACGCAGACACACACACTCGCAACTCTAAATGTTCAAAAGTGTGGTTTAACCTCATCATAGTTGACATTGGCAATCGATGCCACAAATGCAACACTTCTTGCATGTGTCTGGCAATTATTGCAAGGTTAGTGTGGCTGTCGCTGCCTCAGCCATGGGCTCATCTTTGAGAAGGAGGAGGAACTTTACGGTAAACAGATAAAGCCGGCAATGTTTTGTATTCCGCATCTAAAAGGCGCTTAAGCGTTTTGTGGAGAGAAACGAATTTAGTTATTCGATTTGCAAATCAAATGGTTTCTGAAGTCTCGAGCAGGGTTTTACATAAACCTGAAGTCTGCCTTTGCTTTCCTGTGCCTGAGGATGGACAGTTCAATCATTTGTGGACATTGCACTGAAATTCAAGAACGCCACTGTGATGACTGTGAGGTCCGTTACAAAAAACATAAAAGTAATGACCAGTTGCTCTGTAGCAGCTGGTGGTAATTTCCCACCGAGAAGTGAGTCCAGAATCAAAGCCACGACAGCCATCTGGTGATATTTGACTTGAACAGTAAAAACTGATTAAACTGAGGTACCGCGCGCTCTCTGGTCAGCTCATGCTGTGTTAAGGTCTCTGAACAGAACTCACGTACAAAGCCTGATTTACTTCCAACGTCAGTAGGAATGAGGCTGCTTTGTGAAGTGGGGTGACTGTGTGTGTGTGTGTGTCGGGGCTATGGGGAACAATCTTTAAGAGTTAACAGTTCAGAGAGGTAACAGGTTAAAGTTCAAAAAGCTGAATTGATTGACTGACTTCAAAAAGCACGGACACAAATGACACAGATTCTCCTCTGTGTTTTGTAAAGCTAACAGAGTTTGTACAAAGACGCGAGGCCGCGAGCAAACGCCGCAGCTGCGATCGCCTCTCAGCCATCGCAGGATCCCGGACAGGTTGCAAGCTAGCCTTAATGAGACCCTGTTCGTCTCAAGGCGCGGGATAAGAAGCACTTGGATCAGAAGACGCACAAATTCATCAAAAACACAAAGCTGAAAACGCTAAAATAAAAATAAAAAGCATCTGAAATCTATAATACAAAGCCAAAAAAGAAAACACAACACAATGTCACATACGAGCTGAAAAAAAGCACTCGTCCGAAGCCCAGATAAGCATCTCCTGACACCTGATTGTCCATTTGAGCAGCTCTGCAATAATAAAGATTCAGTATGCGCTCGACTCCTGCGAACCTAAGATGGGAAATCACTTCATATCTCATTAAGGGGGCTTTTTATCTACAAATACATGCATGCATCTTTTCTTTTTTTGAAAGACAATCACTCCACTAAAGGCCAAGTTAGAAAGAAGCTAAAGCAGATTTCAACACGTGGAAAAGCAGTGCTCTGTCAAGTGGGATATTTGTTTAAGAGCGAGAAACACCTGAGAACATTCACCTAAAACCTGTGTCTTCCACATAAATCTGAACCCTAAACAGGAAAAGGAACACTTGGTGTGGACAGCACTGAGAAAGTCCATCCTGTGATGAGGTGCAGGGAGGTGGAAAAAAACTAAACAAAAAGAAACAACTTAACTTTACCGCCTGTACAAACTGACCTTACTCTTACAAAAACAGCCATTTTTAAAACTCTACCAGCATAATGGAGAGAGAGAGAAAAAAAGGTAAAAGGTGTATTTAACAAGCCTCGTGTCAACAAACGGGAGTGGATTTTCTAGCTAAATTAGCCGAGCGTCACAGGAAGAACAACTATGCCCGCCTCCAATACGTGCTCCTTTGCATTAGTCTGAGTCGGGACGCCGACGTCACTCTGTCTATTCACAGGAGAATCTGTGATGTAATGCATACGTCCCCACACGACAGGAGCACAGACCTGCGCTGTTATCTCACACAGACACTCAAAACGGCTGCCGTGTGTATAAGGTTTTACCCAAAATGAGGTCACAATGGTACAATTTATATATATTTATATATATTTATATATGCCCTGAAGAAACAACACTTATCCTTAAAGTTATTCTGATTAAAAATAGATGATATTCTTTTTTTTTGTATAGAATTCTTAATATAGATTTTTTTTCCTGCAGTGAAAAGATTGTTAAAGATTTAAATGATAAAAAAAAAACAATAAAGAGAATAAAATAATGACAATAATGACAATGAAAAATTAAAATAAAATCTCTCCCCTGAAGGATAAAACATCATTGTCAGTCAGTAGCTGTGTTTGTGTGTGTAAACAATGCTTTCCTAGTTTTTATCTTCTCTTTTGTTCTCCAAATAATCTGTACATTGATGCAGAAATAAATAATTCACAGGCTGCGCATATGTCTTTGTTTAGCATATACTGGCTCTCAGTTGGGAGATTTTGCTTTTTCAAGATCATTTTGGCGATGAAGAACAAAAGAGTTTGTGAGAGGAAACCTGAGATAGTGTACTTCAAGTGAACAGAGTTCCAGTTTGTGTCTTTCTGTATGGTTTATGGTTCTTCTCTTTTCTTTTCTTTTCTTTTCTATTTTTGGCATTGGTGAGATAGAAAATGAGGTTGCTTTTTGGCTTCACTTAGCGTGGTAAATAAAAAAAAAATGAATGAAGGAAAGGCTGGGAGTTTGTTAAGACAATGAGTTGCTGGAGTTTGAGGTAGGTGTGTTCTGCAGCTGCTGCTGCTGCTGCTGCGGAGCGACGCGACTGCTGGGAGCCTTGTTGGTGACGGACGATGCAGATGCACCAGACGAGGCTGACCCTGGTGCTGCCTGAGCAAAAAGAACGCCTGGACAGAAAACGACAAGAGGGAAAACAAAAAGGAGTCAGAGTACAAAACATCTGTCAAATGCTTTGAATTACAGTCTGTATATACTGATCTGCAACTTGGCGACCACTTTTTGCTAGGAAAAAAACTGCCTTTCCTGACCAACTGGCGAGTGGTTGCTCGAGGGGGAGGTGCTTCAACAAAAACCTCCTTGCAACTGCTATGGTTGCATGCAGTTTGTATGGAAGAAGCTGACTTGTCTGCAGACACAGGTGCCAACTGCTCACCTGTTAGTAGTCAAACGGTGAAAAGTGAACATTCACTTTCAAAGAAAAACTTGTGCCATTTGAAACGTGTTGTTTAAGCTGCACCAGAAGAGATTTGCTCTTCACGAATCAATCTGAAGCTGACGGCTGGTCACTAACAACATTCAGGCTCTAGTTACCTAGGTAACCCTCTATTCTATTTACTACCGGACTGTTTGGCTATCAACGCTTGATAGATACTTCAATCACATTGCCAACTTTGTCTTCGTCCCGTTTTTATTCTCTTAACGCAATTCAATGCCTCTGGTTACTGAGAATCACTTCATGTGTGAACACAGCTTCAGGTACAAATATTTAGTTTCGTTTTTAGTTTCAAGGCAAACATGCTCAGTTTCCCATTTGAGTCACACTGACGTTTCACTGCAGCTCTGCAAATAGTCAGTGAGAATGTGCAGACAAGCCGGCACCTGCCATTTAAACTACAGGAGACAGCAGCGTTCTGCTAGTGACTAAAGCAGTCCCAAAGAGCTGTTTGGTGCACAACTGTACACCTATTTCTGACCAATTTCACCTAACGACATTAAGCAATCTCCAACAGCCAGATTATCCAAGGGGTCTAGGCCCACGAGACTGAGGTCTTACCAAACTTGGTAATCTTTCTCCAACAACGACACTCTACGATGTTAGTGCACGACTCTGCTTTGCCACAAAACAGGAATACTCTGCTCTGTGTAACATCTCTTACAGCTATAATCATTTCTCCATTTCTTCACAAATCAAATAAGCAACGAAACAACATATGAAACAGAAACAAAAGAGGTGCTGATAGGAACATTCGGAGGAAGAAAGGGGGCGGGTCTCTATACCAATCTGATGCTTCTCCAGATCTGTAAGTCAGCCAAGTGTCTTAGTGGAAATACTTAACTTTTCATGACTAACTGCGAAGCAGGGAGCTCATATCTGACATTTTGTTGTGTCACTTTAAGTTACAGAGGAGCTGCTCACCAGTGTATACCACTCCATTGAGCTCCACGGACATGCTGATGCTCCCTGTGCCGTTGGTGGTGAGGTTCAGAGCTGAGTCTTGTCTGCCATCTGGAAGAAAGCAGTTTTCATCCTTATTCATTTTTGGATCCAGATTTGACTTAAGAACACTCAAACCAAATGGAGAAACAAAACCGTCCCACAGTAGGAGCAAAACTGAATTTTTCAAAAATGTCCCAATGAACATTTCTCTGAAGTCACTTACCGAGAAATGGTTCATGTGCACGATCAGATAGACAGTAACCGAGACAAATCCTTCTATAAGATCAAGGTGCGTGCTCACAGAAGGGAATCCCCACACAGATAATCATGCATGTATGTATGCACGCATGCTGCCTCTATAAGCTAAGCAGGTCAACCTATAGCCCTGCTAGGTGTTACTTTCTCGCAGTTGGGTGCTGTGGTTTGTGGTGAGATTACAAGAATGCATTGAGATACTAACTGTCATGAAAAGGGAAATGTGTCAAACCTAGCTCGCACTGGCAACAATGAAATGTAAAAACCTGTGATGCCAAGAGTAACTGTGATGTCGTAATAACTCCAGATTTTTATTTTTAGTTCATTTTGATTTGCAGTAAAGACAAAAATAAACTTCACTATTCTCTGGAATAGTTAAAAAACAAACAAACGAATGTCCCTAAAAATGCACTCTAATAACCGACCGTTACCATTTGAAATACATTAATTCATCTTCTTCTTTTACTGTTCATTTACATGTTAACCACTACCAGAGGTGACATTTTCATTTTCACGTGGGTGTTTGCATACACAGATCACTGCTGCTAGCGCTCACGCTGACATTATCGACTTAATATTTCCCAGCAACCTTAATATTTGCTAGACAATTATAATATCTGCTTTTATCTGGACTGGGCCATTTGCTTTTTCTTGACAATCGAGAATAATTGAGAAATTACAGTTTCATTTCACATCAGCAAAATCAGTGTTCTTGCATCTTTGAGCTTTTGAAACCAGGGAGATGTAAAAAAGGTGGTGTACTCTTTTATCTCATGTTGATTAGATAAAGGAGGAATTTCCTCAAACGACAGCGTAGAACAGCCTGCAGCTACTGTGCAAAACATGAAAGTCATGTCTGACTGGTTGTTTCGTTCCTCTCTCTCTACCCGAATATGTCAGAGCTCCACTGTTCAGTACCTTGGTTGTTGATGCGAATGTTCATAGGTATCTGAGCAGTCATGGCTAGCAGGTTCTGCTGCAGCGCTCTCTGCAGCAGTCGCTGGTGTTCCTCGGCAGACAGCGCCATCTTCTTCTCTGGCGGCTCGCCTGCTTCCAGTTTGTCCCTCAGCTGCTCCAGAGCGGCCACCTGAGCAGCCATGGCGGCATGGGCTGCTGCTGCCTGCACAGCAGCCACTGAGTGACCTGCCAAGCCCCCCACTGGCAAACGAGCCATGCTGACGCCTGCCAGAGGCTGGCCTCCCTCTTCTTCCAGCAGCACAAAGAGAAAGGGGAACTCAAAGTCAAGCAAACTCATATGATGCATTATGGTCCCCAGACATAAATTTCAGCGTGACCACAGAAAACAGATAATAAATAAGATGCAGTGTGTTACGGGAAGGTCCCAGGGTTAAGCTCTTTTAAAGAGAGAGATGACAGCAAATCAGATTTGATGCTATTTCTTTATTTGAAGATCAGAGCTTCCGTTTAAGAGATTAATTTGGCAGAAATGATCTCTGATCGTAAATGTGCTATCAGTAAAATTCTCAAGATTTCACAGTGGATCCTCATTTTAACTTAAATTTTCAAAACGTTGATCCAACACAGTCAAGAGTAAATCGTTATACTGTCACGTTATACTGACAAACCGTATACTTGACGTGAATTTGTCGTTTTGACCTGAGAGTAGACAAAGTTACTGCCATATACATGTATTTTAACCTGATTCAAAACATCAAAGAACATGTCCCTCAAATAGAAAATTTTCTCTGATGTGCATGCAGCGCAATAAACAAATCTCACCTTTCTTGATCTTGTGGATGTGACCCAGCGAGGTCCCGTTGGTGCCCACTGTTAAGCCCATGCTGGGCGTGGGGAGCTTCGGTGAGGACAGCATGGTGGGAGTCCCGTTGGGAGAGTAGGTGAAGAGAGAGCTGCCAAAGCTCTGTCGCCGGCCCTCCCGTCGATTGCTGTCGATGGCTGCTTGAAGCTCGTTGGGGTTGCTCAGTGCCCTCTTTTCACATTCATATGGGTACAGGTACTTCATGTATCTGAAATCAACAAAGTGCACAACAGGTGTGCCCTTCTGAGTTTTCGAAGACAAAGTTTGGCCCAACTTCAGCTAACTAGGAGTGATCGGTCTTTAAAAAGGACAAACATAGGGATTAATTTCTACAGCGAGAAGCATGGAACGATTTAACTTTAGCTAACTCTTGCTTAATTGCTTAATTAATAAAGGGTGCTATTATGGGTATTTTCACACCGTATTTAGTCAGTTTAAATCGGACACTGGTTCTGTTTCCCCACTTGGTGTGTCTAGTTGTGAACACAGTAATCACACTTGGGTGTGGACCAAAACAACAGCACCGAGACCCTTTGGAGAAGGTGTGAACATGATGCGAACCAACCATCAGGTGTACGTTAAACGTTTCAGGTAAAAAAAATGTCCCGTAGCCATGTATGCTTTGTATTCTTAATGCGGAAAGGTACTATGGATGTGCTAACAACTAACCGTGTAATGAAAAGAAATTCTCCA